>NC_140661.1:21430525-22114942 GCF_978046115.1 Saccoglossus kowalevskii | reverse complement strand
GAGATTTATACCGCCTCAAATAATGTCAGAAAACAACCACATATCGTTTTTTAATTGTAAAATACAGTACATACCTGCTACTAAGTACTAAGTACTAAGTCACTCACATCTAGTACATAATATTAAATTTCAACACTATATTTTCGACAAAGTTACTCATCCATGCTACCTTTCTTAAATATGTGTCGAATCTGCATGTGGTTATGCAGGGCAATTACTAATAAAGTTTATATAAATATCACATGTGACTGATTAACAGAAGTAACATATAAAATAGCCCACAATAAATTCTCACGATGCTCAGTAAGGTACTTGACAAAATTCAGCAAAACATAAAACTAGCATTGTACACAACATTTGTACGCGATCATATAATTTAGTTAAATTCTTTGTACAGTATATGTTTTCTGTGCATACATACACGTTACGCTATATTGTACTCATAATGTAGCGGGTTAATTGACAAGTGAATCTATTGTCTCCATACCAATATTGATTGACGATTTAAATATGTACATTTCTTTTTAAAATTTATATCTACGACAATATTAAATATTTCAAAACATGAACATCAATAACTCATGGAAATGAGACACGAATTCCCAAAACATTGAGTGACGTTGTCAGTTTGATGGTTTAATATCTGTCAAAAATGCCAATGTATGGCGAAATGATCAATTCGTTTATACAGTACAATGTTTTGTGTATCGCAACCATAGTTGCAAATGCAACATATGCAAAGCACTGGATTTGTCGATATTTGATACTATATCCCATTGTTTTGCGTTTTTATATATAATACATTGGCTATATTGGGTATGTTTGTGTGCGCCAGTTGATAGTCACAATGTATATGTTCTGTTTTCTTTCCACTTATATCCATATTTATGCACAACACGTTGTTTGTCAAACTATAAAAAACATGTACGCATTCTACATTATGATATGTCAATATGTGTAACTCGTGCAATAAAAACCGTCTTGAGTCTCAAACATAAAATTAGAACTTTTGATCGTATCTCATTACAAAACTGGGTTTAATCAACGTCGTTTACATATGCGAGTACGTGTCCAGTAGAGCTGTTGTGAACAATATATAAAGCCGTTACGTGCGCGATTCTGTGAATGAACATTAGATACATGGATTTCAAGTATCATTAAAAGACGTGGAATAACTGCACCGAGGAGAAGCGGAAAGGAAAACTCTTCCTGCCTTAAGGCGCCGGCGCCTATATAATCAGTTTCTGATGAGATGATTAAATAAAACGCATAACGAAATCTGAAACGATTACTGGTTATTGCGTGTCATCAAAGAATGTTGGATTGGAACTAACAAATGAAGCAATAAACTCCACAGTAGGTATCATCGTACTTTACGGGTGGTAATTTTCGTTTAGGTATGATTCACATTATGATGTGTACGAGTATTGCATTATAATCTCTTACTGGTGGTTAATCAGTACAACTTGGTAGATCATGCTACTTTCGTGGGCAGTTGTAGCCAGCGCGCATTATTCGTTTATCGTGAATTCACTTCTGTTTAAAGAGTTATTATTTCTATTTACGTCGGATCACGATTAATGACGTAAGGGAGTAATAAATTCAGTAAATTGTTATTATTGTGTTTAATAATTATAAATAAATTAAATTAAATCATCCACGTACGATATTCCTTTTTAAATAGATCATACCATATTGCAACGGAACATTACCCTTCAATTAATAATGCAACTATGTTACGACTATTACGAGTATTACGCATTCTCGTTATTGAAGTAGTTCAAGCGGATTACAAGGCATTAGATATATGTAAATATAATTGAATACCCCCCTAAACTGTCGACTTGTTGATTGCTAATTCACTTCTATGTTAAACTATTCCAAATCCTGTCTAACGTTCCATCACTTTTCTGAAGAAAATCTGATTAAATGCGCTGTACAATCTTAATAGATAACGAAGTGTAACGGAATCGTGGCAATCAAAAAGATTCGAAAGAAGTTAATGATGTATGATCCGATCCAGCGGTTGCCGCGATACAAAATGTCCATTACGATTGTGATCTGTTAATGATTTTTTTTCTAATAATACTTCATAATGTGTGTGAAAGTATGCCAATCGCTTCGCTTAAAAGCGATATTATAGCACAGACGAATCAATAGACGATGGTATCGGTCTTCCAACAGAATGCACGAACGGCCTTCAATTACGTACAATCTGCTTTGCTCATCAAATGGATTTAATTATATGGTACCCACTTTCGCGACGCATAAGAATGTTATACATCTATCACCATGACAACGTTGTGCAACTGCAATAGGTTGATGAAAACTAGATTGAATCTTGTATCGTTATACTTCATTGTGGATACGTAGCGTTCCTAGCCATATACGATGACGCCTATACTATTCAATATGCGCTTTAACGGATTTGTGTATCGATACAAAAATTGATTATCATTTTTAGAAATACACCACCATTGATATATACACTGTACGACTTTTAATTTTGTTTCACTTTTTCAATGCATACTTGATAGATTATCTTATATTAATGTTTATTTCCCCCTCAATCGACTAATTCTAATATATCGATAATATTTTTGTGTTCTCTGTTTATAAATGTTGTAAAATAAAGTGTCTTGGGTTATTATAGCTGGTTAGAACGTTGGTGAATAATATACTGACTCGTGTTACCTTAATAATAAAAGAGAACTATTAAAACTTATCCATGTAATAATATGTTATTCACCAATGACGTAGTATTTCTACGTAGTATGAAAACGGTAAAACCCATGCCAACTCGTTGAAAGTAAAATACATTTATTTAAACCTTTTATTTAACTTACACGTGTTAAATCAACTTCTGTTACTTCATGTTGAATGCATAATAAGCAATTGCATTTTATAATTCCCAAACGCAATGCAACAACCTTAGTCAATTTCCTTAATACCCTCGTATTACGAATCATGAAACGAAAGACAGTGTTATTACGTCATATAGGAAGGGAATTAAACGAGCTGTACCAATACTTTGCTGATTATATTGAATGTCAGGAAACCACGCTTAAATGGCATGCTTCTATTTTTACTCAATTGTACTTCGACATAAAGCGGAAATATTAGCCTTGTAAGGAGATTCACAGTGTGAATACAAAAGCGATTTTTTTTTGCATGTTTTCTATGAATACATATTTTACTATCAATTCGGCTGGTATAAATTGCATAATATATCATAAATGGCTCCTTCCACAACTGTGTTGTCAGGGTCATCCAAGGCTAATTCGCCATATTAAAAATATGTTTTATTATCTTGATTACGTTCGCGGAAACTAAGATAACACAACATTACATTAGGTTGAACTATTTCTATATATTTTGTTAAACTTATGCGTTGCTGGCAAGGAATGAAATGTCAGAAGGATAAATTCAGTTATGACATGACTAATTTATATCATTTGTACGATAACACATATTGATTACGTAAGTGGTGAAACGTGTTCATCATTATAATTTATAAGACCGCGTAGTTAGAGATAAAATGTAGCTCCAAGTGACAGCTAGTGAAAGTGCTACAAACCTAACTAACTATACGACACAGGCCAGTAATATAATTGTTTAACGTTCAGTCCGATATTACTAATTTCAAATCCCATTCAGCCAAATGAAGGTTGGTTAATCTTTGCCCGGTTATTCACACGTAGTGCACACATTACATGACGGCATTTGAAGTGATCTTTCGCACACTAACTAAGAGAATTTACAACAATAAAGTCTTGGCGGAAAAAATCAAGGACGATCACTTTCAAATTACCAATATCATAACACGATAGCCAGCGGCTTTCAGACCGCTTGACATGTCAATGACTAACAATTTTTGATTCGAATAGGTTACTTTCTGAAGAAAAAAAAAGCATTGTTCAATTCACTGGAACTGTGTTTGGGAGTAAAAGAAATCGGAAGCTAATTTGTGGCCTCGTTGCAGAAACATGATAATAGTAACTCGACCTACACTTTGGATCGATCGGAGAATTGTGCTTTCTTTTGTTCTCTAAAATGCCAGCCGTACTCGAATTAGCTTCTTTGGCTACTAATTTAAAACAAACAGTGGCCGCGATGGAGGAAGAAACAAAACTTCGCTCACAAATGACCATCTAGACCGTAGACGTTAACAATTAATTTTAGAATTTATACTAGCATTGCCTAATTACTCATGATTATGATTTGGTATGAAATATATTTAAAATTCATCTTAGTTGACGTAATAATCATGTGAGAACTGCACGATCTTGTATCATATCTTAGATAGTAATTGCACTACAAATACCTGTTTTTAGTGGTCAACATGGTATAAATATTTTCATTCCCTGCACTAATGATTAACACTTGCTCACTTGATGCCTTTGTAAAGTGCTGGAAATACAAAGAGTGTAGCCGTAATAATGAATATTACTTTTAATAGTAACCTAGGTGAAATATACAAAAGTGCACCGACAGGGCAAAAATTTGAGTAATTTAAATACTAGCATTATTGTTGTAGCTCCGTTATGGAATAATGTAGCAAAAATTGCATATAGGTTACTAAATGGTACTTGGTAATTATACATGCTATTTACAGCAACAAATCGTGCCGGACATTTTATTACGATTGATAAGATTCCCTTGTTTGAAGTTGATCAGATACAACTTATTTGTTATTGTGACCACAAAAGAAAGATAATGTTAAGTGTGATTTCACCAATATCTTTAATAATATACATAAAACCCGTGTCAACAATGAACTTCACCAAGAAAACAAACAGCAGTAAAAACAATAATAACAATAAAAAGAACAACAACAATGACAACGTACACAATCATTTGCCCTTCAAATAACTTTCCTTTTAACATCGGGCAAGGTAAAAACACAAATAACATCAAACTGCGTAACCTCCTACAAACAATATAGGATTGCAATGATTGCGACACTCAGAATTACAATGCAGTGCCTCGAACATATCGCTAGCCTGTATGACAGTGCCATCCTTCGCATTCATTTAGAATACGCAACAAAAAACTATTTACATCGACGTTGAAACAATAGCAATTTTTCATGTGCAAACAATAGAGCAACTGCCACCATAAATAGCACATTGTTATCTACTTATTGCTCAAAATAGTATACATATGCACGATGAATAAAATCGGATATCTTCGTTATATTTTCAAATGGATAATCGATTTGTAATCACCCCAAGTTGTGTTGACATCACCCCGACACAAACTCGATATAGATAATCACTAAACGTTGAGATTTTTTGAGGGCCCTTCAATACAATTTGGATTACCGGAAAGTTTATTGAATGTACCGTTTGTATGTGTGGCGATGTAGTCGGGATTCCAGTGAGCCTGAGCACATTCCTAGAAATGACCTGGGGAATCGCTATCCAATAAATAGTCGGCGGAGAAAGCTATGTAATCTGCGATTGACCGTCTCCATGACACAACACAAAACTTCAAACCGATCAGGTGTCTATTATTCATATTTTTCACATAGTTCCACGATCATGGGCGATATCTAGTCATGCGGCCAATGTGTACGACAAATTATAATGTAATATGTTGTCTTTGATAATAATTGAAGAGTGGTTAAATGTGTAATTGATTAAATATTTAAATCGCATAAATTATGCGATATGGCTAAATTGAGAAGTGTAAAACATAGTAATGTTCATTAAATTAATGACAACGTAACGTGACAAATTTACTGTTAATTAACTTCTTTGTAATAATCAACATCTTTTGTGTACATGTCTTTATTAGGTTAAATACAAGATAATAACATATTTTGTTTTTATTTGGCACATGGAGAATACACAATTTATTATTCCGTCATATACGGATAAGACGATATATAAAATATATTATTAAAGATTATAAATATTGTTTCAGAATTCAAAATTGAATTTTAAAATATTGTTTTTCGAAAACAAGACGAAAATAAAAATGCCGCTTTGTGCGATCACTATTATTTGTGGTCACACGACAGGCGCAAGCCAACCGTAGACTTCCCGTTGCTGCGGCAAACGACAAAATAAAACAACGCAACGCAAGCAGGTGAGTTATTTTACTTTGAAAATGCCGAACGAACCATTAACGCAGTGCTATCATTCATCATTCGCTCAATAAGTATCCGATATGAAAAGGTGTTCGCTTGACAAATACCGGTTTCTAATCTTGATAATTCAAAAATACGCGAACATTACATTACTCATCACAGCTCTCTCCATAAAATAATACTTTCCACGATAAGTGAATGGAGATCATCACCAGGTTGTCCATATTGGTATTCACGTGTGACCTTCCATATTGACTTACTAACTGATTGGTTTGGTAAAGCTACAATGTAACGTGCGAACCAATCACGCAACGTATTTCGTAATTCATATTTTTTCGACCTATTAAATCATAACACATTCGTAATTCAAAGTAAAATTAACTCAAATTAAATTGAACATTGTTTTACACAACGCGTCTTCGTCAGATACGCCGCGTATCAGACGGACACATTGAACAAGTTTGCACTAACAAAGGCGCCACTCAATCACCCATTCTATTGTGTTCCTTGACGCTGCAAGGAAAAGGCAACGGCTGGCTTGCGCCGGTATTATATCCAGAACTTACTGAAAAACACGACGATTTTGATAAAGCTTCAACATCAGTTCATTTGTTTCGGAGATATTAAAACCACCACAATAATGCGAGATAAAAGTCGTTTTGAGTTTTCTCGCCTGGGTGTTTGCGATGGTCTTTTAAGATTTATGGCACCACGCTGTTGTTTACCAACTGTTACATTCAACACTCGAAATGTAAACTACCATTCACCAGAACATTGGGATAGTCATGTAATTACACACGCCATGCTGACTTGTATATATTTTAATCAACGTCGCTGTAGCATATAACGATCCATATACAAAAATATAATGATTTCCTTATACTTCAGCATGAAGATTCGCTGACGAGTAGACTAGAGTGCCATTATAGTGATTCTACGAAATATTGACTCTATAAAAGAAAACAAAATATACTAATTCAATTCAAAGTTAATACAAGCACCCGAGGGAGACGTAATGTATCTCTTTTTTTCAAACAACGTCGCCGTTTTGTAGACCGCACCGACTGACTTCTACATCACAATGCTACGCTGTGATTAACACCATTTAGTGGCGTTATATTCATATACTCATTTTTTTTGCGCATGATTTTAAAGACAGAAATCACATTTTGATACGAAGTAAAAATATTGTTACCAGACGTCATTTTTTTCAAATAAATAAATATGATTTTTGCTTGTTTGCCATGCATACATACATATTTTCAACTCGTGTAGTAAAAACATGCAATCCCCCAGAGCGAACCCGCATGAACTATACACGCACGAGGTCAACTTAATCTAGGAAGAACTGCTGAATAATCCATCAAATCATGTATATGTATATGTGTTGTTCTCTAGCGATTTAAGGTATTTCGATACTTATGCTCTTGTGCCTAGAAT
This sequence comes from Saccoglossus kowalevskii, assembly GCF_978046115.1. Lineage (NCBI taxonomy): Eukaryota > Metazoa > Hemichordata > Enteropneusta > Harrimaniidae > Saccoglossus > Saccoglossus kowalevskii. The sequence continues at coordinate 22,107,408 of NC_140661.1, read as the reverse complement.
ATGTTGGTACACAGCTGCCGTACTGAGTACAAATATTGAGAGCCCAACTAATTGTACATTACATACATATCCGCACAAAGAGCATCAATGCCTAAACACTATGTTTTAGTTGACATGTTACCATATACTCTGTGTGGTTGTTTTTATCATTCTTGTTTATAATTTATTAGTGTATTACTCAATTTTGTATGTTTGTTGAGGAAGGAAAAACTATTGAATTGTTGAAATGACCACATCACTTGATCGTTCTGTTTCGGTTATAATGTCTACGAAATTTAAACTTATCAAAGAACAAGGCTGCTGCAAATGATTAAATTACTCTAAAAGACACATGATTGATCGCAGACATATCAGTCATCCTATATTCTATTTGTGATAGATCCGTGCATTAAATAAAAGTAGAACTGCAATTAGAATTTACTTGATAACATACAATTGTAAATAGTGTATTTTTGTTTCAAAAACCGACAAGGGTTCAAAGAAGTTTTCGTTATATTCCGCTGACGTAGTGTCTTTCATACAGTATTGCATGTAATAATTCATCCCATATATCATATGGCTGTTCTGTGTAAAAAAAAAACAGTAATAATTTTCTGTATCTCCATACTGTGTAAAAAAACATCCATGCAATATGATTGGTTTGTGCAAAAGTTTGGTCATTTGACATTATGGCTGGCCGTCGCAAAAGCCCATATTTTAAAATAGTGGTGGCTTTATATAAAATTACTTGAAATAATGTAGGAAGTATATCAATATCTGATAGTATTGAATGTCGGCTAAAATGGCTAAAATTCGTGTGTGATATACATTTGTATGTAGTCACGCGACATTTTAAATTCTCCCTAGCTCAACCTTTCTAAGCACATAATTTTGTTTCACCGAGTCATTTCGTCGCGAAAGGTTGTGAATTGACTCCAAAATACTAATTATGTTATTAATGTAAATAAACCGTATATATATTTGATAGTATTGAATGTCGGCTAAAATGGCTAAAATTCGTGTGTTATATACATTTGTATGTAGTCACGCGACATTTTAAATTCTCCCTAGCTCAACCTTTCTAAGCACATAATTTTGTTTCACCAAGTCATTTCGTCGCGAAAGGTTGTGAATTGACTCCAAAATACTAATTATGTTATTAATGTAAATAAACCGTATATATATTTGATAGTATTGAATGTCGGCTAAAATGGCTAAAATTCGTGTGTTATATACATTTGTATGTAGTCACGCGACATTTTAAATTCTCCCTAGCTCAACCTTTCTAAGCACATAATTTTGTTTCACCAAGTCATTTCGTCGCGAAAGGTTGTGAATTGACTCCAAAATACTAATTATGTTATTAATGTAAATAAACCGTATATATATTTGATAGTATTGAATGTCGGCTAAAATGGCTAAAATTCGTGTGTGATATACATTTGTATGTAGTCACGCGACATTTTAAATTCTCCCTAGCTCAACCTTTCTAAGCACATAATTTTGTTTCACCAAGTCATTTCGTCGCGAAAGGTTGTGAAATGGATACGGTTTTAATTGACTCCAAAATACTAATTATGTTATTAATGTAAATAAACCGTATATATAGTGATGAGTCATTTACAATAGGGTAAACAAACACTATTTGGTGTCATGCAAGGCGATGTTTATGAAAAAACAAAACATAAAAGCTCTACGATCTTGAATACTCACTGAAATTGGGATTTCGGCGTTAATTTTCAGCTTTCAGTATTTGCAGATTGAAAATGTAATATCAAATATTCGCGACTTTACAATATCAGATTTATTTACCTGGTGTAGTAATTTTTATCCAACAAATGATATTTTGTTCGTTTATAAAATCAGTTAGTGTAAAGTCACTCATGAAATAGCTCTCCGAAACAACTTCAACTTTGGTTTTCCGTGTTTACGGTTGTAGACAAATACATTACCTGGTTTTCAGATGTTGAGAAAAAACAAAAACGATATCGTTATTTTTATTCAAGATATATTCACGACGCATTCTGAAAACCAAAACATGTACAATCCAGTCGTTGCAAAAGAGCGATACTAAGTATATTTTATCTATGCTTCAATCTAATTAATTTAACATTATATTATCTTGAAAAATACTTAAAGAAGAAGATAGATATTCTTAAACAAATTACGTGAGTTGACCAACTGTTCACCGTCTACATTCACGTCACTGATTCGACTTCAATAAACTATGTTTATCTTCCAATAAATTTATTTCAATATTAGATTATATAGTAAAATACGAAATTAGGACAGCGACTATCCATATTCTAATTAATGATGACCAATTTTCCACAACCTACCACTCCTATATTTAATTCCACATTGTAAACTAATGATAAGTTTACTTTCATTTTCTTTAATATTATAATATCTCGATTTTGGAGATTGCTTTTCCATGCTTCAAAACTTATTCGAAAGAAATGAGAGAGAACATCACCTTACTTTATGCTTTCAACAAATTTATTTTCAAAAATCACGGCAACTCAAAAAAAATAATATAAAGATGGATAACTGTAAACCTGAAATAAGACGTGGTCCACAAATTAGTTATATACAATTCTACAGTATATTTATGTTATGCATTTTATTCATGCTCCAACCAATGTATTTTCAAATTACAGTACCTAGTAAAATACTGAAAGAGTTTGTCGATATATTTGAAGTGAAATGGAAGGCCAACAATAGTTCATGACCTTGCTCTCTGGAATAAATAGAACATGTCTATAAATTAGTTAGAATCGAATGCCATTGTATATTTCAGTCATTGATTCCACTCAATCCTGAAAATGAATGAAATTTGTATTTTCTTCATGTTTCCAATCAATGTATTTATATTTTATTATCTTGTAATCAATTCCCGTAATAAAAACTTTCCCAAAAATGTGACGTATGTGACAATTACATTTCAAACATTCAATAATACTTCTTGTAATATCAATCACTTAAAATATATACTGACAGGCACTCCTTTTGTATGCTACTGCACTAGTAAATGATCTCAACGTTTGTCAACGTCAAGTGAACTTTTGGCCACCACACGGAAAATCGCGTTTATAGTTCTTGTGTGGTATTTCATGATAGTTAGCTTGTTGATATTTTCATGTCCTCTACAATTAGAAACATATATATTTAGTACTTCCTAAATTTAAAGTTAATAACGTCAAGATCGGATGACGATAATGTAGTTGATAGTTAAAAAGCACATTATGCGAATACTCCTTACCTCGCGTCGTAATATAATAACTGTAGCAAACGTCAAGTGTGGGATTGTGTATAAATCGAATAAATGTTTGCACATTTGAGCGTGGTAGAAAATAAATCATTCTTTAACATGACGTACACTTTTCTTTGGAAAACAATAAACAATATGCTATAAGCGTAATTGTGGGCTGTTTCTGTAAATCTTTGCTCGCTTACTTGTAATCTTTGCCAATCACCGGAATATGTGGGTAAGCTTTGCATGTCATCACGATGTTGTAACCGATACGTCGGGAATTGCTTCGCTTTGTGCTACTGCTCCTTTGTGAATAGAAAGCTATGTGTGTAGACAACCACAGCGGCTCTACACCTTCGTGACATGAATAATAAGTATGTTTTGCCATATAATTGCAAGCTAACTATACAACACAATGCAATGTAAATTGTTACAGACTGTACGGTCTCGTGTGCACTGCTTACTTCGAAGTTTCGGACTTATACATGTTTACTGCATGATCATAATCCCAAAATGGATACAATATTCTCATGATGACGTCATTCAAAATACAACCGCGAATGATACTTTTGAAATTACGAGTACAATACATATGCATATATACGTATATCAAGGTCGATATATCCGCCTAAATGTTGTGTCTTACATTGATCGCACATATTAATGACGTCATATACAGCTCTACCCTTTTTCTCAATACACATCAATAACATGAAAGTACGTACGCTATTGTAACAGAACATGCATTCACGTTAGTGTAGCTTCAAAAATAGAATAATTACAGCCAATATATTACAATTTTACAACATAAAAATGTGCAGAATACTAGTTTAGTATTATTAACCAAATTATGACATGTATATTCGTTTCGACAGTATATAGCTAATCATTATTGATGGAGCATTAGCTCTAATTCCAGAATTCATCTTGGCATAATGTCTCGCATCTTACAGGCATTCTAAAATATTGGAAGATGCATGGTGTTACTTAGCTACGAATGATCAATCGACTAGAGATTTTTTTCTTTTGCATATACTATAATACGTATAATAGCGAATTCACGCCTACGGAGAATAAGCTCTCAATTACGTATCCAGGTGGATTACGACGTGCATTGATATATCTAATTTAACACAGCGAATTTAATGGAATCTCTTGGGTGAAACAGTTTTGCATGATGCAGCCACTTCTTATTTTTCAATAGCCTAATAAATTATTTTATTATATACTTTCTTGTAACCTAATGTATTCCCAATTTTATTTTAAACAGTTTTCAATATGTAATATTGCCTAATATATAAAGTGAAGGTGATTTTTTTTCTCGCATTAATGTTTTGGCGTTAGAATTGTCAGATTCACTAGCTATTACATCCACTTACTGTGAATGGAACATGCCACAATGTTTGGCGAAACTATAATTGTATTAAGTCAGTCACACGAATGCCCGTACATCGTATATATGGTGCATGGTCATTTTCTAAATTTAAAAATCATTTATTCGTTTTATACACATTCCAACGACCAAATTTGCATTTATATGTATCTTATTTGTTTTGTTGGAGGGCTTTGTCGGTATACGAAGGATCTAGGATGAGACATGTCAAATATCGATATGTCAATTATCTTGAGAATCAACTATTTTTATTTTCAACGTGTAAGTGGGAATTATAAAAAATACTGAAACAATAATCGCTTGAAATTAATATACACCGACCTGAACAATCTTTTTTACAAATATCAAATATTATACACTGTTCAAAAAATATTCAACATTGTGTGTCACACTGTACATCTAATATTAATGCCATTGTTAATAACATTGAGCTGCGTTTGGCGATCTTTTTGACGAGGCGTTAAGTAGTATTTCGGGTAGCTGGAGGTATATTCCGTATCAGTGGCATTGGGTTTAGATTTTTTTACATTTTTCTTCCCTTGGAAAAAGCTGATAGTTTGCTTTTGTAGTATCACAAAATACGTGCTTAAATATTTATAATCATACGATACTCCTCTTATAGAAGTGGGGTCATTGTGGTTTGAATATTGGCTTGTGTACTTCGTACCACCTCTGGAAATACGTTTAAAAAAGGTTGCCAATTTATACGCAATAGCCTTGATAACCAATCACTACTGGCAATTTAAAATGGGTCACTTTCAATGTGTACATGTATACGACAATTGTGGATAACGTCGTTATGCGAACTCCATGTACGCGCCCGAACATTCACACTATATGAAAACTATTTTCTATGGTGATGTGGTGAGTCCATGTTGTATCTGGTTTTCCGTTAGGTTATAATTCGCCACGAGGTTTATGTAAGTATAAATGCGTATGTAAGTGAGAGAGTGATAAGTGGGCGAGTTTGACCATTACGTTTGAAATCACTTAGTGTTAATATGCCATGCGACGTTCCGCTTCTAATGTACTGTCCTGATAGTATATTGTTTTAACAGTTTTCCACGCCCACTGAAAGTAAGGATTGGAATATAATTCAGTATACTATAAGGTCGTTGCGAGGGTACCTCAAAGTATGCACGAAGACAGTACAGCGGGAGTATCAACCGTCGATGCGACGGTATACTGTCTGAGTGCATACTTTGAGGTATCTTCGTAATAACCTTATTATTGTACATCTTTTCTTTCCAATGGTACATCATGGGAATGCCAAAATCAAAAATGTTTAGAACAGAATCAGCAAACTTCTTTGTCAAACCCTGGTGGCAGCCATGTTTGTTTTTATTATTAGAGAACGCATACGCGCGTAATCATTTCATATTTGGAATTCGCATTTCCTAATACGATGGGATGAAAATACCCCATAAAATACCGCAAAATCACAGCACACTGTAATTTATGGCGTTACGGTACCAGATGTATAGTAATAGCTATTATTGTTATCGTATCACTCGCTGTGTATATTACTAACAGCCATCATAAGATGTTAAACAGTACTGGATAATTACAATACGTTCGCGCGCATAAAAGTTCGTTGGCTTATCGGTAGCTTATCATCTCACTTCAGTCTAGCAAAAAGACTGAGTAGATTCAGTAATCCAAAAAGCTACTTACTGAACGGTGTCATTAATCACGCCCGATGATGCTAAGAATTGCTTCCAATGATCGATTGTAAAGTCCCCATGGTTCGAGATATACGTGTTGTGTGTTCATGGAAGCGTTAGTCATTCCCTCGCACGCCTACGCCGTCTGATAAGCCATCCGTCCCGGTATTTTAATTTGGTATTTTTGTGCATACAGTGAGGCTTGGCTGAATGTATACGCGTTGCCATATTTGATTGCATACATTTGTTTATATCGTTGGTCGATATAATTTGGCAGTAAAAGTGATAATATATACGAAACGTCAAATGGAAAACTACTACAACATTAGAGTTCAGAAGCAAATATACAATTCTGGAAATACATGCCAAGGTAGGAAAACACAACATAGTCAATTCAGAAATGGATTCATTGATTTCCTTGGAACTAACCAAGAGGTGAAATCAGCTGTTTTGGAAATAGTGAACACACCCTGTCCCACTGCCGTCATCGCATACCTTCCCTGCAGTATACATCTCAAAACCACTCGTTGAAACACTCGGGAATTTAATCAACCAACCATAGTAAATACATAACCACGTTGGAAAAGGGATTAGTTCAGAGTATCACTTCCTAAAGAGATAATTATGTTCGATAAATATGTCGGCGGCTCGCTGCGCAATTCTCGGGTTTGCACAAGTGCGTCATGGGAATGTAATTTGCATGGTGCGCGCAGTTATTTACTTATTTAGCACGCAACTGTTGTAATTTCAACTAGAGGTGTTAAGTCAAGGTGTTAACATCTGATCCCACACTAGTATACGCTTTCAAAGTACAATATGTTCGAGACCCAAGGAAGTCACTCAATCTATGGAATCATAGTCTTTCAACACAAGTGGGTGGGGGGTTGTGATTGAATTTACTGTTCTGGGCTGATGTCGACAATCTGACACTTTTTCTGCTACAGTGATGCCTGGATCATAAAGGTGTTTTGTCTAACATTTCTTGAACTCACGTCGCAAAACCCAACTACCGACGATGAAACTAATGATATTTCAAGTGGCTTCTTCTGCTGGGCATCTTCTCCTACGTACGTACTAGTACGTCACTGAAACAACGTAGCAATTTTGTTCTTTGCTTTCGAAAAGATGTATTAGCGGACAACACGTCCTAGTAAATACGTAATGATCATAGATCTCTTTTTTTTGTGCTGCAAACTAAAGCTTTAGTGATCGATTCATATTGGCTTTCCAAAGTCCGCTATTTTGGAATTATACGACGGCGAGTTTACACAGTTACTGTACGCTATTGGGTATGGCGTAACTATATTCGTGCAACCTAATATTGTCTTGATAAGGTCACTCAAAATGCAAAGATCGAGCACAATGTTATATGCTTTTTTTTAGCAAGCAAGACTGGCAAATTGTGACCTTTTTCGTTTTATCTGAAACATATATTTTAGCGGGATCGTGAAATCCCCCTCGTTTCGAAATGACGCCAAAAAACATGTATCTTCCATGATGTCACGACTACCCCAGCGTCACACCAGCCAATGAATGAAACATTGAAGATCATGCAAATTTGCTTTGTACTTCTTCTTCACCGACAATAGAGTGAACACAATTCGTCTTTCTTAACGTGACTTCTTTCATGCGTTCGGCTGTCAGAACGAAATTCTATATCGTTTCAGCTCATGCACGTTTTGGTGGAGCATTTAAATATTTAAACAACACAAAAACTAAATAAGAGTATGTATCATATATTTAGATTATGTATATCATCAACGCATATAATTGGTTTTTTTCTGCTTACATATATATTTTGCATTATATTTTCTTTATTTCTACATTCATCATTAAGTGTTCGAATAAACAGCTCAGTGCATAGCACTTACATTATTAACATCATGCTTACATGAATACACCTAAAGATGTACGAACACTTTGGGTACTGCAAAATATATAGTACCATACGCAATATGTTTATTGAATTAACAGAAACTATGTTTCATACAAATGTAAACAAAATCAATTCAAGCATTTCCATATCAATGTAATATATTCTATTGAAATTTGTTTCTTTCTGTACAAAATAAATTTGATTGTAACCAAATAAATTGTATTTAGATATTTAAGAACCATTCTTGCGACGATGGGTGTACTGTATAATATTTCCTAATTACAGTTTCTCGTAATGTATTTTGTGTATAGTGCGGTAAAATCAAATGCTTAGATTGATGCAATATCCGATAGAGATCTCTTTAGTTGTAGATAGTAATGTTTTTAACGTTTTTGATCAGAAATAAATCTGGATCTGTATTGTGTTTTGTGTAATTTTAGAAGGTTACAGGTTAGACAGTCCATTGCCGCCATCAACGGTTCGTACATCGAGTGTTGTCATAACAAATTTCTCAATTCGCCCGAGCCACCTTATAGATTTAATTGCTTAAAAATATTACTAGCTAACCATAGTGAAAATGAAGAGGCGTTGTTACCAGTGTCAGCTATAAATTGAAAACTGTTGTATTTCCTTATTTAACTCCATCTGTTACATCAAATTGATTAGAAAACATGTCGTAATCGTTTGAAGGCAAATTGTTTACCATCCCATACTTCACTACTCACTAAAACGATACAAATCATTTAAGCTTATAATCAATCAGAGTAAATATCACATGATTAATGTCCACAGGTAGGTCACATCTCAGCGTCGTTCACTTATTATTTAGTTATCTTAGTGAAGGTTTACGTCATACAATGTGTATCCTGGAGAAGGCAGTGGTGGTGATGACGTTCTTACACATTAATGTTAATATGTCTTAACTTAACATTTGAAAAAAAATAGTCTTCTCAGCAAACACCATCTTGTGTTTCCCGACAAGTCTATGAAAATTTAAACGACTACTGAAGCAATATGTTCACAATTGTAATTGGCTTTCCCTGAGTAGCTATGCCATGTATGCATTAAACAATAAATACCGTTTATAATGTAAACATAGTTATGTAAATGTAAAATAACTTGTAGTAACCAGAGTGTCGGGGAGGTTGTAGGTACAACCCCCCCAATTCAGGTCTAGCTCCCCAGCCGTAAAATGCATCTTAATGAGACGATATGAGTTGGCCCATACGCCCATACAATACCAATTTCGTGTGTTTCCTATCATAATTCACTATAAAATCAACAAAACTATGATTGCGTACTTTGACCCGATTTTAACAACGAATGTTTAGAGCAATGGGATATGAAAATAGCCATGTATGTGTGGTGTCATGGTGACAATAATTTATATATACGCTGTATAACTGATTAATACATGAAGAAATTTTCAATATCGTCTCTTTCATTTATTTTTAAACACAGAGACTCAATTCCCAATCCACATCCCACTTTTTTATCCATAGGTTATGTATGCTGCCCTCAACTGTATTGTTTGCTAAATTGTAAATACGACAGAGAGAAGAATTAATCTGTATTGCTTAAACTTGGTATACGTGCTCGCTGCAGGAGCCATTATTGCAGTGATGACGTCATACAATTCACTTGTATTGACAACTCTATATATTACTGGTCATCGACCCAGTTTGTTGAAGCTCGATCGATATTGCTTTGTGGAGCATTACTGACTTTTCCACAACATAGAGTAGACGTATTATCAATTCAATATTTTCAATTCACTCACTTATAACAATCCTACACACACGAAAACTGTGTTATGCTGACTGGATACAAATAAGTAAATTGGATAAAGAACGTCACTGTAACTTAATTACCTAACGAAGTAAGTTTTAAATATCTGAGTCTGATAAATTAGATCACTGATCGCTAATGATGCTGCCCTCAGCGGCAGTATAATACAATCAGTCTTAACGAGATTAAAAACAAAGTGTAATCCTCTAAACCTAAATCTTTAGAACATGAACATGATATTCTAATCGTAGTTTTTGAATTGTTTGTTAAAGTGAGCAAATTGTTCATTGTATCTTTGTTTTTGCATTGTTCACATAGTCATAGAGGGCGTGTTGCGATATAATAACAGAGACAACTTTTCCCGTGCATTAGTTAACATGATGTGCTTCTGAAATAGTTTTAACATATAAAGCATAATAAACCATTTTACCGTTATTGAAAAGTATTGCAAGCCGTGATTATATTACTTCTCTTCAGCTACGATGTGTACCTGATAAAATGTCATGTACAAACTATGGAATAGTGTGAACGGATATTCCCTATTTATGAGTTAAATCGTGTTCAGTAAATCTTCTTACATGTATAAACAAGTATATCAAATCATTCTATAATCTGCGACAAGTGCCAGACATAACGACAGGAATAGAAAATGTTTCATGCTGTTTTTGTTTTTGTATATAAATAAATATTCGAATCTACATTCTCAAATAAGAGCACGTTTAATTCATTCATCTTTTATTTAGTACGCGTACCTTATTACACAGTAATCCTATGAACATATTCTGATTAATATAAATCTTGCATGGCTATGGTGTCGCATCGTTTATCAGCCTAGGAGCATGACAAGACTCTGGTGAATAAAGTCAGATCATTTTTTAAGTCATGTTACATAATTCACCATGAAGTTGCATCTGTCCTTTATGTCATCGCCCCTATTTGTAGTCAATATCGTAGCCGCATCGGATGACATAGCGGACATGAGTAGCGTTAATGGCTTAAACTTGCGTATAAAAATTGACACATTAAGTGTGATTAACGTGTCCGGGATAAATAATAGCGCATTACACAGTCAGCTTTGGTTCTAAAGTACTGTCGATTAGATGTACTGTTAATGTCCTTGATTATGTTTTAATATGTTTCGTTTTCTCTGTTGCTCTAAACATATAAAGAGCTTTATAATCATTTTATAGGGTCAGACATTGTATTTCAATTCCCAGACTGTCCTGTTATACTTATATCCTGTTATAGTTTCGTCGTCACATGTTTGCGAACAACGAAATATTAATAATTATTATATAGCTCTTAAATTGCCGTCCTACCAATGTACTCGATTTCATGTGGGCCAACGGAGGGATCTTCTTACAAAAAACATGGATATTTACTTTTAATTTTATAGAAAAACTATTATTAGCAGCTCGTAAATTGTTGATATTCCGCGGATTTGTCATTATCTGCAAGATGCGTGTGGGACAAGCGTTGACGTTCTTCTATTGTTGGCCAACGTAAGCTTGATTTTATTACCAAACGCTTCAGCGTGGTATTAAGATTTTGTTTTCAGGCTTGGGTGGTACCAAGGTGGAAAATGGTTGCACATATGGGAGGTAATTCCTGGAATTGCAATAGAGAGGGTTCAGGCCGAAATACATATATATAGTGTTTCCATGTTTCGTCTGATATTTCTGTGGTATTCTGCTGCTGTAAATAATGCAAGATTTGTTCCGAAATTCAGTGTGTTGTGTGCACTCCAGGGTTATTCGTTTTTTTGCTCAAAACACCCCTATTTTTTAATGGGAGAGTCGAATAGTTTCACTCCCACTGGGAAATCTGCATTGTTACTTGAATGAGAGCTAACTAAACACATTTTCCAGACCGGCGAAAGTGTATGCAACAGCTAATGTTAACAGCCTGTCACGTGATTTTAGTCTGAATGTCAACATCAAAAGAGGCTAATCCATTTACGCAGGTATAACTGGGAATAGAATATGTGAGGTATTGTATCAACAGAGATGTGTATAATGAAAAGTAACATCTATCCTTCTTTTGCATCGCTGAGCATTTCTGTTTTAGTATACTGGTTTGAAAATGTTGAATTTGCATGATTTGCAATGTGTTTTTTTTACTGAAACTCTCCTATTGATCGAATCCCGGGTTTGAAAGAGAACGGCACACCACGTGATTCGTTTGAATACAATGGTGAAGGCACGCAAGCATGACTTACGTTGTCAGCAGTAGTCGCTGAGCTTCACGCTACAACTTCACTTGTGATGTTGCTTGTTAGCCGTGGATTGAATTAATCTTGATTACGGGTTAAAATGTTGCTTATTTGGCGTTGGTGATCTTTATTTGGAACTGGGTAACGTCGCCAGCAGAAACCTCCTGCGATTTTGATGTTGATGGTTGCGCCTCCATGGCAATCGCTAATTTTACTGTGGGTGGATCTTCCAAGAGCCTTTCGGGGTTTATAAAACTCATTCAACATACATAAAGTTCTCTCAATCGTAGTAGTCCATGTGATGTACACCTAATATGCCAAACATGTTGCTGAACGATTTTGCCAATGAAAACAAGCCGGTTGGCGATCCACTCCACTAAAAAAAAACTAGCAATATGTTTTCGGCTGTTGCCATGGTAGGACATGACCGCGAAGCTAACGTCGGTTTATAACTAAAACCGGGCACCGTATACAAAGTTCGCAAAAAAAAATTCAGTCCTTAGAAGTCATTTTATTTTATTGCTAGGACGTATGCTGTTGTTAGGGATTGGTCAGTTACATCGGCCTGGGGGTGGATCAGTAGCTATAGGGGGGTTACCCTGATTTTGATTTTGCGAATGGGGGGGGGGCGTCACCCTGTTTTCCACAATTCACACACGCGCTTATGCATATATTTTTTTAAATTTTATTTCAGAACAATAGATTAAAAAGTTAATCGTACAAATGTGTTCTTAATAATAACTATTACCCATATTGCCTATAAATTTGTTGATGCAAAAAATGTTATAGGCTAAATATTTTGGGGTTGAAGTTGACAAATAACTAACAGATTATGCAATGCGGCAGAGCCCCATGCAATTATACAGTTAAGTTTTGAACACATCCCAAGTCCATGTGATATCAGATTATTTTATTTAAAGTCTGAAGTCACCATTGTATAAGATATTTACTGGATTTATCCAATTGTAGCTGGAGACGGAAAAACACAGCAATTAGTACAAAGAGCAGTGACAGTTTTTGTTCAGAAAATCAAAAAAGTTAAATGGATTCATGTATATGAATAAATATTTTTTTTTGTTTTTTTAACTTTTAAATATACATATTTTGCTCTGTAAAATACCAAAATCCAACACAAATTTATACAAAAATCAAAGTGTCCCTTGTTTTCATAAGCACAGACTGTGCTTCAGGTGTAAAGCTTTCCTGGTCTATAAGATATGAAAGATATATTAAATCCAAATTAGTTTTCAAACCGCCTAGATTCAAATCCTCTTTTCCTATCTTATAAGGGCGTTTATCAAGTGAGTACTCCACAGCTTTGTTTTTATTTACTATCTTTAGCAGCATAGATTTCCCTACTTCCTGCAGCCTTTTCTGTAGTCGTTTTTTGGCTTTATGCTTCCCCTCCCCTCCTAAGGTGACTGGTCTATTAAATGAAAACACTAAAAATTACGGCAAACCACGATATTTTCAATGCACATCATACATTTTGTAATCATGTCAGAGCCAAAACTGTTAATGTTTCTTTGTTTTTCGGGGGGGTCAGCATGTTTTAAAATATAATGTTAGGGGGTCGCCCACTTTTTGTTGTTGATAGGGGTGGGTCAACTGAGATTTACAGCTGACAAAATGGAATCTGCCGACCCCCCCCCAGGCCAGAGTAACTGAACAATCCCTTAAATTTATTATTTCCAACCGATAGTATTTTCTAGATTGCAGGCAGCATTTACAGTTCATTCAAAGTTCAAAGTTGCGTCGGGATTACGTTGATACAGTGTAACAATGTCGGCGTCGGTGATCTCTTACCGGTGTGCAACGTAGCCAAAATAAAAGGCATGAATACAAGACTAGTGGGAGGTAATACATTTGGGGTCGAAAGTATTCAAAAAACAGCTTTCGGCTGTTGCCATGGTAGCTGTGGACCAGGATTGTTTTGCCAATTAGTGACGGTACGACCTGCCTGTCAATTATAAACAAAATTAGCCAAGCCAAAAAAAATCTCAGTAAATTGTTGCCCACACTCAAGCGGATTAGAATGAGCTACGTCCATGCTTTTTAATCATAGAAATGTAGGGTGTGATACATTTGGCGTGAAGGTATTAAAAAATTCAGTTGTTGGCTGTTTCCATAGAAACGGTGGTCAGAATTTGTTTTCAGATTTTACCAATAGTAACCTTGTGCCCACACTCAAGCTGAGCAAAATGAGCTATGTCTGAAGTGTTGTATCCAAAATTTGTAGGAGATACATTTTCTGATAACTTGGGTGAAGGTGTGACCTACCTGCTAAGTTTGAGCGAAATCGACCAAGCCAAACAAATCACAGAAGAATTAATACGTGAAAACACTAAAAATCACACACACACACACACACAGATACACAAAATTAAAGTGATTTTAAGGGCAATCCAAGTGGAGCGAATCGCCAATACCATGTTCATTTGCATATTGACCGTGAAAATACCAAAAACATCATTGCATGGGTGATATGCAAATTAGTTTTAGTCAAAATAAGTTACTGCTTAGAAGTACCATTACTGTTGTTCAAATTTCATTTCACTCGGCAAATATATTCATGTACCCAAACGTAAAGTATCGTACTTCTAAATATTGTTTATTTCTGCTATGTATCGAAAAACGCTACTCTTGAACGGACTACTTTATTCGCTCTCAGACCTCATTTGCATATGGGGTGTGGAAGTACCGATTTTGATTTCAGGGACGAATCAAAATAAACTGCAGTATATATGTAATAATGTGGAATACTTCCTTTCACTGTGAACATTTTTCCGCTAAAATAAATTCCAGTGAAAATGCCATTTCCCTCATACTCTATTGAGACTTGACACAGCACAGTGAAAATTTGATTCACACCGTATGCTTGAAAACTTTTCATCGAAAATAAATTAAGTGAAATTCTGTGTGATTTCATGAGAGTTGAAAATGAAAAAAATTATATGACACCCAACCCTACCACTCCATACACAATGTAACCACACCTCAAAAACATCCTTTCACCAGTGTATTCTATTTGAATTCAGGAGAAATTTAAATAAACAAATTATATGACAACGAACTTAATTATAATTTCAACCTCTAGTTCAGCACTGATTAAATAAACTACCTCGTCTTTATGCCAACTTGAAGTTATTCAATGCCTACACCAGTGACTTCAAAATCTATGTTTCAATTCCAGGAATTTCACTTGCTATTAATTGTATGGGAGTGCCAGTCTTTTATTTTCTATTGTAATGTCAATTTCTTGTGATTACTCGGAAAATGAAGCTGCAACCACAGACCACAGTGCTGCAACTAAATCCTGGTATAAGCACCGGTTAGGCAGTCTTGAACTATGCATGTGAAGCCAGCTGAGAGGTATATCCAATCCTATAGATTTCTCATTGTTTGGTAACTATTTGCTGCAAATGCAACAAAAATCAATATAAAAATATTACCCACACAACATTCTACAGGTTACTTGTATAGACTAAGATTTTGTTATAAAGATACAGTCATAACAATCTGATGTGTAGCTTCAAGTGTATCGGAAAAATTGTCGGCTCTGTCCCGAGGTCAGTTTTTCATTGAGCAGTTGAATAAAAAATGTTCACACTGCACACTCACGGTATTCAGGACAGGCAATTAGACGATTAGTTGAACGAGACGTAAAACACCGTGGGCTTATTCTTTTCTGGGTGCTTGCCAGTGTGAAAGATCACAGCATTCTAGTCCCAACAAGTGGCGGCTTACTGGGGAATGTCTTGCATTTATCCCCATAAAAAAGGTTATTCGAGTTATGAGAAGTTGTGGCGCTATGTGTTGAACAACAGAAACCAGTGAGCCACCATCGGCACATTGTGCGAATCCTTTTTTTCTATTTCCCTGTGAGGCAGTTTAATGGTGTTCAAATAAAAATTAAAAATATTCAGTCACATCAATAAATCATGAACAAGATGTGCTATATAATTCCCGCAGCACCATATGGTACTGTGAGATTAAATCTGATATTAATATCCTTGACTTATTTTTACTGACTATCCCACCATGCAAAGGATAGCATGGTGGAAATGATGTGTACATATAACTGATAACATATTAATTGCGATTAACGTGAGCAAATTTAATTAATTGCGCTTTGCGTACTCTTAGATAAGGTAGTAATGTTTTATTATATTTCGTTTTGCTCCGTTGCTCCGAACATGTTACATGCTTTATATTTCTTCTGTGAGAAAGAGAGGGCGTAATTCTTATCCCATATTGTAATACATTATAGTTCGTCGATACACACAAACATAATACAGGTGAATATATATCTTTCGAGTTATCATCTTCGCAATTTACTTATCTAATTACGAACGGCATGGATCTCTAATTAAAAAAAAAACATTATTACTAACGAGTTGGAAATTATGTAACACGTGTGTAACGCGATCATATTCTGCTAAATATGTGAAGTGTGTGACGAAGAATCGACGTCGCTCTATAGTTTCCTAAATTAAATGTAGGTTTGTAAGTGTTATATGGAAAAAAAAACAAATACAAAAACACAGTGCTAACTTTGTCTGGTGATTTTTGGTTGGCTATTAGACGTTGTGGTGCTATGTAATGGATTGTTTAAAAAGATGTTTATAGAACAAAGTTTACCTTTCACCGTCATGCAATACGATCGCTTTATTTCTTGAACTTTGAGATAAGTTCTACCGCATTATTAATTATCGACCACTAAAACTAGCTGCATTAAATATGTATACTGGCCTTGGTGTATCAAGGTATATTCCATTGTAGAGTAAAGCCAAGTGTGTTATTGTAAATACAGTTGTACCCATCTTTATTTCAATACTAGTATATTATATTTTTCATTTCGAGTAATTTCGATAGCTTCCGCTAGCTTCTGCTCAGTCCCACACAATCGTTTTGAGGACTGTTGTAAAATTGGTGCGCAACACTCGAGGACCGAGATCAATTAATTATACAACAGTAGGCTTTTATACCAAAATAATGATCAGTTTACTGATTTAAGACTTGTGTCCAAATTTAACCTTTTGCGCTCTCTACGTTGAACATATATCACAAATAAAGGTAATGGCGCCCTCAGTGTCGAATAAATTTTGCAAAATACAGCAAAAGCTACGCACGTTTTTTTTAATTCTATAGAAGAAATAAGAATAGCGTAATAGAGTTAAATGATTAATCCGATAATATGACTTTAATGTTGTATTTACGTTCGCAACGCAGCTGAATATCGTATGATTCGCAAACTTTAAAAGATATTCTGTTTTGAGTGACCTGATTGTACTTATAACAGTCAAAACAGAACTACAGTGATATTATTTTCTGTACATGAATACCCAGAACCCGATTTCATGGAAGGTTTTTTAGATTTTCGACCACAAATAAATGTCCTTTGAAAGTTAGCGGAAGCGCATCTTGTAACTGAGAATTACTTGCATTCATATCAAGTCATATTATGTGTGGTAATGTACGTTATGAGATAGCGCTATGTGCATGGCTACTTGGCATATATGTTCTCATACACTTGTAGAGTCGTAATTCGTAGTAATTCTACTTGGTAATGATTTGGTTGTACAAACATTATATACTATCACTGCAAATGAGAATTTCCTTTGTTAACGCCACAAGAAAACGTCTTTTATAAAATATCAATCCACCTATAATACCGTGTTACGTCATTGTAGGCCATGACGTACGTGGTGAACACTAATACTGTTTCAAACGTGTGTTCACGTCATACTACTAGGAAATGTGTCCCAAAACACCATAGTCGCATTGTATACAATACAATTTGTATGCACCTTGTGTTGACGAGGGATATAATGTTTACCGGCGCCCACATAGAGTCATAACAAAACAACGATTCAATACTCATTTTAAAACTGTGTGACGGACATACTCTTCTGTAGAACAACAAAGTAAATTTCATGCTCATTTGCATTTAATACAGGGACATACAAATTCGTACTCTGTTCCGTTGTTGTATATCACATGTCTTTCAATCAGCCAGTTTAAAATCAGACAAATTGTAAACACGAATTGGCATTGTATATTTTGTCGTATTAAATATAATGTAGTTCATTTCGCACATTGTTTATGTGTAGAACGCGGATTCTTGTTAGAAGAATTAGATGTATTAACATAAACATTCAGTTTTATTGTAGTAAGTGTTACAGCCGTTTCATTGAACTTAAATAAATAAATAAATACACATCTACATGGATACGAATGTTATGCAGTTTAAATAATTCGAGAAAATAATAAGTATTTGGTCGTTTGAGAGTTGAGTTACGAGGTGTTCCTTCCACTCTCACATTTCTTGATTTTTATTCATGACAGGGCGGGAATCGGCAAGCTATGTCTGACTGAGCAGTGAGTGTTCATGATTGAAGTCAGTAAAGTGATGTTTGTGTATCTCCAAGCACAACTACCAGAAAATAGGGTGACTCTGGATATAAACCAGATGAAAATGAATGTTTAAGGAACTGCTTAAATAAATAGGTATGTAAACTAATGTGTATCGTAAAAGTAATCCTAATAAAAATACAAGATTTAATGAAAGCCCTCTTTCAGGTAAACTAATTGTACAAGGTAGGTTCTGTGCAAAACAATTAGCTAAATGTGTCCCAAAACACCATAGTCGTATTTTATGTATTATAATTTGTATTCTGACACCTTGTGTTGACGAGGGATATAAATGTATATCGGCGTTCTTATAGAGTCGTAACTAAACAAAGTATCAAAACTCGGTGTATGCGATGAACATGCAGTTATTTGGAACAAAAAAAGTTCATAGAGTCCTAACTGCATTTACTTCAACGCGCACTGTTTTCAAACCTGATCTGTGTGATACTCAGACAGTACAACAAATTGATACACAGATTTGCATATGTGTATATCAGAGAGTGGTCTCAACTTGTACTCATTTTCTCTCCAAATATAATTTCAGTACAGAACTATTCTTTGTGAAACTTATCAAGCGTGATTGGCAAACAGATCTGGTCAAAACAAGATAGTTGAAGAGTGACACAAACCCATACTCTGTTCCATTCCAAATTAAAATTGAAATTCTACTTAATCATATAATATACTCAGCTATTTAGACGGGAACCTCTATATACAGTAACAGGGAATGATAAACGTCAGTTCGCTATTCAAAACGGTGACCTTTATTTATTCCTCTAAAATAAAAAAAATGGGGGATCTGCATTTTTTGATTGTTCGTGGATAGATATAGAAGTGATAAATAGAATAAGAAATTAATTCAGTAGTGCAGGGTGACCAACTTGCACTTATGCACATTTTTTTTTCAAATAAAACCCGAGTAATTTCATCCATATTACATAAAACAAACGATCTTCAAACAAGACATACTACAATCAGTAACTGGGTACAATACTTCAGTAAGGTAGCGCAATTCCCCCATTTAAATGGTATATGTGCACGATGAACAACAAATCCACATTCTAGACAATAAATACTCAAAGAAAATCATTTGTGCCATTTTCCACATAACATCGTACTTGCAAATACTTGCAATTTTCCAGTCATGGCTAAAGGAAATTGCTAGTCCTCTTTACTGTTCGACTTCGACATTTAGTAAATTATATAATATAATTTCAATAACAATATTTTTCAGTCGAAAGCATAACTTTAGAATTCAATGTTACCTCTAACACATAAATGTTTTTAATTTGAAACGTTATGGTTAAAAACGGTTTTGCATCTAAATCTATTTGCATATTCTTTCGTTCTGTTATAGCTTTAATTTCTTCAGTAGTATGAGTTTTGTTGTCATGGGAACTATGTTTAAAGGCATTTGGGAGATGAGGATATGTGGCGTCATTGACTGTATGGCGTATGAATGTTCAATTTAGGGAATTAATAGTGCAGTGATTTCGATTGTTTTGCTAAATTCTCAAAAAATTCTAAATGTGATCTGAGTGGCCTGTCTCAGTCCAATAAAATGAGCAAAAAAACCAGGACAACAATACTATGCAATAAAAGACGCTGTCTTGATATACAAAGATTATGCTACAAATTATGTCTTTGTAACCTAGGAAACGCTCATTCTCAAGTTTAGTATATTATTGTGTCACATATCAGTTGAAATTTATGTATTTTTATTTAGGATACACATAACACAAAGTATGACTGATACACTTCATGTCCTGTGATGTATTTGTTTTTTTTTAGAAGAAGACGGTCGTGTGGTGAACACTGGCATTGTTTCCGGGAATCAGGAAACTTTGTCTTGCTTGGCTGATGTCACTTACAAATTCACTGTACGGGTTTTAAAATTGCTAGGGACAAATAATAGAAATTCTTTAGATAGGCATTCAAAAATGCACGTTATTTAGGCGTAAAAGAATGAATTTATCTATGGAATATATGCGACACATAGTTGTATATCTGTACTACATGTAAATTATATATGGCTCCCGAAAACGAATTGCAACGGACACTGGAGATATTTCTTTTGTTTACCCATCAAGTAATTTGAACTGAAATTGCTCTCAAAAACGGGCATATTTGTCGGGACCTATACCTAACAGTTACCAAGATTATTGTGAATTAAAAATTGAATAATATACAAAAAATGTGTATGTTAGTGTATGTATGTTTCCAGCCTAACTTGTGGTAAACCGTCTTCTTTACTTGCAAATTGTTCAGTCAATATGCTCACAAAGACACTGCCTACTCGAAACGACTTATTTGTGGATCAATTATTGAAAACGCCCAACAAATCAGAAACACTCAATGCACTCAAATCAACAGTCAAGCTCTAGAATATCCTACAGACCAATGTAATATATAATATAAAGTTATATCAACTGACTAAATGCATACATGAAACTAACATTTCATGTGCAGATTGTAATTGCATCATCAACTAACCGTTGCACCAATAACTGGCTGATATTGTACGTGTTGACATGTATCTTTCCAAAGCATTGGCTTTTGGCAGATAGTCACTACATTATTTTGTGTTCTGTGTCACCGGTACTTATACTCGTTGGAAACAAATTGTTGTATTATGTTATTTATTCAAGATGTTAAGTAAGGTTCGTGTTAATCTTACGGCATTGTTACTGTTACAAGTAATGTCAAATGATTTGTCCTTCGACCCTTCTTGTTAGCGACATCTCAACGTAGTTGCGTGGGTATGTGAGAACACCCGTGGACGATACGAAATAAACATTATAACCGAGCAGCATAACCAGAAAAATTAAACGTGCTTTTTCGCATCCTGATTGAACATCAGCATAGTATTGTGTCTACTTCTCGCTTCCCATTAGAGGGATACTAGTCGACTAAGCGATGGAACATTAAATCAGGGATCAGGTGATACTACCTAATGTGTAGTATTGTGTGTGATACTGCACAATTACCTATTCATAGATTTAATTCAAACTAATCAATGACATACAACATCAATACAACCTCTGGGGAATAATTTGCCATTAAACAGTGCTTTTGAAAATCACCACTCAGGAAGTCTCCCACGCATTTGTTATTATTAATAATAATCTGTGATATGAGGACTAGTATTTATACGATGGAATCTCCCGTAATGCTTGATGCTAAATTTAGATCATATACTTCTACAAAAGAATTAAGATATACCGTTTGTTTTATAGTTTTGTCCGAAAATTAATACGGACAAAATTAATGCTGTCGGTTAATTTTATATTGTGCCTACACATCTTATTCCTGATATTGGTATGGAACTTCACTCGGTTTTGTTAGTGAGGCTATAACTGATTGTGGAAGTTGAAATAATTACTGTATTTGAACAGTTTCAGACAGACACATGTATTGTTTGTCTTTGCGATCTACTACACAAAGTGTTTATTCAGTTGGACATTTAGGAGAAAACATTCGATGCGCAAAATACAGTGAAAAACAAATACATATACGTTATGACTATATACTGCTCGATGCGTCCATATTCGAACGACACACAGTCACGCGTACCCTTGGTCTAACTTTATAGTTGATGAATTCGTGATAGTTCATTCACTCGATTTAAAACTATCCATGCAAATTTGTCGATCGCGTCGTGTCGCGTCTTTTTATGTTGAGTTGTGAATTATACCATAACTATTCTGGAAAATGTTAATTTGGTCTGAAAATAACTCCGCTCGTCGATATGCATCTTAGATAGTGGATACGCTGAAAGTGGATGCAAAGTTACAACATATTATATTATAGCATTATCAATACCAGTTCATGTTATGACTAAAATCGGCATCAAATAATAGTATTATATCTAGAACGCGCGCTTCTAGATTCCGCGACTGATGCCGCCGTCATGGTCGTGGCGTCCCGACTAGGTTGCCCTATCTTGTCGATAAACTAAGGGTGATTTATCCAAGCAAATGCGTCACAGTCCGGAGTTTACATAAACAAATGAAAGTATCTAATCCATGTTCACAGGTGTGTTGTTTATTTATACAGTCACAGTAACATCGCTGTTGTTTTTTCTCCTAGAATAGGTAATACCCACTAGCTTTCCAGTCATGTTCGTTCGCTCGCTGCGACTCTAAGTATTCGTCAAACAACCGGTCTCCTATAGAATTTGAAAATAACTATTGCTCAGACAGGACAGTTACAATAACATCTACTTAATTAAATGGTTCGAAAACACTCATAGGGTGGGGTAACGATGCGACTACGTACATGTATACACCTCTAAGCAACGACGATCTGGGTGAGACGGCGTACATACACGCACACTTGCTTAGCGTGTCGTTCGCTCGGGCGTCGGACGCTCAGTACAATGCTACTCTACGCCACACACCTATCACACGCCCACTCACAATCCACTAGTAAATGATTTAAAATAATATTTTATTGATTAAAACTAGTTTGTTTGTTTTTTCAGTTTGTCATATAAGATTGTGGAAACAATATCCAGAAAAAAATATGCAGATTCAGTGGCAATGTAACTATTCCGTTCACTGTGGATTTTTCCATTTTTTTTCTTTGTGGCGGCAAAGCAACACATGCGGACAACGCTACAAAATAATAGCAATAATGAACTTCTCGCCTACCCATAATGCACTCAAGCATACTTTGTGCTTCATATATGTCGCATTCGCCTATCATGGTTTGGTGAGTCGTTCATTGTTGTTTAAATATTTCGGATGAATTCCGTAGTTTGTGCTGTTCAATTTTCATCTTCCTCAATCCGCCTTGATTTTCATTTGTTTATATGTTTGCTATAGACCGTCTAATGCCAACTGGAATATACAAATAACAAAAACTATACAGGTGTTGACAAATATACAGGGTTGTCAAATAAACATTGAAATAAGCCGTCGTCGAGTTATCTACTTCAAAAATTAAAATTATTTAAATTTAACAGATAGTCGGAGCCGACTATTATGTTACAACGATGGAACTAATTATCACTATTTATTACCAAATTGGTATAATTATTTTACAAATGATAAATATAATTACGAGAAAATAATAACGACAAATGTACATATGTATGTGCGAGCACAACAATATAATCTTAATGGGAACTATTTATTTTTCGATTGAACCTCGTATTCTTAACATTCAAAGTTGTAGTGAACATACAATGGAGGCGAGATACAATTTATAGGGCGTGTATTGACAACAATCAGAAAAGATTATTCCGATGATTCTATCAACTCTATTGCCAACCCTTACCGTGCGACTACATGTATACCAATGACACGGTTCAATGTAAGATTTAACAAAAATTATCCACTGTGAAGGGGGAAATAAACGTATAAAACTGAATAAAGTCATTATAGTTTTTACCCCTCAATGCATTATATACATGATTGCAGCGGAAATAGGTTGTGTCAGTATAATACAAAAAATAAACTTGACGTAGAGTAAAATAATATTGTACACAACTATCCGGGGAATACATACTATAAAACGTGTTTTTCTTCTTCAATTATGCTGACCTGCGGATCAGATAACGACATTCAGTAATGATGTGACTCGATCATGTTTCCATTAATAACGAATGTGCAATGACAGACGACAGTTCTCCAAAACATCACATGCGTCATCGTCATGTTTGATAAAGCACAGCTCTTTTACACGCAATCATATAAAAATACAACTTATTCGTGTATACGTATAGATGGGTATGTGTAAATAGTAATAAATATGACACCATATTAACTATTTTTAATGAGGGAGAGGGATAAATGATTATATCATATATTAATGATACTTTATTATAACGGATGATATGTATGCTGCATGTCAAGAAACCATGGTATATGATCGGTGAATTTGTACTCATTACTTACTATACTGGTTTTTAATTGCAATATTTGGTTAAGCACTGTCAGCAACCATCTGGGGATTGTAATGTACCATGATCGTGTCGTGATGTTTATGGTTCCTGTTTATTGCTAACAGATATACATTTGTTGGTTTATACTTATTGGTTTATATTGAAAACTACTATGGATTGAGTTGCGATCGCCACCTTTTCAATAAAACGTCAATATTAATAGTTTCATAAATGATCTGAAAAATCTGAAAGTAAAATTGGTTTGATTATAACATTAAACAGCTTTTTATTACGTTTAGTAGTCTATTTGTCAAAAAATATTTCAACACTAAAATGGCGACTTAAAATAGTGAACGGAAAATTTCATATCACAAAACGTCACGTGAGCGGAGCAATCTGGATCGGTATGAACAATACAATCCGTCTTCGTAAGACAGCGAAACATTAAAGTGGAATTGTGCGTGTATTTGTACACCTATTTAATGACGATTAAACACGTCTTTGTCCTTAAAACGAACATACACTCACTCGCAAGCTATTTCACTGCAACGTACTATTTCAACGTACTACATGCCGAGAATGATGCAATAATTTAATACGAGCAGGGTAATGAATAAAATGTCTGAGTATATCTGTTGTACATGGTGCGCAAAATCAATATGTTGAACCCATTTCGGTACTGTACGTTAACAGTGATTTAGGTAAGATTTTACAAAATTTAATTTCTTCAATAAAAATTAGAATATATCTTAGTAAACACATACTGTATCATGGTATCTTTATCTGATATAATTAATGCGACTGAGTACTTGAACAAATACCGATTGCATTAATACATGCTGAATACAGATATGTTTATAATACATGACGAATATAGTCATTAACAGAGCTCGAATTGATAATAAGTTTCACCTGTGTTTACGAGGTTTTCCGTTGAATCCGTAATGACAAATATACAGCTGAATATACGCGCCAACTCGAGAATATGAGGTTATTACGAGAATACCTCAAAGTACGCAACGGAGAAAATACAACAATAGTATTCGCGTTGGTCGATGCGAAGACGTACTGTCTGAGTGCATACTTTGAGGTAACCGCATAATAGAGGATACATCATGGGAATGCCGAAATCCTAAATGTTTAGAACAGAATCAGCGAACTTCCTTGTGTGGGGTCCGGTCAAACCCTGTTGGCAGCCATGTTTGTTTTACCTATTAGTGAACGCTTACGCGCGTAATCATTCCATTTTTGTAATCAGAATTTTCTAATATGGTAGGATGAAAATACGCCGTAAAATACCGCAAAATTACGGCAAGCTGTAACTTATAGCGTTACGGTGACAGATGTATATTTATATTAGTTATATCCTTGCATCGCTGTATATTGATAAAAAATATGTTCATCTATATAATAACTGTGAATACAGGCTGTGTTATATAGGTGTATATATTACTATTTTAGTCATTCTACGCATATATAGTTTCAGGGGCAATTAAATGATAGATGATGTATGTGGTTTGCGTATCTCGCCTTCTATTGTACTTCTATTATACTGTATTTAAGGTAACTGAATGCTTCGGCGTTTTCCAAACAATCCAGAATAGAATGTCGTGTTTTTTTGCATGTATATTACTGGTTTCAATTGTAAAATGTTTGCCTTCAACAGACGCATTACAATAATCGGACCGTTCTCGTTTAGATGGGGTACGTAGATATTAAGTTATGCACCAATAGAGCATTACTTTTTTATACTTGCATTTTAAGAATTTAATGATAAACAACTCAAATCCTATAGTGAATCATTAAATATTAGGGTATTCATTTCACAGAAGGGATAAGACATCGAAAAAATTCTATACCTATTCAATTCATTTTGACTGTATTTTAACTCAGTATCAACGTCACATAAAAGTATTTTTATTCTCATCCACTTACACAACAATTTATAAACACGAGAATAATCTATAAATCGCATATATCAAATAATTTGCACGTTATACACCCCCACAAAAGACAAATTATCACTTTACATGGAGCGCCAAAGCGTGCGAATCATTATATTCAAAATATGTTTCGCTGCTATTAAAATTGTTCGTTGTATATGTTCAGAGTATGTCGAACGATTACATTTATTATTCAAATAAGTAATTTAACATTATCTAAGAATGGCTAGTTGTAGCGTGGCGACAGTAAGACATATTTTGCCTCATACATATGGACGTGTCATGTAATTGACGAATGTTTTTTTTTTCATAAATACAATTTAGATGTATTCGTGACAGTGATACTAATCTAAAAAAACAGCAAAGTGTATATAATAATACAGACCCCCCTTATTTAGCAGAATGAATTATCTATGGCGTGGTTCCATTTCTATTTGATAAACAAATTCATTTGTCAAGTGTCAAGTTTTTCTTATCATAATATGGCCTGATTAATTAAATTCGTTGTGAAAGGGTTACAGCCTTGCACAATGATTATATTTAATCATGTCTATCTTTCTGTCAAGCGTCTCCAATGTATGAATAATTTATAATTAATTTAACTTGTTTCTATTATGGGAATTTATCTACTCAACCCTGAGTTGCAAGTTAGTAACATTAACAATGCACTTCAACAACACGACACACTGCTTCAATCAAATGATTTACCTGGATCACACTGACAAAAGTGAATCAACACTCCCGCTACATTATACAGCCTCCGAAGTGACATGCTATTGGTCAGGATTCCTGGGCATCAGCGCAATATTATTGGTCATATATGTTTAGAAGATATGTCATACATATTATATCATATTTACGTGATAACATATTGGATTTCATTCACAATTGAGCAATTAAATATGCTTATTCTCTCACACTAAACAATACAATTCAACTTCAATTAGCTTGTCATTATAACAAACCTCATGAATATTAATGTGACTGTATATTTGCATACAAGTAATGTAATTTTAACATGGGTAATTATGAGATAAATATTGAGGCTGAATGCTTCATTGGATTGGTTGATTGCTGTGAATGTTAATATAATGTAAGCATGACTTAAGCACTCAATAATCGACGGCTGACCAGACGGATCGTAGAGTTGACAACACAATGTGCCGACACGTAAGGTTCATGGTAATGCAAACTGGTTACGCTATACTTGTATGGCTTTGCGCTGGCTACTCTGGAAATGAACACGCTCATTGTTTACCAAGACGAATTCACAAATCGGGGGATGTAGTTATTGGGGGAATGTTCCCCTTTCACACAGAATTAGAACGTATCGATGATAGCCTCCTGTTTGGCCCACTCAGGGATGATTGTCTACATTTTAACGAGGAGGGATACCGACTCGCAGAGGCGATGATGTTTGCTATCGATGAGGTGAACAGAAATACAACATTTGTACCTGGAATATCTTTAGGGTACGATATCCGTGATAGCTGCGGTTCGGTGGCGCCGTCAGCTGAAACTGCTTTAGATTTCATCAGTCCTTTCATGGAAGGTGAAGACACTGTAAAAGCAGTCGTTGGCGCGTCACGATCATCCGTGTCTACAGCAGTCAGTACGATTTTTGGGAAATATAACATTCCTTTCGTGAGTCACGGTTCAACGAGCACACTATTAAGTAAATATCTGCGTTACAAATCGTTCTTTAGAACCATTCCTAGTGATAAATCCCAGTCCCGTGCCATGGTTGAAATAATCGAGCGCTACGGTTGGGAATGGATAGGTACAATTGCTACAGACGATGATTATGGACGACCCGGTGTTCAACAAGTCATTGATGATTTCGAAGGCAATGGTGGATGCGTTGCGTTTAGCGAACTTTTGCCTACACATTCAACGCCGAAGAGAGTCACAGAGATTGTAGACTTGATAAGAACAAATCCATCAGTTAAAGTATTGGTGACCTTCATCCAAGCGTCGGGCATGCGGCTCATATTGCAGGAAGCTGCGAGGCAGAACATCACAGGTATTTATATTTGTTAAATACATTATTCCTAAAAAAAGTAATTAGAATGTTACTGGGGGTGATTTTGAGTTACAGTCAAAATTCTTTTTTCATTCAAATAATTAAAATATTCGTATCGTATGAAACAATAGTATCATATTATTAAGAAATAATTGCTTGCATACGTCGTGAATCAATTAAACGCTGCTAAAGGGTGGTATCATATCTTGTCCAACATATTTAGACATAAACCGCAAGATGCGATAGTCTCAATGACTGAAATTGAATTTGTCAAAAGGCATGTGCATACTATTTCCAGGTCAAATCGCACATGCACACTTTTATATGTACACAAATAAACTTGTTGGTATGTTATCAAGGCAATTAGTTAATCAAGAGTACGTTCTTGTAAGTGGTCACATGTTTTGATTTCAACTACTAGTATTCATAATGTGTTTATCGTATAATAGTTCCAATGGATAAAAAACAATTAGGTATTAACTTTTAAGACCCAATATGAATATTGTGCAATTCAGTTAATTAGTATGCAAATTAGAATTGTTTTAGATATTACTTAATACGGAATCACGTAATTGTTGGTTACCTATTACACCAAAACATACATAAACGGCCTATGTGCATAATGATTGTCAAAGTAAGCTTTACTTTGTCATATGATGGAATGGCAAATATATAAGTATATATAATATATGTAAGTAGTTATTTAAATACTCGTGTTTCATGATCGTATACATCTTATACTACTTGAAAAAATACTATTTTCGATAGTGACATGAACGTTAATGAGCGTCCGCCGAGTGAAAAATGAAGTGTATATTACAATATAGTTTTTATAAACTGTCTGCCTACATCCGGTTTTAATATGTTACCACTGGTGGGAGTATGGTTTGTAATTATACATTTCATTCATTCAAATTAAAATATACACGGCTATAATAATAAGGAAAATACTCAAAAGAATTATAAACCCTCTACAGCATTATTTTGCCTCATGCAAAGCATTTGCACAAACAATGAATTATTTGTATTTTCTGACATTCAAGAAATGTAGCTTTAAATTCATTGTTCCACACATTGTTCTACTCCTACTACTCTTTTTTGTCTTATACTGTGTTTTCATAAATGTTTAGTAAGTCATGAAATGGTAGTTTGTGTGTTAAAATATATTATTGTATCATATATAACCTTGACAAAATATGTTCAATATTTCCAGTGTTGATAAGTCATGGCCAAATAAGTATAAAGATCCGAGGGGAATAACACAATTTATGAACTGTTCATATAATGAGTAATACAAATGCAATCACATGCACCAATGACCTTGTTATTATCTTATTATCTAGTAATTATTAACACGAGCGCATCTCGTTATGTCAATAAAAATGTAATAGTGTTGCAAGTTTACTCTTGAATGGAAAACATCAAAACAAATCTGTGACTCAGATTCTACAGTATTAGTGTTAATAATATAAATAAAAAGAATGTTATTCTATTTAACTCGCTGTAAAGTATTTTAATTTGCAATTAAGTTTCATTTCTCTGCATGATGTTTTACTTACTAATTAAATTAGTGCATATAAATGGTGTTTGATGTAGTTTCCCGATTATTTATTTTACCTAATTTTATATTGTCCATTAGAAGAAAACATTGAACCAATAATACTTCTCAGCATTTTTTTAATTCATTGAATAAATAAAGATATTCCACATTCACATAACCCACGTTAAATTATAAAATAGCAGTTAAAGCTATTATCATTAAAACATATAGGCATTGTTAAAAAAATGCATATGCTGAATAAACCATAGCTTTATATCCTCTTGTTGTTGTAAGCTTCAAACAATGCCTTTATACCTTTATACGTTTCTTTTCTATTTTTATAAATCTTGTTTTAAGACAAACAAATAAGTAAGTTTATTATCAACCATAGCTGACAAGTAAAACAATCTACAGGTCATATAATTCGGCTTATGAAACCACATTCATCCATATGCAGGATTGATTTGAAACTTACTGCACCAATCAGTCGACCATGGTAGCAATATATTCTTGTAAGATACATAGGGTTACTCTTCAGTAGATTACTCAGTGAACTAAACGTTCAATATTGCAATTACCTACATTGCTGTATTTTATGAAGTAGCAAGGCAAATAGTAGACAATCATTAAACAACAGTATAAAACACTTCTCGTAGAAAAATGTATTAGTAATTTACATTTTTGGGTACAATGCCAGGGTCATATAATATACGAAGATTGACGTCAACAGATTTATACGTTTATATTGTAAATTTGTACTAGTCTTAATGTGGTTCCAGGGTCTAAACATGATAGTGCCGACTTTTGAATTTGATATTGTGACAGTTAGAAGTGACGTGAATGAGTCAATGCGTGTGAGCGTCTTGTACATATGAGAAGCATCGTTCTGTGTTTAGATTGCTTCAAACTATTCAAAGCTATGAACGCCGAACAAATAACCATGGTGATTATAGCTTTTGTTAGTAAAGGTTTAAGCGGGTCATTATTTGGAGATACCTTTGGTAAAAGTGTTGTAAACACACTTGTCAAGTAACACGATTACTGTAACATTTATAGATATAGCAAGTGTTTTAGTAATGTGTCTTTGTATGACTCGTGCACGTGCTTCGTTATCATACGTTTTACTAACTAATCTCATTGTCGACCTAAGGCAATCTGTACGTAAATGAATCGTGATATTGAAGAATGCCAATCTATCTCAAGGGAGCTTCACAAAACACGGATAGTTGAATGAATAAATATAGGGTTTATTTAACAGATTTGTATACTCGTGTACATATATTTTTAATTAAATTAATGAACTCAATTAAAATAATTATTTCGGTTCCGATAACATTCTCGTTCATCTGGATTGAAAAAGAAAGTTATTTATTCGTAAAATGTAAAATTAAAGTGGGCGGATGTGGTCTAAATGAAAAGTATCTCTGTTATATTTTACCCAAAATGTAGTGTAACGTAATCGCGTAATTGATTATAGGCTTGTTTGGGAAAAACCGAGAACGCAAATTGGACACAAGAAAAACAAATATCTTGTCGAAATACCTATCTGTATAATTATAACATAGTTAATGTGAATCTAAACATTCGATTGACTGAATCAAGTCACATATCCGGCGCTTGCAGATATGTGAATCTGATAAGTGAATTAGATTAAATATCTAATAGAAATAAGATAACATAACTCTGAACACAGATCAATGGATTGTAATGTATGTTCATCTGGCCAAAGTAATAATAAGTAACAAGTAATTATACGAATTGTGATTGCCAAAGATATTAATATTATAGGAATACTATTTAGCGAGAACATTACTCATAAGGAACGTACGGGCTCTGTGCATACAGATACAGCTTATTTTTCTAATTGTTCCTTGTTTAGGGTAAACAATGTCACTGACATTGACGCGTTCGTCACACAAAACACACAAAAGCGCTAGAGGGAGAAAACATATCATCATTGAACACAAACGTTCGCATCTCGCAATTTTGTTGCCACTTCTCTCAATAATTTATCACTACAATGTGTCGATCGATATCCTTTTGTCGTACTTTCGTGCTAACCTCATATTATTGCGGCATGCACGGTGAATATGTATATAACTATTATTTGTCGTAATAAATGTTATTTGGAGTTATATTATTATAAATACACGCTAGATAAGCTGTGAGATTCGCAGCCATGATTAAACAACTGTTAACGTATAGAAGCTGATAACATATCACATTACATCGAAAGTAATCATGCACTGTACGTATTACTGGAACATACGCTCGTGTATAGCGCCCAATCGCCACGGCACATCAAACGCTCAGCCACTAAATATCCCCAAATAAACGAACTTACTGCGTGAAGAGGTCTGAAAACCGATCACGCAGATTCACGCCACGTGGAATAATTTTGTATTCAGCAAAACAATTATCACTAAACTTTAATATTCGAAGCGCAAAAAGAAGAATATGGCACTGACATTGTATTGTACGATGAATTGAACTATATCTTACTATACACAAGTTATGTGTCTTTTAATTTGAATAACACCTGCTTTTCAGGTTAATGGTGTTAAATTTGTATCCACATTCACGTATAATACACATACAGTACACTGTCAGCTTGAGTTATCCATGATTTAGTTCAGCTATATATTCGTGTATGCTATTCTCATACCATAATATAGACACGTGAATGATGACTTGTCTGAACGTGTGTTTTTGTACGTATTTTTCTACCCATATTCAATATACGTTTTTCTAAAATTCCTATTCAATTCTATGTAGTTATCATGTATGTGAAATTTAGTAAATGATAATTTTTAATTGGCGAGTAACTATTCAAAATAGATATACGGTTTTAGTAGTGGCTCTGTATTGGTAGTATAGAAGAAAATCCATAAACGTAACCGATTTTCATTGATCGACTAAATTTGAATGTCATAAAATCTCTCTAAAATGTAGATGCAGCATTTCAGACATTTTAATGACTTTCTTCTCGTTTGCTGGGGCAATTGTAACAACATATTCCATTAAAACCTTCATTACTAAACATAGTCGTCCACACATGGTTAAACTAATACTGAAGTACTAATATACATTTGACGACGGAAACTTCACACAAATCCCACAAGTTGCATTTATGTGCCACGTTTCAATCCAATATGCTAAAAGTCGCTTATTAATGTTACTACAAGTAAAATAAATTCGTCCATGTAGTGAAAGTAAACTCAATTGGGTAAAATATAGTTGGGTCAACATTTCTGAAATCTCATTAACCAGCGTGAAATTTGTGTGTCAGGGAAGAGTAGTATGAGTGTTTAAATAAATCATTATATTATATGTAACCTCGACCAAATTTTAATTTATGATCCTAAAGACACGCAATAGCAAAACAGCGCTACTATAAATCATGTGTTGAGGGGAATGTCACAATTTCGAACGTGTGCACATAGAATAGGCAATACAAACGTATTCTTTGGAATTAATGGATTATTTATGTTATTATTATGGGCTTTCTAATCACGAGCAATGAAGGTTTAATCTCGTAATTTTAATAACAGCCATTTGATAGTGTCATCGAATAAATCAGAATGAATCATAAATACAGATTTAAAACTATGTTATTCGCGATGAAAGTATGCTTCTATAGTTTAAATCGATTTTATGTTTTATTTCTGAGAATCAACAATTTAACAAAATAGTTATTCGACCAGCATGTCGCTTAAAAATGTATCATCATATTTAGTATTAAATCGTAATGTATCAGCTTTTGTAATTTGACAGCACTTAATTATTTAATAAATCATCTTAATATAAAGTATTTTACATTTTTGCAATTATTCAAAAATTGTAAATAATTGAATAACATTGATTATTAATGAGTTACTTTAGCACAATTAAAAAAATACATTTCATTTGATAATTTAATCAAATGATTTAAAAGAAAACTTCAAACAAACTCCAATATGGTATATGGTAATAGTCGAGCGATTTTCTATCTTCATGATTTATGGATAACTGAAAATGCACCACGTCAAATATACATGCCGCGTTGACGAATATTTGGACGACAGGAAATTAATGTAACCCTTGCCGCATTGAAGACGGTTTATCATATTGTCATTAAGAATAATGAAGTTGCAGGATTACAAAGCGTATGTAAGTTCACAATAATGAGCTTGATGAAAGTGTTTCGCTATCTGAACTTCTTATTACAGCGTGTCGTTTCAAGAATATCGTGTTGATCGACGGTACCCCAAAGTACTTCTGTTGACTACAGTTCAATTGCGACCGACATTGTAAATAGTCGATGCGGTCCTTTAACTGATTTTATGCCAAATGTTTAAACATAAATAGTCTCATCACAATTCACATTGGTGTAATGTGTTATCTGAAAATACATGGGAAATAAACTACTAATGCGATATACTGTGGACCCTTGAATGTAAACAATTCTGCCATTGGTCGAGTAGTCGATTCTACAGATTTCTTCTCCGGGTTGGGCAATTACCTGAAATGTTGCTTCCCGGTAAATCAGGCGCAGTGATAAAGCTGAAGACTTCTAGTGCTGCAGCTACCGATATTTTTGTCTTAGAAGTCACGAAGTAAATAGCGAACGTTTTACTCACCTTAAGTTCATCCTCATCCCTTCACTTCACACGCTTCTCCATATAGCACGAGGTTGATCAACGTTCAAATAACTAGGGTTTGATTGAATACTGCCACGTTGTTTATAGTTTATTAGATAACAAAATACAATTCGTTTGTGTTTTCATTTTCAACATTCGCAAAACAAGTATAATAAGAGCCATCGTTTGCTGATGATTAGAATTAGTTATGTCATCGCTGGCCATCATTATATAACTCGTTCAGCAGACACTAAACGGCATCTTGTATTACACATCTAACTCCAATTTATCTTCTTGTGATGATCACATTTGCTTTGACATAATACGTATTGTCTACTATATTCGATCAATACAAGTCTAGTTAAGAATCCATGGACAAATTGGTGCTAAATGTAATTATTCATAAAGACTTGGAAGCATCGCACAAACATGGCTCTAGTAATGTGTACTCGCTGCATGCTGAAAAGCATCTCAGGAAAATGGTAGGTTTTCCCAACAAATATTCACCTAATTAACATACACAACTGAATAACTCTATTTAGTATACGCACCCTATGAAGGCAAAGAAACACATAAAAACGCTGCTGCAGACTGACACGAAAAAATACGTATGTATGTATGTATGTATGTTAAATTAGTTTAAAAAAATGTGATTAACAAACATAAACAATGAAAATAATAAACGTTATGGAAGTCAATCAATCCCTATTATTTGACATATTAATAGCCATTAAAAGACGTTCATGTACTGAATAACATTACCAGTCGTCACCAACCTTATTGGGAAAAGATATTAGTAATTTACATTATTTCGGTTTCACAAAGGTCTCATATACGTCAATAAAATTAGAACAATGTTCGGATGTAACACCATTGTATTGTCGGCCGATCTTTGATATGAAATTGTGAACATCAGCTATCATTTAACAATGTGTGTGTATTTCCCGTACAGATGTGAAGCGTTTGTGAGCGGGATAAATCTATAACTTTTGATTTGGAAAAGTTTGTATTTGCACTGAAAGACTGCTAACTCCTAATCATTTTGTGGATATTTTATTATTTGAGAACACAGTTTGATAAAGCTATACAACACTTTTCAAATCAAGCGAGCATGTATTCTCTCCATGTAATCATATAATTATAGATTATACGGTGTCTCGTCTTGTGCCTCAGTATAGTTATATGCACCGTGCCTCGTCACCATACACCTAAAATCGAATGATAGTGCTCATCTAACTAATCTCATTGTCGACCCACGATTATTTGCACCTAATTCAATCGTAATATTTAATAATGTCATACAAGACCTATGCAAAACAATGATGGTTAAATACGTATCAGACGTAGCTTAAGGCGATATAGTCGCTGTGTAGTGAGAGAGCCAGCGTAATGTCTACGAGCTTTGTGCGCTGATGTCATAATATATATATATATATATATATATATATATATATATATATATATATATATATATATATATATATATATATATATATATATATATATATATATATAGTGACAATTTGCCTGTTCACTATCACTATACACTGTCTTGTTTATGAAGTGAACCTCTGCTACTACCGTAATGTAGATGGCAAAGTATATAAATGATTGATGACGGCAATTAAATATTGTTTAATCATATCGGGAAGCACGATTTATTAATTTGCAAAATAGATTTGTTCATGTGTGTCTATTGTATGCATAGTTGTATGACGTGTATATGGTAATCTACCACAAGTATCTGAAACAAACAAAAAACGGAGACTGAGACTGGCGGAACACTGCTTCAAACACAACGAACCAGCATCCTTCGTGCTACTGTGGAAACCAACCTATGGACAGATAAGACCTGGTAGGTCTTTTGATGACGTATCCGTGCTTTAAAAGCATACTGGCCTGAGCATTGAGGAACTAAAAGCTCTGATGAGGGACAGGGAGTCGTGGAGGAAGCTGACCATGGAACCGGGTGCGCCCGACTGATAATGATGATGATGTGAATGTCGGTTATTGACTTCTAGATAGCAAAAAAATGGATAATTTGTTTTGTTACTATATCAACACGGTGTCTCATTAATATCACTATAACTTAGCGGGAGTTGAACTTTCATAATAATAAAACAAACATAAAAGATTGAGCTTAATTGGCTGCTAATTAAATTGGCTACTAATTAAATTAATATCATATATATATTTGTTGATGTAAATGACGATAAATTAGGTTATTTGTGTAATTAGCTCTGTCTCCCGCATTTATCTTTGATACCAATTTTTACGACGAGATTTTTCTCAATCGACGACAAATACAAATGAGCGTCTTCGATTATGTATATGGAGAAGTTTCCCAATGTAATTCTAAAACAGGGAAACGCGTTTATTAAAAACCACGTGCAATGTGAAACGACATTCGAAGCGTTCTAATTGCAACCGTAGTATATAAAATGGCTCCTAGAACTAACATGCAGCGATTATGAATACAGCTTACGGTGGACAAGCATTGCGCATGTATGTTTCTATAAGTAAAATCATTACACACGCTATAATGTTTGGAGGATCGAAAACATTTACGATTCATGAGCAAGTCACTGTCACTGAATCATTTTTTTTTGTCCCGTTTGCTAAATTTGTATTTTCATTGCGTTTCTGATGAACAAACATTATCGGGAGTTGCAAAGTTCTTTAGTAATTCTAAACAAACTATTATTTTTACCGACTTTTTTTACATTAATATTTATGCATGTTGTGTGTTATTCACGTGTGGCCTACTTCTAAATATGAAGAACCATAATATGCGGTGTATTTTGCCACATTTGCATAATCGAAAACACGTTCTCGCTCAATCAGAACAACGTATTAAGACAGTTGAATTGTTGGTATAATGTATAAATATTTTATTTGCGTTTGACGAAATACCTAATTGAATCGTTATAATGAGTTTTGTCTACAAGCTTTGTAATTTACAAGCTTATTCCTTTTCGCTTGAGGCGCGTGTGTATATATTATATTTCTTAACATTAAATAAATGTATTGTCATTTTGATTGAGCGACACTAGGTCATATATCTGTTTCTGTTCCATTATGAATAACTGAATCAACTTAAAAGGTTAAAAGCTTTAAAGCTTAAACATCTAACTGATTCAAAATCACAGTACTGACCAAATGTAGGAAAATCCGCTACAAGTTATACGGACTATGCTCGACAAAATTGTTAATATATTACAAAAAAAAACATGTCTGACGAAGAACACAGGCGTCATCGCCTCGTCAGTCATTGCAATTTTCAAGGATGTTCGTTATTTTCGTAAAGTAAAATTAAGGTATTTAACTTCTGCATCGTGAGTATTACTTTAGCATTTTATTTGTCAACGTATGATTTATGATAAAAACAACCCTATTATATCTCACATCATTGACAGAAACAAGGTGTATCACTCCATTCCCGCCTGCTATAGTATTTTTTCCGTATTACTTCAAACATGCTCCAGCAAAATCAGGTCATTTCGTTTGTATATTGATTGAATACGTCTACCACTAACAAACGGTGAGAGACAGTTGTATCGAGACACAATTTGTTAATTCGATGACATTTTAAACAGGTTATTGAATACGTTTTCTTGTTTATAAAGCAAATGTGTGCTGAATTATGAGGCCGGTTTAATCTAATTCAATATGCGGTTAATTGATTTACGCGACAAATTTATTCATGTGTGCCTAATGTATGAATAGTTGAATATATTGCATGTATATTTCTGTCCACACTCGCACCCATAAACTATTCAAAAAAATATTCAAAGCCACCTACACTCTAACGTAAAACATATGACTGCGTTTAATTGATGCTTGGTAGTAACGGAAGAAATATTGTACTTGTTTACTGAGGCCTCACTGAGGGTCATAAATATTACTATTAATTATAAATATTACTATACAATTATGTTGAACGTTCCTAATTACGAAATAATTACGAAATAATCATTAAAGTCATACCTTAATTGGCTGATAATTAATTGACTTTAATAGTATCATTAATGAGGCAGTATAGCATGGTTAGTCTGAATCTAGGCATCTGATTGGCTGAAGTAAGGTTTTATATCTTGTACTAGGAGACCTGTGATCCTGTTTCAAAACTAAATAACCCCCGTGAATAAACTAACTTTAATATCTAACTGAATCGAGATTGCACGTCTATGAACATTATTCATGGTGATTCATTTTGACCGACGCGCATCGGTGTACTGTCTGAGTGCATACTTTGAGTTATCTACCTTATTATTATAGATCTTTTCCTTCCAAGGATATACATCATGGGAATGCCGAAAATGTTTAGAACAGAATCAGCGAACTTCTTTGTGTGGAGTTGGTTCAAACCACGGTGACAGCCATGTTTGTTTTTTTCTTATCGAAGGACGCTTACGCGCGTAATCATTCCATGTTTGAAATTCGCATTTCCTTATATGGTAAGATGAAAATACCCCTTAAAATGAAACAAAACTACGGCACGCTGTAACTTATGGCGTTACGGTGACATATGCATAATAATAGTAATTCTATCACGCTAATACTGAGAACTTGAAGTGTATTGCAATTACATCGACCTCTGCTACGATTCTTAGAACTTTTGCCTTCGTGCACTTATTGACGTATCTTCGTGGTAATCTTAGAACGAAAATAATGAGGAAAATCAATCTCTATTGGGTCATGATGCATATGCCTTCGCGCACATATCTACATTTTGTTCTTAGAACTAAATAATCAATCTCCACAAATTATATAATTTTTGAAACCATATTTGGTCATAACGTATAAGACTGTGAGTATGATCATTCGATTTATAATAGGTAACCACATGTGTATTGGTTTACATGGTAGTGTTTATGATTCTTTCTACGCAATTGTCGATATTGACTCTAACCAATACAATGTAAAAGTAATAACACTATCAACATGATTATAGAATATATGAAAACTACAAAAGCTTGGCAAGGCGTCTCTATATAAGACAAATAATTTAGTAACAAGCAAATGAAATTATACGCTACAAGACTTATAACTTCAACACTTCGCGATGAATATATTTTGTGTTCAGTGCCATAGAGCTTGCATAACTGGCTTTGTAGTTGATATGTAGAAGTAATGCCTGATTATAATTTAAAATGAACATTTTTTTTCAATGTAATAAACTTGTTGATTACCCGATAAAATAACGACAATTATTTTGACGTAAATGAATTAGAGTTTTTGTTTAAATCGACCAGTACAAATATGATAAAAAAATATTACCCAGTCACACGCATGTTCCATAATTGACTAGTTATGATCTAATATGCATGTGGTACATATCGTTCAAAGAGAACGCGGCGTTCTATTAATGGGAATATAGGCTATTTTATGTGCGCCAGTAACGTGGTGTCATTTTGCTTCCAGTCATTCCAAAAATTTGCACGATAAGAGCAAAGGTTATTAAAACTATTTTCAAATATGTGATACAGTTACATTTGGTAAGAAACTATGTAATGTGAAGTATACGTATTTTTCATATCACCATACCGTGGTGAATGAACAACGGATAAGGTTTAAGAGCGATCAGGTATGTTTCTAAGAAATGGTGGGCGTATTTGAGTCATGAATTTTATATACCTACATGTTATATACACCTATGGGAAATAATATTATAATTGTATTGCTGTATCATTACTATAGGAGAATAGAAAATAGACCAGGTAAAAATTAATTTATATGATTAATTAATAATGCGTATGAATGTATAAATGTCGTGACGATTCAACAGTCGTATTTAGGATCTATACCATGCCATATCATACTCGCTCAACATTATAATCATATGATTATGTCAATGGAGACACCTCAATCCCCTGCTGTGTGTGCTTTACACTTATCAAATTACGTGAACGGCTTACCCATTCAGACAATACAGCTGAACAATATGGTGTATGAAGAAACAGCGTGACAATATATACTACCCAATACCCCTAGGAATCTACGATCAAATCCTAACGAGGCCGTCCTTCGCAGAATCAGATACAAAGTAGTTAAAGGACAATTGCATTGGGGTATGCGGCTATAAAACTCGATTGTATCGATGTGAATGTACATCTGATTGCGTCAGAGCTATACTATTTGTTTAATGAGGCAAATAGCCTGCATATAATTAAACACGTTTTAAAAAATATACGTCAACAACTTAATTGGGCATTTATTCCGAGTTAAATAGACATAATCGTTGCATCAGCGAAAATAATAGATCTCGTTACGAAGTGATAAGAATTTGAGAAACATATTGTTTGCAAACCTTCCATTTTTTGTTATCATGAGAGAAATAATATTTTGTGATAGAAAATGAGTTTAGATGAACGAAAAACGAAATTAAATTGTCATATCATCGACCGTTAACTTGTTTACAATGAATTAGTGTCAAAAGCTAGATCTGTTAAAGTTTTATGATCAGTATCTGTGCTCGAGTATATTTTTTTTCGTTTTATAGTAGCCCCTATGTTTTACGACATTGACTCTTACCCTGTTAGCTCCATGTACTTTTACAATGACTTGGACAGATAAGGGTTAAATTAACTAAGTGGTATTCAGTGCACATGAGAACAATTAACCATCTGGACTGTTTATGCACAGGTTTTGATTGAACACAATTATATTATCAAGACGGATGCAACTACTTTATTTAGGACCGTCTCTCATACATGTACGTTCGCGAAAATAAAAAAACAAGTGACTAGCAAGACTAATCACGCAAACATTGTTGTATATAAAAGAAGGGTAGATATGTTTGCTGTTCGCTACAATAAGAGCCACAGTGGACGTGCCAGAAATGGTTCTGATGGTAAATATGTACTGTTTTCAAAAAATAAATAGCAAATTTGAGAGATTGACATCTTGGTACTTGTAAAAGACGTAGGGGCCTTAGAATATTATAAGAGCCACAATGAATATGTTGGGAATGGTTATGACTGTAGAAAATTAAGGTACTCTCTTAAACACAAATAGATAGACTGGTCTTGGTCCTGAGTAAATTACCTTGAAGCTAGACAGATATGGATACACGTCGCATACAATACTAGCTATCTACGAACTTTACTTATTGTTCCTATAATAACGATGGCAAACTTTTTCCTCACTTGAGAGATTGACATATTGGTGCTTGAACCTTACTATTCTGATATGACTATCCGAGAATTGTAGAACAAATAATTACTGACAGGTAGTCATTCTTCAATGCATAGATTCGCCCTCTTCCGATGGCGTGCGTCTATGCGTATGCCACAGGTCCCACTACAGGTAACACATAAGCATCTATAAAGCGATATGAAAATATCGCCGTACAATAGCTCACCAGGCTAATTCACCTGTGAACATTTAATGTGTAAATTACGAATATTATTTTGTAGTCGTATTTTTTGCTTTTAATGACATTGTCACAGATTTACGTGCTACAAGACATCTGTCAACATAATACATGTTATACACAGTAAATCTAAGTATTTTAAAATATGACACATTGTATCCGACTTTAAAATCACTTCACGCATTCAGTGTTTTACGTTGGATGTTTTACATCATTGCATGTGCGTTTGTTTGTTTAAGGAAGTGCTTCAAGAATATAATTTGGAAGAAAAGTGTTTTAGTACTCTCCCGAACACAAATGTGTATTATACATTAGCTCTCTGTGAAACGTTGTTGTTAGTGTTTTGGGTTGAAAAAAAGTATTTCAAACAGTTTTCGGTGAAATTATTTTTAAATCACATGTAAGAAAAGATGTGAGTGGAACTACCACCGTCGATCACCAAATGCGGAGTATCAAAATTCACTTGTCTCGATTTACAGTTGTACTAATAGGTTGTTGGGACGATATACGGGTACATACAATTAATTCTTCCACAACCTGGTGCTTGAGATAGTACTGATATGTTGCAACTGGTGAATATCAATAATGCTAAACATCAAACTATTTCCTGAAGATAATTTTTATAACCATCTCATAATGCGTTGAATTACGTCACTTTCGGTGATTTTCTAGTAAGGCCAATGGCGTGTATAGCACATAGTCCTCTGTTCGAGTGCTACACAATAGTTTAATTTCTTATCACCCAATTGTGTTAGTACTGCTTGCATAATGTTTGTTGCATTATTGCATAATTGTCCAATCAATTAATACTCTTATATGATATATATGATACATATATTCAATCCCGTAGAAACACCCTTAATGCTTAATTATCATCGAAATTTTCTTAAACACTTTACTGTCAATTACTACGATGTGTTTTAATAAAAATGAATGATCCTGAGTATATATAGTTAGTTATCCATATTTTGTGAGTGTTTGTCAATTGACTCTCCCAGATTAGTAAACTGTTATTTCTGGTTTCTTAACACGTTTCTATTAAACAAGGAAACACATATTACACATCATGCACAAATCAGTAAAAGAATTATATATGTGTCTAAGAATTATAACCAAGCGGTGATTTCAAGCGTTTTGAAAAGATTTTGGGGATAGACAATGCATTCAATGATTCTGTGATGCATGGTAGTAATGAGATCATATAATTATGACATCACTTCAAAATTTAATTACTGTTCATCATTTGTATCATTAGATCGTATATGGATTGCCTGTGAAACGTGGTCAGATAACCCAGACATCAGCAAAGATCTTCACACGATATCAGATGGATCCATTGGTGTGGTGTTATCCCAGGGTAATATACCGCACTTTGCCGACTATTTGAAAACTGTCACGCCATTCAACGAAAATCAACAAAACACCTTTTTGACTGAGCTATGGGAGCACACATTTCAGTGTAAGATGCCTAATGCACGTGTCTATGACATTGAAGCAGCACCATCGCCGAATTGCACCACCAATATGATGTTCGAGGAGACGAGAGCTTTTAAACAATCCCACTACAGAATCACCTACAATGTTTACTTAGCAGTGCGTGCCATTGCTCAGGCGCTCCACAATATTGCAACGTGCGAACCCCAAAGTGGATTGTTGCAAGATGGCGGATGTCCAAACATTACCTTGCTAGAACCATGGCAACTACTGAGATACATCAGAGAAGTTAATTTCACAGGTACAGACGGCGTCCATTACAATTTTGACGACAATGAGCAAGGGCAGGGTAGATATGAAATAAATAACTGGCAGATAACACCCGACGAATCGATCCGACTCGTTCCAATTGGTATATTCGATGGCGGTGCCAGCGACGGTCAAAAGTTACAACTTGATGATGAGCTCATTAAATGGAACAGTGGAGACATTAAGGTACACTTTGTGATATCCGTTTCTTGTAAATTACCTCACATGAGACTCTCGTATCCAATTAAGTTTTGTTATTATTTGAAAGGATTTCTTATACTCAAGAGACTGAATTTATCATAGTTTCAGATTAGCACACATAATAATACTTAGCTTAATGACCCAATACGCGATCATTAATTTATGATGCCTAAAAAACAGTGAGTAGTATCGAAATTTATATATTTTTAGATATATATTTCGAGCAAAAGCTTCACACCCTCAAGGGCATTCACTGACTACAGTGCACGTGTGCATGAGCGAAGTTAGAATTGAATTTCTATGGGAACATTTATCATTCTGGAGAGCTGATCAACTAGTAAATACTCATGAATCTCACTGTGTTCCAGATATTCTTCTTTTGTTTTTTGGGGTCATGCGGTTTACATATAAATCGTGAGAGAATTTATGAGCAAACCAAATTAACGAGCCGCCAATAGATCATTTGGATTTAATAATGAGTATGAAATATGCAGCATACAATATTTAAATATTGTAACACTATCGGGGGTTCGGTGGCACCTTCTACCCGCCTGTAAATTAAGTGCCCCCCCCCCATCACCACTCCATATCAGCGACCTTTCCCCGACCCGCCACGTTCAATGCAAATAGATTTTATTTCCAAAAATATTTTTATTTGTTCGTACTCAGGCCCCTGAATCGGTGTGCTCACACCCGTGTCCACTGGGAACTAGAAAAGCTATACTTGATGGCCAACCACACTGCTGCTTTGAGTGCGTACCATGTGCCGATGGCGAAATAGCTAATGCAACAGGTTTGTTTCATTACATCCATACAATATAGGAAAGAAAATCGACGCGAATCAGCTGTGTTGTGTATGATATCAATAAAATATAATGCCATAGTTTCAATGTGTTCTACATGACTTGAACAACAGTGATCCGTGTTTATCTTGTCGTACTTGTTAAAGGTTCGAATTTGTATTACCAGCAACTGATGCTATAATAGTTTCAGATTGTTACTCCAGTGTCATTTC
Source organism: Saccoglossus kowalevskii (assembly GCF_978046115.1). Taxonomy (NCBI): domain Eukaryota; kingdom Metazoa; phylum Hemichordata; class Enteropneusta; family Harrimaniidae; genus Saccoglossus; species Saccoglossus kowalevskii. Next base: position 22,062,483 of record NC_140661.1, on the reverse strand, counting down.
CAGATTAACAAAAAGTGAATTAGTGTACTTACCGTTGAAATTAACTTGGGAAGACTTCCGGTCCAAATTTAAAAAATAAATATTAAAATTATTGAAAAATATTACTTCGTTAAATGTAAAGTCATAGAATAAGCTAATGTCGTCAGTGTTGTTTGTACTGCCAATATGGCCGCCAATCTGATCATTTACCTAATTTGTTTGCGTCATCTTCAGACGTCTTGATTGTGGAATGTAGTAGACTGTAGTAGATTGTTTTTACACACTTTTCTTGTGTATGTTTGGTGTCAAGTGAAATAATATTGTTTTACATGCACATATAAATATACCATAAGCAATTGATGACATCTGCAGTGGGAAACAAGTTGTTACACGTAATTCATAAATACAATGATTCCATAAATTATGTACTACATATAAGTTTCACGCTTTCCGTATTATTCATCTTTCTTGTCATAAAAATTCAGATATCAATATCAAACAAAATTGCTCATGTAGAAATGTTTTCAACAAGTGTATAGTTTGAATAATTAATTTACCACGATTGGTTGTACATTTCAGATCATATGTATTATTTAGTAGACACAACTGAAATACAAAAAATTGAGTACATCGCAATAACTTATTGAATGTAATTTATTAGGAATTCATATAAATCAATAAATCGATTTTCGGGAAATAACGTAGATAATTCATTAAACCATCGTATACATATCATTAATGCGCACGCCGTATCTAATTAAAGCAAATTTAGATAGGGGTCAAAAGATACTACACGTAGTCGGCAATAATGCATTCAGAAAACCACATTGATACATTTTCCTCATAAGTAAAATATTAATACATTCATACCAAATTATATAGTCGCTATGTTTGTAATAAACTGATGTTTTGAACTGCGCTCGAAAATGAAAAAAACAAGTCATTGAAAAATGTCCCCGTTAAATTTTTGAAAGTTTACTTTGTGCTTGTCATATTAAAGTGGAGTGGTTGTCGCAAGCGTGGCCTTGAAACTTGGGTCCAAAGTGGCGTATACAACAGATTGTTTATTTACATCAAATTTGAACACTCTGGTTTAAGACATGGAAAAGATAAACATAGATCACAAGTGAAAGCATGTGCAAGTGATCACATTTTAAACAAACAAGATGGCCGCCAGTTGGCCATATTTGATCAAATTGCAAATTGAATTGACATGTACATGTATTCATTTATGACATGCTAAGTATCAATGAAAATGAAACATGGGTGACAAAGATATAGTAATATAGCCAAAATGAAAACAGCCCTTATTCAGCCATCTTTGATATGATTATGAAACAAAGTGACATGTATGATGCATGTGCCAAATACAAATGAAAATGGTACATAAATCTTGGAAATATAGTAGTAAGGCCAAAAACTGAGTCCATCCTTGATCCGATTTTGAAACAAATTGTCATGGACATGTATCCCGTTATGTATATATATATATAATGAAAATTGGCAAAGCATGTCCAAAATACAGCATTTTCAAAAACCACGATGGCTGCCAGTCGGCCATTTTGAATCGAATCGCTAAACCACTGCATGTATATATGTCCCACATAAAGTACTAGGCACATGCAAAGAATGAACGGAATCAGTCCAAAGGATTCTGAAATATGACCTCGGACGGTTGGACGGACGCACGGACGGACGGATTGACGCATACACAGACAAGCGGAGACAAATTTGAATGAAAACTGAAAAAAGCATGTCTAAAATATGACATTTTCAAAAAACAAGATGGCTGCGAGTCGGGCATTTTGGATCGAATTGCTAAACCACTGTATGTGCATATGTCTCACATAAAGTACTAGACACATGCAAAGAATGAACGGAATCGGACAGACGGATTCTGAAATATGACTCTGGACGGACGCACAGACGGACGCACGGAGACCGAATTATAAGTCCCATTTTCGGACTAAGAAACAATATTTAAATGTTATTTGAGATACACAGATACTAATTACAATAACCTCTTTTATTGTTTGCAGGAGTGACGAAATGCATTACTTGTCCCAAGGGATTCTGGTCCACGGACGACCACACTGCATGTGAAAAAAAGGTTTTAGATTATCTTGGATTTCTAGAACCGGCTGGCGTTGTCATTATTGTTTTCGCGTTCATAGGCGTAACCATGACAATAATTACAGGGATATTCTATATAAGGTGTTTTGATACGGCTATAGTTAAAGCCTCAAATAGAGAGCTGAGTTTTCTTATGTTGTTTTTCCTTCTTCTTTGTTATCTTGGGTGTTTAACTTATTTCAGTGTTCCCACTGAAATATTATGTATATTGCAACAAATCAACGGGATAGCATACACAGGATGTATTGCAATTTTATACGTTAAAACACACCGATTATTATCAATATTTCAAGCCACACTAAAATCCTCAATGAGACGCAAACAACTAGCAGGAGTGCGCCTTCAAGTGTTCCTTGTGTTTCTTTTGGTTGTTGTGCAGATTGGACTCGTCGTGCTGGCAATCGTTTTGGCGCCACCAGTGCCCGAGTTGAATCATGATATTTCTAAAACGCACACATATGCACACTGCGCCCCCGGATCATTGGCGTTGGAATTGTCGACAAGCATTTATACGTGGTTGCTTTGCGGCGTGTGTCTCGTTCAAGCCTTCAGAGCACGCAAGCTACCGAATAATTTCAATGAGGCGAAATTCATCACATTTTCAATGATGATGTATTTCAGTGTCTGGTCTATTTATTACCCTGTATCTTTCTGGACATATGGAAAACTCAAAGCACTATCACAAACTGTCGTTGTAATTGTTTCTACCACTGGGATACTCATTTGCATGTTTTTTCCCAAAATTTACGTAATTGTCCTAAAGCCTCAATTGAATACGAAATCGGCCATTCAGCAGAGCGTTACGCAACATACACATAAATCGACACGTGAGGTGGGTTCTACAACACAGGGAAGCAAACTCAAAGACATAGAAGACAACGGCATATCCAATACAAGGAATTTTAGTAAAGACATGTCAGACTTAAAATCGAACGAAGAACGGCAATGTTCACTAGAGGGAGAACGACATACGACAGTGAGCGTGGTTACAAAGCCAGATAAGAGAATGAAAACCATTGAAGGTGATTGCGATGGTCCGACACCGAGCGAATCAAGCACTATTGCTTCTCCTACGCAAACCGTTTCTGAATATGATGGAGAAATTAACGTAGTTTTCGAAATATAATGACGCATTTAGTATGAATGACAATACTTAATAATAATATGGATTTCTAAACACAATGTATGCCACATGTCCATGTTCCGTTACACAATTTGCACTTGAATGATCGTACACATTTGTTTACCCTAATGGCACCTTTAACTTTCTAAATGAAAACAAATATATTGTAAGTTATTGCCAATGCAATTTGTACGTGTATTGCTGTTTCATACATTTGTTGTAAATTATATTAGATAGATTGCTTGTTCCTACAGTAATATTATACATATTTTAATTCACATCCTAATAATAAATAATACATATATTGTAACGACATTTTCCCATCATTTGCACGCTAGCTTTATTATACAAAGTTGTGAATGAATAAATGGCTCGCACCCCGTCGATAAGCTTCTCGATAAACGTTCATCTCATCCTCAATATGTGATTGAGACATACTCTGAAAGTTGATAAGTCTGATACTATAATAACATATACATCACTTAAACCTTGGATATAGGCAATAATTATTACGGTGGTAAATGTTTGTCCAATGTTTGTCTAAAGATTACCTAACTGCCGATTTCCTTTGAGTTATGTCTAGACATTGCCGTTTCTTTATGATAAATTCAATCATTCTGATTTATAATGCAAATAATTAATGTTTTCGTTTTCCTGGGGATTTATCTTATCAAAGGAGTTTTCCAAACATGATAGATCAATGTAGATACATCAAGAAGGGGTAGAGATTGAAAAAAAAATATGTTAATTGGAAATTTTAAATGTCTTGCGGTGAGTGTAAAAATACTCATCTTGTATTGTGTATGTATGTATATAGATTCACTAAAACCACGTTTAGGGAAGTCGGGACATTAAAGAGACCTTTTTATTTTTACAAGTATTTCATGTTTTAGTACTTCTAATCACAATTGCAAATAATGAAAAATAAAGCAATATTTGTACAACATCTGAAGCAGCTCTGGGAAAAACTAAGATGAACTCATTTGAATAGAAAGTTGAAACCAATCAATCGCTATTCACGTTTGTTCTATTCTTCACTGTACTGCATGTGGTTGGCTGACAAAGGATGTAGAGCACAAAATATAAGTTTGAAAGGTTACACACGAACTAATTCCTTCTCAACTACTCCATGTTAATATTCAACAACAGTTGGTCGAGTAATCTAAAACTTGTATTCAAGTATTTGTTGGCAGAGGGAATCCAAATGTATTTTTTTATTTCTAGAAACCACGTATATATAAATATACTGACTATGTGAATTTGATCCGAACATTTTATTAGTAAACTTAAGCGATTTCTGACTAGTTGAAGTAACACAAAATAGTTGAAACAGCTAATCAGGTGGCATTTGCACTACATACGTCAGTTTTTTTTAAAAAAACAGTGATTCTATATTGCAATTTTCTACAACACTGACTGAAGGTCGAAATTATCGTGATTGTTGATCTGAGAAACATATGCAATGAACAGAATGTCATTTTGGATGGAGTGGTTTTGAGAAGTTGAATGTCATGTATTTGTTTCATCTGAAATAAATGAATGACCTGTATTTCTAAACCATGACTTCATATTATGTTTGTGTATTACAATAATTAGGTAATTGAATTAAAAATCAACCTGCACGAACATGTTGTAACATCTTGTAGATAATTCGTGGAAGTCGTTTTCACAAATTTTAAAGTCAACGACAAGATCAAACATACACTAGTAGTCTTATTGACGTCTATTTTAAGAAACGTTTGCTTAAATTGATGCCTAAGGGTGTCTTAAAAATGGAGCAATAACATTTATTTTTTAGTAAAACGAGTTACTAATGTGTGTTTTATAACAGTTTATAAGAGGGGAGACAGAAAGCACAGCCTACCCAAGATGCCTTGTGTGTTTAGCCGCTACGTCTACGTGCCGTCTCCCCAATCGAAGGGTTTTAACGAGCAACAGATTTATCTATTTTAAGTAAAACAAATTATTATGTGTATTTTAGTGTTATTTGCTATTTTCTATTAGCTATTACAATTTCTTTAGTCAGTAATTTCAAAATGTTTTTTTAATTTATTTTCTGCATCATGAGTTGCGTCGTTTGTGCACAGATGTGTTAGATTCACCATTTGTGGGCGGTATTGTGCATAGTGTTCATATTATTTGTAAATCATATTCTTAAACATAATATATTTGACCGTAGCTGCATTGTGTACTTAACTAATTACCTGAATTAGTTAACGTTATATAATGAAGTTTAGTGCTTTTAATTATTTCAACAAGGTGATTGTATTATTCGATGTGTATCGTATATAATGTTGGTTTCATTAAATTGTTTATTTAACCGGAAACGTGTTGTTATATTGCATTTTATGTAGGTCCGAGTGGCCCAGTGTGTGTACTGTTTGTGTGTGTGTCCGTCATATGTTAGCATCGCCGCTTGTGAAATGTTCGAAGCCCGTAGTTTATACCTCCAAAAAATTTGAATGTGATGATAATTGTTAGAGGACTATGATATAATATAATAAAAATATTTGAAGTGTGATTAAACAGCTACTTATGAATGAGACAAATCATGTATGTTATTATTATTATTAGAAGGGTAAAAGAGATCTTGCAGTGCAACCCTTTACAAATTGTTTGTTTTGTTCGGTATACTAATACAAATATTGACCCAAACCGCATAATATTTCTATATTATATAACTATGTGTTTATTAAGGAGAGTCAGATGAGTGCGGATAGACATACTGTTTAAATATTTTAATATAGTCATGGGTGTGAAGAATCCACAATCACAGATTCATTCCAAGGTATTTCTTAATTATTCCCTCTGTGTGTCCGTGCGTTGGTACGTGCGTGCTTCCGCACTTGTCCGGTTTCGTTCAAAATTCACACAACATACACATATGCGTATGCATTTGTTTCATTGTTTTATTCACAATGGCCGAACAGAAGCCATTTTAGTGCTAACAAATATTCAAATATAAAATAACAAATATACAGCATTTCTTCCAATTCCAGAACTGACTCCCAGTCATGCATGGTCATATTTCGTTCAAATTTGGTAAGTCCGTGAACATAATGGCTCCTTGATGTAAGTCTCATGAGTGTAAATAATTATTTAGCAATGGATGTAGACAGTCGCGTTTGTTTTTTATCATAATCACGTGTCAGCTGTGCTGACAACATGAATCCTGCCTTACTTTCATTTATTTTTAATTATTTTTATTATTTTTTGCGGTGACTTTAATAGATAATTATTAATTAAGCTAAATACATTTCATTTCTAGCCTATTTTTTTTTTGTTCTTTTCTGTTTAAAATTCGTTCTTTTATATAGTGACTATTTCTATTTGTAGTCTTGTACTGTGTTTTAATCAGGCCCGCGTGTTCCCAGTTCCCAGTGTTATTGCTTCTGAAATGCCAGAGATCGCATGTAGTTAGTTTATACGTTAACAAATCATAAGCAGTTATTTCGAAAAAGATAACAAAATATAAATACACATGAATTATTGTGATGAGACAGCCATTTGTGAAAAGAAAAAGGTTGCCAATTGAAATATTGCCCATTGAAACTGCGTATATCACAATGCAGCCTTCCACAAAGTGTTTGTAATATTAGTAGAAACGATACAAATATTACTCATATACAGATCTGTCGATTGTATAGCAAAACAGCTATGCAATTTGTAACCTTGCCCAGGAGGGATTATTCTCGCGATGTCAGATAGTAAAGCGGAAGGGTCGTCACGGTAATTGAGTCTTAAAGCGGGGGAGTCGTCACCTGCGCATGTGTCAGATGGCCATAGCGTGTCATTGTTTACAAACAATCGTCAACCCATGAGCCTTTGCGTTTTTAGCGTGTGTTGTTATTTGTTATTGTCGCTTGGGGTTAATTCCCGCGCGTGCGCAGGCCGTCGCTTTAAGCGACGGTAACAACACACGCAAAAACGCAAGGGATCATTGGTAGACGCTTGTTTGTAAACAACAATACTCTGTAGCCGTCTGCCGTCTGGGCAGACGGCGACTTCACCGCTGCGAAGTTGAAAACAAATTTTCAAATTTCATTTTCGGGTTTAATACTTTGCGTTCAATATATCATAATTCGCCGTCATTAGAATTCTTATAAATCTATTGATGTGATGGAAATAAACAAAAACAATCGCCACTAGATGCACCTCAGTGGGCATCAATTTCAAAAGCTTGAACGTTTTGTTGTAATAATTAAAACGGCGAATTATTGGGATTTTAGCATCGCCCGCCTGCACGGTGTTGTTCCGTTCGAACATTCCTCCCTCTACAACCCCGTGTGGTAACTCCATTCATAACCTTGTATGTCACGTGGTTGCGCGATAGATAGGGCTTTGCATTTCTGATGCCTTGTGTCGTCAAAGGAAGGGCTGTCTCGGAAAGGACGCCGACCTGCAGCGTCAATGGTTCCGATGTATCCATCTTCGGCTTCATTTCTGCCGATATATGTTGCAGTGACATCATGAGCTTTGAGATATAACACCTACTTTTCTATAATACTCAAAAGTGGCGACAACACTATTACCACGCTCAGTGGACGCAAGGCTGGCAAAGTATAATAACATAATGATTTACCATTTCCAGTGCGACTAAAAACGAACACATCAGACCCGAAACTAAGGACGGTCTGAATATATGTGAGTTGAATGATGTACGGATATCGTCGCTGTATTGCCTCGACATCCAAGCCAACACAGCTTTCACTGTGCGCAGCGACGTTTATTCTCGGGGCGAGTATTTTCACCGCCTGGCAACAATGGTGAAAACAAAGGCCACAAACTCTCAGAAAACGGTACTTTGGAATGGAATGAACTGTGTAACAAGGTTTGGGTGTTTAAAATTACTTCAAAGTTAAGTTTGTGCCGTTTTCTCGATTTTAGTTTTTTCAACAGCTTGCACAGAGCCCATAGACATACATGGCAGAATTGTGCGCATCTTAGATTTTGATAACTTGGCCAAGCGCGTTCATGAAAGAAGCAATATGATTGGCTGTGGGTGAACTGATTCTAAATTGTGAGCGCACTATCACATACACACAGTCATAATCAAATACTTAAAGCTTCAACGTGATAGTGGAGTGCTTCGCCGGAACATTCACCTTGGAAATTCAAGATGGGTTTCAGAAGACCTTGGCACCGTTTGCACCATTTGGAAATTGATACTTTGTCCTAATCTCAACTTCGTTAATGCAGAATAACAGAATATCAGAATGGCCAACATATGCCACGAATTCAAAAACTTGGTGACATGATAGTTTCATATTATTAAGCGCATCAAACAAAATAATCCAACATTAGAATGAATGAACATGCCCACTGAATTCCCATAACGAGTAAAATGTCACATTTCGAAGGCAAAGGCAGTGAAATTTCGTACAATTGTTTTTAGAATACAAAGATATTTTCTCTAAATTCAAAAATGACCTCTGCCGAACCACACCACACATATATCACCATAACACAAATTATTGAATATTTAATTTGACCTGGAGTATGATTATCGCCAGATAAACAAACAAAGTTCACAAAAACATTTTATCCTGCTAGCTGGTACTTGGTTTTGAAAGAAATTCAAACAGCAGAAGTTGAAATATTATATTCGTGAATAATACACTGCAAACATAATGAGTTGGAATTGAATGGAGTCAGCCTTATGAAGTGACAATATCTCTAGTATAGATATTTTTGTGTGGGGGTTATAAAAATATTGTTCACTTCTTTGTCACATACTTCCATGTAATTGAAATAGAGTATTTTGTTTTCGTTTCTAGTGGTAACAACTCAGACCGATGTAAGCAACACAGGTGGAATAGATTGTTTGTTGGCTCTAAATACGAACACGTGCTGCGCAACGACCATAGCCATTCAATGATAACACCCGTGAAACCCGATCATCTTGGCCCTGGATACAGTCAATTGCACTTTCTTACCTCTCCATGACAACAAACAAAAGTATCATTTTTATTTTTTATTGCAGAAAAAATAATGCACAGGTTTATATACTTAATACCCTGCGTTAATACTAATATTATTATTACGATTTCCGTTCTCTGCAATTCTACTTGAAATCGCATCACGAATTTTGTCTGTACCAATCGTATACATGTACATTTTGAAAGACTTTACAAATAAAACGCTGTTATACCCTGGGTAATTATACCATTATCCCTATGAAACAGGCGATGTTTAAGGTTGTAATGATTTTCTCAGAAAAATTTAAAAATATTTCAAAACACACACAGTTACCAGTAGTAAATATCAATTAAGTGCGGCGTTTACAAAGTATGGGAAACATACTTGTCATATATTTAGCGTATATATATAAAAAAATATGTTTCTCATAATTCATAAACACACATATTGTCATATGCATTTGTCTTTCACAATCTTTGCATTCGTTAGTTTTTCTAAATTTTTCACGTTTAAAAGAACGCAGTAAATCACATACTTACAATGATACTTGCACTGGAATAGGTCAATTCTTTAAAACACAGATTGTCCGTAGCCATGACTTATGGTGCGACTATCATATAATTATCATTATCAAACACGATGCTATGTAAACAAATAATTGAGCGATTGTTACGCGTACATCCTCATGAAGAATTGAAAGTGGGTATGAATTATTAGTTATAGTTCGAAATAGTTCTCAGAATTCACATAAGCCAATGTTTTAACCATATTATTCGCTTTAATTTGAGCTTCAATCGTCGACATCATTAGTGTTAGTTCAAACTGGGCGCGAGTTTTACGCATGAGATTACGCCGTTGTGTAGTTAGCCTTTCGACACTATACTTTGAATGTATCTCTAGCTGCATGTTGATAATTACCTACTGGGTCGTTCCATTCGGAACTTAGTACGATTAATATAGTCACAGTTGGGATAACGACAGCTGAGCGCATCGTCGGGAAGAACAAAGTTACGTAATAGTTCACCCGATTTTAAATGATATTGGTTTAAGTCGTTCGAAGTCACGTAGCAACAGCACAATGTGTCATCATCCAATCACATAAAAGTGTCATGTCATCTGTTTTATATTTCCCAATCAACAACATGTATTCTATCACAGAAAAGATAAACCACGATCACATAATTGTATAAATTTGCTCACATTACATTATAACACATTACCGCAGTATTGAAGCAGCATTCAACTAACATCGTTATGCCTAAATTTGTTCGTGAACTGATTTTTCAAACATTGGGCCTCCTTGCTTTACATTTGCAAATATGTATGTTGATATTGCCACCTCCTCCTAGCAATCAATCTGCCGTGGCTTGTCATATTTCTACCACGGCTCTCATGGACACACTGGGTGCGTTACTGCCACTGATAATACTTACACGACTGATACGTTTAACCTGTTTCCGCTTCGGTATTATCAACCACAATCACGGATGCAACACCTTGGCAACCCTACCAATCTATATTACAAATAATTAACGATTTATCGCCATACGAAGATGTGTAACATGTTATCACCGAAACACCGAAATCTGACGGTTTTCACATTTTTGCGTAATAGTTAAATATAGACACGGTTTAGAGTGAGTGCATCAGTTGTTAGACGACACATTTACCACATACTAATGATATGGTTCTATTCCGTGATATAGTACAATAGCTAACACAGCAAGAAAAAGACGACTTGCTTGGTAAATTATTGTTATTTTTATTGTAATTGAAACAATTGACGGCGAGAATTATCCTAATGTGTACTTATTATTTAAATATATAGCAAGCGTCGCATGACCATAACTCATCGCTGGATAGACGTTCATTCAATCGCTGCTGGTTCTGAATTTGTGATGTCATATTCTACCTGCTTCCTTTTATTTTCACTGTTGGGTTTACCGTTTTTCTATAGCATTTCCGTTGTAATATATTTTCACATATAAACCATCACAAGCGAAGTCACGTGGTTTAGTTATACTTACACGTAAAACAAGGTAAACTTTTTCTCCAGATATGATATACTACATGTAATTTATTGATGAATATAACTAATGACTTTGATATCATTTTCATGTTTTGTAATGGTTATGTATGGGTGTGTTGTGGTTTGTTTAGGCCTAATACTCATACTCATATTAATACCCATTTGTGTTTACTGATATAATTTAAGTTCGCGCAAAAAGATCTTAGTTCTATTTCCTTTGGAAATATCCTGTATAATTTCGATATACCTCTTTACTGTGCAATTGAGGACGTGCTACGTTGTGGCCACATCAGGTCATTGCACGTGAAATTTGCTAGCTGTTCAAAATAGTTCATTTATCGATACCACATTCTCGAGCACGATGATAAGGTGAACACATTTTCGTGGAACAACAATCATATGTACGTTGCATGCAGCAAATAAGAAAATGAATATGCAAATCTTTCGTCGCTTCCGTTCAGCCAATCGAGACAGCGATTGTCAACGAAAAGCACATATGATACGGCGTCTGGTCCAAGGGCGTGTTTTTTTTTCTTTCCGTGAATTGCAGGTGTGTTACATCGAGAAATGTTTTTTTTGAATGAATATCAATCGTTTGTAAACTAGTAATACACATTGTAATGTAACATGAACAATACCCTTTCACACAATTGAATGACACTCAGAATACATATATTACATCTCAATATTAATGATACTCACATATTTGAAAACATAGATAAGATTGTATAAACATGTTACAAGATTTAGTTCCCATCAAAAAACATCGAGTACATGACTTAAATTGAATGAACGTTGTTTAAATATAATAACCATTCATGCGTGTATTAATATTATTTATCTGTTCTTGTGTTACATACATTTCCACAACCATAAATATAATTATGACTCAAAATCTAAACATGATGCTTAGTCGCGTGATCATTACCTGGCAATAATCATTGTTTGTGAACGCTAACATTCATGTTCTACGAATCCTTGAGTATGCAAGAAATATGAGATAAATAAGGTAAATATGATTTAAAATGTTGCAAGATCAAAAGAAATAAAATTATTACACTTTTTTAATAAATTTGATATAAGTAATTCCATTAGTTACACAGTGTCGTAATTTTGCGGTATTTTCATCCTATAATATTAAAAAATGCGAATTCCAAATATGGAATGATTACGCGCGTACGCGTCCTCAAATAATACAAACAACCATGGCTGCCAGCAAGGTTTGACCGGACTCCATACAAAGAAGTTCGCTGATTCTGTTCTAAATTTTCTTGGGTTTCGGCAGACCCATGATGTATTATTGTGAAGAAAAGATGTATATAAAAATAAGGTTATTAGGAGGATGCCTCAAAGTATGCACGAAGACAGTACGCCGTCGCATCGGCCTCCGCTGTACTGTTTTCGTGCATACTTTACGTTATCCTCGTAATAACCTCATATTATTGTTTTAGTACAAGAATATTAAACTTAACTTGAATAACATTGAAATATACTGGACAACGTAAAACTAATCATCACATGTTCAAAATTTAGTGAACGTAAGTACTCATATAACTCAAACAATGTGAATCACAACTTCAAAGCTGAACTGCACATTCTGGTCTTACAGAGATTAAATACAGATATGTGTATGTTGACTGCACAATTATATCGCACATAATGTCTTCAGCACGGAAACAACAACTTTGTGCTAGTGTTATAAAATGTATCTGTCAATTCCAAAATGTTATTTCATCGACATCTATTGTATTACAGTCAAATTTTTTCAATTAAAATTTATTTAATTTCAAATAATTTGTCCAAATCGTCGACAAAAACAGCTAAACAACTCTACCACGCCTCTTCTGAATTGTTTTCGTGTGATGACGTAAACCAGTGGATCAATTGTGTGGTTTATCATAACCAATAATATTGATGCTTGTAAGAACTTTAAACTGAACCCTCCAGTGGCAGCTTCCCACATCTCGTACACCTGCAAACAAGTAATTAATGTCACATTAAAAGCGGTGTTTGCTGAAATCTATCTTTACCAAATCAGTGGTTACCATTGATTTCTGACTTTCCTGACGTCCACTATGCAGTGAAACGTATTCGCAATTTATTCTTTGGCACAATATCTATTTATAAACGTCGAGTCAGAATCGGGTCAGTCGTTAAAGATATAGTAGTAAAACGTATGTATATTACTTTCATAGAAGATACTGTCAACTATATAAATTCATGAAAGCTCATGTGGTCACTTGCTAATTAAATAATTACAACCTTTATCAAAAATTTAAATGTGAAGAAATTAAAAAGAATACCACATTTATTTTTGAAAAACGTAGAATAAAACATGAGAAACAGATCAGTCAGAGCGATATTGCATGACTTTTCTTTTTGCTTTTGAGAATCGATATTTGCATTTTAAACAGAATATTCAGAGTGTTCAATCCTTAGAATTCGTAAATTTAATAACAATTGCAAAATCTGATGAATGCCTGCTGAGTAGTGCTCATTTCACTGATCATTTTGATATCAGAATTAAAACAAAGATATATACTACTTTCCAAATCAATAGACGGATAGTGGTGTTGCCGTATTGATTTTTCCAGTAAAATTGGAAAGCATCCTAAAATGTTTTAAAATGATCCCATATTTGACTGACATACTGACATATCTATTATATAAAGAAGAATATTTTTAAACCATGTTTAGCATTTATACCGTGATATTTCTCATCAATACATCATTATTGTGTGCATGTGGGGGTTGTATGTGTATGGGTAAGGTATGTATATGACGGAGGATGATTTTTGGATTCGTAATTAAAACGAAGAATGAATAAAATATAATTACCATAATTGTGCCCCAACAAAGCAAGAATACGGCGGATAACATAAGAATTGTCATGGCTAAACGAAATTCGTTTGTAAGTTTCGGCACCATGCGACGCTCTCCAGTTGTAGGTAATGTCTGGCTGGCTGGTTCAACTACTTTTTGAAGCTTTAACACTTGCCGTACCATGACCACGTTGCAGAAAATTACACTGAGCAAGAGTATAACCGCGCTGCTGGTGTAGAAGATGAAATAAGCTTTGTCATATGGATTGATGAAAGACGAGATGCTTTTGCACATCACTCTGCCTCTCATGTTGAACATGTATGAGCCGAAACCGAACACTGGTAGTAACGTGATAATAGCAGCCGTCAGTATTGCAACCAGAAGCGAGATACGTGTCTTCATTGGTGTTATCAATGAGTGATATGTGTATGGTAGAGATAGTGCAATACATCTATCCAATGCCATCATCAGTGCTACATATCCAGCCGCGAAAGTGCTGAAATGGGAGATAACTAATTGAAACGAGCAGGTTACCATGCCGTACGTGCGGAGATAAAGCACCAGAGGTCTGGTTATTGAATTCAAAAATGCACCAAGCAAATCAACTAACACTTGCGCTCTCAAGAGAATGTTGGCTGGTATGTTAGGCTGATCCATATACCTGCAGATGATGATAAAGGCGAACCCATTCGCTATTATGCCAATTACGCCGAATAGTGAAATGAGTACTTTGATAAGGTTATTCGACTTAAATGAAAAACTTGCGATATGGACTGATGGAACTATTATAGTCGAATTAAGGTTTTCGGAAATATTTGAGAACTCCATTGCTCAGTAGATGCTGAAATGCCGAGTGACGGAAATGTCTAAGTGAGGCTCGTTTTATACTGTTAACAATGCAGCGTCTATTGGCTGTATATTTTGGGTAAAAGATGATTCTAGACATTTTGTTTAACATAAGCTCAATATTATTGGATACATACGTTGAATCCTAGTGCAAATTTCAATAATTATGATAATATGTTTCAGTATTTGACTATGCACAAAGGTTATTCAAATGCCAGTGTTTGTACTCGTCTATCAATCCAACTTTAAAGATACCGCTATATATATATATATGGTTTTAACTGCACAAATAGCCACATGTTGTATAACGATTCCCAGCAACTTGATTTATTAACCAGATACCGACGACGCGTACATCAGTAGCAGAGTGGTAATTAAACATTCATGTTTACCAAGAAAAATTATTTAACAATAAGTGTACATGAAATAAAATACAGTACTCGTTTATTGGCACACACAGTGCAAACAAATTATTCTATATACTACAATATTTTTATTATGCATTTCACTAAATACTAACAATAATCGACAAGCTTTTGATTCAAATTAAAAATAATCATAATGTGTATAGCTGTTCTGAAATTGTTCATGCGAAACTTACTTCATACATCTCTCCTCATTCTGAAGAGTCTTGGACTGTTGTTCACTTCTCAATACTCTTGTACAAATAATTCACGTTAGTATTTTGATCTTTTCCATAAGTTGACGCAGAGTTTATAGAGTGATTATCGATCGTCGAACTTTCCTGGAAACTGACCTAAAAGTGACATTCAGATTCATTAATTTTGTGACAACATCTCTTTATGTTACTTTTTTGGCCAACAATGTTCGTGATAGTTTGTGAAAACTGTTGTTTCAGACTTCGTAATGTAAATCAACATACATAATGCATGTGATATTAGTTGCACAGATTGCTTGGATTTAAAATTACATATTTGTTCTTTATGATAGACTTTTTTCAACTACAGTAGAATGTATATATTTACAGATTGCTTAGTACTTAAATGGTATACACATAACATATAGCTAGCTGATTTGCGTACGTTACAAGATATATTTTTTGTTAATTGATCTGTGTGCGTAAGTTAAAACTAACAACACCTTAATATGCATGATAGAATGTGACACTTAAATACAAAAACTGTATGTTACACTTATGCGGGGACTTGATACATCATTATCTTAGGGATCAAATCTAAGCTTTGTATTAATATTTAATTCATGTTTCTATAACCTTGCCGATGTAAGTAATCGTTAAATTTACCATATTAATGTAATCCCAAGTTTTAAAACTGAAGAATCTGTTTAACCCACATTCTGACTGCGATATAAGTATGTATAACTACATTTAACTACATTTCTTATAGTATTCGGACACTGATAATTATTATATATTTAGATATTTTGCCATGATTAAATGGCACACAAGTATGGATTAAATGATTATCGCGTTTTGCAATGTGTTTGCCATATAAAGAAAAACAGACCTCTAATATTTCGATAAATCTGCCTGAATTTCAATACACACAAAATACACGTTTCATTTCACCAACTTTATCACTACTAAGCAAATTCTATTGATTTCATAAAACGCACTTTTATTGAGATTTTATTCATTTCAGAAAACGTGTCCAAGTCTTCTACAGCAGCACCCGAACAGCTCTGCTATGCCATTTCTGAATTGCTTTCGCGTTAAGACGTAAATCAGTGGATCAATAGTGTGGTTCACTATAAGCAATAATATTGAAGTCTGTAGAAATGTTATGCTGAATCCTCCCGTTGCGGCCATCCATATCTCATGCATCTGCAAACAAAACAAAAATGAAATACGTTTATGTTATGTTTATACTTGCCTCTTTGAGAACAACTGTATCAATGGAAACGTTACTGAATGAAATAATATGGTTGTTGAATAATAATTAGCTGGAGATGCGTTAATTTACATCTCCTATATACGTTTCCGACAACATCCTAGCTTAGCGCAATAAAACATTGCATTTTAATTCACACAGTCCCGCTATACTATTCTGTATGGACTGGATACGGCCTTTTTGGCCCGAGGTCGTGCGGCGTAAGCCGTACGACCGAGGGCCGCAAAAGTCGTATCCAATCCATAAAGGTTTTATCATACACCTTATATAAAAAAAAAAGAGTCTTTTGTTATTTTTTGCTCGTCTGGCCCAAAAGAAAACCTATTCGATTTAATACAGGTTTCGATACGAGCCTTTTTACTGGCGCGAATTGATACGGCGGATTCTAAACGAAGCAAACGCGTCAACAACTCTCACACAAAACACAAACGAATGTCGCCAAATATATCCACAAATTACGTTTTAATGAAACATCAAATGAACGTAAATTTACAACAATATTTTAACGGTAATAAATACGAACTCAATATAAACTTTCTTTCATAAGAATGAACACTACAGTCCAGCTAAATTGGTCATTTACTGACTGTCCGAATAACACATAACAAACAGACGTTTTCTTGGAACTTTTGTAGCCGCAGGTTGATTTCACAGTTGTTAAAAACTGACAAAATTGACAAGAAGCAGTTTGGTTTACACAACCGTTTACAGTTCTAGATTCGGGCGTAGCTCAACTAAGAATATCTGAAATGCGCCGACGATCATCCTTGGCTTTCGTCAGGGTAATAATGAGTCGAAATGGTGTTTTGGTATATTTCCAATTCACGGAATGATATCGTCAGTTATTATCGAAACGCATACGATAATTTCAAAATACGTAGTTCCAGACGCGTTTACCAAATATGGTAAACGGGCCCGGCCGTGATGTGAAAAATTATTGCACGGCTCGCGCATCGGGATTCCCATAGCGTTACGAGGCCGGGCAATACGAGGTATACGGTAAAGGATAAATACTCTATGTACATATATTATATTCGGTAAACGTTAGTCCACAAAGTGCTATGGTGAGTCAAATCAAATCGTTTGTTTATACGAAACATGTATTATATTGCATGTTTTATGCGTATGCCTTGTTTTTCGTTTCTTGTTCTTTTCTTGATTGGATCACAGTTAATTTGTATTTAACTGATGTTGAAAGAATCAGTTAATGAACGAGTCGCTATTGGTAACAGAAATACAGGCTATTACGATTCATGCAATTTTTTCTTCAATAATGTTTGGTTCGTGCATAAAACAAATAAAAGATAATTACCATAAATGTTCCCCAACAAAGCAAGAACACGGCTGATAACATAACGATTGTCGCAGCAAATCGAACTTCATTTGTCAGTTTCGGCATCACGCGTCGATCTCCGTTTGTAGACGACGATGGCTGACTTGCTGGTTCAATTAATTTGTGAAGTTTCGACACTTGTCGTACCATGGCCACGTTGCAGTAAATAACACTGGTCAAGAGTATAACCGAGTTGGTGATGTAAACGATGAAATAAGTTTTGTCAAGCGGATTGATGAAAGACGAGATGCTTTTGCACATCACTCTATCTTCCACACTGAACTGGTATGAGCCGAACCCCAAAACGGGCAGTAACGCCATTGTAGTAGCAGTCAGCAATACGATCAGAAGCAATATGTATACCTTCAGCGGCGTTACCAGAGAGGTATAAGTGTATGGTCGAGAGAGTGCAATGTATCGGTCCGATGCCATGAGCACAGTTACATAGCCAGCACTGAAGGTAGTAAATGTAGCGATCACTGCTTGAATTGGGCATGTTACGACACCGTAACTGCGTAGAAATAATACCAGAGGTCTGGTTGTTGAATTTAAACATGCGCCAATAAGGTCAACATATACCTGCGCTCGAAGAAGAATATTAGCTGGTATGTTCGGATTCTCCGTGTATTTAGTGATAATTACAAGAGCTAACCCGTTTGCCACGATACCTATTACGCCAGTGAGTGTTATGAATACGCTGATAGTGTTATTTGGTTTAAAGGGATACCTCGCAATATGAACCATGGTAGCATTTAGTGCCTCTGATATATTGGAGAACTGCATTGCGCAATCGATCGATCGATGGTAGGTGGTAGAATGGTAGAAATGTTTCAGCTCAGCTAATTTATTAACAACGCAACTTGTCGCTGACAGGCGGAGATGTTGACTAAAAGAGAATTCTGGTATTGTTGTTTTACGGAAATCAGAATGTGAGTAATAATTTTGAATGGGTTTGAGTATTCGGCTAATCAGGAAGATTCTGCTAAATGTAGCAATTCGTCCTTTGTTGTCGAAATAGTGCATTTTAGTTGTAGCCGTGTTATAACAAAGAACATACAGAAACGTGTTCTATATAAGTCGAGAAATGTGCTATTAATCACAAAAATGTTAATATTCGATGCGAATGTGTGTAAGACACATTCAGGAAAATGTATAATATATTGATTCGTAAATGTCATTGTTGAAAATGCTGTGAACAAACTTTATTTCAATAGATTAATATTCGGAATGATTCGAACTCGCGGTGAATTGATGTACTGTCGTCAGTCTAGCAATCAATTCAACATGTCGCATGTAACACTTTTTCAAGAGAATTTTCATGTAATATAAAATGTCCGAGATAAAATGTTGGTTAGGGCCGAGTCGAGACTTGTTATTTTGGAAAGACTTTATATTTAGAGAAATCGCAGAACGAGAGCTTATCGCATTCAAAAACCGAATCGTCCCGAATTATCTATAGATATATATATTGGGAGATCATTCGAATATTTCTGGAAGCATTTAATGACATTCCTTTCAATAATTATGAACGAAATTTCTAAAAAAAAAAATTACTTATATTTTGTATTGTGATATGCCACAAAACATTTTATAATGTTTAATACGCAAAACCTGCGCATAAGCGGTGATCTTTGAAATTTGCATCATATTTTTGTACTGTAATTATGGGAGATGGAGGTTCTTATACGCAAGATCACATCTCCTGATTTTACGCATGCTGTGATTGGCTACCGTTGAGACTCAGTCACATGCCATTGAATAATTAAAGAATAACAATGTAAATTGGGGCAATATCATGATTTGTTGCCTGTCCAAGTAATGGTGGTCATGGCCATAATATAGAAGGCTGAAGGCCACTGCTCGCCGAGAACGCTCTAAGCTGAGTGAATTGTGAATACAGATAGAAGGTGTGGTACGCACGTGAGAAATTCATAGCAGTCACTTCCAAGTTTATAAATTTAGTGTCTCGCGCCGCTGAAAGTAATAACTACAACTACTGTGTATTACAATTATTATTATGTATCTACATAACGCATGCTATTGAGTAATGTGTCACTTATTATAATTCATGAAATAAAATGTTGCGTACTTCAAATAAAACGGGTGTTATTTAGTTAGAGAGCGGGTATCAGAGGTTATGATGAGTGATGAGTGTCTGTTCGATGATATAAAATAATTAACACCTATTCATTCGGGCAATATCACGAGTTGCTGCCTGTTGGACATGACCATTATATTCAATGGTCACCATATTTATTATAATCCAACTATATACACCATATAGTTCAAACGCCGTTGACAGTATTAATTTTGAATATTGTAATAGCATTTCCGATTATTATTGTGCCCTGTGCCAAAATAGTTTTAGCTGCAGATGGAAAATATACGCGCAATTCAAGAATGCCAATTACATCTAGAGCCCCCTTCTGCTCAAAAATACAACGCCGTTGACATTCTTCCATACAAAATTTTAGTGGAAATACCCGACTGGCGTCCGCTGAGATATGAACTAATTATATGTATGTTATATATAACGGTACAATAAAAAAGAGCGAACTAGGTAATGTGTCATAACCAACCTCCAGAGGGCACACGCAAGAGAAAGCAGTTAACGTTTTTTGACAGGTAAACGAATAGAGGGCGTACTGATTACAAGGCAAAAAGTGTTGTAGCTGTCATATAGGACACCACATTATACACTGAAACTGACAATGACTCAGCATTTTGCTAAGAACTAATAATTCTCCACTGTTGGGCGGCTCATTTTCATACCCAAACATAAATGAAATTTCTTTAACTGCGAACTGACTAATTGGTAGGTCGTTGCGACCAGGATTATACCAAGCATTATTCGTGTGTAGAGTTATATTCTACACGTTTTTTATGACGTCGTAGATTCGAATTGAGCATGTTGAACTAGGCATTGTAAATAGCGCATTCACTGCATGCTATATCAAGCAGTCGTTTTGAGTGCAGTGCGACGTGACATAACGGCGATCGCGTCTGCCGACTGTCATAGCGGCAATTTGCAAAGAATAACAATTACTTCAATTGAACTTATACAACTAAAGGCAAAATATTTGTGCATTCATTCATGAACCTATATGACGAGTAAATCACATATCTACTTATTTAAAATTATTATTCAGAAACACGGTTCATGTGAGGTTACTTTTATTATCCAGCAGTGATACCAGTGTAAGTTTCTCTACTTGAATGTATATTTTGACAACCTAAGTGCAGTAATTGATGAAATCTAACGGATCAAGTCTCAGAAAGCCTGTCGTTGACTACGTTTGCAAACTGCGTGTTTCAAAACAAACGTGTTTTATTTTTATGAAGTAGGGTCGTATCAATGTTTAGTTAACTTTTTCAAGATGTAAAAAATGCAACGAAGTCACGTGTGAAGGTCTAATTTAGTTGATATGATATGGTCATCTATCGTAATCGTAATCGTAATAATTACACTTTTTTAATCAATATCATGTTTAGTGAAAAACAGTTTTTACATTTTCATTTCACACGATTTAAGACACAATCATAACAGCACGCTCATAATTGTACTGTTCTTAGCTTTAACGCATCTTTTGCAGTGGCTCAACATATTTTTTTGTTATAATAACCGAAAAAAATACATAAAATGTAGGTTTGCCCTTTCTCGCTGTCAATGCTTTCAACTTAGCACTAAACATGTTGTTTTTCAATGAAGGAGAATTATTATTATCATCAAAACATTTATGAACAATAGCTATAATAATTCATTGTTAATTTCTATGTTACTTGGTGAATGTCTGATAAACAAAACGTTGTATCATTGTTGATATACGGCGAAATCCGAAATTAAAAATCCAATCAAGCAAGTAACGGATTGTTTACAAGGAAAGCGCCCTCATTTTAAACACATATGGAAACATATACAATTGAACCACGCAGGAATAAATTGCAAATTTCTGATGTTTTAAACGAATTATAGTGTATTTATTAATTTCAATACACAGAACATTATTCATATTCATATTCAATGGAAACTATAGACACCGATACTGCCTATAAAGGACACTAGTGATGGTTATTTTATCCCGATCACACGTAACCCAAAAAATATTAAAATTCATGCCATATGTCACGCGCCCTCTGTCACGTGCTTGATAATAAACCAAATGAAGACAAGCGATAGTAGATATCAACATGATCACACTACTCATAATCAATGAAATATAAAAGACATACTGTATTTAATACTGATCGTTGCGGTTTAAAAACCAGAACAACGTTTGACCATAGTTATTCCGGTAAACGTGTAGAGTAACATTCTTATTTTCATGGGTAAGCCCGACATTAAAAGGTGATTCTTGTAATGGAGATTGCAAATGCGACACTTTGCACATTTTCAAGTCTGCCTCTTTTCCCTCTGTTTTCCGACTTCTGAGAATAACTCCATGTTATAACAGTGCACTGAAAATGTCAACGTCTATCAACATGTTACGCGGTGAAAAGAAATACATTAAATTAAATGAACCATATGAACAAAATATACCATTATATTGCAATGTGTACTGTACGTCCTTTTAATTGTGTATTAGTTTCTCACATATTAACACCCCAAGCAATTCTTGATTTTAGTCGCAATGTTATAAAAGAAATAATGCCATGCCTTATTATGTATACATGGCTGCATATTCACCTAATAACAAACTAGCAACAGAAAGATCACGCTGCTTGACATGTACAATCAATTAAATACAGATGCGCCTGAATATTCATGTTGTGTTCAGATTAATCCACGTTTTAATTTATAATAGTATATAGTAATATATAAAATAGACGCAATGTAACTTTAGGAAATGAGAACCTTTCAATGTTATGTTTTGATCATATAGCTTTGTTGTGTAGAATTAATCAATGATTGTAATTGCAAATAAACATTTCATGGCAACATTTAAAACAAAATACAGTAAGTTACCGACTTCAGTCGTAAAATACTATCACACTGTACGAAAACTTCCTGTGCTACGGTCGTTGTATTTTTAATTAGTTCACAGAAATCGACATGCAACACAAGAGAATGAAAACTTTATGAACTGTACTATAAGAAGAAAATATACCATTATATTTCGTGGTTTTTAATCAGTTTTTTTTTACATACCAACTCCGAAATGATCTATAATAATATAAGAAATAATGGTACAAAAGTACTACGGACATTCATGAAAACCGATCAAGCGAAAAACTAGCTATAGAATGCTTGATACGCAATGTCAATTAAAACATTCTCGAACGAATTTGTGTATTATTTTCAGACCCATGTTGCAATATCTCTGTAAAAATAGAGTATGTTATTTTCGTTAATATTTGATAAGTTTTAATCACTGTTTTTTTTTTATTGTTCAACCTTACAACAATGTCAATATGCCATTCATGTGTGTATGCTGGGCTAAAAATACATCATACGTCACATAAATGTATAATTAACGAGATAGTCATAGTCATACTAGAGTGACGCATGTAAGTCTGCTGGGTTTGTCAGTTAATTATTTTGTTCACATATCTAGTCTAAGATTGAACTATTGCATATGTTTAATAATAATCGTATATGCATGGTGAGAATTATGTATTTATATAGTGAAACAAATAAACTGTAATAATACAAAAGTGTAGGGTTGGTTTCTTAGTTCACATGCATCAATACAAGCTGAAATATTTTCAGCGTAAAAAAGAAGATTATCTTCACCGCAATCAACGTTCATCGTATCAGCCCCGTGACGCTTATCAACACGATCGTCAGTACCATATCAGCACATTTTTATTCGAGCTGGGCGAGCAGACATACATATGTTCAAAATAAACTGTGACCGTATGGCGTTACGGAAAACAAGCACATTGTTCAATCAAATTTGAACAAATTTAATTTTATTATTGTATTATGGTAACTCTTCCGGAGTAACGGTTTGTTGCACATGTTCTTATATTACCTAGGGCGTGCTACGTGATGAAATTCACTAAACCGCATTACTATTACAAATTATTACATCATCATTTGTAGTTATTATACGTTGTTCGTGACTGCGGCATAGTGCTGAACCACTAATTCCACTGGGCAGGACTGATTGTTATGCCACAATTTTCTCAATGTGAAGTGCATGGCGATTACGACTGCTCTCATTATTTGACATTATGCAAACTTGCATATTGCTCAACTAAAATGAAACACGGAGTAGATGTTTATATATCTCCAAATGCTTCTGAATCAATCATTGAGAACACATTCTGTTTTCGATGTGGATTGAAATAAATTGGTTACACATACTAACCCCTTATGTCTTGTGTACTATTACACAATTATCTGCAAAATAATGGAAGCGTATGGGATTCATTAACTACTCTCGTATCATTCTGTAGTTTTCATCATGCCAGCGTGATAGTGTAATTTATTGTTACCACGCAAGAACAAAAATTACAATTATGTGTATTGTCATTCACGAAACAGGAAAATTACGTGCGTCGTAATAGTATTTTACTACTGATCACAATGTTTTACTGTAATTGTAAATATAAATTCGATTTAGAAATGTTGCGAACTTTTTAGGCCGTCAATGTGGCAATAAATACGCGATTCGCGCGGGATGTAAATGGCTGAAAAGGAAACAAGACGGAACAGTCGGTATTGACAAGATCAAACACATATATATTTGTGATGTATTATAATAACGCATCTTGCATGAATCTGGTCCAATGTACCTTGTGGTTTGTTGTAATAATGCGTCAACATTCTCGGATAAATAGTGATGACGTCATAAATCAACTTACATTTACATGAGCCAGCTTGAAATTAAATTGAATTCAACAACTCAGAGTGTACGTAATTGAGAAATCGTAGTCAAATTATTTTATCTTTGTAAATTAACATTTTGAAATGGCAATTTCGCGCTCGACATATTTCATTAGCATAAAAAATAACATCATGCCATGGCAAACTGAGCTGCATTAGTTTCACATTGACATGTATTCACTTTTAAGTTTGTTGCGCACGATTTCTTCTTCGGATTACCTATCATCACAATGTAAATGCAGAAGTATACAAAGACAATTATTGTTTAGAGATAACATACCAAATACAAAAGGATGATAAAACGCAATGCAAGAATTGCAGCCTAAAATTCCTATTCTTATTGTCAACGCTGAACAGTTGTTATGTGTTGATTAGCATTGTGCAATATAATGAATATTATTACTTTAAATAATGATTGAATTATCTATCCCCAAAATATACGTGCATTGCGGTACAATTAGTTGCCTTGAAAAGTACTTTCACTGTTGCATAACATTCAATATTTCAATGACAACCCCACCATTCCGTATCAAATAATTTTGGAATTATATAATATTTTAAGTGTCAATGAAAAGAATATAAACATTACGTAATTGGTTTCATGGTGCTCAGCATTTTAATCGCTAAAGTCAACTCCTCACACTATGCGGAAAATCAAGTAAAATCAAAATTACAAAATATATTGTCACGATATGTGGTCACAATATCACTTCGAATCTCAGTAACCATACAGCCGGTAATGTTCAAAAAGCAAGCTAGTCATTCAGAGAGAAAGTCAATGAACTGGGGTAGATTTTAGAAACTACGTTTAAAACACATAATCATCCACAACTCTAGTATTAGTTCAGGACTTAGTGAAAGGAATGAACACCATTGCACTTTTATACTGTAGTAATTACGTGAGTTCAGATATCGGTGACATATCATGCTTGAGTTGTAATGAAAGAAACCTAATGGATCTTAGAAAGTCATGGATATCGTCGATCACGGTAATCTAGTGGCTCTACAACAGAAAGGTAGCATTTAATTCAATTCACCACACTCGGTAAATACCTTGATCTCGTACACTCTGCTGCCACATTGGATTTGCTAATTTATAAATTCGCTGACCTTATGTGCTTTAAAATATAGCCTAAACCAACAAATAGATGAGTGAGTCAGATCAGTTCAATCATTGCACGGAAAAAGAGCGAAAGCATGTGTCGCCAAATATATCACTCCGTTAAACTCGAAAAGCACTGTTACCACTATCGTATGTATGATATACTTGGTACGGACATTATCACGAGTCAGCCAAAACTTTTATAAGATTTTGCATTAGATACGTCTGTGCGATAATCATATCGTGGTGTTTTCTTATCATATAAGCCTTACTGTAGTTTTCCAAATCAATTGTCAGGTAATTAAGTATTTATTAAAATACATTCTAAACTCTATATAAGGAACGTAGCAACGTAATTTTAACACATAGTTTGGATACAAAATCTACTCATCTAAATTAATTCTAAGCAATTACCATATTCTGAAATAATGTTTTGTTTATTTTATCGTCTTGCTTGAAGTTGTGATATTTGGTATTGATTTATATGCTTTTCGTGGCATAGGTACACGCTTGTAGACAATTTATGAGTAATATGTTTTTCTGCTGCATGAACAGTGTTGTAATTTATATTTTTCTTGTATTATGTATTGTCACAGTGTAAGACCTGCTTATTGCAATTGAGAGGGGGAACCACAGAACTCACACTGAACACACTGGTTATTTTAATGCTAGAACGGAGTAGAAAAGACAATATTACTGGAAATGAAATACACATACACCAAATTATCAAGTTGAAGCTCCTGGCTTTAATACCTCTCAAAATAATTACAAGAAGCAAAGCACAGAAAAATACAATGAATATATTCTCTAAATAGAGGATTGCCTAGAGAAGTGTGTATTGGTGATAACTCACAGTTCCAGGATGTAGAAATGAATGACAGTCAATGACAACAACGAAGAAATATACGAGTCTTGCTTGCAGAGGAACGCTGTTATTCTGGAAGGCACCAATGAAAGCAGGAGATCGCAGAGCAGTTCATACAAGTCGCGCAGTATGATTATTGAAGCCTGTATCACTTGTCTCACAATATCGCAGCAGCAAAACAGAGGATACACAGTGTTGGACCCCTACTGTCCTCATAAATGTCCCAGATTCAGGTACACCACCTGGTTTTCCACATGAGCCAATCATAATGTGGTCTTGCTAGCAGCTGTCTCACGTAGGCAAGTCAATAGATCATGAACATCCTTTGTAAATCACAAGCACACCTGGTAGATTCAAATTGTCCTTTCAGAGTGGTAAACAATTATGACCTGTCAATCACCTTTATGACTGTTATGACACGGCAATGTACACCGTTACTTCCCATAATTCCATGCACACTTTTGTTTGTAGGATTTGAGGTAATATGACAAAAACATACAATAGAGAATGCTGACATGTATTTAATTGGTTGTCTCTTTATGCACCAAAGTTTTAATCTAATACGATTTACTAATATTTTTGGGTTAGAGGTCAGTGAAACACGCATTCATACCCCGAACAGTGGGGTCATTAATATAATGATCAGATTTTCGATAGTACTTGTGATAGGAAGACGAGTTTTGTTACTAAGAATGACAAAACAATGATTTAATACCACGGGTATGAGTTTAGTTCCCATCTCATCTACATATTGTAGGTGACAGACTTCACATTCATTGATGTAAACAACATCAATCGGGTTGCATTTAATGCATTTCCTTATGGTAAGAAAGTTATTCAAGTGTGGGTACCAAATGAATATCGCCATAGGATGTTTAGTGAAAGACCTCCAGAGACTTTCATTAGACTAGAGTGAGGGTTCATATTTTCTCAAGATGTTAGAGATGTCAGATTTCATAGTAATTGCCTGTGTAGGTGCGCATTAAAAACGCCGTTCTTAAGGTAGATCAAGGTGTCTCTGAACCAATTTAAGGTGACCTTGATTTACCAGGCTGGTGATCAAAGTATCTTAGGTACAGATGAGCTGGCCTTCCCAATGCTGCCAATATTGCGAAAATACCATCAATGTAACGTGTTTGCCAACGTTGCGTGAGTACCTGTGTGTTGACTTGCTTATCCTTTAGTCTGCACTTGAATAAGGAGGCATATAAGATAGCCGTTTCAGTTCTCATGGCTACACCATGTGTCTGGATGTAGTGGTTTTTGAAGGTATAACTGTTGTAAATGAGTATGATTTTCACTAATTTCATGATCTTTAAACCCTATAATGCATATGCATCTAAAATGATGAGTAATATATCTTGTAGTAGAAAATCGTGGGATTGTTGCTAGATTGGTTAAAAAAGTTTATAGTATCTCATTTGTGTGGGCGTATATGATGGTTGATAAGGCAAGGGTCTTCCGTTGAACCAGTTTTATGAATCCTGGTTATAAATACTACACTAATGTCATGGGGTTAACAGCTTTAAAAAAGTGTAATTCTTCATTCGCCAGCATGTGTTGCAGGTTGTTCATTGGCAGTAAGTCAGTGTCTGGCTTTAGATAGCAATGACGTTGTCAAATGCGTTTCCGTTTCAATGTGTTTAATAAACGTTATCAGTGCTGATTCGATAGAACCCATGTCATGCTGGATATAATGTACAAGTCCGCGCATTTGTGTATTATCTAAGGGTTATACTGCTTGTGTCTTGGTTGTAAAACCTCTGGGTATTATTCAAAACATTAACATGCAGTCTAGAGCAGGTGATGATATCAGTTGATTTTCTGAAAATTAGTTACATAAGATCTTTACCAATTAAGACTCGGGGGATTCTATCCACAGTTTCTGTATAATAGGTTCATGACCCATACGATCGAATGAATTATCAGTACTGTGCAATTGAGTTGACAACTAACTATACCTTGAAGGAAATAATCTGAATAAACCAACATCTTTGTTTGACATGTTAAATAAAGATTGAAGCTGTTATATCAAATCGCGAGATAATTGTCATTACTTGTTTTATCATCTTGCTCAAAAAGTGTAGGTCTGAGTGAGATTGTGATTTTCAGTGATGTCTTATCTGATTTTCGTAGCACTGACACTGCGTGAACAGTACACATTTTTGTTTTGCATGTATGTGTTTACTAGATCGTCTGTTCACAGCACGGCACGATGTAGGTTATTACACCAAAGTACCGTGATATTGCGTTGCATTGGTATTGGTATGTCGACAAATTACGATGTAACAAATCAACTCACATTGTTCAATCAAATTGGTTATGCCGTGTGAAAAACAAAGATTCATGTGATTATTCAATAGTTTTACCCGCGTTCCACTATTTATACTGAAAGCGTGCACAGACAAGAACGCTTGCAGAAGTTTATGGAACACGGCAAGGAAAACTGTAATATTGTACACTTTGTGTAAAATAATAGATGTATTGAATAGATAGTAAACTTATTTCATGATGAAATTATAAGATATTTAATAATGTATGTCTCAAATAAAATTATGCCAACCGCATTGTAACCCACCTTTACATATACAAGCACAATCAATGAAATGGCTCTTATTCAATTACTCGTATTCAATCGCTGAACAACAAAGAATATGGAAGTGTCGATCAGAGGTCATAAACATTTGAAACCAATGAAGTCGATTTTAATAGCGTGCATAGCGATAAAACATAGTTCCGGCCATACGGCGACACTAATTTTGTCTAAGTATTTTCACTAGTAAAATAGGTTATCGGATCTGCGCGATGAGATGAAATGGGTCGCAATAATGTCTGACACGTTCCAATGTATTTATAATTGATGGTATGATTCTAATAAATAGGCTGCTGTTTAATTTGCTCTCGCTTTTCAGCAGTTGGCTCGTGACTGTTCACAACGCCTATAAATATAAATTTGAATTTGATATTTTTCTGCTTTTCACTTCCGTGCAAATAATTCATTGTATTTTTCGATCAACTGTACTGAAACACAACAGCAGGCCCCTTCTCTTGCAGGAGAACCGAAACTCTACACTCAGTACATCTGATACCTAGGTAACTAAATGTGATCGTTTGCATCTAGTTAGCATATAATGTCATATAGATGGGGATAGTACGTCAAATAAAAGTGTTTATATATAAGGCAATTATGAACTAGTGCATCCAACTTTATTCAAGTAGTATTACCAAAACTGTGTGAAAAGTCTACAGACTCTAAAGTAAACATTGTTGTATATATGCCAAAACTGGGTAATCACCGAAAGTGACGTAATTCAACCCATAACGAGGAAACCATTTTATGTCAAGCATCAGATTGTGGAAGGATTAATTGCATGTATACTTATATAGTCTTACCAACCTATATGATCTCATCAACATAAGTAAAACTAGAAATCAAGACACGTGGTGAAATAAGTACTTTTTGTCTTAACGGGTTTTGATACTACGCATTGTAGCTCCAATCAAAACTGAGTAGTTTTACATATGATTTAAACATTTTTCTTGAATACTGTTTCAAACACCAATCACCAAAGCAAAATCACCAATGATGTTTCAACCCAAAACACAAGACTATAAATGTTTCGAAAAATGTTAATATTTACGACACATTTGTACAAAGCTTGTGGAAATTGTAATTGATAGAGTCAGCGTTAGCAGTTGTGTACTGCATTGGCTGTTGCAGAGGCCTCCATTCATTTCATTATGTGAGGGATAACTGATTAAACTAAAATTTATGTATTTACAGGACCAGAGAATGTCATACTGCATAACGTCGTTGCCGACATCCCCAAGAGAAATGATCTGCATTACGAAATAAAATCTTAGAAATGTTGCAGAATTTAACAGGAAAATGCAGTTCACAACAAAGTCACATGGAAACACTTTATATATAAACACTTAAGTGTTTTTAATGAGGGGTCAAGCATAAAAATACTTTAAATGTTTCGTAACAAAACATTAAAATTGTTTTATTTTAAAACAGTAATGTTGCAAAATAACTCATTTGCGATTTTAGGAAAAAACACCTAATGTGTTTAATTATAAAACACTTAAAGTGATTTTAAAGTAGGGACAAAAATGTGTCATATTTTAAAACAACTAGATTTAAAGGGTACATATCGTATAACATTTTTTTATATACGAGTAGTAGCATTTAATTTATAATTCAGACTGTAAATTTTGACACATATAATTGTAGATTTTTGTAGAAACATTATAGTTATGATATATACTTAGAGGCCACGGCAATCTGAGTTTATTATCCCCAAAGGAAGCTGCGTTGAATCAAAGAAGCAAAATATATCATTTTACCAACTTTGATTGCTAACATGATATCGACGTCATTATTTTTTATGGGTTCAGATAATTTACTCTATTTTTAATGGTTGCGGCAGAAAGTTTTACGGCTTCATTTGGAGATATTAAATTCACACAATCTTAGGTAAATCACATGAACTGTCTGGCGTCGTTTGAGAAGTTGCATTTTTTTTTCGCCAGGCCACTTCGTCGCATAACGCAGACACGGATAGGAATACAGGTAAGAAACATTGATAGCGCTAGTATGTGTTATTTTCTTTCTTTTCCGAGTGTATGTTGTGTATTTATATTGATGCAGATAAACCGCCTTTTACATACCTAGAACAATTCATCAATATATTATATTATTATACATCATAGCCAAAACAGCCAATCAGATTCCCGCATTGAGATTCCTTCTCAGCGGTCAAGACGTAATATTCGGCTCTCGTTGAGGTTCGTAGACGTTTTCACCTGTAATTTATGAACAGGTCGACAACGTTAATGTAATCGACTGAACAAGATATCTTGTATTACTTGGGCCGAGTTATATTCAATATGAATACTTGTAACCTGGGGATAATCATTGAACAACACGATTATATCGGTCATTCCGGCCGTAGTCGCCGCGCCGTGTACTTAGCTGAGTGCTGATGTTTTGAATTTCGCCCAGCAATACAAGTTTTGTTGACGGCTTATATCGACGTGTAATGCCTATATTTATTTCATCAAGGTAATTGTATTACTCATTGTGCATCATACTTAAATGTGGGTGTCATTAAATTCTTCATTTAACCGGGAATATGTTGTTATATTGTTTTTTTTTATTTAGGTCCAATCAGGGTCCGATTGACCCCTAGTGTAGTGTGCTGTTTGTGTGTGCGCGTCATGTACTCTCATCGAGGCTTCCGAAATGTCAGACTGCCCTCCGTAGCTAGTTACAAACATCTTAAATGTGAAAATGCAGTAAATGACTAAGAATCAACTCACCTATAAGTTTCGAAGTACGTGTACAGTTTTGTACATGTATAAGTGTCCAATAGTTGTCTGTTTGCAATATGGAAAAAAACTGGAGAATTATTCTGTTGTAAATATTGCATATACATATTTCTTGACAGTTCTTTTATGTTATGTCGTCTTGAAAATACAGTTATTTCCCCTTTTTTATCAAAGGCTGATGTTTTACAAATTCTCTGGTCAATCCAAGGTTTTCAAATGTTGTACCTAACAAATAGTCATATTTCCGCGTTTATTGAACATTGGATTTAGATTTGATGATGATTTGATGATATCTGACGTTGCGTCAGCTAATAAATAAATACAGTTTCATGTCACTTCATTTTTTTGTTTTTACTTTGGAATTTTACATTATTAAAACAAACAAGTACAGAATTAAAAAATCAAAATGTTTTTTTGTGTTTTTTTTCAAATAGGTGGCCTGCTGGGTTGAGGAAATTTACTTCACAAAAAATAATAACATACAGCAGCTTGCACATCATCTAGTCGGACATCAACAGTTTTTCCAACTGGCACAAAATTCATTTATATAGTAGACACACAAATGGAACAATGGGCATTCACTTGGCGTAATATGACATAAAAACTATTCTTCATTTTCGTGTTCGGCCAGTTAGATGACACTTCGATTTAATATTATTCCAGGGCAATGCTTCAGATTCGTCTAGGGAGCAAATAATTTAATTATGAATATTACTTAAAGACGCCAATCACCGATATCGTTGTGGTTGTATTGCTGGTGGGTGTTGCCTTGAGTGATTGTATGCGACCCAAAGGATCGACCTGTATCCTGTAGGGTTAAATAAATTAGTTATTTAAGAGGGAAAGTCAATGTTACTTGCAAATATTCATTTACAAGTAGATTAAACCCTGGTTAAGACACTATTGGGAACGAATATGGTTGCCATCAGAGGAGCGTATAAATTTAAAATGGACACCTAACCATATTTCGTGTGTTCGTGTTTCGAGGGAAGGTTGTACTTGCAACTGTATTTCGCTCTTTTGATTCTATATCTCCCAGAGAGAGGAATAATAAATTATACATTCAATACTAACAAATCGGCGGAACTGTTGAGAATACCGACAAGCAACTCAGTATCTAGTCGCCGGTAGCAGCGTCATATATCCTGTGCTCCGAGTAATTTGAGATTAGAAATTGATCAAATGATTGACTGTTCTTCTCTTCATATATGGTATAGCGAGACAATTGAATTGTTGAATTGCGCATGTACATCATATAATTATTCTGCTAAGAAGTATAGTTAGTTTAATTCGAACATGTTTTAGTTAATAAATAAAATATTTATAAATCATAACCAATGTTTCACCTTTTTCAGTACAAATGACTCTCATACAAATATGACCTTTGCTTGACCTCGGTCATTCTTCATGTTAAGCCGTGAATACTATTTTATTTCCATTTTTCTCAAACCTACCAAAAGATGCTTTAATTTTCAATCCTCAACACGACAAATATTGTCATGAACGTTAATACATCTGTGAACAGAAATGTGACTTGCGTTGCCCGGGCGACCGAAATATTTGATGCTCAGTTCCGTTTATTTGTCAAACCCGCATTGTACATATACAAGGTCTTCTCCATGCGAATTATTCTGCAGGTCATACAAATAAGTAATGTGATTTGTTATATAGGCTTCTTCCTCATCCATAATTTATCCCATGGCAGTTTTTTGTGCGCACTGCAGTGTACGATTATTATGTAAGTCGTAATTTTTTTGGTTTCACTGGATCTAGTATTTTGTCTTTATTTTTTTGTTTTGTTGCTGCCCAAGTATACTGCCGATAAGTTTTGACGGTGGTATGAACTTCATGGCATTGAACCTTGTCATAGATAAATCACTAATGAGATGAAGATGACCCTCTCACTAAAGTCTTTATATTGTTGAGCATAAAATATGTTATCGCATTTAATGATATTCTACTGTCAACTAGGTGTCACAAAGAACCAACCAAAATGGAAAAGTAGATAAGAATTCCATTAAAATGAAGTAAAGGAAACATTGTGGATATAAACTCCCGGGTTATTTTACCTTTGTGTGGTTTATTGTATCGAATGAACGACAATAATAATGCAGAATGACCAATAACTGTAACGTGTGAGACGGTTTTCGAACTGTTCGACGTTTAATTGATACGAAAAATCCGCCTAAATACTTACAAAAATGTTCTTCGCGACACGCTGCGTTAGATAAGACACATGATGCTAGGATACAACGCGTTAAAAATACTTTATTCTCCTGGCGGTTTCTGTGACAAGATTATCTTCCTTCAATTTTGTCTAGCTCATAATTGCTGAAACACAACCCGCTTGGGTACTGCACAGTGCTTATTCAATTGTTGTAACATTGTCATTTCCTAATTTGACAAGTTTCAAGTCTCAAATTAACAACATATTTTAAAGAGATGCACCTTTCTAAAGAACTAAAGACAATTGAATCCTTGTTATAGCTTGAAGTGCTGAGATGTAAATGGCCGTAAATGTGAGTCAAGAAACAAGTGTTGCTATTCGTTTGTCCCGCGGATAAATACCCTGTGAATCTTGTGTATTTTAGCAATACAATTTCTTTTATTGAATAGTTAATACATTGTAATTATTATACAGTGATTACGTAATTCTAGTTTATATACCTACCTTTTGTAATGCGTAGAGTTCGTAAATAGACTGATGAATCTGATCCCATGATGAACACGTTCCTCTTACCACACCAAGGAAAACACAGTGTAACATGCTGGTGATGTTTTTTGTCAACCTAATAATGAGGAAATTATAAAAAAGACAGAGAGCCATAATATCAGTATCACAGTACAACGATATCTCACTATATTTCGGACATCGATGTTGAAATTGGATCTCATTGTGTTTCAAAAACTGTTGAGTGTATTTAAAATCGTATGCTCGCGTTTTATGAATCAAGATACTGTTGAAATCTGATCATTGTCTATTGAACATCTTTACACGCTTTCAGACGATTACAGTTTATAGTGGGTGATTTAGACGCATCATTCGAAAATAAATACCATACGTATTATCCTATTCAAAAATAAATTATGGCAAAATGTCATATGTGAACGATGCGTAAAAGCTATAAACGTAAGTGCACATGCGAGTAGATCGACCGTAAAATCGTTTTCCATGCCACTAACCCGGTGATGTGTTCTACTAAATGGAATATTCACTAATTGTTAATGTTTGTGGAAAGGAATGAAGGTACTTTCTCACCTAATGGAAGTACGAAGCAAAAAAGCATGCGATTGCCCCCTCCTTCATTAGACTATAGGATAATAAAACAACAATGGGATTTGTGTACTGAACATTCCGTGGAGAGAATGCGTTGTGTCCAACAAAGAAACAAACGCTGTCGAAAACATACGCAAATGCAAATACAGTATATAATGTCAGCGTTCCCGTGGAATAGTTCATTAGAATAATGAATGGTATATCAATCGATATGTCTTCATTCGTACTAAATAAATAAAACGAATGAAAAAGATAATATTTAAACTTCAAATGTGATTTATAATAACATCATTCACCTAGAACGAGTATGATATACTAAAATCCAACTACGTTGTTTTTGTACCTCTATGGTTTCTTTCAGATATCAAACAATTGTACAAATTTGAAATTTAGGTACATACTGAAAATAATTGGGTATGTCTAGTAGCTCGTACGTGCTGATTTTTAATTTATTAGAACCAAATATATACTTGGTATGGCGCCAAATACGTATATCGAATCATATGCATACTATTAAATATTCTTAAAGTTCGTGATGTTCTATAATGACTTGTGGGAATTTTGTTAATGTCAATGCTTTAAATAGAACAATATATAAAGCATTTGCCGGGCTTGGTGTTTTAAGTCGCTTCTGACTACTATGTCAAAACATGTTGTTATTCGAGATAGAAGAAATGGAATAGTTGATATGCGATATCAACTCAAGTCATTTTGCGAGCAAAATAATTATTTTGACAGCTGCGTACTACTTTACAATTTGAGTTCGATTTATAATGGTTTAATTCAATGGGATTATACCTGTCACTCAATCAATTTATTTATTCTAATTTTATAAGACCCGATAATAAATAAATAAATATATCAAATACCTTATTTACATGTAAACAGACGTTTGAATACGTGAAATATTACACATTGTCTTAAACAGATGTTATGCGCCCTCCAACATATTAATTATTATGCGTATCTAACTAGACACGTTCTTATATCGAACCACAAATTGCCACAAAGAATATACATCACTAAGGAAATATATAGATATAATTACATCTAAATCTTCTAACCGGAAGACGACCAAGATCAAATATACATAGTTTGCGGAAAACGTGGAGTTTAATTCAAGGTTGTATTAAACTCAATAAATTTAGAATACGTGTATATGTTTCATTACACCGATGTGCAACTAGATCTGTGCACGTAAATCTGCAGTGTAAAAACTGTTGAACAGAGTGGAAAAAACAACACTACGCCTGAGGTTGTAATCACGATGACCCCGCCCCCCACGTAGTTCGCCCGTCACGACACAATTGCTAGATGAAGTTAACATGTTCTCAACACACCCAAGCAAATCGGGTTCATGAATGAATTCGAATTTCAACCGAGCGAATTTCTATATGTGTTTACATCAATAAATAGCAATGCAGTTAAACACATTATTGTTAAACACATTTAGATTATAAATATGTACTGTGCAGTGGTACACACAAATAAATCGCTGTCTCGGTAACACTTCTTCAACGCGCTAAATACTGTGCATTGTAAGGATTCTATGAAAAAAATGTATTCCTCTGAGATTGACAAAATCGTAGAAAGAGACAATTCGTCTGTGCTTGTTTGCCCATTATTCGAACAATATATTAAACTGAGTGAGATAATAAAAGTATAATTTCCTTCATTGCCTGGAGTTATTCGCTTATCAGAATTCAACACAGTCCGCTAACAGATACATTGCACATTGTCAATCTAAGCATAGGTTATAATTAGGTTTGAAGTGTGCTTTAAAAATCGGTGTCTTTGGATTAAGGGGTGGAATATATAACATTACAATGAGGTCACGGTGCATTTTATGCTTAGATGATACGTTTATTTTTGGTTTTGCTTTTCTTTTCGAAATATCACATGGTGCGAAAACATTCAAAGTGACTAGTTTGATGTGCGCGTGTTTGAAACAGAAGTGGGGATAATAGATTTTAACAAGCTCTCCTGAGAGAGAAAAATGTCAGAATTGTGTGAGAAATCACATCCCATGTCTCGGTGTGCATGTTTTTCTTGTTCTTGCATAAAATCAGAATACGTTATCAAACAGAAAAAACAAACTTGTTTCGTTATTTTGAGTATATGCAGGCCGGCTCAAATTAGTGAATGTATTATTCCCTATCTTAATCCCTATTCTCTATAATATTGCAACAACACATACCTTTTATCATAGCTATTATTAACAAATACATATTTACACTGGCAACTAACATTAAAGTCTTTTTATTTGGTAACTAGATGTATTGTAAGTGTTTTATCGTCTAGTCTGTCATTGACAGTATTCTCAGCGGTGCTGTATAATGAAATTGTTTGCACGTATCTGTTGATCGACTTAATTAGTTGATTACGAGTGAATGGCTGTGTTATGTCTGGCATCGTTTCGACCCATGTGAGGTTCTGGAAGAACTCGACTCAGTGATTTGGAACTAATTACGAGATAACCGTCGCTATTCTGACTACTATAATTTCTGACAGTTTGGTATTCGCAATTACTAATGTAGTGAACGATTAATCAAAAGATATGACGTGTTCAGTACTTAGTGTGATTAGTTGAACGTGTGAAGGCCACGCCTTAGAGTCTTTATACTGCTTTGTAATTGGTTAAGGTTTTGAAAATGAATAAAGTTGTTTTTAGTTGGTTTTGGGAGTACACCAAGACAGACGCAGTCTTAGAGAGTCTTGGGGCAGTCTTGAGGCAGTCCAGTCTTGGGCGAGTCTTGGGTCAGCCTTGCGATAGTCTTGGGGATTTTTCCCCAGGGCGCTGTGTCTTAGAGAGTGCTCGACTGACCGACTAAGACGAGAGTTGAAACGTATTTTGTTGTGTGCGTCTATTTGACTGTAAAAGCTTAAGTGACTTTCCCGTTCTCGTACCTCAAGGGGACGCGATAGAGAGACAAGACGAGATTCCCCCCTTATACGAGTGGAGAACCCAGTGGAGAAGAATCTCCCCCTGATAGCTGTATTCGCCATGCTATAATAATGTTGTGTTGACGGCGCCTGCTCCGTTTGTAGTCTAAGCTTGTATGTTACGTATCACACCATTGGGCAGTGATTTTGGTGTCTCTGCCCATCACACAAATATTATCATATCAAAGAGCGATTTATGAAAGCATCTCGAGTATGCTCATGTATGGGATCGACTTGACTGCACACGCACTCCTAGCAGCCCGGCATGTCTAACATTTCGACTACAATTACTGGCGTAAGGTAATTAATTGTTAACAATACCGGCTTAAGGTAGAGATGCAGGTTTATGGGCACTTGGGAGTGATTTTTTTTTTTTTTTTTTTGCTTTTTATTATCCAAACAGTCTTGGCTATAGACAGTAAAAATTTTGTAGAATTGTGAATACTGGAACATACTCAAAAAAACGATTTTAAAATATAGATAACAGGTGCAAACATTCTCTCGTTTGAATGCTTAGCAAGATTTAGCAAGGCTGTACATAAATAATAAAAAAGAAACATGGTGAAAAAAAGAAATGACGGGATCTCCATATTATGCACTATATTTAACTTTTAACAAAACGATAATACATTTTAATTATGAGCATTAGCAAACTCCTTACTGAGTGAATTGTTATGCAAATTAGGAATTATCTCAGCTTCTTTTTAGTGCAAATCCCAGAACTTTAAAAAAAATATTTCCTAGACGCTTTGACCTATTGTTTTGAAATTAAATTTTCACAAATGATTGACAACGTGTTTATCTTTAAAACGCCGTCGGGGCATTGTTTTTTGTTGAATAGTGTTACAACAATCGTACAGACGACTAGTCTGGGTGTTAATTTATGCATAAACTTGAAGTAGCGAAATTTGAGCTGCTGCCCTGCAAAATTGACACATGGTAGACAGTTTTCAAGACGGCACTTCCTTCATAGTAAACAGATGTACCCATAAACCAATTTTGACAGGAAACAGAAGCATAGTTTAGAAGCTAATTTTTATAAATCACTTTTGACCAAAAAAGCACATTTTTGTGCATATTTCAAACTACAATGTCCATAAAAAAATACTTTTTAATTTTTTAAATTCATACAATAAGCTTTCCGAAAATAAATAGTTTTGTGGACAAGCGTGGTCATCTTGGTTTCCTAATTAACTGATTAAAATACCTGTCAGGTAAACTGCATCTCTACCTTAAAA
Organism: Saccoglossus kowalevskii; assembly: GCF_978046115.1. NCBI lineage: Eukaryota > Metazoa > Hemichordata > Enteropneusta > Harrimaniidae > Saccoglossus > Saccoglossus kowalevskii. The sequence continues at coordinate 22,022,839 of NC_140661.1, read as the reverse complement.
TTTAACGTTGACGAACTGACACATGCTTATTTGCATCACTATCAAAAAAAACTCCCTGTAATTGCATAAGTTATCCATTCGGTGTCTGAAAGAATAACATATACATGTCAAAGGTTATTGTCGAAAATACCTTTTGATTACAGCAAATAAATGATACAATGGTAAATATGCATGTCGACCATGCTAATGCCTCTCTCATAAATTGTTAGGAACATTCATTACAATTATGCAAATTCATTGATTGTTACACTGATTACGTTCCGTTGAACCCTTAGTGACCGACATCATGTGTTAAATACATTTAAAATACACGGATCCCTCTAGCGACAAAGAACTGCTATGACGTCAAACATACGTGGAGTAAGTAAGCAAAGTCGTTTAAACGAACGACCTCGTTTGGTTCTGTAATAATTCGCCATTTTTAGTAAATCTACAAAAACCGTATATATAAGATAATTGCAACTATGTTCTTATCAGCGTTCTTTAATTACATTTACATCAGAGAAGGGCTTTGCCGTCAGCAGGCACGATCCACGTAACCAGAATATTCTGTGTTGCCATGCGTCTAACACAATCAATTTACGAATTTCTTATAATATGCTTGGTTATCAAAAAAAAAACCTATATACGAAAACGTACGTTCATACTTGTAATATATATGCCTTCTTTATTGTTTAACGATGTACAGTTACACAGTCTAGGAGGTGAAATGGCATATGTTAAATTGATACAACTGTTATGTCTTGAAGCATTGTTTAAATATGTGGCCATAAATACAAATGGTTGTGTGCAGTATGCATTCGCTTGATGTAAGCGTGTTTCCCCCATGATGAATGGTAAACGGTACAATGTTAAGCAGATTATTTCCATTAAATATCAGCATTTCACTCAGTAGAGTGGAATAACATATATAACTACTAATATGTATAAATACGTCACGTAATTCTTCAACGTTTCAAATAATGAATGTACTAAAACAAGAATTTCAATTGTTATTGTAATCGCGTAGTTCCCATCACAGAACTGGTAATAAAAACCGTGCCTATTGAGAATTACGAATGCACTAAACATCAAATAATCTCAATGCTAACAACAGTAACTATGTGTTCCCGTGCTCATCTCATCCCTTCAGTGCCGGTGTGATGCTTTGATCGTATTTTAACCTGTAGCAAAATTATTATTTCTTCACAGACTGTGAAACCATTATCCACTGCGGCATGACGTGTTGGCGCAAATCAAGTAATCTTGAAGTCGCTGGGTAGGCCTTTGAAGTTTTGTCTTTGTCTAATTTGCAAGACGATGAATGTTGTGGTAGTTAAAAACAGGCGTGCTACTTGAGACATTTGTCAAAGCTTCAAGAGAATACTTCTCGCCGTGAAACGGTTGAAAATACATTTTCATGTTCATTAAAATCGTAAAGAATTCTCAAAAGTGCCATTATCCCCTGTGAATCTTGGCAACTGTAATTATAAGCCAGAAGGCTAGAAATCTCCTATGTCATATATAAATTTGTATAATTAACGTTGTTTGGATGCTAAATATAATGAGTAGGTAAGAGTACGAATATAAAAACGCTATAATGAGTGGGAAAGAACAAAAAAAATGATGCCCGAAATAAGTATACTGTGCCATGCAGGCAGATTAGAATACTTTTCACATACTATACAAATTGAGAGCAATACTCATGTAATGCATTACCTCATCCAATTACGTAAATGTGATAACTGAATCCTGGCAATGAAGAGGACGAGCTTTTACACTCGTGTTATCAGTCACAAGCGACGACACTTCGTTCGAATGTTCACAAATTGTGGCAGATTATATGGATGTTGTTACAAAACTACGCATCTGATATTAAATCAATAGCATTTACTTTCATAATCTGCTAATGAAGAGAGTAACTCGTTCGATTCCCTTAACATTCCATTGTATTAGGTAATCTTCAAAGTATAGAAACCGACTGAAAGCCGTATCCATGGAGATCATCTCAGCTAAATACCTAATTCAGAAAGAGAGCTTTGATTATTATGCTTATTATGTTATCGTTATTAAGGTATGAGCGAGGGCATTTTATATATCCCCGTCTAATGAATTACGTATTCAAACATGATTTATTTACGACGTTAATTATTCACGACCTCACCCATACTATACGGACATACAAATGTGAATTGAATCAAAAAGGGGGAAGCGTCATCGCCAGAGGCTTATAAGCGCATTTGGAGACGACGCGACAAGTGCAGATTGCTAAATGTACATAGATTTAAGTCAGAATGCATATTTAACATGCTGTGCTTACAGGTCACTCAGGAGACAGATATCTATCGACAGCGCAAAACGCTTAGTCTAAGTCATTACGTATAAGGTTATATACAAAGCACGATGAATAAACGAATGTTTATGAAAATGTGAAGACCGTGTGAAATAAAATTTACTGGTTAGCACTCTACATTCTGGGAATGAGCGTTATGTGATCCATGCTGTGTGAGTACGACACATGACTTAAAGATGTCAGTATTTTTGGTAAGATATACCAGTCGTTGTCAAAGACAAGTATGACACGTGATTATATTATGTGTCAGATTTGGTCAACTGATTTGACGTAATAGTAACATATACGAGCACCTGTGTGTACCACATTTTAGTAAAAGTTACGTCGGAATCCGCCACTGGAACCAATAAATCACCACCTGCATCAGCCATATTGTATGCTAATTGTCAAATCTTGAATATTATGAAATTAGAAGTCAATATGAATCCAGTAGTAAGATGCTATAGCGCATTCACAAGCCCGTGTTCACTTTCCATTCCAAAATTAGTATTAACCAAACAATAAACTGTTTTGTCTATGATGGATAATAATATTTATTCCTTCATACCACAAGTGATATTATGCTAATATGTGTTGTTGGACGGAGATATGTGCAATAAAAGGCGACACGCAGTCGAATGTTAATCCAGCATTTAAGTGTACATTCGGGTCACGGACATGTTATCGCATGATAATGAATAGTGCTGAGTCCCTTTTTTTAGTAATAACTAAACAGCACGCACGTGTAACCGATCGACCAATGAGAACCCGGCGTTGGAGCCCACGCTATTATATTTAGTCATAACACTATATTCCGACTGCCTGGTAGAAATCTTAGAATCGCTTCCCAGGAAATGTATTACAATCTGAAAGTCAAATTAACAGAATTTGTTTCTTACGGGTGTTGTTATACACGTAATTCTTAGGTTGTTCCTAATTTGTTTTTTTGCATTAGCTGCAACTAATGACATCAATGTCTCCTGGGGATAAGTCTAAGAGAAAATTGTCTGTCGGTATTTATTCAATCATTAGCAAGACTTTGGGTAATTGTCAGGCCAGCGGCAAGTATCTTGCATCACTTATAGTGAAAAAGGAGGAAGTATGTACGAACGTATGTATGTGTGTGTGTGTGTTTATTTATCCATTACTTTAATCTACACTTTAAAGATTCCATGTCATATTATGCTTTTCTTAAAAAATAGTTTACTGACTTCACCATGATGAAGTGCATTTATCTGTACTTTACTGATTCGATCACGTTGTGTATGGTATGTATCTGCTGATTGAGTTTGTTTTCAGAAATGAATGAATGATTCCCCTGCAACTTTCATGTTTTTAGTCCAAGATTTAGTATTTATGTTATTTCCGCTTTACTGCAAGCAAAACATAATTTTGCAAAATAATGTAAACGTATGGAGCTAGTAAAAGAGGTTTGTATTTTAATGAGCCATACATCATATTTATCGCCACTGGTTGGGAATTCAGACTGATTGTGGGGCCTGGGGATTTTTCCAGGCCATTTGGCGCTCACGGTTTGCCGCTGCTGTAATCGCAGCGGTAAATGTACACTCATAAAAACGTCGACGTATAAATTATGTAATTGCCTGAAACATGGTAATACCTAGCACCGAGAGTATTGTAAATAAACTTGTACAACGTGCAAAACATCTGAAATACACAGCTTTAAGCTGGATATGCTGTTATGCAATTGTAATTAAATGTGTTATTAAATACATTTGGCTTTGTGATATTCATCTAGCCATAAAAATGTAAATGCACCAACATTCCGCATAGTGTGGTAGCTCACATTCACAAGAAGGGTTAGAATGTACAGAAAATGGCGGCATTAAAAGTCTGTAAACAGAAAAACATAAATTATTATGTCTATGTTGTTTTCAGACTATAATATAAAATAGCACTATTAGTAGTAAAATGATTGTGTGGGTGAGTATAGAATAAGTTTAGTGGATTAAGACTCGTAGAGGATAGGTAATTGGTGGAAATTGTATTACTTTATACTGCAAACGACGTGACATAGAATGAACAGACTCTATCCGGGCGTCGACCAAGGCGGCAAGACACGAAAACCCGACCAATTTCCTACTCCAGTAAGTATGAATCTCCTGTGTATCTATTGTCTATATTCAAATTCTTTTATTTTGATTATCACGCGGCATCGTGACGTCATCGTGACGCTAAGAATACGTAAATGTGATTGGTTAGAGCTGTGTAACTTGCAAAATAAAAAAAATGCCCGGGAGTGTGAATATAGTCCAAATCATGTACAATACATTTGAATGATAACACTTTATTCTATGTTTTTTGCCATATTACCTCAAACCCTGCAAATAGAAGTGTGCATGGAATCAAGGGAAGAAACAGTGTGCATTGTCTTGTGATAACTGTCATTAAGGTGATTGACTGGTCATATTTGTTTACCACTGGGAAGGGCAATTAGAATCTACCAGGTGTGATGTTTTTTTTAAATAATAACAGATGCTTATGATCTATTGACATGCCTACGTGAGACAACTGCTAGCAAGGTCCCATTCTGATTGGCTCTTATGGAAATCCAGGTGGTGAATTTGGGTCATTTGTGCCAATGAATTGGACAAACTGGAGACAGTTGGGTTAATCTTTTTTACTGTGTATCATGTGTGTTGCTGCTACGATATTGTGAAACAAGTGATACAGGCTTCAATCATCATTCTGCTCTGCGATCTCCTGCTTCAGCGATGCCCTCCAGAATACCAGCGTTCCTCCGCAAGCAAGATTCCTGTATTTCTTCGTTGTTGTGTTGCAGAAGCCATTGACTGTCGTCCAATTATACATCCTGGAACTGTGAGTTATCACCAATGCACACCTCCCTAGGCAATCCCATATTTCAGTGAATTTATTAAATGTATTTCTGTGTTTTGTTTTTTGTAATTATTTTTAGATGTATTAAAGCCAGGAGCTTTAACTTGATATTTTGGTTTAGGTGTATTTCATTTCCAGTACTATTGTCTTGTCTATACCCCATTCTAGCAGTGAAAGATCCCCCTGTCCAGTGTGAGTTATGTGGGTGCCCTCATTTAGCATTAGGCAGGTCTTACACTGTAACATTCCAACAGAACTGTCCTGCAACAAATTTAAAAATACAAATGAAAATGAGAAAACTCATTGATAAATTGAAGTATACATCATATTCAACTCTGCTCTTCTGCCTATCTGTGAATAATAGTTTATTACTTCAGACAGACAGACAGACAGACAGACAGACAGACAGACAGACAGACAGACAGACAGACAGACAGACAGACAGACAGACAGACAGATAGACCGACAGACAGACAGATAGACAGACAAACAGGCAGAGAAAAAGGAAGAGAAAGAGAGAGAGAAAATAGAAAAATTAGTTTAAAGAAAATGAAAACTCCCTTCAACATAAAATTCCTGAAAATTGGATTTCAGTGCCAAAATTATAAAGCATACTAACATATTGTGTACCATTTAATAAAAAATAAGCCGGAGCACGTACAATCAAACTTATTATACTTATGGGCATAATAATACAGGAATTAATATGCTACATGTGATAAAACATTTTAAAGTCGCAGAGAATTTGAAATTAACCATACGTATTTAATATACATGACTGACCTATGTTAGCAGATTGAATCGTGACGTAGTAATCAAATGTGAGTGGCGAAAACGTGCTTAGATGAAACAACTAATACCAAAACTCATACCTTGAGCAAATGTGTGCAGAAAGTGCATTTATGCTTGAACAGAAAAGTCACGTTCAGTGAAAAGTTGTCAAAATCTTCTGTGTATATTCGTGATTTTTCGAAGCTGAACAGAGTTGTGTTGATTTGCTTTTGATTTTGATTGATTTACATCAGTATGTGTTAACATGCAATATATGTTTGTCTTAACATTTTGATTTAACATAATTGAGTTTCTCATCCTTGTCAAATATATTGATTATATATACAATGATTGGTCAGTACATTGCAATAGATTTTGTTATAAAACAGTGTGTGAAACAGATAAATCCATGTAAATGAATATTGTTGTGATCATTGCCAACCATGGTAAAACAGTTACTGTTGTCATATGGTATAATAGAGTCATATCTAAATAGTTTATTTCACTGTTAAAACATAGATATCTAGGAACATATTCCAAAAGCCCTCGACATATAGTAAATTCAAATTTATCTTTGGAGATTAAAACTACCTTACTTAGTGACAATGTATCAATGAAAGTATGCCTATGTAAATTTAGAATATCGGGGCACAGGTTTGGACAGACAACTAATAGAATGTGTATCGTCTGTTACAGCAACAAAGTTGAACATGAATGACATGTCTATCTGGCATGTCAATTCTATAGAAAGTTATGATGTCGAAATTGTAACATGCTAACGTAGTTCAGCAATTGAGCTATAATTTTTCCATAATTATTCTGTCACTTGTCATCCTCTTCGTATGATTTAACGAACCGGTCAGTATTGGTGCGAAGTACATTGTTTGATTGAGAAGCGAAAACATTTGTCTGACCATGCAGTAAATGACAAAATAAGAAGTCGTGTGTTTCATAAAAAAATAGTGAGCACTTAATCAGGTTATGAGTATTCAATGAGGTCCATGCGTCAACTAAAATATAACACTAACACAATACACACGGTTAAATAAAGCTACTCATGTTTGCACGAAGGACACTGCAATATTACGTTCTAGCGAGTCAGTGGTTACACATTAAACTTAAGTCTTTTTGGTAATTGGCGAAGTATTATTTCAAATTATAAAGTTCAAAAAATCCTACTGTGCCTCATAACCTTTCAGATATTTTCTGTGAATTCCCAATTGATCATCAAGGTTCGCAATCCAATTTGGAAAATAATCGTTATTTCAAATATACCATATATAGTCATCATATAGTTTATATTACCCAATGAAAATAAATGCATTGTCCGGATGCTACTCGCGAAATGCCTCTGTCTTGTATTACACATATCGTTTTATTATACATGCTGATTTGGAAATGTGATTTAGCTAGAAAATAAATGTATCTGTCATAACACCGGTAGATTGTAAAAAAAACATGTCTTACTTTTTTTCAGCACACAGTCGATAATATCGAATTACTGGCTGTTTATTAATCCTATACTAGGATAATATAAACAATTTTAGGATTTAAAGTTTGTTAACTGCTTGTTTCGAAACGATATGTCAAAATGTATTTATATAGCCTTATCTATTTTCCCTTTCTATAATCATTACATATTGAAAGCGTCTTCAAGCAAATGTTATCTAGTCGAACTTTGCCTAGGTCATAAAATATGATACAAGACGTTATCTTCTTCACCGAATGACCCCCATTCAATGAGTTTCCACAGTTCATAGAACATCTCGCAGTTTGGTAATCTTCGTGGTAACTGTAAGCTCCTAAATCATGGAATTCTAATTTAAGGAAACAAAGCTAATCACATCGGTGTGGGCGAGTGTGAAACACGTATGGGGTTATTAACCGTCTTGCACGAAATATAAATAACAAAACTACGTATACCTTAATATAAACATCACGTTAAAATGATGGATGAGCGGTGGTTGTTCAGCTTGTAGCTGCCCTCATTTGATTTGCAATCCGAGTCGGTATGTCGTAAACAGAGATTAGATATGAAAAACCATTATAACCATGTGATAATAATATACTGACGTGGTACGTTAGCATTAATCTGAATTTTACTCATCACAATTAGGAAATGCGTCAAATGTTATGATATTTTCCGTTGAAGGTTCAAAGTATGGCGTGTATGTGAATACACGAGTTTATATCGGGTAACTAATTTGTTTCAAAAGAGAATTCGCTTGAACGATAGTTGATATTCCTGTAATTATAACGCTGAAATGACACACGAGTAGTTTAATGTCGTCGGGCACATATCTACACCTTTCAAAAGAAAAGTAAATGTTCAAAGGGATAATGATAACTTCACGTTATTTTGTGTGTTTGGTGTTTGGTATGGAAATCATCGGGCACATTTTTTCAAAGGTCGCATCCATTATCTGAAAAAATCAAATTCGGTAAATGCTGAACACTGCTACAAATATTACAATTGTTTTCAGTCATGTTTAATAAAAAAAATCAAAATGAATTTACACCGTTATATTTCTATATGTAAAACAAAAAGTAAGCATTATGTACAATAAACTCTACGCGATACCTTATGGGTCGTATATCATAGAATCACCAATCAAACTCCACATTTGATAGGTTCTCTATTAACAACGAACGATCATGACAAAGAATGGTGCAATTTGTAGATTTATTTGACGAGACGTGTGCGCATTTCTAACAAACACAGTTGTTAAATGGTTTGCAAGGTGCAGAACAAAAACAGTTATTCACTTCAAAATAATGTTTCAAATCGACTTCCATTCATAGCAGTCACACATGCGTCCGTACAACAAGTATTTATTGTATTATCCAATTTATTACATGAACACAGAATTATTGCCATAGTATTCTTTCAATATACATTTTTTTTGTCGAACCAATTGAATGTACCTATATTATAAACTGTGTGCAGGAATCTCCAGATAATTACACTTATCAGTTGTCGAAATACATCAAACGCACCGAAATGTATGTTGTTTACCGTGACTGAATATACGCCTTCCCATCCGTGCTTTGAGATGATATGTTTGCACCTAATCAGCCATTCTTATCGAGATCCAATCCTTCGATTTCTGCCTTGGGGTTAATAGTTATTCAATCACATCAACTCAAAATTAACTAACAATCATCGTTCTTTTATCGACATATCATGTCATATTGGTTTCCAGGGCGACCTTACAAATGCCGCTTCCCATTAGTATCAAGTATTTACATATATGCTTTGTGTTTTCGTGTGTTCGTTACCCGGCGTGAAACGCTGAGCGTGACTGGTTCCGGCGCGTTATCAAATTTAGTCAAGCTGAAATTTTGTATAATTGCATATTAAATTTGCAAGATTGGATATTAGAAAACTACCAAAGAATTTTGTCTGTCAGAAAAAAAATAATATTACATGTACCTGGTCTTCATGCGTGTCAAATATATTGCAGATCAAATCCAGGCAACGTTTAATACATTGAAGTATCATTGTTCACTTTGCAATACACTAATAACATACTCACTTGCATGTAACTCTCTTATAAATTCGCGACATGATGTCTGCATAAGAAGGTATTTATGTATTTCATATTAGAGCTAACGCCAATTAAACCGAGCCCAATTGATACGTAATAAAATTGAGTGTTCATTATCGTGTGTCGCTTCTCCAATTTATAGTGCTAACAGCTAAATCAAATTGTTACTCTGGAGTAGTCGGTTCTCGGACAAATGCGACTGCGCTTGCGCACCGTACATCGCCGCGGTATATGACAATCGTTTTGCTCGTTGCCTTCTTAGTTGTAACTCGAGATTTGATGCAGGTATTACCGCGCGAATATCGACAAGTCGTCTGTGGTAGATTTATTCAGCTTTTCATTATAATTATTGCCGCAGAGTGGTAAGTACATATGACCAGCGATGTGATATACTAGCATTATCAATTTCCAACTAATTGTGTTGTTGTACAACGTAGAAATGGATCGAAACATTTATAATAAGAAAGATATATGGCAAGCGTTATTTTCTGTACATGTATATATGTGATTTTGATGTAGATAAATAGTTTAATGACATTAATTTAGAATTGACTCTCAATTAAGCCTCCATTGCCATGTACGTTTTCTTGCGTTTGGGTATCAAAATATGCTAACTACGCCCTATTTCGTACACTGTTCATCCTAAATTATAATCAGGGATGGTATAACCTTTTTCTAAATCCATGCTTGTCATGTTTATGATTTTCATATTTATGATGTTCATAGAGTTGCGACAATTTTATTCAAATTAAATGAGAATTGTTCAATGTAATAGTGCATTTTTTATTTGCGCAATCAACGTCGTTATGGCAACATATTTATTTCTAGGCTCGTTGTACTGTTATGGGTATGACTCACTCTTGTTTGAATAAAAGTATTAAAACGTGTTGCATTATAGCTCAACTGGTTCGGAGTTATTAGTAAAACCCTCGCGCTGTTTTTGCATATGTGTATTTGAGTGACAGGCGACATTTACGGAAGTTTGGTGCAACAATCTGCTGCCCGGGAGTGCCAAAGGTTAATCCGGTGGATTTTACGAAACCTTCTTCCCTATTTACCTATCAGCCTATCACGATATCAATGTGGCAATGGCGCATTGCCGTCATCAACGTAATAAACAAGCACATGCGAATCTTAAATAGCGACTTAGCAAATCTACTTTTTAATTGAAGCTTGGTCAGTGCATTTGGGCTCCTCATTTACATACATTATTGGAATACAGTAGAATGCAGTATTTAAATTCGAGAATATATGAATGTAAACTGGAATCCACCTCCAACAACCTAATCGGTCATATCCTTTCATTTTGTGCATTGTAAACTGTATACACAATGCTGCCATGCTATGATCTATCATTATTGAACAACAAAACAATAACGGACATAAGAACAAAGCATACCATTATAAAATAAAAGCTAGGAACAACCAATCTAACTTGAGTTGTGTCATGTATTTCTGAATGTGCATTATCTGTCTTGGACATGTCTCAATCGCTCACAAAATTGACAATCGGTAAACAAAATTACTGCGTTTGTTAGTTCCGAACGTTGCATGCATAATGTTATAACTTTCGACTTTTTCGAGGAAAAGGGTTTAGTGTGAGTGAAGCGTTAATGGTTTGGTTTTAGTCTGTATAAAGTAATAACTTTTCTTGTTTCAACAGAATACAGTAAGTTATTGTACGTTATTCTGGGTAAGACTGGTGTAAAATGTTATGTTTTGTAGAATTACGGCAAATTCATTACAGTCCGATTTCTCATATCATATCAAGGTTGTGTGCTTTTACTATACTAGATAAATTCCCTTAAACACAAAACGAATGCTGCTTCAATTTTAAATATTCCTGTCACACTGTTGGCTGGTGGATAAATAGATTCTAAACATGCCCTAAAAAAACTCATCACAGTGCTAAATTGTCATTGTAGTCCCGCATGTGTGTTGCAGAGTGAATCTTGTGTACTTGTTTTTTGTTTCTCACAAAATCAATTTGGTTGTGTACTCATGCAAGTTTCTCTTGGGTGTAGGTTATTAGTTCGTACTATTCCAACGACGTGATATGCGTACATTCAATAGTATTTTAGCCATAACGTGTGCGTTGTGTCGTATAACCATGGACTGGCCAATTTGTGTTTTTTTCGTGCGTGTCCTTTCGAGTGTGGATTCGTAAATTGACGGTTCAGTGTCATCTATTCGCAGCATGATATCACCGATCACCGGATTTTTGCGACTACATTCATTTCTCGAGTGTGTGACATTTTCTGTTCTATCTCGTCACGTTCATTATTGTTAAACGCAAACACTGTGTCCCAGAAATTACAATTGCTGCTTGAGTTGTGCGTGATTGAATGGTGATTTTTAAAAATATGTTTTCTTATGACGTGGTGTCGTATTCACTAAATCCGAACCCGGGGCGTTATTTGCATTATCACTTTGCCGCTAGTTCGGCGATTTGTTATCGACATTATTATTTGAATGAAAAAAATACGTCAATACGAAGATAACGTCATTGTTTATGATACTTGTTGTTATTTTTGTACTCCTCGCAATTTTGAAGTGTGCACGAATTCATAAAGCATTCACCGCAACTCCCGGTTCACGCAGGTAATTGGTTGAAGTCTCACGTTAAGATTTAGGTGGCGCATTCATCGACTATTCGCTTGTACATTCATACGGGGATGATAGATTTATGATATAAAGATAAGTATTAAGTATTGTGTCAGCATACTATACATACAAATGACAGCGCATGGTGACAGTGTACATCTAATAAGATTGTTTTTCAAAACTAAATGGCGTATACAAATACGCGCCGATATGAATAACATTGCTGAACAAAAAATCAAACCACGCCCATGTTTAATAGAAGTTTCATCAGAGACGTACCCTCCATCAAGCAGTCATATCTAAGTTTTACTTGCAAATAAGTTTCTTGACATGATCTCCCTGCTCACATTATCATTGAGTGTAAAGATTCAACATACTTGCCACGCTGAATATCATGGTTGAGAAAAATATTGAATTGCTGGCGGATTCATTTCTGGAAGTAGCACATTTGTATTGAGCTGACATGTGTCATTAACAATGCGAGATTACATAGTCAATACGCATCATTACTGTGGTCTACTATTAATGAATGCACACTTTAAGGCTCAGACATGTTTATATCGTTAATACATGACTGTCTGTATATAAAGCAGCAAAAAGCATTGTTGTGATCTGAGTACCATACCTAAACGCAACCCTAAAAAAGAATTATTAATTAACACAGCTCGTTTTTAATTTTAGTACATGAAAGTACATTTAGTACATTGTACATTTCTCCTGAAGTAAAGCCTGTTTTTGCAATTGTATTCAAACATCGTACAACACATATGATGTGGAACACAAGCCCAAACTTATGATTTCACAAAAATGTGTATATAGTTAGTTTTAGTGAGTGCAATGATGTTACGAAGTATTATGGCGAATCACAATCAAATATTGTTGTTATACATGTCGGCAGCTCATAAGTCGGCCACAAACAAATTTGGGAATAATGAGGCAATTGGATACAGGATACAGTGTTTTTCATTGTGTACAAATTCACGGTACCGCGCACGGTGCCATCGATTTGCATCATCCCCATCGAATGAACCTATTCTCGAGAACAGCGTATTTGGCTGACTGAGCAGTAAGTACTTTATAATATACTGCTTAGTGGGTAGTCGACTGAAACAACCTTCTCCATGCAAGGCAAGCACGTTAATCATTGTACTCATATCCAGGTAGTAAAATATGTCGTTAAGTGGGGAAAACACAATGAACGATCTACCAGTGCAAATTTTCACTATAGAGCATGCTACTGGTGGTGAAGTTATCGTGCTGGTGATTTGTATAGTACATTTGTTAAGATAGAAGATTACTTGACATTTTTTGAGTAACTCATAAATTGGATGACAATGTTCAATATGTGTGTGAACAATTACGAGGCTATTCCTGTGATAACATAGCATTCGTCTGTCTGATGCAACACCGTATTTTGAATAAATTGATTATTTTAAGAATAGTCACATGTAACTCAGTATTAAAGCAAAATAACATTGATGTAGTGTTTAATAATTCAGGTCAACGAAAATTATTCTACAGTTGAGATATAAATTGTTAACAACCCATGCCAAACGATTACACTTAATTACATCAAAGGATAATATAGTTAATACTAACATATTGACAATCATATCATTTCATCAAATAACAGGCATGTGATTCTAAACTGGTTTTAAGTCAATATCCTTTTGTCGACCTAGAGTAGAATTTATTGAAAAAAATATAGTAAAGATTACTATGCTGGCTTCACGAGATCTACAAGATGGAAACATGACAAAATATATTCTGCAAAAATAAAATATAACTCTAGCAAATATCCAAATATAAGGTAAATCACTGGATATGACTTTATATAGTTAATAATAACAAGATGTCGGTTATTTTGTGATTTAGCGAGCGTGTACAGGCAAGCAGTCATATAATATTTGTTTCACCCAGAATCGCCTTTTAGAACGTCTGTATACATTATCTGTTGGAATCTCTCTGGCACCTTAGTTATGCGTGTTTATCTCTTTATAATAGCGGTAATGTTCGTGATCTAATGGGAAAACCGTAAGAGTATTATTTTAGAGAAAATATAACGAATTTGTAATTTAGTTGAATCTCGTTAAATATATGTTTCTGTTTTAATGTATATTATGTATCTTCTGCAGTATGCAATTTAAATTAAATTATCAATCCTCGCCAGATTGTTGTCCACGGCAACGCATTAGTAACCCTACTACCCCGAGTTACTATGCAACAGAAGCGCTAGAAGCGGAACTATAGTTTTATCTATGCACGTAAGCTCAGACCGTATACAAATACCTGCCTTATTACTTTAATAATACTTTGGATAATATCAGAAACGCGTTTCTTGTTACACAAGCACTCACGCGCTATGGGGCTACATGATGCAATTTAATTATCCCAGGTATGTCAGAGATTAAAGTTTTAGGTGTAGCTCGGGTTCGCCATTACTCACTGAGAGTATCCTGTGTATTGCTTCGCTTTACAAGGTCTTTCAATTCGACTATAGCTTTCAGAATCTGAGTATTCCCCTTCGACAGCAGTTGTGTTAATGTAATCGCATCGCATTATATTCTGAGAGTAAAACGAGGAATATGAGTGGGCAAAACGCTGTGTGACGTCTTACTCTTGACTATATTAAAAATCAACAACTCGTCGTTGCCATGTCTCAGAGTGCATGTTTTCCACTTACATCGCGCACATTCAGTTGACTGTGTTGTTTTCCAGGTTTTACATGCCGTTGAGCAAACGCCGTGTTTTTTAATTTAAACCAAGGGTTTGTGATGTGATGTGATGTGATCAATTGTTCATCTTTTTTTCTAGTGTCCAAATTTATCTTCAAGTTGATGTACATATAATACGTACAGTGTAAACAAGTGATTAATAAGGTTGGTATTTATTTATTTATTTATTTATTTATTTATTTATTTATTTATTTATTTATTTATTTATTTATTTATTTATTTATTTATTTATTTATTTATTTATTTATTATAATCTAAGATAAAACAAAATCATATACTTACATATTATAGCCTGAGAATAGTTTAGCATATCATGTGGGTGTTTCTGTAACAGGTCGGTACGCTCATTATCTGTAGCTATATCTGTTAAGATGCAATGATTTCTTCAACGCAGAAATCGTCTTTCATTATATTTTACATATTGTATTCATATTTTTCTACATATGTTATGTGTCTATATGTTAAAAATTAGCAATGCCATTTTACTGACAAATCGTTAACAAACTTTTTAGAGATACAGGTAAATAGTACGAGCAATAAAACACTAATATTAATAGACCTTATCATTATAAAAATAATAATATATTTATGTACCCCCCAATTATTATTTTTAAAACAACAAAGCAGACAGTAAGTCATGTGCATATAGACAATTACACCATCGGTAGGGTATTTAAACAGTTACGCAAAAATGTCTGGGCAAATGAATATATTGAGTTGTTTAATATTACCTTCCAGGATGGACTTCAACGGAAGTAATATCACTAATGAGTATGAATACTACGTTGGTTACCCAATGCCAGTATATCTCCAAGTACCGGACAACTATGAAATCGCATTGTACTGTACATTTTTTATCCTGATCGTCGTTGGAAATGTCTGGGTGATTGTCGCTATAATACGACAGCCAAAGCTACGAAAGTCAGCCACGAACATGTTCATTGTTTCGCTTTCTCTATCCGATATACTGGTTGCTGTATTCCAAATTCCGTACCTAATGTTTTTTCAGCTGATACCCGACGTTTTTGTTGCTTTGAACGATAATATATTCGTCTGTCGGACATTCGCGTGGATGCAGTGGACTGCTCGATGCGTGACAATCAACTCTTTAATTGGGGTGGCGATTGACAGATTCAGGGCCATCGTTCAACCGTTAAAACCAAAGGTTACACGTACCCAGGCAACAGTAATTATTACTTGTATTTGGGTAATATCCTTAGGTTATTCACTGCGAAAACCGATCCTCTTACATATGTATGAATACACATTTAACAATGTCACTCAAAAATGGTGCATGGTTCCATTTGAATACCACGATATAGCTAACAAATTCCACCTCGTGGATTTCTTTGTTATGTTTCTCCTCCCACTTGTCCTACTTTGTATCATGTACGTAATCATGATCAAATCTTTGTGGTCAAAGAAAGGCCCTTCCAATGCTTCTAACCGAGGCAAACAGAAAGCTATCAAAATGCTCACGGTAGTGGTTATTTCTTTTGCGTTAACATGGCTACCATACTACATGTATTCATTATATTACGAGTATACCGAATATGCTGACATCCCATGGTCAATTCTTAGGGGGATTCAAGTTCAACATCATTTTGCGACACTTGCGTATATCAGTAACAGTTGGACAAACCCAATTTTGTATGCTTATTTCAACGAGAATTTCAGAAATGAGCTGTACAGGATGCTCCCGTGCCTCGCGAATTGTTGTAAACGCAATAAGGTATCCCCGGAATCGTCGAACACGTCCAGTGACGCTACAAAAGAAACGAGAGAAACGAGAGCTGTGTCAACGTGTTAAGTAATGCCGCTTTTGAATGATAGTATTATTGCACTAATTGTTCAACTGTTACTGCAGTTCATACGCTTCTGTGTCAATTTAATATTGAAATAACGCAATAATCTGCATTTGTGCAGACTTTCGTCACTGCTACACATTTCCCTTGGGATCAACACAGCGCAAATGCTCATGCCGTCAAATTCCCGTTACTGTAGCGATATAAATACTCGTCATATACATATATGAAAGACTTGAGAACCTAATATTGAATGTATTATATATATATTTAAAAAATGTACATATCATGAATTGTATTCAACTTTCATAGTAGTATTCAGCTTGATAATTGAAATATTTTACAATGTATGTTTTTTGTTACGATGTCTTTTTCAGATCAGGCGTGATTTTACCAACCATCAGATTTCGTACTAATTGCTTCGTGTGATACATGAATAATAATTGTACTTACAATTCCATCTCTCGTCACAGTCAATGAATACCATAAATGTGATTCAATTGGTCTGACAACAATTTAGCTAACTAAATACGAAATGCATGTCTGTTTCGGTCAATCAAATAACCAATAAAAATACAATTGATTCACATGAGAGATTTCCCCCGAACCGCTGTTCAATCTTATTACATATTCCCATTTGTATCCTGATCACCGTAATTTGCGCTTTCCCATTTCAACAAAAACTTTCCCAGTTACAAATTTGTCTTTTATCAATACTGTACTGTTAAATTGAAAACCTGGTAGCTTGTTGTGTCTCTTCTACGATAGTATTTTCTGCAACACTGAACGATATAAACGGTATAAAGTGAAGGTCACTACATAGAAATGCAAAAATAAAATGAATTATTGGTTGGTCTACAAAAAAGGTCTACACGTTCAGTTGTTGAATCGTTTTCATATTTTTTTTTCAAAATTCAGCAACCTATGTGAGTATTATAATGAACAAACATTTATTTATTTCATTGTGATTTCGACATTTGAAGAACCTAGATAGAAACAATGCCTTTATCTAGTGTAACGTTAGAATTGATTTGTTTCTATATAAATGGTTATATATATATACCGCAATTGACGACACTAACTGAAACGAGATTTGGATAAACGATAAATGTCAAAACAAAGCCTAAATCTATTTACAAATTTTGTTCATTTGTCCTCATCAGTGGTAGTGTATTTGGTCGACAAGTTTAGCAAACACGTGGCATTATAAACACTCGGTTTGCAGGAAAACGCCATCGTAGAAAGGACAAAAATATATTAATTACAAAAACATAGGGAAATCGAGTTAATGTTTGTAATATAAATGAATTAATAAAAGTAACACATTCGTTAGAGGGTTATCTCATATTTTCTACGTGATAATCTGTGAAAAAAGAGTGTGAAAACAAAACATGATATAGCGAATTTTCATATAATTGTATTTATTTTTTCTATTTAAGTAAAACTTCAGTGCTGTTTATAAGAACATACATTATGACGTCATTAAGGAAAATATTTATATTAGGGAAATTTTCATGAAAAATGCCTATTTATCTATCAGAGATTTATGAATAAGATTAATACTATAGATATATGTATGTGATGATGAGTGTATCCGTTTTGTGGTATTCCTGACGTCATTGTTTCAGTTCCTTAATTTTATATTCAATTGAAATGTTGTGATTTTGTCGGAACTTGTTGAACCGACAATGATTGTGTGTGATTATTCTTTTCATTAGCTATAGCTCGTCACGATAATTAACTATTCCGACCTAGTTTTAGAGAGAGGCACATCATCAACATAATTTGGAAATGTCAAGTACTATGCGTTGGATGTTTTATATGTATAACATGGAATAGTTCAAACAAGCTATAGTAATATATGTATTGAGTATAAAATGATTTCAAATTGATTGCATTCTCAGACTTTCGTTGCATTCTCCGTTCGTTTGCACGCCCATTTAAATAAGTTAAATGATTTAAGATTCAACAATTTGTTTTTTTTCGATTTAAATTCAGTGTACATATAATATATTGGTATAATTTGAAGCATGCATATTTACTATTACTTGATTTTTATTTGATATCGTGGTATCTATATATTTATTGAATATACTGATATAGTGATGTTCATTCTGATCTCATGTACCTCATGTTAGTCTTTAAATGTCAAAATGAATATCGCAAACATAATTGTCGATTTTATATGTTCTGTCGTATTCACTTTCTATAATACTGTTGTCTGACAATATAGTTATTGAACCATCGTTACACACACTAACTACTCAATATACATATTTACAGGAGTTACTATGATCGTCACCATGGAAATTACAGAGCATGCATAGAGAAATCAGTCATATATATGCTGGCAACTTAAAGGGCGGTAGTCGTCGCGCCACGGCGGTAATTAGTTCAAGTCGTGCTCAGGTCACCCCTCATAATTTTGATTTTCATTAGAAGAACGCATTGGATTGTAGGAAAATCAATGTTCATCAACACGATTGTCGGACATGCGCAGCGCGACGACTGTCGCCCATTTGAATTATAAGTAATGGAACCAGTAAACACGATTTGAATGACTCCCCTTCTGTTTCTTCATAAAACTACTTACATATACACAAAGGTTCTAACTGT
Source organism: Saccoglossus kowalevskii (assembly GCF_978046115.1). NCBI lineage: Eukaryota > Metazoa > Hemichordata > Enteropneusta > Harrimaniidae > Saccoglossus > Saccoglossus kowalevskii. The sequence continues at coordinate 22,003,590 of NC_140661.1, read as the reverse complement.
ATTTCAAAATCATCTATCCAACACATAACCAGCTAAATATTTAGAGATTGTTAACCGACGACTTTCAACTAACTGCCTTCTAGAAAAAAATCACTGTGTTGTTGTTCAGATCACGTTGTATCGATATACATCACATGGTTGCATTACATTGGAGATTGTACTCTCATATACTTTGTTATGAAATATATTCGCCTTATTCTATTTCAGTTACTTCACACGATATTAATGTAATTGTTTCATTATCAAAATTGAAATAATAATGTTTATATGCTATATGAATAAGATAATATAGAAGATTTTATACATATCTAAAAGTTATATATGTGAATATCATACGGTCTGTTATATATTTTATAATACATTAGTGTCAATTAATTTGTGATACATTTGCTCTATACATCGTGCTACCATCCAACGTGCTAAAATGACTTTGGTGTGAATGTGAATCGTTTGAACAGTATAAGTTTGGTAATTGTACGATAATATATGGCGAATACATTTATCACACAATTTGCATGGCATCATTGTTTCCTTGTGATTATTGCTGTTTAGTTAGTGATTGTATATAGATTGTTCTGCAGCCCTATGATACAAATTGAAAATAAATCACTCTTAACATGAATGTATTTTTTTTTAAATAAAGTTATGACATAGCATATGGTTTTGCTGTGATATTTTATAACAGATTGAATATAAGTAAGTTCTTATGTGAGAATTAAATAATAACACATGTTTGTGAGGCAATATCACGATTTGTTGCCTGTCGAAGGGATGATGGTCATGACCATAATATTGATGCTAAAGGCCGAAGGCGAGGGCATTATATGGTCATGACCAACAGCCCGCGAGCACACAACAAATCGTGATATTGCTCGAATCACTATGTGTTATTTATTATATCACATCGAACATATGTTCATTATCACAACCACTTCTACCATATATCTCTCACACCCCTTTTCCCACAAAATAACAACACTTATATTGAAAATGTTGCAATATTACTCAATATTATACAGACATTGTTTGCTGAAATCAAAAAGTGTGAAATATACAGTAAATGTTACTTTTAGCCACGGATACTCGTTTTAGTAACCGTGTTTCAGCAGTGTGAATTACTCAATTTATCCAGTATAACATTATTGAAATGAATTGAGAAATTCTCAAACGCAAGTTATTTCACCACTCTGGGTGACGTGGAAGTGACTTTCTCACGTGCGTACCACCTTCAACCTGCATTCACAAGTCACTCGGCGAGCATCGGCGTGGTACGCATGGAACGCGCCACAGCAATCCCGGATGTGATATTTCAGTAGCGGCTTTGCCCTACATATTTCCTTCATGTAAAAACTATCCTTAATATCAAAGCAGAGTATCTTACTTACTGGCACGTTCGCTGTCTATTTTGGATGGCTAAAGTTCCTTCAAAACCTTGAAAGTAACCCCGGCCGTGACAGCACCGGTGTAGCGAACGCCAATTTGTTATGCGCACTATTATTGCGCAGTAGTTTCAGTGACGCCATTCATGTGATATACTTATAATATCCGCTGGGCGGGCAATATACCATCCATTTTCACGTGACTGAGTTTCAACCAATCACAACATGCGTAGCAACAGAGAAGTGTTAAATTATGTTATAGTGCATCTGGAGAGGCCATGCGTATGTAGTATTCAACTATTGCATATAAACTAAACGATGTAATACAATGCCCTTCTGAGACTGAATATTAAATTGGGATATATTATTACTTTTTGTTTTATACAGTTAACCCGAATAAAATGTATAAATATTAATTTATTGATTTTGTACATACAATCTACTCAGATGGGATTTCCCATCATCGCTAAGGTAATAATTATAATTTTGAAAACATTTATTGTGATTGGATTAAAATAATAACACTGCTATTACCACCTGTGTAACAAATAATGACCATGATTCTCTATTTTTTACTTAAAAAGAAAAGCAGACAGAGTTGCCAAGCTTCTGCCTTTTTTGCTATTAGGGAATGTTGATAATATACATGGTGTCAGTTATTCAAACAATGTTCTGAAATGGAAATCTTTATACTTATTATACTTGAAACTATTCCGACGCGCCTGACGCCGGTTTTGGAATTTGTTTCAAGTTGCTTTAATTCGTGTCATTATCAATAATTTAATAAGTGAATCATGTAATTTACAAATATCTGTGTTCTGGTAAGTAAGATAAACTGAACACAAATTTGAGAAGGGAGGTTTGAATAACACTAATTATGATTGTCAAAAAAGTGAGAAATAATGCGAGTTGGGACGATTTTTCACATTTGTGTTTGTAAGATGTTAAATATATATATACCGTATAGTTCTTGCAATAAGTAGTATCAAATCTGTGATGTGTAATTTCATTGTTTTGACCTCTGATTCTATTGATTACAAAATTGCTATACGTTTTTAGTCGACTGTATGCGGAAGGATGCAACATTATAACAAAAAATAATTAACAAAAAATCAGAAGTAATAGACCAATCAAATATAATATAAACGGCTACTTAACATTTGCAATGAAACTAAAACTCCCCGTTCTCAAGTGTATTGCGAGTTCGGGAGATGAGTTATAGTTAAAACCGACGAGTTATTAACTTAACCAATGGCAGTGCATACAAAAGTGCAACATCCGACAGTTGTTGCTCTTGTGATGAATACACCTAAAAAGGCCGTTGATTACTACACAGCTGGATGTGTCTGAATGCTACATATTTAGATGTCTAGACCTACCCATTTGTTTTGAGTAGCAGTACGTTTCATGAAACCATGATTTGAAACAACGTCAAATTTGAAATATTTAGATTTAACATCTATAATATTTGATCGTACATGGTGCAAACTCGTATGAATAAGCACTTACAATATATGTAAGGGTATATTTTCCGTGTTTGTACAAGATGGACAAGATTTACTTATCTAAATCGAAGAATTATTGAAACGTCGACGCATCAAAAAGCAAGCAAATCAGTCGAACCGCAATGTAACTGTGGGACGCAGGTGATAGCCGATTCCCTCATTACTCATAAACCTTTTATAAACCATGTATAATAGCAGTTGACATATTCAAACAATTAAGCTTAGGGAACATGTCTGGATATTGATCCTTGAAAATTGAACTTCATAAACCTCGTTATTAAAGTTGATATTTGCAATTTAATTAAGTTGGTTGTAAAGTTTCCAGGGTATAGTAATATAGTATGGTGAGATTGAGAACGCTGCTCGTGGGTGAAGCTACCACGAAGCTGTCGTGTCTATACTTGCGAGCATATTGAAATGTAATGTAGTACTGTTGTTTTGAGCGTTTTGTGTGTCCATGTACTATCCTCCTTAATTAGTTGGGTGATACAGGGTCTAGTCTTGCAACTGCTGTTTACATACTCCCAGACACTTTAATTGTTGTGATTACAGACCAGCTGGAATCAGCGTCCTACCTTTTCGCATGGCATGTTTCACTGAATGCTTGGCTTGAATAAATATTTGATATAAAAAACATCATGTGTATTACAGTATCCTATCCATGTTGTGTTCTTCCTCTGAACATCTCTAAGGGATTCATGGTCTATCCATACCAATTTCCTGTGTGGATGCATGCTGTCAGTATTAACAAGCTTCCTCGGCATGCCTTTCTGAACTACTTCGTCAATTTAACTTTCCAAGAAATCCATGTGTATTACCTGTGCTTCATTTCAGTAATTTTGCCATCATAGAACAATTGTCTTTGTTGTATAAGAAATTGAATCTAGTTGTGTTACAGGGATCAGTGTGAGTGTGGATCTTGAAATATAGATATAGATGATCACTCGCCCAATAAGTGCTGTATAGGACAACGAACATATATTACCTTCCTCATATTAAAATATTAAGTCGTCACAGGTTAGGGATTGGCCTTCACGTAACCTAGTAGCCTCACTCACATTGTGATCTTGCCCAGTAACCTTGACCCAAATGGAGTCTTTGTCAAAGTTCAGTTCAGGGTTCGAAACAATTGATGATTTGTAATGCTCACACATATACACATATACCAACGGGTCTTGGAGACTTATTTTCAATATATATATATATATATATATATACAAAAAACATCAATGCTTATTATGGGAGCATCTGGAATACTACCATTCTTGGGTTCAATTTTAGTGATCGCAATAATACAGAAATTAACAGGCAAAGATCATTGTATTTACTTAGCAGTGAATACATGACTTTCACTTAGTTAATGGAGATGTCTCCTCATTTCCAACCCTTTGTATTCAATGTGACACGTGCGTGATTGGTTAGTAGCTGATTTGCAAATTATTGCAGTGGTTGCGGGGGAGATGTCTAGACCCCATTCACTCAGACCCAGATCTTTGAATTTGTTTGCACCACATTCATTATTTTTATTAGAAACTTTTTTCTCTAGGTCAGTGACTATCCCGTTCAACTTCCGGTTCTGAATTTATGACTGTTACTGCTCTCCCTGTCTCATAACACTCGACATGTCTCCAAGGCCGACCACAGTCCTGCTTTTAGATTCAATTATTTTTGCTTCAGCTAGCTATTTCCATGTATCACAGTCTCACTGACACTGGTTTTTGCATTTACTGACTTCACAGTATTGCCTTGTCACTATCATCAAATTATTTAATGCATGGCCAACACAGGTCGCCGACATCAACTTTCTCATGGGCGCCACCATTTTGGATTGTGTATGCTACATTTTTATGTTTCCTGCCAAAGTTGGTTTTGGTTTAGAATCGAAGTCAGAGACCACTTAAGGATTATGTTTCAGACATGAAAAGCTGCATGATCACTTATCTAACCTAAAGTATTGAATCTAATGGACCCGTTCCGCGCTAATATGTTGCGAAATGCAAGTTTCTAAAGGTTTCGAATATTAAATTTGTTTATCATATGTACTCTCACTGGGTGAATATCAGACGCCAAAACTATAACCCTTATATAGCCACTTGCAATGTGATGGGCTGGAGTGATACAATGAAAACAGGAAAGCCATGCAACTTGAGCACTACTGTGTGAAGAAACAAATTACTCTACAGACCCACTGTTTTTCGTTGTGTTAATTCATTTACTGGATCGATATTTTCGACAATGTTTTAAATTTAGTGTTTTACTTGAGTGGAGTAATATTGTTTGCCATTTAATGTCAGTCAAAATCATCAAAGGGAAACCATTAAACGTCGTTTTGATTTGCTTTTACTGTAGTCCGTTGATGAAGCCGTAATAATTGTTCACACAAGCGCAAGTAGATTGTATCATTGAACCCGGTTTTCGTGACCGCGCATTAACCTTTGTATGTACACGGGGGTGCATTGTACAATATATATGTATCTACCACTCAGTCGTTAAAGTTTGATGTTATTATACTCAGATTTGCACTATAATCGGCAAGTACATTGTACTACGATTGTTAGACTAGCTACGTGTACAGGTCTGTTTTCATATGGGTGCCGTAACGTCTCACTGTAACACCACACAGGGTATCCGAGGACTGGCGTACAGTGTGTACAGTGCATCGTGTATTAGCTGGAAGTCTCGGTCAGTTCTCGGTCGGTACAGTACAACGGTCATATCTCCATGCCATCGACTGATCAACTGTTATCGTTCTTTGGGAATCCAACAATACACAGGCTGGAAGAAGTCACGTGGTGTATCTTCTCGGCGTGTGTTGTAGATTCAAATGACGTTTCGTAGGTTTCGTAGGTTTTCGGAACTTTACGAGAAACGCACGCTTATCATGCACATTTATTCGTGAAATATCTTCTCTGAATATTGAGTTTACCTAATTTCAAAGTAAACTTAGCACATACACATGTTGAACTATCTTTCTGTCGCTGAATAGTGTAGTATGTGCCTTAGTGTTGTTAATGTAAACTACAAGAAATGAAACAAGACACAACTAATTAAACCAAATAATTTTCTAGTAATCGCATCAAAATCTGTTGACTTCGTTCATGTGTAGATATAACTGAATTTAGATTGATTAAATTCTCCAACTATGATACAGAAACTTATGCAACAAACAATACTATGTGAAACCGAGGATATGAATAACTTCGATATTCCTTATTGAGTTATTATATTATATGCAAATTCAAATACAGGCCTGACATTTATTTCATCTATTGTGAGTGTTATATGAGCGAAGCTGCGTCATTCTTTATGGATTCAGCAGCGTTGAATATCACTGCATTTACTGTACTTTGAATCTCGTGATCAAGTGACGGAAATAAATGAAGTCATGTAAATTACACGCTGCAATCGTGCGCTTTTTACTGAGTAACTAAATGGTTAGTCAAATGCACCCGCCTCTTCACGTCAAGACTTCATTACTTGAAGATAAGTCTGTAAGAAAACAGTGAACTCAATTTAAGGTTATTAAATATTTACTTGCAATTGGAGTTACATTCTCAATGACATAGGGAAAGATTGAGACACGCTGATACTGATAGAAAACAATTTGTATTTTAATGTTACTCTGTTGAACAATCTTACTAATCACTTTCAGTAGATATTTTGACAACATTGTTCACATATACTACTGGCTTCGTTATATACACCAAAGAGCTTTCAGTCAAGGTCAGTCAATCAAATCACAGTGACATATACTACTCCAGACAAATCGTTCACGAGTCATTAAATTGCAAAACATTCAATTTCATCATCATATTCATAACATAACATTGTATTGAGTTGTATTTTTCTGTTTTGGTAAAATAGTACTGCCTTTCATACAAACACACAATTATCCGTGCGTCTATGTCATTTCGTTGAAAAATAATATTCTTATTCACATAAATTATATTCAATTCAATGTTGAAGCTGATGGTCGGTTGCAGCTACTATATGTATGCTGTTGACTAGCCAATGCTTCACATATGACATTTGTTCAATCGATCGTTATAAATATCATTGCTTAGTAACGGTAAGAACCGCTTTAGTTTGAAAAAATATATTATAAAGTAAAGCCAACGCAGAACTCGGCCACGGCTCGCCATTCCAATCCAATACAGATTGACGACTTACGTGAAAGCGATGCTCTTATGTTTGAAACAAAAGGTTGTATGTCTTCATAAACATCGTCTAAGCAATAGAATCATTAGGACGGCTATGTTGTGAGAGACAAAAAACACGATGTTTCAAGAACAAGTTATATACCGTAATTAAAGTTAACTACAAGATCGGTCAAGAAGTTAACTCTGTTTTATAGAGCTCAGATCAAATATCAACTCCCACAATTACGAAAAAGGCAGCACGTACTCACGTACATATAATCCAAGATAAGCGTTGTCTGCTTCGCACTGTGGTCTTGTTTCACATTAACTTCTGGAAGGAAAAAGCTAGAACTACTTCACACGAATAATTAATCAAAATCTATTGAATCATATTTCATTAATATTATTTAAACTAAATTCCTGACTTTTGAGTGCTTCATGACTGCTCATTTTCAAGGTTTGAACGCGTGCGGGCTTACTGTGAGTGGGGTTGTTTTTGAATGATCACCAAGGCGTAACATCTCGAATAATCTTATTTAGCAGAAAGTGTCAGAACTTCACAAATTCCTCCAGAAGCGTGATATAACTTGCAGTAATGCACGAAGGAGAAAGATTATTGAGTTTGTATAACTTGCCAATGAACTAAATACTCGTCTTTTTCCAATTACATGAATGATTTTTCTCTCCTCTCGTATTTTCTTTTTCTCTTTTCCTGAATTACACTTTCTAGTAAATGACGGAATGACAAGTATTGCGTTTCGTTCCAAAAGCAGTCCCTACATATTAAAACCGCGATGAGCTATGATTGTTACAGTCATAGCTCATCGCGGTTTTAATATGTTTTATTATGTTACGCCTTACTCTACAAGTTCAACAAATCATTGTTCATTGTATTAAATAAGTAGAATACATTGTCATCCCATAGCTCGGATACAAATATAATTGTCAGTCATTTGTATGGAGTAGACGAAGTCTGAATAAAACAATTAATAATACACCTGGTCTTTGGGTAGGATACTGTAAATGACAACTGCAAATGTTTTTTTATTTGGTCGCCACGACAAGGGAAGCGTTTGAAAAAAATAGCTGCCATATAGGGTATGCAGATGGTAAAGATTCCAGTCGGCACATTGTCTTCTGAATGTAGTAAACACATTCTCATATACTTGTTTGTCTTTCAGTCATCACCCGTCGAATCAATGCAATCCAATTTCGTCTGAGAGATCGATTTTTCGCCAGAAGCATTGCAATACTAGTTAAATATTTTATATGGGCTGTACCCCACTCACGTCGTCAAACACCACTATCATCTTATACTTCATTACGCCCTCTACTGACAAAAACCGATAACTCCAAAGTCAGAAAATATTCGTTGTTTAAAATGATTGTATATGTTAAACAGTAAATACAAAAGGAATCAGAGCTGCAGGATTAATCCGACTTAAAATAACCATATTATTTTCAGAATTATCAATGTCATAAGAATATTAACAATGAAATCGTATATGGGCTGGTTGATACAGCTGTAGTATAAATGGCCGATGTAATTTACGTATCGCCGAAGGATCCCGACAGGTACCGAAGTTCTCCAACATCCGGGAACTTCGGTAGTCTGATCTGAACCTAGAGAAATAACGCAAGCTTCAGCTACCGTTCCTTCGCTAGTTTCGTTTAGATATCCACTCTCGACGTGTGTACCATCTCACCAAGAGACAGCTTAAGAAAGGTAAGACTCTGCCTTCACTTTACTGGCGCTGCGAGCAACTTTCATGCCTGTGTTTTTGATTTTTAACCCTTCAAACAAACAGGGTTGGTGAAAAGTTGTCTCATAGTCGCGAGTTAGAGTCGATCGTCACGCGATAGACGAATAGCGTTTTTCGCACATTCTAGCGTGAGAGCTTCGTTTAGGGAGTATTCCCTTAGATTTTTAAAAAAAAACAAAACATTGTTAGTGTTATTTATTGTTTTTAAACCAATTTCTTGGTTTTACGTACTTTTTAACCGATGTGAGTTTATTTCATAAACGTACGTTGTTTATATATCGACGCCATTTTCACGTGACTTCGATTTGTTGTTTTTGAAGTTTTTTATTGTTGTTAACATTTCTACTGTTATTTAGTAGGATATTTCATTTCTTCAGTTTGTCCGGTATTGTTAATTTTTTATCCGGCACAATTCTGTTGAATATTTATCGTTTTAGAGAGTTTTGAAGTATTTTTTCACTCTCAGTTTGTTTACATTGGGGTCACGAGACGTCGATTTTTCTGGAAAACAATTTTCCCGAATTTTCTTCTTACTTTGTGAGCATTTCTGAGGATATTCACAGTAATTTGAATATTATTTACTATATTTATTTGTTTTCCCGCATTTTCGTGGGATATTTTCAGTAAATTGGTGAAAATTTTAGTTGTATTTCATAAATTTCTGTGCTGTGTGGAACGTACGTATATTTGTTTATACCGCCTGTTCCTAGTCTCACGAGAGCAGACGCCGTTGAATAGAATCAATTTTAAAAGTTCTTCTGTTCGTAACGTAAGAGGGTGTTGTATATTCATTGTATTCTATGCACTGTGAACTAGTTTTCATAGCTGTGATTGAATATCTTTGTATACATTGTGTTGTAGACCTTCTTTGTTGGATTTCTTTTTGTTACTGAACAAACGAACTGTTTAGATTGTGAGTGTAAACATTACAGTGAAGGTCAATTTACTGTAAGCGTTTCCTTCTTTAGATTGTGAGGGAAAAATTTTAACAACTTGAGTAGAACATTTTTCACCATTATACTTTTTTCTCCATCATTTTTAGGAGATATTTTCTTCAGACCCTAGTACTGTTTAAGGGTTGCAATATTAATTATTTTTGTGTATATTGTTATGTTATCATTTTTTTTAATTTTTATTGTGTCATTCACAATTTAGTCGGAGGTTTATAGTATTTATTTTTCCTGTATTTTTAGGAAATATTTTGAATACTTAAATCTAGATTTTAAGGGTTCATCATTGATATTTTCTCATTGTACTTAAGTGTTTACCCTTGTTATACGGGTATTACATTTCAAAATTGTACTGTGTTATTTTTAAAATTCATTTCTTGTTTCAAAATGTCAAAGAAAATTAATATCAATGATTGTAGTTATGATACATTGTTACGTCTGCCCAGAGTGGGTCAAAGAACAGCAGACAGAATAATGCAGTTGAGAGAGGAGAATGGAAAATTGACCATGGCAATGTTGGAAGATATCCCGCATTTTCAAGTGTCAGGTGAGCTGAGGGAATTGATTACTTTTGGGAACATTGTAGAAGATCGTCCTAAAACCCATGATGATTGGTATGACCGTGTATTAGAGGAGGAAAGAAGAAGTTATTGTGATAGAGAAGATGACAGCATGAGATTGGATATGAAGGCAATGATAGCGATGGTAATGGTGATGAAGTGTCCGTAAAGGCTATAGGACGACAGTTTTCTCCATCTAGACAGTTCAGTAACAACTTGCCACGTGATAAGCATGATTTTGGTCGTGAAGATAGAAAAATGGAGAATCCTAATGGTGTTGAAGTACGTTTGTCACGACTGGAGGCTCATATGTCAGCATTAAGATCTACCATGGAGACAATGGTGACACAGTTTAAAGGGGTAACTAGTATGCTTAATAATCGTCAGCGAAGCAGTAGTAGATCCCCTTCCCCTTCCAACAGGGGATGTTTTTCATGTGGAAGTTTGAGTCATTTCAAACGAGATTGTCCCAATTTAACTGGGAGGTCAGATTCTGATAACAAAAGGGTCCAGTTTGTTGATTTAAACGAACAAGGGTCAGTGAATCAGGCCTAAGCTTGACCCTGCCACAAAATAAGGGCCTTCCGATAATCACTGCGAATAATGTATCTACCAACATTGATGATTTGGAATCCAAGACATGTAATGTTATGGTGAATGTGGGTGCAATGATTTCGGAAGCAAAAGAAGTAGTTACATACCGTTTGAGCTCAGGACCTATGTACTCTGTACCTATCAAAGTACAGGGGTACTCAACTCAAGCGGTAGTAGATACAGCGGCAGAGGTAACCATTATTTCAGATAGACTGTTTCAACGATTGCAGAATAAACCCTCCATTATTCGAAAAGTGAAAATGCAGACAGCTGGTAGGGAGCTTAAGATGGATGCAGCAATCGTGGGACCAGCTACTATAACTTTAGGTGAAACTAAAATTGGTATGAATGTATATGTGGCTCCGATTGAAGATGATATGTTGCTGGGATTAGATTTTCTACAACCAAACAAGGTGCGAGTAATGATGGATAGAAATCTATTGGAGTTTGGTAATGAGGCTATTCACATGACATTTTCTGTCAACAAATCAAGCCCTAGGGTAAATAGGGTCATTTCAATTGCCAGGGTTGAGATACCCCCTAACCATGCAGTGAAAATGGAATGTCAAATCAATACTGATATGGGTTTATATATGTTGGAGCCATTGAATAATCTGGAGGTAATGCTTATGAAAACTCTACATAGTGGCGGAAGTAATCCAACAGTTTGTTTGGTGAACCCAACAAATTATGAAGTGGTATTGGGCCCTGGTAGGGAAATAGCTAACGCTGTACTAGTCGATATGGTCCCTATGATGGGGGAGGATGAGAAATTGGTCTGCCACACATGGGTGGAAGAGATCCCTTTATGTTCAAGGGATGGGAGTGACTCTATGCAAATCCCTGAACATCTTCAAGAATTGTATCAACGCTCTAGTGCACATCTTGATCCACAGGAGACAGAACAATTAAGGTTATTATTGTGTAGCTACAAAGATGCATTTGCGGTGGATGATTTTGATTTAGGAAATTTTTCTGCAATCAAACACCGTATTGATACAAGCGACAGTAACCCTATAAAACAACATCTACGAAGAACTCCTCGCTGCTTTGTACAGGAAGAAGAAGTACATCTCAAAAAGATGCTGGAGTCTGGTGTTATCGAACCATTGGTGTCTGAGTGGGCGTCGGCTCCAGTGCTGGTAAGAAAACGAGATGGTAAAGTGCGATGGTGTGTGGACTATAGAGCTTTGAATAATGTCACTGTGAAAGATGTTTTCCCTCTACCATTAGTAGAAGAATGTCTAGACACGTTATCTGGTAACAAATGGTTTTCAAAATTAGATGCAAATTCAGCATATTGGCAAGTGCCTATCGAACCAGACAGTCAGCATAAAACAGCATTCACAACCAAATATGGTCTATTCCATTTCCGTAAAATGGCTTTTGGACTTTGCAATGCGCCTGCAACCTATGCCAGAATCATGGAGTTGGTGCTGAGAGGATTGACATGGGATGTGGTGTTAGCGTTTCTGGACGATATTTTAGTGTTGGGTCTGGATTTCAGTCATCATATCAAAAATCTAGAAAATGTGTTTAAGCGTATGCTACAGTATGAACTTAAACTTAAGCCCAAAAAGTGTGAGCTGTTTCAAAGAGAAGTCAATTTCCTAGGTAGAAACATTAAAAATGGTACAGTGGAATTGGAAATGTCTTCAATTGATGTAGTCAGAGATTGGCCGGTACCAAGGAACTCCAAAGAGGTGGAACGATTTTCGGGTTTGGCAAATTATCATAGGTCTTTTATCAAAGATTTTGCCAAATTAGCAACCCCATTGTATAGTATTACTGGTAAGAAACCCTTTAAATGGGAGGGTGAACAACAAGCATCTTTTGACGCAATAAGAAACGCATTGATATCAGCTCCAGTACTTGCTCTACCGACTAGAGTGGATCCCTTTATACTGGATACATTGGAGATTGGCGATTGAAGCTGAGTTACTGCAAGTGCAAGATAATGAAGAGAGAGTCATCACATATGGGAGTTTTGCATTATCAAGTGAACAAAGACAGTATTGTACGACGTGAAAAGAATTGCTCGCTGTAGTACGTTTTACAAGACAATTTCGCCATTATCTTCTGGGTAATCATTTTATTGTTCGTACTGATCATAGTAGTCTTACCTGGTTATTGCGATTTAAAGAACCACAGGGGCAGTTGGCGAGATGGTTGGAAGAATTAAGTCAGTATGATATGACAGTAGAGCATCGCCCTGGAAAGAAACATCTCAATGCAGATGCGTTGTCAATGACTAAGAACAACCTCCAGCTGAGTAGAAGTACCACAGGAGAACCCATCAACTTGGGTGGAAAGTGTACCCACTGTGGTGGGTAATTTTTAGCTGACTGACTAGACGTAGTTTACCCATTATTATGGGTGACTTACAACAGATTGACTAGACTGGGCTGTTCATTTATTTGGGAGTTATTGACAAGACTCAGTCTACCCATCATTATGAGTGGCTTACAACTGACTGACTGACTGACTGACTGACTGACTGACTGATTGACTGAGTGAATGACTGATTGCACTACGCATTCCCCATCTATATGGGGTTAATAGACTGATGGACTAACTGATCAGATGGATTTTGGATGTATTGGAACATGATGGATGTTGAGTTGCGTTTTGTTAGTTAGTCCATATCATGTAACAATGCATTTGATAACCATCTGAGTTACTGACTTGACACCTAGGCGATACTGGCCTAAATCACATGGGCTTGATACTGGAAAAGAAAATTATAGGATAATGGAACCATCACCGAAAAAGATGACGGAGGAGAGTGTAGTATAAACGGCCGATGTGATTTACGTATCGCCGAAGGATCCCGACAGGTACCGAAGTTCCCATTCTCCAACATCCGGGAACTTCGGTAGTCTGATCTGAACCTAGAGAAATAAAGCAAGCTTCAGCTACCGTTCCTTCGCTAGTTTCGTTTAGATATCCACTCTCGACGTGTGTACCATCTCACCACGAGACAGCTTAAGAAAGGTAAGACTCTGCCTTCACTTTACAGCGGAGGAAGACTAATCAGGCATATTATCTTTCGAAACGTCTTGTCTTGAAACGCATTTTTGACACTACTTAACACTCATTCACACTTAAAGTAAAATTCAGTTTTAGATGATTGCACAAAATATTTGATATCACAATCCTTTTATGCTATTTATGAACATTCTTATTACAAAATACCGAAAAGAATTAGCTAGGGACTACATAACTTTATATCCGTATATTTTTCATAGATCTTTTTCAAAAATTACATTATCTGGTCGAATAAATTCATTTAAAACTACTATGGATGCCACATAAAAACCTATCACAGCGTGATGACAGCCAATAAGATATATGATGAACAGATTAGTTAGGGACCATAGTTGATGGGTTATCATGTTCGAAAATATATACAACAATTTATTAGAATCAGTTTATTTCCATAGTAGCATACGTTCTTGTCTAATTCCAGTGTCAGTAATCGCTGATTAAGATATATAAGTGATATGAATGGCAGTGGTACATTATTTGTCTTGCATGTATCATTGTGTGGAGTATTTATTGTATCATTATTATACAATGCTGACCATTAATATAATGTATGCTAATAGTTTTAACTTTTACCAAAATATATTCCAATGGTGAATCAAGATAGAGATATATATATATTTCAAATATGCAATTATGGCCGCCAGCAGTTAAACATATCAGTAAAACATATCCATTATCCTAAAAGTACTATTCTACCTTGTTAAACTAAACCAAAATCCTGTAGATACATCAATAGTATATTACTATGGCACCAAGTATGTATGCATTTAAGTACTGTTTAAATAATCATGCGATTAATTCGTAGGACATTACAGTACCTTAAGTGCAGAATTGTTGCTTTTAAATTACGACAAATTTTAATTAGTGGTGGAGATATGTTGTTTTATGTTATTATGGCGGCCATTTTGAATTTATGCTAATTAGAAAAAATACCCGAAGATCTTATTATCATGTAGATTCATCACGTGTGGTCATAGCGAAATCCATCAAAATATTTTGTAGATCCAGTTGGTCACCTTGTCTACCAAGCTAAACCAAAGGTAAATAAATACTATGCAAAGCATTCGTAGTTTATTTATCTGATTATGAACGTCATCGCTTCATAAAGCTTGTATTTATGTAGGGTAGTATTTTGTTTAGTATAGCTTGCATATATTAAAATAGTCAATTATTTCAATCAATCCCTATGGAACAATACAACATTTGCCATAGAACAAAATGTCCTCAGATATATGTGTGTGATTTGATGTGTGTCTTGCGTGTGTATGGGTGGATGTGTGTGTGTGAGAGATTAAAGTTGATTGATATATATATATTGATTAATTTAGTATACTGGTATGAATGGATACACGCGCACCTATTTTTAGCGGACCGCATTATCTTCGTAATCATAAACCGCTGTAGCCCAAATATAGCGATGAACTGAACAACGAAACACGGTTTGTTCATCTCGTCGTTGACTGTATGTGTGAAATGTCACTACTACATCATGATGACAGCGAGGCTCGGCTCTTTTTAGAACATTCCACCACGTAAGTACTAATTGTAACCTGTGTAAGCAACGTCTGGGATACAGATATTTTTCAGAGAAATGTTAATATACGCATGCAACCTGTATTTTATATAACAGGTCTGTGTCGCACAACAAACGGATCAAAATAGCAACAAAATGGCGCTCCCCATCATATAACACGGTCTCAAGTCCTAATGAGCATGGTTGCATTCTTTTTGCTATGTGTAACTGATAACTGGATAGCACAGTGTAGCGATCACCTAACACGATCACGGTAGTTCAATAAGCGTTATGAAGCCTGACATGTAATTGCTAGTGTGGATAAGTTTACAAAGCATATGAAGTAATACACTCTATATTCTTGTTTCCAGGAATCTACAGACACTAATGCATCTATTGAAAGCAAACACTGGTTCGGGATTTTGGGGATTGGCGTACACTGTGATGAATGCCGGGATTTTGGTACGAATTTTATGATATATATCAGACATTTCTATGAAAATAAATGTTGTGTGATGATGTGGCATAGACCATATGTTACCATCTGTTGAATAGCGATATTAAATATTATAACGCAGAAACAGAGCTTGCTCGCAATTCAAGTAAAATTATAATGCAATTCGTCATGTTTATAAGGCCATGAGCAAAATTGTGTCCCTTGACCTCACTCATTTAGCATCTTATTACTGGCTGTACCCAATAATGATTAATATTAACACAAATGATATCAGACACTCACCAATACGCGACAAGATGCATTTATTATTAGACCAAAACAAATCGCACAGAATCAGCGACTAGACTAGAGCATAGCCTTTTTGTATTGCGTCAATTTGATCAAACCATTGTGATCATAGGGTGTTTGGTACTATCACTTGAATATATTTCGAATCAATTACTTTGCTATAAGCATTAACACAAACGCTATTTTGACGAGATCACTTATCAAATATTAATTTATTAAAACCAGAATAAAAAAAAACTCAAAAATTACAAATCAGATACTTCTTCAAATAATTGTCTAACCTTATTTGAAAACCGAACACCGAGTTTATATAAGCTTTTTAGAGGTTATAAACGGCACGCGAGGGTATTTGGTAGCGGATATACGACCTCTCAGGGGGAAAACTAGCATATTTGGCGGGAAATAATCACCGAGCGCAGCGATTATTTAACAAAATACCCGAGCGTACCGTTTATAACCCCATTATAATATGACAACGTTGAATATTTAATGGAATACGACATCTTTCCGAAACAAAGTGTGGGGAGGGATGAAAAACCACGTTCTAGGGCCTCGTCATACACATTTTCAGTCCTCGGGGCGGAGCTACGTCACAAAACGCGCACCACTGTGCCACGTATTTCTGTGGGCTCTGCGCGCGCTGCTGAGGAACGCGGAACGCCGAGATAAGAGCCGGTGAAAATTTGAGAAAAGAACAGGAACTCAACTTCCATGTAATCCCGAAACAATCAAATTTATATACGTTACACACGCAGGGGTAATCTTGTTACACTGTTCAAGGGAGTGTCAACAACTATCCCAAAGTACCGTTTTCTGGCAGTTTTTGGCCTCTGTTTTCACCGTGATGGTTGCCATGCGGTGAAAATGCCTGTATGTCCGCCCCCGAGAGTAGAAATCACTCCGAGACAGCACGTTCGCACAGGCATGTAAATCTAAGATAAAATGATAAAACAGATTATTATAAAATTGCAAATATTCAAGTTTATTACTTAAAATACACCGTCATTAAATAGAAAAGGTTTATACAAATATAAAACAGAAAAAATATACACTTGAATCGACATAATAAATATCGCGGATTAATACATTAACAAATGTTAAGAGTGGTAAATTTGAACATGGTGGTTTGACATTTTTCAAATTGTCGTTTTTGAGGATTTTAGTCTGGTTTGGGAGAAATATAATTGCTAGTATACACATATACAGAGCCTCCGAAATTGCAATTTTGAACAGGTTTTCTGTGGCGACTGAGCTCGAGCATACCGTTTTACTTGTGAGGATATTTCTCTAACACTGTACTTGAACCATGCCCGTCATCATCTCCCCCAAAGTATTGTGCGTGTGTGTACCAAGTTGTTTCCCTACCTGTAAAGTTACTAATAGGCCGCTGGAAAAAAGCATTATTGCTTGGGTGAAGCTTACTTGTATAATTTAGAATGGCCATAACAGGACAAAGTGGGAAGTCTGTTTTGTACATCCGTTTCTCTGATTCAAAGTCATCCTTCAAATCCCCGGGAAGGTTTTTGATTGCTTCCAAAAAGGCCAAAGTGATATAATCCTGTCCCCTGTCATCTTTCTTTAAAACAAAACTCTCTTTGTGTAAATCCCGAAGACCCACCCGTCCCTTTCGGCAAAAGAAAAACTCTACATAAAACCACAACAAACGTAAAAGGGACATCGGGTCACGGTCGTACAGTGTCCCGCTGGTAAACATCTTACCCATGTCTCCCGCACTGATAACCGTTTAGTGTTGGATTTTATGAATCCCCTCCCGCTTCAAACTTGTTACTTTCCCTCTAAATACATTATTATCAGTTTGGAATTCCCGATCTTTGATAATGTTAATGGGGCGATTGAATGGAACGTTGGAAATGTGCCGATGGATTGCTGCTCGAATTGCAGTGTAGTTTCTTATGCTGTATTCTTTCCCGTCTCTAGCCCTGACCTCGGCATAAACATGCTTCAATATTTTTGCCAGCTCTTGCACTTCCACCATTTCGACGGCTGGGTCGATTTTCCGTTCAGAACACCACACTGTACAAACAAAATTATTTTAGTACAGAAATTGGGCCATCATGGGGTCAAACGTTCAACGCATTGTTTACAAACAACGAAAATGGCGGCGTACGCCGGTACAAACTGTAGTTTTGATATGATATTTTTTTTTTTCAATTTTGACTTTATCACACTTACATTTGAGTAATTTCACACCCCATTTTGTGGAGGCGTTAGTATTCACTTCACTTCAAGTTTTCGACCATTTCTTCGGGAAATTCTGGGAATTTTTGGCCTCCGGCAGACACCGGCATCTGTTGAAATGGCTCGCTGTTACCGCCGGCGTTTTGTTGCTCCCATTCAATTGTAGCTTGAAGAAGTTCTTAATCAGTAGCGTCAATTTCATCCAGCTGGTCCCATTTGAAGTTGAGATCAAAATTTATCTGAGGCTTGTCGTCTGACATAATTACTATGTGCTGAAGATGCCGCTAGTGACTTGCAGACGACAATATTTATCATATTTCAATCCAGTTTATTCTAGTGTTTGTTTTATTAATTATTCATCAAACAGGGTCCAAGTCATATAATGCCAGATATAAACCCTGGCTTCAGCCAATCAGATGGCTAGATTCACACTGGTCATCTTATAATTCCGATTACAATACAAACGTTACCTTTATTCACTCATGTGCAGTGTTACACTTTCCACAAAGTGTCAATAGAGGGCGCACGTCAATAAAAGACAGCAAACTACTTGAACACACATTATGTGATTATTTACCACGAGAATGTCATTTATTTCGATTATAAGCTGTATAAACATAAACGATGAACATACAAACACAACATTCTTACGACATTGTGCTTACAGCTTGGACCAATAGCGTTGGTCATCATTGGAATTATATGCACACATAGTATGAAGATATTGGCTGACAGCAGTCACGCCCTCTGTAGGCGGTAAGTAATATATACTTCATATTGTATGTATAAGATTAAAACTATTTATTTATATCATATAGCGTGTTCCAGAAAGATTATGCAAGTAGTTGCACTGTACTTTTAGAAGTGTTTAAGATCTGAATGGCGAATGATTATTACTACAATATTGCAAAATACAAAAGGCAGTTCTACAAATACGTTGGCTTCCAAAGCGTGTGAACATTTTCTTTTTGTAATTTGAGCTACATGCGACATATGTGTGTCAAAACCAAAAATAAATAACGGTAAGTATACATGTATGTTTGTTTCAGAAATGGGAAAATGTTTCTTGACTACGGCGATGTTACGCATGAGGCCATGCGGTTGTCATCTGTAAAATGGTTTAATTCCTATGGCAGTGTAGGCAGGTGAGATTCATTCATCAATAACACGAAGTCCCATCACTGAGTAAGATCAGCAATTGAATGATGTAGGTTATATGAAATATTTCATAACGTGAATATATTCAGAAACAAGTTATTGGTATATTAAAATGTATACATACGAAACAATAATTATATTAACAATCTATTGCGTTAATATGGTACGTGCACAGCTGATTTATCAAACGCTGCGTTTTTTGTTTTTGTTTTTTGGTTAGTAACGTGAACCAATTATAAGATTGGGTTTGAATCAATTCCTTACCCGTATTTCGACACATCGTTTAAACCACAGTCCTCTTTTTTGTGAATTATGTAAAATGATTCGACTGAAACCTACTGCAAAATTAATAATAATTTCATCAATGAATCGTGATGAGAAATATAGGGTAGTCTGCATTTATATACAAAATATTACAATGCGTTCTGTAAATACTTCGATACTCGCTCGAACGTTATTACCAATGACTTGCAGAATGTGTGATTCGACTGTGGTTTGTCAATTCCTTATTGATTGTAATCATTTTCTAACTGTCTTTTTTACATCTTTCAGGGCAGTAGTGAATACGTTCCTTCTTTTCATTCAACTTGGGTTCTGCAGTGCATATTTCATATTTATAGCTTCCAACGTTCAGCAGGTATATATGAATTAGAGCTTTATAACAAAACTGTTACTTACTGTAAACACTTGCTATGTGCGTGACTGGGTCGGACGCAAACCGATAGCACTACAACCACACGACACGCGAAATTCCGAGGCTCCCATACAGCCGACAGACATCCCCACAAAGGATTATAATACCGAACTTACGCTTATTTTGAAATTAATGAACTTTAAAATCCGTTTATATTTGTTCACAGTTCACAATACTTAACCCCATGTCTGTCAAATTATTGGTTAAATATTTGATACATCTGACGATTTTTGTAAATACAATGTCAAATGGTTATAACATGAGAACAGAGATGTTAGTTTATTTTTAAATAACATTACTTGCTAACTTAAAAGTAAAAGGTTTAAACTGCACTCTCATAATTCAACATCACTATATACCTATGAATACAAACAACATTTTAACTGACACGTTTTAACTTAATGTTTGTTTTTATTTGTAGGTGTACCACAATTTCCATAAAAACAACACTCCTGCGATACAAGTATTCATGGTCATACTTGCCGTCTTTATTATTTTATATTGCTATATCAGAAATCTAGATGATTTAGCAATTTTTTCAACTGTTGCCAACATTATAGTAGTAGTGGGAGTGATTATCATATATCAGGTACGTTTTTAGTAAGAAATACACATGTGAGAAAAATATAGAATACTACTGTTTGTGCGTTTTATCTGTGTTTGGCCGCCCTGTTAGTTCTGAAATCTCAACACGATGACATTCAACTTGCAAAAACGAGAGTTTCAAATCAAAGATGGCTTGCTGGCGGCCACAATTTCGCTTTATTAGGATCACGTGTTATATTGTATCGTACGTATTGGACAAGTAATTTTATTGAGACTTTGTGCATGGGCGAAACATATTAATATGGCGATGGCCAAGCTCTATTTACGCATTCAGACCTTCCCACGCGTCCACTTCTTTAAGTGAGAATATGAGTTAGAAATACGGTCGAATATCCCGTAAGAAAAATAAGAATGTTTACCACATTTCACCGAATTATACATAGCATTACAGATCATTATTATTGTTATTAGCACAATCCTGTAATATCAGATTGGATAAATGATTTGTTCCAAGCCTTGAATATTAAAAAAAATACTATACGAGTTCAATAAATCTGATAATGTAGGGTCATTATTTTGATGTCCTGCTTTACCATATATACTTATCACAGCTTAAAACGATTTTCGAGATCGTGTAACGTTAATAACGTTGTCTGTATTACTGTAAGTATTACTATAGATAAAATTGGCAACTCTCTTGTAAGCTGCCAGAACTTATATTGATGGAATTCGCATCTACGCTGTAAAAATGTACTTGTTGTCTTATTATGTTCATTCGTTTAAAACAAATGTACTATAATGTTTACTTCCTCGTCAGTTATAGGTCACTGGTATAATTACACCTATGCATAAAAAGGGGGAAAAGAATGACCGGCAAAATTATAGAAAGATCACATAGCTACCAGTTATTGGAAAGCGTTTTGAAATATAGTTTTTAGATGTTTACATAGTTGGTCTGATGCCAACAAAAAATAATATTGATTTGTGTTATTTATTATTTTAATATTAAGCGTTTCCTATTGTTTATTAAGGTTTAATAGAGTTCACCATTATTCCTTATTCAATAATCGTTAACAAAATAAGACCTAAAATGAGAGTCTGTGTTATCCCGTTAACAGGTTTGGAAATGTATATCTACATGCTTTATTAAAAGTGAACAATTATTCTCATAGTTATATGTGGTTGCGATATTGGGATTCACCAAACGTTAGGTTTAACGTGTCTATAAAAATATATCAAACGTAGTAGTCTAAGATGGATTTAGTATGTGCCAAATCATGGCATAAATACATTCAGATTGGCTCACAATTTTAGAAATAAACTCACGGAAGTTAGTTAACCTATGATATATGTTTCAATTTAGAAAAGCAGAAAATATCATTGGGTTGGACTCACCAACAATTACTTTGTTCGTATGGGCTTGGGGACATCAGGGCATGACACTGTATTTAAAATTCTATACTGTATTTGAAATCGGGTGCCAGGCTATAAAGATACAACAGTAGTCTGGTAATTTAATTTAAATGAAAACACTAAACTGTTTAAGTCTACAATATTAATAAACGATATTTATTATTAACATAGATATAATGTTTACGTTTTACTGCACTGTCCATATTCAGGACGTTATATAACAAGCTGACAATTAAAACGGGTGAGAGGGAACTACTAAGACAAATAAAGTGTGTATATCTTGTTTCAACCTTCAATTTCGTATATAAAATGTTGTTTGTGCTTTAATTGTCCTCAGTACAGTCGTCCTCTTAGAGAATTGCATTGACCTTCGAAATGATAATTTAAGAGCAACAAACCAATATTTACAATTACATTTTTTTATTTTACTAGTGTTCTTCTTTTTAGTTTGTTGTGATTTTCAAAATCTTTCTCATAGTCTTAACCATTAGCAGAGATTAAAGACATCGAAGAGCTTCCTGGTTCATTCGCATAAAATATCACTGATCACAGACACTGAAAACATTTAGTTTACGCTAGTGTGATTAAGAAACATAGTTTTGAAAACACTAGATTTGCAGTTTCAGAGATGTATTGGTAACATAATAATTCATTTTGACGATTGAAAGTGTAGTCTGATTTGTCACACTAAACTGCAATATCAAACTATTTTATAACAGTACCTTATCCATGGAATTGCTGAGAAAAGAACAGATGTGAGTTCCTTACCACTTGCAAGAAATATTTCGAATTTGCCATTATTTTGGGGACCAGCAATATATGCATTTGAAAGCATTGGAACGGTAAGTAATACCTGCTTTATTACGTGAGTCGTGCGTGTTTTTGTTATATTCGACATTGTAGTATTAGAAACATGACTTACGACACACCATTCATAGATTTATTTCAATACCGTAGTGTTGTGTCTAATAATGTTAAACTGTCAACGTATTACCAAGTGCGTTTTCAATGTTCAGGTTTCATAAAACAATTTACCCATTTCTTATCTTAGGTACTTCCAATCGAAAATAAAATGAAACATCCACATGATTTCACGAAAGTTCTCTACACTAGTATGTCTATTGTGACGACTGTATTTGTAACTTTTGGGACCCTTGGATATCTGTGCTTTGGTTCGGGCGTCTCGGATACAATTACACTGAATCTTCCAGAGGATCAGGGGTAGGCTTTCAATATAACAATATATGTCAGTGTTAGTAATTTTCCAGACTGTTAGTAATCGGCAGAATATATCAGTTAGGTAAAAGGTGATCAAAATGTGTTTTTTTTTCGCCCATTATATCACCGTAAAATTTACTAAAATTACTCATATTCTTTATGCGCATTGGTGCTGTATTAATACCTTTAATTTTACCAAACTTCTAATAAATTGTAATCAACTGTAATACAATCATTGTTACTCACAACTGTGTTCACATGCATTTATAACAAACTTTCTATGGGAATATATCGTCACATACGCCAATAGTCCTAGTCACACGTTAACGTGATTGCCCTTTATAAACGTAATAACAATCCATTCAATGGCATATTACTCTGTATATAGAACAGTACATTGTTCAAGTAATTATTACAGCAGTTTTTCCACCACAGTTAGCAAAAACACGTTTATAATTGATACCAGTAATTATGACGCACAGTTAGTTGGCGTACAAGTGATAATAAAATCAATGCGATTAGTATACCAATATTTATTATAAGAAGTAGCTATTTTGAAATACGGCTTGAAACTAAATAAACACAAGTTGAGAATCGAATTGTTCATATTCCTGCAAATCAGAAAAATTAATAAACTTTCAAAGTCAAACGATTCGTTTGGACAACATTAAGATAACCACTAACAAAGTTAGGTCTAATATATCGTTTTTTTTGTGTTGGAAAATCTCTTGCATACAAACACCTCATTACACACAAAACGTAAAACAAATTGTTGGGTATCAGCCGTCGCTGATTGGCTTCTGATTTCGGGTTTATAAACCTTTTTGACCGTCCCTATACCACTTACCAGAGCCTGGTAATCCTGGATAGTTAAATATTCGCAAATCTTGCATTTGTCACAAGAGTTTTACATGTTACATGATTTAACAAAAACTAACCGTCACAGTTAGTCGCTATAACATTCTACTTTCACATATCTTCTAAAGATACTAACTTTCGCAGTCACTCAACACTCTTCAATGCACCACCTAACTATATCAAAACAATAAACATTTCACACAATGTGTTATGTTTTGTCATCATTGATGGTCGTATAACACAATTATGCCAAATCAATTGTAAAGTTGTTGTTATGCCTTTTTGTTCTTTTTATCTTTCCTTTTTGTTTTTGCACTTGTTTGTCTGAATGTTTGTTTTCATCTTTTTTATCCGTATTATTATTATTATTACTATTATTTCAACTGCAGATTTTTTTCTGGTCTGGTGAATGCAAAACGACAAATGTTAATTAATCTTAAAATATAACATTAATCGTTATCATATTGTTTACTTTTTAGACTCTATATCTCTTTGAAGATATTATTCTCCATGGTGATGTTTGTCAGTTATGGCTTACAATTCTATGTAATAATACAGATAACATGGCCATGTGTGCAAGAGTATGTACCCGAGAATTATCGAGTATTCGGCGAATATGTATTCCGGACAACACTTGTTCTAATGACATGTAAGAATGCATCAACTATTTTTCTTGTGTGTTATTGTCGACGATTTTATTACTAATTAACACATTCAACACATTCAAGGTTTCAATTAAACTGTTACATGTACATATTTTTCAGTGGTATTTGCAGCAAGTATTCCACACCTGGGTCTGTTCATCTCATTGGTTGGATCATTTGCAGGCAGTGTCCTAACTCTGATTTTCCCGCCAATCATTGAAGAACTTACATTTTACAATGGTTACGGAGAAACAACGTCAAGATTGAGACTTACAAAAAATGTTTTAATAGTGGTTTTTGGAATATTGGGATTTATATTTGGTACTTTTGCGTCAATTGTGAAAATATTTTCTGCATTCAAATCTGTACCAGATATGTGTATGCTAATACTGGATAATTCAACAATCATTAATACAACGGCAATACCATCTTGCCTCCTTTTGACGAACTCGACTATTCATAATTAACTGACATTTTACGATTTTAACAGACATTTGAAATTACAAAAAAAAATGTGTGTAGACAATACAGAATAAGCATAAGGTAAAGTCTGTAATTCGCTATCATTGGTCATAGTCGTACAGTCTACACGTCGCAGTTTATACTGCACTGCACGCTTAGAACGCAATGGATATGTACATTCATTTATGTATATGTATTACAACATTTTTAATTGATATATGTTCGGATCGGCAAATAATGTGTTGTGAGTATTTTTGTGTGAGGTTTAGTTGTGAAAATAATTTAAATATTTTAAAATAATTTCTTGGTTACAATCACGATGTTATATAACACACAAACAAGGTAGGACCATGAAATTTTCGGCTGTACGCCGGAAATAGTATGAATCTCATCTAAATTGAGTTTAATATATTAACTACCACCAGGCAAGCCTTGCTACTGTATTGGCAATGTGTTTTATAAAACGGTTTGTGTGTATGCAGTATACACAACACACATTCGCGTTTTTCCATGCATACTTCAAATTATTTTACTTGTGGTTAATCACAAACTAATCTGCATGCGATCAGCTATAATTTAGAGCTGGGCATCTCTCAGATTTCTGTAAATTGGTTGATGCTGTAACACAAATCTGGTAAAGCTCTTCATGATATAGTTTATTTGCAAACGGTCGTCGAGAGCAGGTTAAGAGGGAAGGGTAACTCCTTTTGTGGCCACCCTTTAGCGTAATTAAGTCTATTATTTCATCGGGGAGAAAGAACAAGTCACGTGGTTCTCTCACATTTCATGCTCAAAAGTATTAAACATATTTAATTATAATCATTAATTTGTACAATTATTATTACCCACGCAAAAAAAACAGCGCCACCAAACACATCAGCAAATAGAGCCTCAAAAAACATAGAATGAAGTTTGGACACAGCAAGCTCGGTCAATACTATATCCGGTGATGTTGTTTGCATGTGCACAAAATTTCTATATACAACATGCATATCTATTTTTAACTTCACAGGTTATTTTGTCTAGTATTATAATCATCAACACATACTAGGTCATTGACAAAACACGGTGTTACAGGAAAGTGATGACATTCTGCGAATTCTGCAAACTCTCTGTAAGCGTAAGATAAACCATTGCCACTTTCTAGCTGCCTTGGTTTACCATGTTTTCTTGAGCTTTTTGTTGGTTGGTTTAGCTGCTCCTTAGTTCAGAGTTTCCACTTCTGGGTATCTGGTTCTTTTGACGATGGCTACTACATGGTTTATCATGGTATGGTTTATCATCTCTAAAACTAACATAGTTAGCTGTCTGCTGCTGTGTTTTCTTTGTTTTCCGGTTAACCACTATTGCATATTCCTCAACTATTAAGTATTTGATGATTTTCTCTGTAGTATCTGTACCAGTTGCTGGTAGTGGGTATCCAATGGATCTGCTGATCATTCTTTCCTGGTTCATGTACTAATTTATAATCTACATTGTGCATGTCCATGACCCATTTCTCTATCCTTGGTGGTAGCTTCGATGTTGCTTTGTTAATCATCGGTAGTAGCGGTGTGCTGTAATGATTTTGAATATGTTGAACAAGATAAATGATGAACCTGTACATTGCCAATGCGAGTTGTAAAGCATCTTTCTCTTTTCTCTTTTTGATTATATGTTTTCTTGAACAACCCGGCAGATAGTCATAAATGGAAGCTAGCTTAAACTCCTAATATGATTGGTTTCGTACCTTCTATGGTAATTGCAATTGCTTCTACCTTACAAACCTTACCAAGTATCAGAGTAATATCAAAGTAGAATCTTTTGCTCAAAATGGCAAAAACAAGTTCTAATAAAAGAACGCTTAGAAAGAACTTCCGTGTTATAGACACAATGCAAATTAATTCAAAATTACTGGAAAAGCTGAAAACTAATTATGCAAATCAGGTAAGTAATATGAACAAAAGGTCTGCACAATGCAACAAACTATCTATAAACCAAGTTTCATTGAAATGTGACGAGAACCAAGAAATTACAAATTATTATGCTAATTAGGAAATTAATTTGAACAGATTTTAACCCAAACCTAATCAGATTCTACATGTACCAATTTTATGTACCAATTTTCATTGAAATGGAATAAAAAGTACTGTAGATAAGTGTGAAAGCTTAAAATTGATTAATTATGCAAATTATGTAATTAATTGCCTAGTCCTAGAGTATCTATGTACCAAATTGCATTGGAATGTGATGATTAGTACTTGAAAAAACAGTGTGATAGTTAAAAACTGATTAATATGCACAAATATTTAATCAGAGCTAATCAAGTCTCTGCATATCCTAGAGGATCTATGTACCAAGTTTCAATGTATGATTAGTAGTTAAGATATCAGTGGAAAAGCTGAAAATTAACTAATTATGTAAATTTAGTTATTTTTATGTACAAATATATCCCCAGAAATAATCAGGTATCTGCATAGTTATTGGACATGTAGCTCAGTCGCGTTTGCAAACACCTATTAACACTATTAGCAGATACAGTTTATTGACTCAAGTGATTCTAGTCGTTAATTACCACGTGGCAGAACAACATCGCCTATCCGGACAAACAAGCCATCAGGAATACTGGTCAATAGGATCATGACCGTGGATAATTTTATAGGTTTTAATTAGGTCGGTAGAGTTGGAAGCTCGGCTTTCGCAG
Source organism: Saccoglossus kowalevskii (assembly GCF_978046115.1). NCBI lineage: Eukaryota > Metazoa > Hemichordata > Enteropneusta > Harrimaniidae > Saccoglossus > Saccoglossus kowalevskii. The sequence continues at coordinate 21,975,519 of NC_140661.1, read as the reverse complement.
CCTTACAGTATAGAATATGTTTTGTATGGTTGAAACAGATTTTGGTGCACACATCTGAACACGTTCTATATCATCCTCTCTGTGAGTATGGCGAACAAATGCATGATGAATATTCCAAATTAGGTCGTATAAGTGGCTTGTATATTTGTTTGAATACATCTTCATTCATGTACTTAAAGGTGTGACAAAGACAACCAAAAATGCGGTTTGATTTAAAAACAATGTTGCTGACATGCTCAGAAAACTTTAGTTTGTTGTCAATAGTTAACACTCAAGACACTGCTTTCAACAAGTGAGTATTAGCATTAGCATTTTCCTGAATGGAAACACATTTCCATGTTTTAAGACCAGTTCTGTAGATAATGCTTAAGCTGAGCTGAAGCTGGGTTTGTAAGAGCAGGATATATCTTTTTGATCTTGTTCACTATGACCTTGCAGGCAATGTTAGAGATTCTGGTCGGTAATTACAAGCTTGTATGTGGGCTCCTTTTGTAATCACCATTGTCCAAGCGGGACTGAAAGATATAATTAATGCTTTACAAATTAAGGGTGCCATCGCGTTAACGTTATTTCCATGCTATAGGTCACCCATAATATCTTTGATTCTGAGATCATAAAACTACTTAGTGGCTCACCTTCCATGTGTTTCTGTGGGATGTCTGGTATATTTTCCATATTTTCGGTCACTTGTATTTTGAGTGCATGTACCATCCTTCTTAATTAGTTGGGTGATGCCGAGTCTAATTTTGCGTCTGCTGTTTACATACTTCCTGGCACTTTTATTGTTGTGATTACATTCTTTTCCAGTTGGAATTCAACCTCCTACCTTTTTGCATGTAATGTTCCGCTGAATGCTTGGCTTGAATAATTATTTGATAATCAAAAGTATCATGTGTATTACAGTATCTCATCCATGTTGTGTTCTTCCTTCCAACAATCTCTAAGAGATTCATGGACCATCCATATTGGTTTCCTGCGCGGCTTGCTGTCAGTATTAAAAAGCCCCCTTGGTATCTCTTTCTAAACCACTTCATTAATTTTACTTCCCAAGAAATCCATGTGTATTACCTGTGCTTCTTCTCAGGTTTCCAATATATGCCAAGTAATTCAGCCATCCTAAAATAATTGCTTTGTTGAATAAGAATGTGGTTCTAGTCATATAACAGGGATCAGTGTGAGTGGATCTTGAAATATAGACATAGATGTTCAGTCGCCCCAATGGGAGCTGTATAGAACAAAGAAGAACTATTGCCTTTTTCAGATTAAAATATCGAGTCATCACAGGTTAGGGATTGGCCTAGTAGCCTCACCACATTTTGGTAAAAATGGTATATATAATGCATTCAACAAACAAGACGGGGAATCAATACTGATTCCATGTGGAATTTTTGGTTCATGTCACCATTTGATGCAGTTGACACTAAAATCTACTGGTTAAATCAGTCAACATGGATACATATCTAAGAGTATGATGCAAATCATTATCACTATGCCTTTTAGCAGTTGCTGGTCCACCACTGCGACACACACAGACAATGACAGTTTTAGAATTGGGTTATTCAGTATGGATATATATCATCTCAATGTGTGTGGTAGATTCAAATGAGGTTTTGAAGAGGAAATGTTTCTCGTGTACATTTATTAGTGATATAACTCTGAACATCGTGTTTACCTCATTCCAAGTTGTCTTAGCACATACACCTGTTGGACTATCTTTCTGTTGCTGAATTGTGTAGTATGTGCCTTAGTGTTGTTAATGAAAAATACAAGCTTGGCAACCAAACTAAATTAAACTAATTAAATCAAATCATTTTTAATTAATCGCATCAAAATCGTTTGTAGATAAATATAAGTGAAGTTAGATAGATTATTTGATTCCAAATACAAATACTTGAGGAGGCGGCTGCTTTTGACTAACCATTTAAAAAGCGTGCGATTGCAGCGTAGAATTTACATGACTTCATTGCGGAGTGTATTTCCAAAGACGTCACTTGATCACGCATTTCAAAGCACATTAAATGCAGTGATATTCAATGCTGCTGAATCCGTTAAGAATGACACAGCTCCGCTCATATAACACTCGAAATTGATGACATGAATGTCAGGCCTGTATTTAAATTTGCATATAATAACTCAATAAAGAATATCGAAGTTATTAATATCCTCTAACCAAACACTGATAAATAAGATTCCTAGTTACGTTACGTTAATGTTCAATGTTGAAGATGATGGTCAGTTGCAGCTACTATCTGCATGCTGTTGACTAGCCAATGCTTCACATTGTGTTTAATCGAACGTTATAATTATCATGATTCAGTAACGGTAAAAAACAATGTATTATAAAATAATGACAAATCCTAACTCGTCACGGCTCGCCATTAAAATCCAATACAGATTGACCATTTGCGTGAAAGCGACGTTTTTGTGTTTGAAACAAAAGTTTTTATGTCACCAAAAACATCGATAGAATCATTGGGACGGCTATGTTGTGAGTGACACAAATCCCGTTGTTTCAAGAACAAGTTGTATACCGTAATTAAAGTTGACTACAAGATCAATCAATAATGTTAACTCTGTTTTATAGAGCTCAAATCAAATATAAACTCCTACAATTACGAAAAAGGCTGCACGTGCGCACATATATATAATCCAATATAAGCGCTGTCTACGAACAATAATTGTGTCATGTATGTCATATTTTTAGATGCTACAAACTATATCTACAGACTCTTGTAAATTTGTCAGCTGTAATAAAAACATACCACAATCTTACATTGATATGTTTTCCAATTACATTTACCCATCATGTTTTTGTTACAAGAAAGATGCATACACTTGAAAAAGAAAATTGTAGATACCATCTGCCACGATAATCATTTGATTGGTAACTGACTTCATAGACAAAGTTAGGATATGGGAAAACGTTTGAAAGTTTTGTATTCGCTCTATCGCTCTCTCAACATTATTTCTGAGCCGAATGATTTTTCGCGCCTCTAGTATTTTCTTTTTATTAAGGCGCTTCCTCTTTCCTGAATTACACTTTCTAGTAAATGAAGGAGTGACAAGTATTGCTTTTCGTTTCAAAAGCAGTCCCTCAGTATTAAAACCGCGATGAGGTATGATTTTAACGCTGACTCAACTAGTTCAAAGAAACCATTGTTCATTGTAATAAATTAGTAGGATACATTGCCATCCCATAACTCGGATACAAATGCAAGTGTCAGGCATTTATATGGAGTAGACGAAGTTTGAATAAAAACAATCAATAATACCCCTGTTTACTTGGTCGCCGCGACTAGGGAAAAGTTTGAAAAAAAATAGCGCCATATAGGTTATCCAGATAGTAAAGATTTCAGTCGATCTTCTAAGTGTAGAAAACAAATTCTGAAATAATTGTTGGTCTTTCAGTCATCACCCGTCGAATCAATGCAATCCAATTTCGTTAAAAATGTTTTAAATCACGAAAAATTTTAATTAGTGGTGGGGATATGTTTTTTTTTTTTATGGTATAATGGCGGCCGTTTTTGGATTTATGCTAATTGGAAAAAATACCCGATATGATTCATCAAGTGATATCTCAGCAGAATTCATTAAAACATTTTGTAGATCCAGTTGGTCACTTTGTCTGCCAGGCTAAGCCCAGAAATGTAAAAATAATTTCCATGAAAAGCATTCATAGCTTATTTATCAGATTATCTACGCCATCGCATCATAAATCCTGCTTTTTAGCTTTATACCAAAATAGGGTAGCATTTTGTTTAGTATAACTTGCATATATTAAAATAGTCAATTATTTCAATCAATCCCGAAGGAATAATATAATATTTGCTATAGAACAAGACTTCCTCAAATATATGTGTATGATTTGATGTGTGTCTTGTATGTATATGGATGGACATGTGTGTATGGGGGATTAAAGTTCATGAGCTATATATAGGAAGAGTGAATAATTAAGAATACTGGTATAAATGGATACACACACACCTATTTTTCAGCGGACTGCACTATATTCGTAGTCTCCAACCGCTGTAGCCAAAATATTGAGATGAACTGAACAAGGAAACACGGTTTCTTCATCTCGACGTTGACTGTATGTGTGAAATGTCACTACTACATCATGGTGACAGCGAGGCTCGGCTCTTTTTAGAACATTCCACCACGTAAGTACTAATTGTAACATATGTAAGCAATGCCTGGGATACAGATATTTTCAGACCGTAACCATTTTGGTTCCTATATTTACTAGTCATTGTGCTGTTTTAAGTTTTAACTAGTGGGCTGAAATATGTAGAGAATTTTAATATAAGCATGCAAACTGTATTTTATATAACAGGTTTGTGTCGCACAACAAACGGATCAACATAACAACAAAATGGCGCACACCATCATATAAATAGAACTCAGGTTCTAATGAGCATGGTCGCATTATTTTTTCTATGTGTAACTGATAACTGGATAGCACTGGGTATCGATCGCCCAACACGATCACGATATTTTAATAAGCGTTATGAAGCTTGACATGTAGTTGCTAGTGCTAGGATACGTTTACTAAGCATATGAAGTAATAAACTCTATATTCTTGTTTCCAGGAATCTACAGACACTAATGCATCTATTGAAAGCAAACACTGGTCCGGGATTTCTGGGAATGGCATACACTGTGATGAATGCTGGAATTTTGGTACGAATGTTATAATATATATCAGACATTTCTATGAATATGAATGTTATGTGATGGTGTGGTATTGACCGTATTTTACTCATTGTTGAGAAGCGATATTAAACAATATAACGCAGTAACAGAACCTGCTCGCACAACAACTGAAATTATAATGCAATTTGTCATGTTTATCAGACCATCAGCAAAATATTTCGACTGACCTCAAACATTTAGCATCGTATTAATGGCTGTACACGTTTATGAAATACTATTACGCAAAACGATGCATTTATTATTAGACAAAAACAAATAACACAGAATCAGCGACTAGAGCGTAGCCTTTTTGTATTGCGTTTGTATTGTGACCAAACCATTGTGATCATAGGGGTGGCTGGTACAATCACTTAGTTGAATATATTACAAACGCTATTTTGAAGAGTTCGCTCAAATAACAATTCATTAAAATCAGAATGAAAACAACTTTTTACAAATTTACAAATCAGATACTTTACAAAACATGCAGAACACTGTCTAACCTCATTTGAAAACCTAATACTGCATTTATATATGCTTTGATCGATTACAGTACAAACGTTATCTTTGTTCATTTATGTGCAGTGTTTCAAAAAGTCATGCCCCAAAATGTCATTAGAGGGCCACGTCAAAAATAACGTATATATGACCTGTTTCTTCAATAAAAAGACAGATATATGCAGCAAACTAAATAAACACACATTATGTGATTATTTATCATTGGTTTTCGATCGTTTATGCTGTATAAACATAAACGATGAACATACAAACACAACATCCTTACGAAATTGTGCTTACAGCTTGGACCAATAGCGTTAGTCATCATTGGAATTATATGCACACATAGTATGAAGATATTGGCTGACAGCAGTCACGCCCTCTGTAGGCGGTAAGTAAGTTATACTTCATAATCTACGTATTAGAAACACTACCGGTTTCGGTCAGGATGCAAGTAACACGTCTCTGATTAAAACTATTGGTTAATATCCTAAAGCGTGTTCCAGAAAAAATATGCAAGCAGTTGCACTCCACATTTGAAAGTGATTAAGATCTGAATGGCGAATGATTATTACGACAACTGAGAAAATATTGCAAAATACAAAAGTCAGTTCTACAAATACGTTGTCTTTCAAAGCGTGTGAACATTTTCTTTTTGTAATTTGAGCTACATGCGACATATGTGTGTCAAAAAAAATAACGAAAGTATACATGTATGTTTGTTTCATAAATGGGAAAATGTTTCTTGACTACGGTGATGTTACGCATGAGGCGATGCGGTTGTAGTAATAATCAAGTACGTTGGCTTTTAAGCGTGTGAACATACTCTTCTGTTTTTGTAATTTGAGCTACATGCGATATATGTGTGTCAAAAACAAAAATAAATAACGGTAAGTATACATGTATGTCTGTTTCAGAAATGGTAAAATGTTTCTTGACTACGGCGATGTTACGCATGAGGCGATGCGGTTGTCATCTGCAAAATGGTTTAATTCTTATGGCAGTGTAGGCAGGTAAGAAACTCATCCCGTTATTAAATCTATTCAACAATAACACGACGTCACATCACTGCGTACGATCGGGAATTGAATTGTGTAGATAATATGAAATATTAAAATATTTCATAACGTGAATATATTCAGAAACAAGTTGACGCAATAATTCTATTAACAATTTATCGCGTTAATGTGGTACGTGCGCAGCTGATTTATCAAACGCTGCGTTTTTATGGTTGGTAACGTAAACCAATTAATAGATTAATTGTGTTAATCAATTGTTTACTCGTATTTCAAAGCATCGTTTAAACCACAGTCCACTTGTTCGTGAGTTGTGTAAATCATTCGATTGAAACATACATTGAATCATTGAATCAAAGAATAGTTAATGTATTGATGGCTCCAAAAACACATTATGGCAAATATAGGGTAGTCTGAATTATTAACAAAATATTACAAGACGTTCTGCAATTACTTCGATACGCGCTCGAACGTTGTTACCAATGACTTGCAGAATGTGTGATTCGACTGTGGTTTGTCAATTCCTTATTGATTTTAATCATACTCTAACTGTCTTTTTTGTCACATCTTTCAGGGCAGTAGTGAATACGTTCCTTGTGTTTATTCAACTTGGGTTCTGCAGTGCATATTTCATATTTATAGCTTCCAACGTTCAGCAGGTATATATGAATTAGAACTTTATAACAAAATTGTTACTTACTCTAAACCCGTGTTATGTCCCATACAGCCGACAGACATACTAACCGAACCTACGATTTTGAAACTAGTGAACTTTACATTTTATTTACAGTTCACAATACTCAACCCCCTGTCTGTCAAATTATTGGTCAAATACCTGACACACCTGATGTTTTTGTGAATTCAGTGTCAAATAGTTATAAAATGAGAAAAGAGATGTTAGTTTATTCTGAAATAACATTACGTGCTGATGTTCAAGTAAAAGAACTTAAACTGCACTCTCATGATTCAACATCACTACATACATATGAATATAATCAACATTTAAACAGACACATTTTAACTTAAAGTTTGTTTGTTCATATTTGTAGGCGTACCACAATTTCCATAAAAACAACACTCCTGCGATACAAGTATTCATGGTCATATTTGCCGTCTTTATTATTTTATATTGCTATATCAGAAATCTGGATAATTTAGCAATTTGTTCAACTTTTGCTAACATTATAGTAGTAGTTGGAGTGATTATCATATATCAGGTACGTTTTTAGAAAGAAATACACGTGTAAGAAAAATATACAATACAACTGTTTGTGCGTTTTGTTCCCTCTGGAATCTCAACGCGATGATATGCAACTTGCAAAAAAGAGAGTTTCAAATCAAAGATAGCTTGCTGGCGGCCACAATTTCGCTTTATTAAAGCGGAGGAGTCGCCACCTACGCATGCGTCAGGTGGCCCTGGCGTGTCATTGTTTACAAACAAGCGTCTACCCATGAGCGTTTGCGTTCTTAGCGTATGTTGTTATCATCGCTAAGGACTCAATTACCGCGCGTGCACAGGTAACGACCCTCCCGCTTTAAGTTCACGTGTTATATTTTGTCGTACGTATTCGACAACTAATTTTATTGAGACTTGGTTCATGGGCGAAACATATTAATATGGCCAGGGTCAAGCTCATTTCTATTTACGCATTCAGACCTTCCCATGTTTCCACTTCATTCTGTGACACTATGAGTTAGAAATACGGTCGAGTCTCCCGTACGCAGAATGAGATCTTTTGAATTATAGTTTTCAGATGTTTACAGAGTGGTCTGGTGCAAACTATGTAGTTCTTGAAGTTCGAGCTGCATTCCAATAGTAACTATCAAATAAATAAATAAATAAATAAATAAATAAATAAATAAATAAATAAATAAATAAATAAATAAATAAGTAAATAAATAAATAAGTAAATAAATAAATAAATAAATAAATAAATAAATAAATAAATAAATAAATAAATAAATAAATAAATAAATAAATATTGATTTTGTGTTATGCATTCTTTCAATATTCAGCTTTTCCTATTGTTTATTAAAATTTAATAGAGTACACCATTATTTCTTATTCAATAATCGTTAACAAAATAAGGCCTAAAGTGAGGTTATGTATTATTTCGTTAACACTGTTCATAGACATTTAGTTTACGCTAGTTTTATTAAGAAATATAGTTTTCAAAACACTCGAATTGCGGTTTTAGAGATGCATTGGTAAAATAAAAAATCATTATGACCATTGAAAGTGTGGTCTGATTTATCACACTGAACTGCAATATCAAACTATCTTATCATAACAGTACCTTATCCATGGAATTGCTGAGAAAAGAACAGATGTGAGTTCCTTACCACTTGCAAGAAATATTTCGAATTTGCCATTATTTTGGGGACCAGCAATATATGCATTTGAAAGCATTGGAATAGTAAGTAATAACTATGACAAAGTAATACCTGCTTTATTACGTGAATCGTTTTTCATATTCGACGTTATGTTAGCAACATGACATACGACAACATTCATGGATTTATTCCAATACCGTGTTGTTGCGGCTGTTAGTTTTAACTGTCAACGTTTTACCAAGTCGGTTTTCAATGTTCAGGCTTTTCCCATTTCTTATCTTAGGTACTTCCAGTCGAAAATAAAATGAAACATCCACATGATTTCAAGAAAGTTCTCTACACTAGTATGTCTATTGTGACGACTGCGTTTGTTACTTTTGGGACCCTTGGATACCTGTGCTTTGGTCCAGGCGTCTTGGATACAATTACACTGAATCTACCAGAAGATCAGGGGTAGGCTTTCAGAGAGATACATTTTCAATATTATAATATATGTCAACGTTAGTAATTTCCTAGATTGTTAGTAATAAGCAGGGGATATCAGTTAGGTAAAAGGTGATCAAAATATGTTGTTTTTTTTTCGCTCATTAGGTAAAGCACCGTAATATTTACTAAAGTTACTTATATACTTTATGTGCATTGATGTTGTATTAATAACTTTAATTTACAAAATTCCTAATAAAAGGTAATCAACTGTAGTATGAGAACATCGCTTGTAATATAATCATTGTTACTCGCAGCTGCGTTCACATGCATTTATAACTAACTTTCTATGGGAATATATCGTAACACACGTCAATATTTCTTGTCACCCGTTAACGTGATTGCCCTTTATAAACTTAATAACAATCCATTTAATATAGAACATGGCATATTATTCTGTATATAGTACAGTACATTGTATAAATAGTGAGCAAAAAAAAAACGTTTATAATTATACCAGTAATTACCAGTACAGTCAGCTGGCGTACAAGTGATAATATGACATAACCCCACACCCTCCCCATGGCTTTCGTTGCGTATGGAAGTTATTTTCACGAGTGATGCGGTGTATCCTGCGGCCGTACTTTCACGAGTGAGCGAAGTTAACTTCCATACGCAACAAAAGCCAGGGGAGGGTGTGTGGTTCCGTTATTATCACATATGTTCCATATTATTGTTTATTTCATATTAAAAAAAGAACGTGCAAGCATGCCGTGCAACTGCGGTACACCACTGACGGGTTGACTTTCATCGACAGTGGTCGTCGCTGAGCGGCACCCTACAATATCGTTTGTGATGTTGCAGCTGGTCGTGGATTGAACGAGTCTTGGTTGCCGGTTATAATGTTGCTCATTTGGCGTTAGTAATCTTTATTTGGAACTGAGTAATGTCGCCAGCAGAAACCTCCCGGTATCTCGATGTTGATGGTTGCGGCTCCATAGTAATCGCTGATTTCACTGCGGGTGGGTCATCCGAAAGCCCTTCATGGCTTATAAAACTCGTAGTATTCCATGTGATGTACACCTAATATGCCAACAATTTCGCTGAACGATTTGAACCGGATAAAAATTGCAGACGAAAATGTGTTTACAAAATAAAAATGGAAATGCCATGTATTGCATGGGTGATATGCAAATTAGCTTTAGTCAAAATAAGTGACTGCATAAAAATACCATTACTGTTGTTCAAATGTTTGTTTATTTCTTCATCCGGGATATTATCGTAAGCTGAGGCAAAACGTAACGCTTTGCTTAATAGATCCACGCTTATCACTCACGCCAAACAAACATTGTTGATCCACAATCAATCGCCAAACAAACATTGTTGATCCACAATCAATCGCCGTGGCGAAATAGGGGCTCCAACACGTTTGATGTCACAATGGGAAGTTACGATGGCGCAGAGACCTGTGAACTTGTGGGCTGCTTCCTGCTTTCACAGCTCAAAGCACAGTTAAAAAAGAAAGTCCGCATCGGTCTATACAGAGATGATGGCTTAGTCGCCTTAGACGCCACACCCAAAGAGACTGAAAAAATCAAAAAAAGCTATCTGTCTCGTGTTTAAAAACAACGGCCTAAAGATCACGATCGAAGCAAACAAGAAAATTGTAAACTTCCTTGATGTCACGCTAAACCTCATTGAAAAATCGCACAGTCCCTTCATAAAGCCTAATGCCAACTTGGTATATGTACACAAGGAGAGTAATCACCCACCCGCCATCACAAAGAATATCCCGGCCGGCATTAACAAGTGTCTTTCTGCAATATCGTCAGATAAGAAGATTTTTGACATCGTGGCACCACCCTACCAAAGAGCTCTACGCGAAAGCGGCTACAAACACCAACTAAAGTTTGAGCCCCCACGGAGAAGGGTAAAAAAAACGGCCGCGTAGCAACGTCCTTTGGTTCAACCCACCATATAGCTGCAACGTCCGCAACAGTATAGGAAAGCGATTCCTGGATCTAATCGACAAGTGCTTTCCTACCGGCAACAACCTCAAGAAAATATTTAACAGAAATACAATCAAAGTCAGCATCGAAGATACCATCAATAAGAAAAACAAACACCAACTCGCGACCGAAAATAACACTACCACTGACGAAACAAATTATGCAATTGCCAGAAAAAAAAACATGTCCACTAGACGGGAAGTGTTTGCAGTCTGGCGTCGTATACCAAGCGGAAGTTACGCGTTTAGACAAACACACCAGCGAAACGTACGTTGGACTTACTGGTAATGAGTTCAAAACAAGATACAGAAACCACACGGCCTCATTTCGCAATCAGGCCTCCAGAAATGCGGCAGAACTAAGTAAACACGTCTGGTCACTCAAAGAAAAAGATATTGAATATAAAAAACAATGGAAAATGTTTGCTCGCGGTAGCCCGTATAATATATAGCAAACGATGCATTTTACGTTTGAAGGAAAAATTTATCAATTTTTAGACCCCACCACTCCACACTAAACAAAAGGATCTGTGTCATCATGCCGACACAGATCAAAAGCTCTAATATTTAACAATTAGACTTTCTATTTAATTTTAATTAATATGTTAATTTGCGAAGCTTATAATGTATGCTCTTTGGTGCAGTGAATTATTAAACATAAAGCTTCTGATGAGTGAGGTACTTGTATCTTACGAAACAGTGCTGTCGAGTTTCAATATTCATGTAGTTGTATATTAATTTCTCTATCACCGTATTCACCCGCTCTACATATACTTTGTATTGAGCACTTTTGTTTTGGAATAATCGACTTTCGTATCTACACTATATATATATTATATATATCTTTCCCTTTTGTTTTGATTGTTTGTTTTCATCTTTTTCGCCCGTATTATTATTACTATTGTTTGAACTGCAGTAAATTTACTTCCGATCTGGTGAACGCAAAAAGACAACTTAAGATAACATTAATCGTTTATATTGTTTACTTTTTAGACTCTATATTTCCTTGAAGATATTATTCTCCATGGTGATGTTTGTCAATTATGGTTTACAATTCTATGTAATAATACAGATAACATGGCCATGTGTGCAAGAGTATGTACCAGAGAATTATCGAGTATTCGGCGAATATGTAATCCGAACAACACTTGTTCTAATCACATGTAAGTATGCATCTACTATTTTTCCTTATCTTTCATTGTCAACGGTTTTATTACTAATTAACACATTCAACGCAGCAGCTATTCCCCTCCAATGGTTGCGTGGCACTTGTCATGTTTGTATATGTATATTTCTATAAGTTGTGTGTCAATATTTATCTAATTACTTTCCAATGGCTTTATAGTTGCTAACATTTATTTGGAAACACATGTAAACGTTAATTGAGCTTTTAAAGGTTACAATTAATCTGTTGCTATAATTTCACTAGATACTTTCATTTGCGTGACATATTTTTCAGTGGTATTTGCAGCAAGTATTCCACACCTGGGTCTGTTCATCTCATTGGTTGGATCATTTGCAGGCAGTGGCCTAACTCTGATTTTTCCGCCAATCATCGAAGAACTTACATTTTACAATGGTTACAGAGAAACAACGTCAAGATTGAGACTGACAAAAAATGTTTTAATAGTTGTTTTTGGAATATTGGGATTTATATTCGGTACTTTTGCGTCAATTGTAAAAATAATTTCTGCATTCAAATTCGTGCCAGATATGTGTATGCTAATTCTGGATAATTCAACAATGATTAATGCAACGGCAGTACCATCCTGCCTCCTTTTTAAGAACTCGAATATTCATTATTAACTGACATTTTACGATTTTAACAAATATCTAACTAGATAATTTAAATGACAAGTTGTATAGACAACATGGGATAAACACAAGGCAAAGTCAGTAATTCGCGATTGTTGATCATAGTCGTATAGCCTACGCGTCGCAATGCGTTAGTATCCTAGGACTTTAGAATCATCAGCAAATTAATGATGGCAATAACTTTTTAGTTGTCAAAATAATTTAAATATTGTTAAATTATTTCATGGTTGTGATATCGATGTTATCTAACACACAAGAAAGGTGGGATCGTGAGATTTTCGGCTATACGCCGGAAATAGTGTGAATCTCATCTAAACTGAGTTTATTATATTAACTAACACGGGGCAAGCATGTGTTGGCAACGTGTTTTATAAAACGACTTGTGTGTATGCAGTATACACGATATATTTGCGATGTATTCCTCTGTTTTTCATTCTGTACTTTTAAATTATTGTACTTGTGGTTAATCACAAAGTAATCTGCATGCGATCAGCTATAATTTAGAACTGGACATCTCTCAGATTTCTGTAAATTAGTGGATGCTGCCACACAAATCTGACAAACACTTCATGATATAGTTTATTTGCAAACGGTCGCCGAGAGCAGGTTAAGGTGGAGGGGGAACTCCTTTTGTGTTTACCCTCTATGGTCATTTAGTCCACCGTTCCTCTTAATTATATATATCTGTGATATTTGGAAGAGTGTGGGTACAGAATAGTACACTATTCGGGGAGAAAGAACAACTTGAGTCACGTGGTTCTCTCATATTTCATGCTCACAAGTATTAAACATATTTAATTATAATCATTGATTTGCACAATTATTATTACCCACGCAAAGAAGCAGCGCCACCAAACACATCATCGATTTCTCCCTCTGCGAATTCTGCAAATTATCTGTAAACGTTAGATAAACCATTGCCACTTTCTAGCTGTTAACGTTTACCGTTTTCTTGAGACTGTTCTTGGTTTGTTTAGCTGGTCTTTAGTACACTGTTTCCACTTCTTGGTATTTGGTTCATTTATAGATGACTACTAATTTATAATGCCCATCTGAATACGACCCTTCGAAGTCAACTGGTGTGACATCCCATAGTTTCCCTGTTTATGCAGTTGAGCAGTCACTTGCCATTCATTGCATTGCATTAGTCTAAAAATCGACGCTTCTGCTGTATATAATTCATAGCTTATGTAGATACGTGTGATGTCTGTATCCGTTTTATGCTGCTCCCAGTCATTTCTAAAACTAACACAGTTTTTGTCTTCTGTTTTTTTCTTTGATCCGGTTAACCACTATTGCATTATTCCTCAACTATTAATTGTTTGATGATTTTCTCTGTAGTATCTGTGCCAGTTGTGCATGTCCATGACTCATTTCTCTATCCTTGGTGATATTTTCGATGTTGCTTTGTTAATCATCGGTAGTAGCGGTGTACTTTAATGATTGTGAATCTGTTGAAACAGACACATGCTGAAACTGTACTTTGCCAATGCCATTGCTAAAGCATCTTTATCTTTTCTCTTTTTGATTATATGTTTTCTTGAACAACCCAGCGGATAGTCATTAATGGTAGCAAGCTTCAACCCCTAATATGATTGGTTTTGTACCGTTTATTGAAATTGCTATTACCTTACAAACCATACAAAGTATCAAAGTAATATCAAAGTAGAAACTAAATATGCTAAAAACATTTCCTAAAACAAATTGAAGATATCAAAAAATTTAAGATATCACAAAATGGACAAATCTGACATGGTCCATCCAAGGTACTATTCACACAAAATTGCGAATAGAAGATATCGTCATGAAATGATCAAACCTGACAGGAGTTAACGCAATGCATGTGCCTTTAAAATATCATCACTAGACGTCAGTAAAACATTTTAAAAGATTCTGGTTGATACTTTGCATATTGTTTGGCGGATCGTCTTCTCATGCTCAACTCCCATCTACACATCAGGGCAGGTGCACAATAGAAATCAAATCAAAAGGTTCAGTAATTATTGAGGAGAGACCGCCTACATATAACCAGACAGCGGACAGATTGTATACCAAACTAACATTATTATTTTATATTATCAAAATGTTGGGGGGGAAATCTCTTTCAACTAATAAAGCATACATTTCACTGCTAAACAAGGATTTTTCACAGCTGCGTAAAATATTCTTCAATCTCTCAATATCAATACAACTGAAAACTGACAAAAATTAGTACTGCAATGAAACCGAATTTAAACGAATACACTGTTTCAAGTACCGTTTTTGTGTCAAAAATTTCCCTCATTAACAAAAAAAGTTTTAGCAGACCACAACTTCTCAATTGTCCAGGGATCCTTGAACGAATGATGCAAATATGCCATCTTCTTTCTTAAGTAGATTTTCTGGTGTATCATATTCCACAACCCTGCCATCACTGAGTACCACCACGGTGTCTGAATCAAGAATTGTTGATATACGGTGCTGAAATACAATAAATGTAAACGACATGAAAAGCAAGCCATCAATTCTACCATACCAATTATACCTACACTGAATCATATTGAGAATGATTATTGCGGAATGCCATCAATTGTAGAGATGATATAAGCATGCAAACTTACAGCAATTGTAATAACAGTTCTGTCAGCAAACGCAGTAGCTACCACATCCTGCAATAACTTGTCCTAACAATAAAAACGATAACAAATTATGAGTTTCTGCCTTAAAGCGTGATTCAATATTGCTTGGAAAATTGCTACATTCTGGCCATTTAAACACTGGTATCAACAACAACTGCTCATGTACCGTTTTGAGATCAATAGAAGCAGTTGCCTCGTCCATTAAGAGAATACGAGATTTTCTCAGGAATGCTCTAGCAATGCAGAATAGCTGCCTCTGTCCAAGACTAAAGTTCACACCATCTTCTGAAATGTCAGCATCTTTTACAGAAATTAAAAGAAAAAAACTGTTATTGATGCTAGCATAGGTCGTATTCATTCACTTATTGTTACTTTGTTTCGTGTATTTTGCATTAGAATGCTCAGTCTGTAGATCACACCATGCTGTCATAGCCTTACTTACCCAATTGCATATCAAGCTCCGTTACAACTTGTTTCAATTGTGCTATCTCTAAAGCTTCCCATATCTCATCATCAGATCGTAAGTTTTCTGGATCAAGGTTGAATCTATAGCATAATTCAATTAATTAGTTATTTGGCTAATAAGCCCATATATTTAGCATAATAGTTATGTAAATATTTTAAAACCATGATGCTGCCAACAATTCATTATGCGTAACATGGTTTGGTTTGTTGGTCGTACCTATAAAACAAATCGTGACTTGCTCGTCTGGCCTACAGCGTTTCGATCATTGTGTGTTTTCAATTGTGAGGATAGTCAAAAAAGCGCAAATGACCATGTAAAATCTTAGATAATGGTACGGCACATGCACTGCCGCATTTGATTCTATAACTGAACTTTTAAGTGTACGGAATGCCTAAGTTACAGACATACTTAATTCGTTTTACTACTTTTGCTACGTTAATAAATCAACTGGTGATACACACAATTACCTTATTGTTCCTTGAAACAGCACGGGGTCCTGTGGGATGATTGATAATCTCTTGCGAAGTGTTAGTAGAGGGATGTGTGATATATCTACACCATCTATGAGGATACGCCCTGAATTTAACAATAGGTGTCGATATGATTTACATACCTACATTCAAAATGTCTCCATAGTGATAAAAATATATTAACATTGTACTAACATTGAGTATATACATATATAATATGTATTCGTATGTAATTTGCCTAAAGATCAACTCAGAGTCGTATGATAAAGCCGAATAGTTAGAATTAAATGCAGGCTTCAACATACATGTACATTAATGTGCATAATTACCTTTAAATGTATCCACAATCTGAAATAATGACGCGGCCAGTGACGATTTTCCACTACCAGTACGGCCACATATACCAACCTAAAAATACAGAGTGTATGACAATGATGTCAAGATGTAATATACGTTATTTTGCGTCATAATCTGACACGGTGTTATATTGAGTCGGTGAAAACATACTCACCCTCTGTCCACCTTTAAAGTGTATGGAAACATCACGCAGCACTGGTTCTAAGCTTGGATCATAGCGCACAGATATGTTCTCTATTTTGATGTCACCATCAGTAGGCCAATCAGGAGGTGGGTTATATACACCTGTAAATAAATGCAAGTCAAGATTGGTTACTAGTGACTCTGTTTAGATTGCAATGTATTGTTGATCGTCACATTAACGTTAAATGTTAATGTCAGTCACATTTAAAACTGCTACATGTGTGATTGAGAAATCGTCGGAAACTATTTAATTGAACAGAGACTTAAACACTTAAATGCTTGTTATATTATCATCCACGGTACCACTGGACAGCCTTGAGATCAGTATTGCTCAGGTATTCTTCACTCAACTTAATCACCAAACACATTCTGTTTTCGTTAATTGATGATTCATTGTCATTATACTTCTCATTTGCATCTGCCATATATATATATGTACCTTCATATTGCTCCGATTCTACATTTGTGTAATAGCGTATTCGTTCCACAGCATTCATCTGCATTTCACAGTCGGCCGTCGACCGTACCAATATGGCGCTGTGGCCGGAAATCTACACGCACAAAGGAATAATAGTTTATTTGCTAGAGAGTGAGTGAGTGATATTCTGTTCAAACAGGTTATTGAAGCCCAGAGTATTCACACGCGTCGGCCATTTGTGGCGTATAAAGTACAGTGAGTGTAAAACACAATGTTTCCAATGAACACTTCACAACTGTGTTGATTTAACTTGCAGGCTATGCAAAGTTAGTTCATATTGCGTAATGTCACGTTTCCAACGCGCGCCGACGACAATGTTCGGTTTATGACATACATATTGAGTGAATTATTTGATGATTAGTAAGTGAAAGTAAAATAGAGCGTTCGTTTCTTGTACGTGCGTATTCCTACACAATATATCACGTGAAAACGGGACCGACTAACAACTGATACGAATTGGAATTTACTATCGGCATTGTAGACATATATTTTGCAAACTACATACATTATATATTACTTACAGACAACGCATAAGTCAAAGCCAAGCCAACCAAACTTGGTTCAAGTTCTCCAAATAGCGCGGTTAGTAGACCCGAAAGACCAGATATTAGAACTACTACTGCACCAATGAATTCCTGTGCAAAAAACAAACAATAAATCGCATATTACATACATGTACACTTCTGTGCTTATAATTATCAATGTAAGAGTGGAAATAATTTATTCATGAATCACACACTGGTCGTGTCAAGCTGATAAAGTGTATTGATAACATACCAGTCGTACTCCCATCCATCTATTGACTAGGGTTAAGCAAACCATGGCTATATTATTAGTATCGACCGATGTGTGTAGCTGACGACGAAAACGTTTTTCATTTCTGTGAATAAACACATTTTTATTAGCTATTGATTTTTACACTTTCAAACAAAACGCCATTACACATACTGGATATAATTAGCAACACATCATGTTGAAAGAGCGTAGACAATGACGAATCCATACTGCTTTTTTTTAAATCTACAATCATAACATTACCTGTATGCTCTAATGGTGGTTAGTCCTTCCAATGATTCGCTGAAATGAGCAAACACCGGAGATCTTGAAATACTGCCAAGACGCTGGAGTTCCCTGGAATATCAAATATTGCGTTTATCAGATATTGCACCCATCATTTTAGAAACCTGGCTCGAAGGGTTCGTCATGGAGAACCGTAATTCAATCGATCGGTGATTTTTTTTCTTGATCCTAGTTAATGTAGGAGTATGTGTATTACACCTTAAGGACTACTAAACCCTAACAAAATCTGTTCGTACATAACAAATAATATAAACGGAACGTTCATAGAATGTATGTTCACTTCTCGTGCATATGCATGGCCAGCATAATGAGTCATTACTACACTTTAATTTTACAAGACATACGAGACTGACAAAAACAAAAAGACACGGCAGTCCACTTGACAAATGTTCAAATAATCATAAATTTGGCATACATTCGGGACAGCTAATATGGAATTGTAAGGCCCCCGAGATCCATTATATTGTTAGACTTAAACATTAGGATGTATCCAACTGTCACACACTCTGTGATGCCAAGATGGTCTCGAAGCAAAGATACCTCCAGATGATTAACATGGTTTTCACTTGCGGAATTAGATACTACTATTGCTATGCTTTAGTGGAGCGGAATGCTGCATATACATTGTAAGATGGGGGGGAGTATGTTTCAAGTATATATATATATATATATATATTAGTGTGAGATATTAACATACCGTGCAGTGGATATGAAGTATCTTTGTATCAGTATATAAATAAGAAACAAGGGTGCTGCACCTGCTATAAAAATTGGAGATACCACAGCGTTTACCACAATAGCAGAAATAAGGACCGAGGCATTGCTCAGTATGCTGAACATCACCATCCACAAGCGCTGCATGGTAAATAAGAGAAAGCAAACACGTCAACTTACACTCTTATTATGATTAATAATATGGCGTAAATGAGTCGTTTTCCCACTTTTTTCTACAGTGCAGTTAATAATAACAATAAATTTATTTTTCGTCTAACCTGATCAATGATATTTGTATCATTTGAGAATCGGTTCAGCACGCGCCCAACTGGAGTTGTGTCGAAGAATCTCATCGGTGCGTGAATGATATTACGTAACAGCTTTATGTGCACTCGTCTTGCACCATACAGGGAGAACATGATTTGACAACTTATAGCCACCAGTGATATCCCGATATAAGAGAAGGATAATGCTGCATAACCACGTATATAGTACGTCAATTCGTCATCCAAGTCTTCCTAAAAACATACATATATACGCATATTATAGGCTTTGTTTACATTCTGCGCGCATGCACATGCGCAGTGACTGGTTGGCAAAAACCGGTCGTTCGCACTCGTTGTTCGCTGCTGTTGTTATTAAACATACATGTATATATTCATGTTAATAAAACATCTTAGAGAAAATGGTATCCCAGAAGATCGCGAGCCAGTGTTGATCTGTGAGCTATATTTGTTCTCACACATGTACATTCGCATGGCAGAAATGTAAACATATGACGCCACAGTGTAACATAGTTAGCAGTAATTCCAGAACTGCGAGTTGAAATGGCTATGGCGCATATGCATATTAATGCATATTAATGCATATTAATCATCAGTGAAAATATATGCACTATCAAGTGTCCAATTATTCGTTTTTAGTGAACAAATGGCAACACATGGTCAATGAAGAATCGACGATAGACATTAACGTGTATTGCAAATTTAATTTAGTTGGTGCCACCTTTGCTCAACCACATTTAGTAACTTACCTGTGTTTTATTAGCCGTCTCAGAGCCAGATTCAGACCAAGCCGATAGCCAGAAGTTTGTAAGAATAAGCATAGTACCTTGGGCAACGTACAACAATAGCGTAAGACATGTTAGCGAATACTTGATAGCCTTTGCATATGAAAGATAAACTTTCAATGAGACCGAGCCCACCTCCCGTTCCTCTTTCTCCATCAATGTACCAGCTGCACCTAAGAATACATAGTTATAGGTTATATGTGTGCATATATAACGATGGAATGTCATATTCGAAGGGGGCAAGGGGGGGATAGCTGGTACAGGTTACAGGAAATAAAAAAATGCATTTTACGTTTTTACAGAAAATAAAAAGGAAAGTTCCATTTACAGTAAAAAATTGCCTTTTACACTTTACAGATAAAGCAAATTCCAAATTACATTTTTCATTTTTATAATATACTTGTTCATTTGTGTTTAAGAATCAAAATTGGAAATTGCCTACGAATTACAACATTTAATGTTGAAAAGGCTGTATACGCTTAGAAAAAATAAGATCTTTGTACAAATTACGGACGAATAAAATGACTGAATACATTTCACACCTTGTCCATGTCTACAAATTTACGTTTTTTTATTTATCTGTATTAAATTATTACGAAAATAAAAACAATTGATTATTATTACAATATGTATTATTCGCACTTGATAATATGTTTTGTGAAAGTGAACTGCAGAGACCCCAGTATTCGGTTGTTAATTCTAATCAATAGCGATAAATACATATATACCTCATAAATATATAATATTACTCACTGTCGTCCTGTCTGTGTTGTTCATGTTTTCCTGTGACTTGTTCAATTAATTTTAGTCTTTCTAGCTTGGTAGTTTCTTCACTTGAGTCATCGTCATCTTCGGAATCGCTGAGAAAACTAATCCGTTTTTCCCAGACGGCATACAGGTTGGGATCGCGTTTTCGTATTTCATTCAAATTTCCCTGATCTGCTATTGTACAGTTATCCATCGATATCACCTGCAATGAGATATGCCGAGACGTGCAACTGTATAGCACATTAATATGTAAGGTAATAACAAAACAAACTGTGTTAATTTTGTTTCTTATATGTCATGCAAAAACGCCACGGGTGCAACCTGATCGTACTATGTTTGCACGTCCTGGCTGTGGGAACAACAATCACATTGATAGGTAGCCATAAAGTAAATGTGGATGGAGTTATTAAAATCAATACCTCGATAAAGATAGGCCAGTCTTACTAACCGTGTCTGCATATTTCAAATACTGCAATTGATGGGTAACAAGAATCACTGTTCGTTGCTCTCGTTTTAGAAAGCCGAGAATGCCTTCTTTCATTAGTTGTGAACCAACGTGAACATCCAATGCTGAGAACGGATCATCCTAGTGGTAATAACGAAACATGTACAGTGAATATATAATAACACATTAATTTATGTTTCAAATATGAGGTCCCTAATTTTCGTTAAATTTCAGGCATAGCTTCATGGTCTAATAATTAGTAATATGCAAAATTGACGACATTTAAAGTATATTCTTTTATATAGTAACGACTTTTTTCTTGAAACCTACTTCATCCATTTTTATCTATCAAAATTAGTAAGTATAAATCAGAATTACTATTGTTTTAGCATTACTCAATACTATATTAGACATGTGGTGGCTACTGTAACAATAATTGAATCTGTTACAATATCATCGGTGAAACGTGCAGCTATATCATCAATTCTTATCATTATGCACAATTTTAAGATTAGTACTTGTTATTCTGAAAATATACCTTGACTCGAACAGCTGGATTACGATTTGACGTACAATTATAATTACTTGTTATGATCATGGTTATGTTTGTGTTATCGGGTTCAGGGTTGGTGATGCCGGATGCAGTTTTGGCGGAGTGGTTCGTCGTCAGTGGAATGATTGACACTGTCTGGGTTCAATTTTGGGTTATGTTTCTTAGCTTTGAGAGTACCTTCTGGAAATCGCATATGTGATATTCTAGCAGCTCAACAATAATTACACAAGTCGCTGCCAGTCGTTTTCATCATTTATAAAATACCACACACCCAGAGGTGCACGTTCCAGGGTCTAATTGTACGTCAGCACAGAGTGGCGAGTCTTTGTTTTCCTTACGACTGCCTGACCGTCGTCTTGCCCGCCCACCGTCTCATCCTTCACCTAGTCATCATCGCAGTGGCCCAATCAACTGTCCTGTCGTCAACCGAGTAGTCAATCTGTCTCAACAACCTTGTTAAGTTGCATTGTTGGATAGATCGTGTTACCGTGAGATCACTACACTCTCCAGTGTAATAATGTGAAATGGAGTGCGCCCGCATCAGCTAAGTGAAATACAATTTGGGCAGCAATCTCAGACTGGTGACATGGTACTTTTTCAAACATGGAGTGACCATACTCCATTGAAAGTGTCCTCGCTCGAGAGTAACCAAGGCAAGATTTGCGGACAATCGAGCCCTAATAATTATTGTCCATGTTGATACCTAGATACTGTTGTCTACACCTCAATCATTTTTTTTACATGTGAGAACGGTGGGTATCTAAGATTGGTAAAACGGGCAGTATCTTGGTTCTTCGGTAGGCGATAAAATTTCAAATTTGAATATCTTGTAGCGTTTGTGTCCATTTGATTCGAAATATATACACTATGTAGAGTGAAAGATGTTTGGTGTGTTTTAAACTGGTGATATCAGAAGTGTTAAACACTCGAGTAGGCTCATTTTGTGAAATGTTACTTGTAATACATTATATGGAGGTTACTTCAGTTTAATTATAAATTTCGTTATTTATGTACAGCCTTGCAAATTTTGCAAAGCGTTCGCAAAAATAGCATTTTGCATTGTAATCTGTGTGCTTTTTTAGTACGTTTCAATCGTCGAAGAGCTTCAAAATATGACCAGTGTGAGGCCAAGAATGTATACATATAATAAAAGCTAAGACATTTTTTTCAAGGTAGAACAGCGATAAAACGTGTTAAAAATTCTTATGTAATTCAGAAAATTTCTTAAAGTTTTAAGCATGCTACTTTAAAACCTATATATCATCTAAAAGCTCATATACAGGCGAATACGATAATGTAATGTTTCTCCACGGAATTACCTGACAGCCAATTTCGCTATCATGCCTCTTTTATTATTCCGACTACTGAAAACATGTTTTAACATTTGTAGTCACGCGAATGATAAAGATGTAATCTGGAGGATCGCGGTTTACTTTTATCTGTTTACTAGTTACCGACAAATAATTACAGACATGTTACCAACAATAAAGTATAGGTTATATATAAAAATATGTTATCAACAAACAAACCCTGTTGCTAACCTACCTAGGGGTGTGAATATTCATAAACATTCATATTCATAAACATTTTCATGCACTTGCATGTGAATAACAATAACATCTGAGTAACTATTTGATTCAGTAATTAATCACTAATTCACTGCAACCTACCATCAGTACTATGTCCGACTTATTGTACAGAGCACGGGCAACACTTATTCGTTGTTTCTGTCCTCCACTGAGATTTATTCCCTTCTCACCAATCTCTGTCATATCTCCAGCCGGTAAGATATCTATATCTGGTCGCAACGCACATGCATCCAAAATAGTGTTGTACCTTTATAAAATCGAAAATAATACACACGACATGTTTATGTGACAATATGTCACTATATGCAGTCATGGAAAAGAAGTGGGCGGTCGTTCATAGATTTATAAGCGTTTTAGAAGAGCATAAGGGATGTATCTTGTTTTTTGAGTATGTCAAGCTTGCACATACAATACAAAGTCGAATACACGACGCCTCGATGAAACATTGTTAAAACTTACCGTGTATGATCCATTGGTTCTCCAAACAAAATATTTGCACGGAGTGTGCTATTCTGCAACCACGCCCTCTGTGGACAATACGAGATGATATTTCTTTTTCTGTAATGAAAAAAAAAATATTCACAAGGGATAGTTATGCACTATCGCGATAAGATAAATCGGGCAATTAAATATTTAATAATAATTACAAATGAAGTACACAAACTGAGAAAATATAATAATTTCCATTGAAATAAGAACATTGGCATTACACACATACCTTTACTACCGATAACATACGCCGATTATTAAATGTGTGTATTTAATACACATACTTGCCTGTTGAAATAAATATTACCAGCCAGAGTGCTCATTTCTCCTAAGATCGCTGATAGCAAAGATGATTTTCCAGCGCCCACCATACCAATAATGATTGTCAAAGTGTCTTGGCATAATATTGAAAATAGAAACAAAAATGAGTAGTGTCCACACCACTGATTCTACGTGGTTGGTACTTGAGTCTAGTTTTATGAGTTTTGATCCTAATATCATAACATTGAAACGTGTGTTTTTTTAACAAGATCTCAATATATCGAGTTAAATATCCATTGTCTGATCATTTTGGGTGTACATATTTAACATACCTATGGGAACTTCAAGGTCAATATCGTGAAGAATTGCCACATCAGAGTCAATGTCCCAGGCAAAATGTCCACCACTGATCTGCAATTAATGACATATATATCAAAATAACTAAACAGTAAACATGTAAAAAAAATTCTGATCAAATACAGTTGTAGTATCACTTCATGGTTATGACTGCAATTGTCTTTACATTTGTTACCATTTTCTATATTACCTAAAGAATGAATAATTATCAAATACAATAAATCTAATAATTGAGATGGCATGAGAGAATATCCATTGTTCTATACATCCTTATATCAGTCAAAGAGGGTTGCAATAAAACCAACTTCATTTGTGGAAAGTTTACATATATCTATCACGTTATTCATAAAAATGTGCATCAAATGATTACTATTATGTATCCCACTTACCTGTATTGATAAGTGGTCTGGGAGATATGTTGTTGGTATGGTGGCTTCACTCAGCGAAGTTTCAAATGTACCATATGATGATGATTCCCGATTGTCCAGTAAATTGCGAGTTTTTTCATCTGTAATCTTGAAATTGTTTGAACGTAGTTATAAATTAAAAGAAATAATTCTATGTTTTGGCTCGTCTCTATTCTGAAAATTTGCCTTTCCTTTCCTTGTCCCAAACTGTATCCGTTTACTATGTTTTCTCAACTGACAAGACCATATTCACTAATGTTCGCAGATAACGGGGTTGCGTAGATCGAAAACTCATTTTATCCACAATTATCAATGTCTTGGCACTAAAGTGTACATATTAAAGATAATAAATACACGCATATGGCAAATAATATGTAATAGTTAAAATAAAATATCATTGTATGAATGAAATGTGAAAACTTAAATAAAATCACAAGGTACCTCGCACAGGGGTAAAACATACCTTAAGATTTCCACCACTCTTACGTGATTGGTTGGCAACGTCATCTTCTTCGAGTCCATCGTCGAAAGGCGGCCGACCGTTATCGTGCTTTTCGATCTCGGGTGATGCAAAAAAACTCTGCAGTCTATCCATGCTGACTATA
Organism: Saccoglossus kowalevskii; assembly: GCF_978046115.1. Taxonomy (NCBI): domain Eukaryota; kingdom Metazoa; phylum Hemichordata; class Enteropneusta; family Harrimaniidae; genus Saccoglossus; species Saccoglossus kowalevskii. Next base: position 21,949,824 of record NC_140661.1, on the reverse strand, counting down.
GCGTTTACTAAAACTTGAACAGTGGTTGGTATAAGCATCATTGGTATAACCAGCAGATTGAAAAGAGCCAACGAGGAGAATGCCACTTCAGGCGTCAACGGTGTGGGACTCACGGCAGAATAGACAGCAAATGACTGAATGAAAACAAAATTACTTTTAAAAAAATCAGTATAGCACATCTTAAAACACCAGAGAAATACGTTAATGAGAAGTGCAGCCAATAAAAACACCAATTAAATGAGAAATGTATTATATATGCTAGAATAGAACCTCTTTATCTACCTAGCTGTACAATATAGGAGAGAATAACATTTAACCCTTTGAGCAGCAAAGTCACTTAAGGTCACCATTCGCAAATTACTTAACTTTATCAACAACGTCGATCAAGACCTGTAGTCAATGTGGTATCGTGCGCTGTTGGCCCAAAATTTACAAATAAATTACAAGAAAATGCAAAACATTGTTGACGACGACGACGGACGACGACGGACAATCAGTAATATGAACAGCTCCGCTTTGTCGACAGCGGAGCTAAAAAGGTCATAATAAACAAAGTCGAATAACCCATAAACCATCTAGGAAATGTTCATGTGAAATAACTACGCGTGCAATTAGTGCAATTCTACATAAAAGCAAAATGAAGCATCAGGTAGAGAGTGCAGAATACCATGAATTATTGATGGTAATCAATATCACCATACGAATGAAGTGCTATCTATATATGAAGTTTGATTAATGACAGATACAATTTAAAATTACTTAACGTTTGCCTTCACATACTTACAATAAATGTAACAAGGACTGGTACGCATTGAGCCACAAATGCTGAAAACATATATTATATATGTGTTAGTGTAGAGGAAATATGGTTTGAATATTTATTAGGTCGAAAGTTATTTCTCGAAACTTTAAGAACATACATTTTGAGAAGGATTTATCATATTTATGGGCTTTCCATCGTGACTGTTTTTTTCGAGGGTTCAAATTAATTTAGTGTTTGCTTTTCATAGCAGGAGTGTCATTTATAATTGATTTCAATCAAGCTGTGACAGGGCCAAGTTTAATGTTTACAACTACATCTAGACTGAGTAACACCCTATGCAATTGGAAGCCTCCGCCTTCTGGGATGTTTTATATTGGATTTTATAGGATTTCACGGACACGTATGTTCGAATTACGAGTCGGCTATAGGTCAATATGTTACTCCAAAAAGCTAAACGTTGATTATGTAATTAAGATAAAGTTGGAAAAACGTAGTCACTAGGCAAATATATACATATTATATGTGTCTATCTTAAACATGTCTGGTTTTAGTTGAATGTTATTTGTCTCTGTAAATCAAAGTCGGGTAAACCATACTACTCGCATTGCTCGTACATGGGCGTCCTGTTGTTGTAAGCGACTAATACATTGGAGCCGATAACTTAGGTGAATGTAACGTGCTAAAATGTATACCATTGGGTTCAAAGCGTTATTTGAAAGGCGGCAAGTATGAGGTACAAGATAGCCCGGCACGTGGTGATGTCACGTGGGTGTATTGAAAAAATCGACTAGAATATTTACGTACATGTCCATATCATTAGAAACCCTGATTTCAGCATTTGGCCGACTTCACTGTTACGTACGACTTCAATCCTCGATGAAAACAACTCTTCCCATCCATACAGTTTTAATAGCCTAATACCCTGTAAAAGCTCGTTGGATTTTTTTAAACGCTGGTCGGCGAATTTCTGCAAAATAAATCATTGATGACATAAAAGATAGCGAAAAAACAGGACGTACTTTTTTGAAATCCAGAACCCGTTCGATTATTTTTAGCTAGCAGGGCTCGACACTAGTAGTGCTGGTATTGGGTTCAAGTTCGCGTGTTTTCAAGTCCAAAAGTCCAGTTCATATAAACATTTCAAGAGATGTCAATATCCAAAACCATTAACATTTATGATATCATGTCTATTCATAACCTATTTAACAATTTTGCAACACTTTATCAGATCAGAAAACGCGTAATAAAATTACATTGGACATAGTTACTGAAATTTGCATGTAATCACAACGCCCATAAAATGAAAACAACGTTCCCGAAGAATCAAAATATAATTAACAAACGATAATGGCGTCATCATGTAGCATCTCACTTTAAATGTACAAAACATTTCATGATGGGAACTTCTCACAGGTGTAATATGTGTAACGTCGTTTAATGCACTGAAAGGGAAACTCATACCGGTAACACAAATTGTATGTTATTTGAACAAAAGAAATTATTTTGTGATCCAGATGGGATAGAAGTTTAAAATTGTTAATTTTGAATATTATACAAGAACACATATATACTGCCATCCAAAATTGTCAATAATTATTGTTTCACCAACCATTTTGGAAATTTTTTATAATAAACAGTTAATAACGCATAAACGCATCTTTAGATGCAACTTTTAACAATTATTATTGTCACAACACGAATATTTATAATAACTAATGTATATTTGAGTTCTAGTTCTATCCCACCATTGATTTTTAAATGACTGAATTTCACAAACGTTTGATTGGTTTCGCTTCACATGGAATATTAAATGTATACAATTGTTATTTGTAAAGTCAAACTCAGGCCAATAAAATGTGTATTTCTACGTGGACGGGACTTCAATGTTTCATGGTATCCACTTACTAATATTATTCTTTGTATTGCAGACATAGCATCGGCTATTTTATATTGCAACGGTGTGGCAACGACGAATACTGATGCACCAATCAATGCAGCAGGTCCAAGTCTCAGGTATAGCAGTATCAGAATGGTAGTAACCTTGGAAACAAACAAAAATAGAGCAACATGTGTGACATGGTATTATGTTGTTCATTCATCGCGCTCTGTTCGTAAATAAACAAACGGATTTCCCACAGTGCATGTCGCCCGGATAAATGTATATATATATTGCTAGCGTTCAACACCCATCGTTATGTCAATTTGGTATATCACCATAACAGACCATCCTACTTAAATAATTATATGTGCGCGTATTAATTTTTGTTTTTGCATAAATTTAAATGGATTCCATTATAAGATACAATAAGTGAATCTTATATCTGGCAAATCATTTGATATAACGTACCTGATAGGGCGTTGCGTATACGTGTATCTGATAATAGGAAAACCAACGTATATTCATAGCATCAACGGCCATGTGGTTTGTAATCTGGCCTACAGTTTTGTCGCCACTGGACAACACCCAAGACGACAATCGGAGGGACTTCTCATAGGTAAAAATCTAAAAACATACATTTATTATTTTGTTATTATATTGGGTTATGTATACAGTTATGAATACTGGTCAATAATCTTGGTATCCAAACTAGGCCTTTGATGCAAAAGCCTGCAGATATCTTCCTTTACTTTCTTTCTTACTTTTACATCGCCATCGCAACAGTGGTCGCTATTGAGAAAGGGAATTGAATATCGAGGCGCAAAAAAGTCTCGTGACTCTCGCGCTTTCAACGGGATTTCGGCGGCCATTTGAATATAAGGTGACACTATTCAGGTTACTTGACTTACCTGCAGACACGTGCGTGCTTTTATTCCAACAAAAATGCACATATTGTAAGCCCACTGTAAAATTAAAGCTTTCATTCCTGTTGCCACAAATATCACACCAATCAAGACAAAGCCATTAGCGAAAAACTCCTCTACAGTGACGTAACCAGTATTCTGAAACAAATATCCAATAAGGTTACGAACATGATACAATGCGCGGTTATTATAATATTTTATGCAATTACCCAGTAGAAGCAGGTTATAATACAAAATATTGTGCATTATAACATTGAGCAGTTTACCAAACTTTTGTTCTATTATATCTACAGAAGTTTGTTAGACACGAAAACAATATAACAACGCTCCAAAACGGGAAATCAAAATCGAAACTGCGTTTCATCGATGGAACGGCGAATTGTCTGTTTATGCTCTAGTCAATATGAGCCAGACCTCCCCAACTTCAGGATATGTAGGGACAGACAATGGATGAAATTGGCAGTGTCCCATCTCCTGAGGTAAACACAAAGCGTTTTACCGCCATGTGAATTCCCTCCCCTTCTTCCAACCCTTCCCTCGGGTTTTGTATGTGTCAAACATGGTATTATACACAGTGAGCCTGATATTACCATTGATAGTTATGAGCCCAACTTATTTCAGGCCTATCGGACTGTTCTGAACATCAATATCTCAAAAACTGGTCCGTTAATTTCCCCATATGCCCAGATGTATGGAAAACACTGTCTTGGGCAATATCAGAATTGTTTGTTTATCCTACCAAACATAATCTTAGTTTTCTCAACACAAAGCATAATTCAAGTCAATTGGCATTGACTTAGCATATAAGCAATAGTAAGCAAACCTTAAACGAGTATATATCACATCGTATATATTAAATATCCAAAGTATGTTTTAAGTTTGAACTAAATTCGTCAGTACATGAGCGGGAGTCGGTTCTGGGAACATGATTTTTAATCGGAACGGATGGTTGCACCAAGATCAATCATTCCAGTCTCTGTACATGTCTGTTCGCAAGACATATCTATTCACATTGTAAGGCCTAACTTAGGAACCCATAAGAGTATATTATGTTCTTTCACATCAAGACATGCACATGTTAAAACAGGTTTTCTTTGAATGACAATAATCTATTTATGGCAATATACAATTATTACATTGGGTCGTTATAGATTGCGAAGACACAAAAGGCTGCTACCTAATGCTACAATTTACCTTACAATTTACGTACAAAACGATACATTGTATCAATCATTAGAAGCACGTGCGAACCTTGGCTAGTATGCTGAGCAATTAAGTATAATAGTTTCCAGTCATGCTATATTTTGTTCGAAAATCATATTTAGGTATTAAGTTATTTGCCTACATTTAACTCGATTTACTTGAATAATTCATACTCACACTGACAGGTATTTCCTCATTGTAATACCACTTCGATGCAAACGTGACGACGCCACCAACTGCTAGAGGTGGTATGAGAGCTACGGTTTCAACAATAAAATTGAGTGCATTGGCCTGCAATATAGTCAGGCCATGCATTTTGAAATAAATTCTCCATAAAGACGGCATAGTATCCTTCTTTTTCTTAAGAACTCTTTTCTGTGTAAAAAAAGAAACAGTGCCGAAGTATTAGATGCTGTACGTGATGTTTGTATTTTAACTGTAGTCACTAAATAAATGAAACTATGTTGTCTTTATCATATAACCAACAACACATAGATGTTAAATACCACATCGGTCAATTTCCTGATGAATCGCCAAACAAAGTTTGTCTTATTATTATTATTTACTCATTTGTTAGTGGTGTGAAGATTTCAACAGTTTACAGGTTGATCTGCAATAACACTTGAGCTGAATAACTGACAAAAAGGAATTGGTTTGAATGCTTGACTAATCTGAATGGAAACACTAAGTGTGGAAAAAATTAAATTGTATGTCTTATACAAGAATTGAAATGCCAACAATTTTGCATGGAATGTGAGTGGTACAAATTAACCTTGATTTGAATGTGTCTCATTCGTGGATAAAATGTGAGAGATAATAAGTTGATATAACCGGAAAATTACATTTATATGGTTGAGGTGGGTATAGAATTGCAAAACGACTCATATATTTAAAAAAAATGATAACAATAAAACAACGAATTCACTAAGTGCCTACCTTTTCTACTTCGTATGCCGTCTTGAAAGACCTGTGCAGTGTGTTGCATTCAAATTCATCGGACAGGCAACCCAAGTCTTCTATCTCTAATGGTTGCTCGTTTCCAAGAACCATGATCCAGCTCATCGACCAGAACATTAGACGTGACAAAACATTCGTATATCGATACAAGTTGTACATGTTCTTCTTCTGCAGGTCTGGTGGGAAAGACGGTTCCTCGTAACAACACCCAAACACCTATGGAAGAAAAGTCCATGGACCTGAATTATTTAAAATCGGTAATTAATCTGTCGAGGGTTATTAATTATTTTAAACTGTAGGATGAAATAGTAAATATATTTTGCTTCAGTGATTGTTTTCAAACTTTGCTTTAATTCCTGTCTGAATTCACCTAAGAGTCTATATAGATGTCCTTATTACACTTATACATTCAAATGATGTGTAATATTATACAAACAGTAAATATCTATTCTGAATGATGTACACACGTTTTTCGTTTATCCGTCCACTATTATTTCAAAGATTTACGATGATTAAGTCAGTTGAGAATGAGAATGGGTTCCAAACGTTGGTACTGAACAGGGGAGATTATACAAGGTTATCTGAATACGAGCGTTAGTATCGTACATTGTCATGGGCTATTGTGGACACAGCTGTCCAAATCAAATAATTCATATATTATACCAAGGTTTAGGTCTTAATCCGCCCTCATAACGGTTATCTATCTTTATCTTGGCAGATAACACCCTTTGTTTAAAAAAAACATCAAAACTAAGAGGATTGAAAAAATGAAATAATGGTTCTAACTGGTGAAATATAATTAAAAACACAAGTACAGAAAGTATATTGGGGGAATGAACTATAAATAATGTCATACCAAAATCATGACGCCAAAATTGGCTCTTACATTTCCCTCTGCCCCCCCCCCCCGCATTGTGTGAGCAGACATTCGCAGGTAAGTAGTCTGTGTTTACTATTGGAACAGGTTTGAAAGTCAAAACCAACTGAGGGCGTAAAACGCGTTACTGTAAGTGCCATTATTAACCCCCATCATGTTGACATTGTGTCTTGTCAGAGTGAATAAATAAATGACAATCTAAACTTGATTAGGATTAAATGAGATTTACCCTTCGAGCGCCATAATTTTCCCTCCAAAATTTTGCCTGTTTTTTTATCTTTTTTTCGCCAAATTAACATAATATACTAATGGTTACACGTCTTAATTTTAAAAAAATCAAAAATGATAGGTTCATTTAGTTTGTGAACTTTGGCGCTCAAAATGTTTAGATGCAAGGTCACTAGACGTGTGATGTTCGACTGCGAAGCTACCCGAATACTATAAAGCTTTCTTTCAATATTTAGATCATATTTTCGTGACACACGTTCTGTTACTTGACTAATAACAATTTTATAAATCAAAATCTAATACGTCTCCGCGCAATATAATTTGGCGGTCAATGGCTCATCTTAACTTTGTTATCTTTGCTATCAAATATTGGCAATGAAACACTAAACAAGTGTATGATAGACGTAGTCATGGTGATATCACAGTCTATGGCTAGTTGTGTTTGGTTTCTGTTTTAAGATTTATCACTTCGTTTTTGATTTATAGTTTTGTCTGACACATTGAAAACACTATTTTTGCACGCGTCTGTGCCCTCATGGTTAATTTAACAATCTACAGCGCTAGCCATTCAGCGACAGTGCGTGTTTCTGTCACAATACATACTGTATAACAAGTATAGTGCATATAGTACTCAAGTACTCACACAGTACTCACACTTTTGCCTGACAAACAGCTGTTACAAACTAAAAAATGGATTCCCGTTATAAATCTGTGTTCATTGTGGACGAGATCGATACCGATACGCCTACTACGCCTACGTGGTGTCACGGCGATCGTCCTGACAGTTTTCAAATGTATAAATGTTTTACGTTTAAAGGTTGTATGTTTATCTGAAAGCGCCGTATACAAGACGGCAAAATGATTTGGTTTAAATTTGAAACGGTGAGTAATGGGACCACCTCATTTGCGCGCCCAATCAAATATTGAATTGAAAATATACTATGCGCAACAATAACTATTTATACATTTCAATGACAGCCGAACCACTGGCAACCAACCAGCCAATCAACGAACGTATTGCGCAACGACGTCATTTGAAAACGTTCCAATGTTACCCAATCGGCTAATAAAAAAACCTCTCGATGCCTTTGTTGTGCCGAGAGTAAAGCTTTTCCTACCACGATTGCGCACGGGTTCGTAGTGACGGTCATACATGGTAGATTTCAGCGAAAACGTTCGAATCAGACGACGCCTCAGATATGGTGAATAACACAATACAACTAACTGAGGATGAGATAGATTTCAGAGACACTTATGTTCGGCTTCACGTTGATTGAAACCTACACATTTTATTTGGGGGTGATATAATGGTATATGTTATTATCATTCTTGATTTGAGGTCAGAGGTCAACACAACTTACCTTCGTCCTCAATACGTGACATCCAACAAGAAAGCAAAGCGCGTATAATAAAATACAAAATAACACGATATCGTATCTCAAAATCAACACATCAAAACTAACGTGGGTTAATAAACTACCAAGTTCAACGACTTCTGCGGCTGTACCTAACATCCAATACATCACCAATAACCACGCCATGTTCGGTCGATTCCAGTATTCCATGTGATGGTAAAAAACTAAGGCAACGTTGACAGCAATAAACGCCGACACTTGCGGGACATACAAATGCGGTTGTGTGACGTCATTCCTGGATGTATCCATCATAATTCCCTCGCCAATGGCAGCGAATAGAACTATACAAATACACGCCACGCAGGTCCATTGCAGTATATGACCTGGGAACGGTATTAGCCATTTCACTTTCCGGTTTCGTAGCTGTGTACGGCATCCACACACGACAATCACGAGTATAATCAACGCTGTGAACAGTAAATGTAAACACGCCTTGAGGAAGTGTACCATGCAGTCATTTCCCATGTCAAACGGGTCAACTATCATATTCGAACGATAGTCGCCGCAAAACCAGTGCCTGGTTAAGCTAGCGTTGATAATAGTTCCGTTCGTTGCCATAAGTATTACTGTGACAAAGTCACCTGAGCGATCCACATAGCAAGAGAATTCGAGAGAGGTCAGAACTGACAAGGGGCAATCAAAACACGTGGGTGCCACATGTGCAAAGGGCGCTTGTACTAATGTTTACCTCGACAGCAACGTATCACTGATCGCCCTCTACGGCAACCCGCGGCTTAGGTCTATGACGCCGTTTCGAACAGGGCAGTTTACTTTTTGTTACCATAACGTCCCCGTCACGAAATATTTTTTTAAATAATTGTTCATCATCAAGTTACAAATTTCGATTTCTTTTCCTGACGCATCATTATTATAAACTATATGACCTGTGGTGACATAGTTCGCGGCTATGGGTGCCGTTTGTGCATTTATTTATATAGCGTTTTTTTATGGATTTAAATTATCATATACAAACAATTCTGTGATTTTTCATTATTAATAAATAATGATATTCCAAATCAATTATATAGGAATCATGAGTTAACATGTTTGTTTTATTTATGAATAATAAGATTCGTACTATTATATATACAATATCTTTATGTACATTTTATTATTTATAAATAATTTTACTCAATACGTTATTTAATTGTGACTTGAGATATGTTATGCATATAAAGAAATTATGAAGGTCGAGTTCAATTCTATGAAAACAATCTTTGTTTCAGCATTTATTTACAAACCAAGGATCAACGTACTATATTCTTTATTCATATTAATTGGATTTATATACAAACTTTTGTGTTTCGTATATACTCAGAAAGGTGTGTAATATTATTTACATATGATGCAGCAAAATGCATTATTTATAAATGAATATCATTAAATTTAAGTAAGCTCGTTATTTGTAAATAATAATACAGACGCGTGTATTTCCTATTTCATTGCTAAATTTGAATAAGCGCATTGAATGTAAATAACCAAGCGCGAACATCGAAGTTTATGAATAATTGCAATTCGACGAATAACTTTATTTGCAAACCATGGACGTTGGTGGCGTTTTCGTGATTTATAAAAAAAAGTGAGGGTCTCAAAATTGAACATGAACATTTTGGGTGTGACGGTCACACTCTTTGATTCGATTACCTTAAAAAGGCCTGCTAAAAATTTCGTCTTTTTAAGTCAAACTGAATTATATACCGCGGCATGTTCTGATTAATGCGATGATTATAGCGTAGATTCATCAATATAAAATAGCTTCATTCAATTCATAACATGTAAATAGCGTCACAGAAATACAGACATGGTTAGGTCTTCTGATAACGATACAATACACAACCTGTATACCATTTATTTCCAAAAATGACTCCACTGATACAGCGGCAAGTGTTCGACAGGTACAGGAACGCGGTAAAGACAGAAATTGAGCTGAACTCGAGCAGAAGTAAAGCAAACACTGATTGGTCAATGCCGACCTTGTACGGATTTTAAGGTAGATACTATTAATAAGTCTTGCCGTTTTCTAGTTTGTATTTATTGTATTGTCTGAAAACAAATGCACAGATGTTTTTATCGACACTTATATGCCTCAACTCAATCACTGTAGTGCTATGCAAGACAAAACAATCGCATGTCGAATACAATGTATGCCATAGAGGGCGGTGATACCTGTTATGTCGCAAACATTAATATTATTATTATTGTTAGAGTTATTATCGTTATATTCGTTGTTACCGCCGATATTCAAGTGTGATTGCATAAATTATGTTAATTAGGACACTCTGAGTGTCGATAAAACCATCTGTGCATTTGTTTTCAGACAATACAATAATTACAAACTAGAAAACGGCAATATCAATAGTATCTACCTAGCGAAATTAATAACTTCCACAAATTTTGTGCCGTTTTGTGACGTTTACACGACTGATCTCGTCTGTAGATGAGCCATAAAATTGGTATCATTATGTTCTATTCTGTAAATGTTAATGAATGCATAGGCCTCCGAGGATATGTCTGCATGAATGGCCAGAAAACAAAATGCCCCTCTTGAAAATATTTATGGCGTGAGAAACTTGCTTGCTTGACAGTGACAAAATTCGCCACGTGTGTAGTGATTCAATTGTGATGTTTCTACCCTAGCTAATAGTGTTCATATTACATGAACACACTCGTATCATTCTAGGTGCCAACAGTTTCAAGAGCGTGCACATACAATGAAATAAATAAATAAATAAATAAATAAATGAGATATATAAATGAAATAATAAATAAATAAAGCAGCGAGAGAGAAGACTATAAGAGCATCGTCGTGATTAGAATTGAAGGATATGCCTACATAATTATGGACCTTTAGGCAGTGGTTTCCGGTTCGACCGTTAACATCGCCATCATTTGGTCATTAGTTGATATGACTAATATATATAGGTACATGCTCCTAAACAATATTTTCTAGTTATTTGTAGAATATTATTGTGTAAATATTATACCATTGTTTTCTAGTTTTTTGTTTTTCGTTATTTTATAATTATTTAAACTGTCAAGTGTACTGTAAAATGACTAATTTTCACTGATTTCACTGATTTCAGGTACATTCAGTGGGTTTTAAATTCACGGTTTTATCATTTAGATAATGTGTTCTATGCTAAATTTTACATATTCACTGGGTTTTAATTTAGCGCATTTTCCAGTCAGCGAAGTAAGCAAAATTAAAACCCAGTGAATAATTAACCCTTTTACAGTAATTTAATATCTAAATTAAATATATATGTAGCAGTCATTCCATGGCAAGCGAGTGCAGCCTAGCAGTATAATGGCCCACTCAAAATAAAACTGACGTAACCATAGAACGTCGAAGTGCGTGAATTGTGGAAATCGAGGTACATGTATTAGTTCGCGCGCGAGTTGAGCGGGATTCAAGATGGCGTTGGTTGCCAGAAAACGATTAACTTATCATTAAACAACATTCTGAAGATGTTTCGCTTCGCATAATTTGTGAAACAACAAACAAAATTCATATTGCCACGATTGACGCATTGTATGAACACCAAATATAATAGTACCACTGTAAATTTGAAACGTATTCGGTATACAGAATTTGTTTAATGCGTACTTGATTTGCAGTATGTTAAGATTGTTGAATGAATGAATGCAGTGTTAGTACTTTCACTCGCATCCGTAATTGGTAAAATGTGAGAAGCGGGTACGTCTCGCAATTTGGCAAGACTTCTTGTTCTCATCGGTATTTGTGATAATTTGTTGATATCTGCCATATAACAAAATTCTCGCCAATTTATGTTTACTTCTTATAATTATCACCGTTTATCAGTAAGAAGTCGCGCCAATAAATTGATGAGAACAGCGTTTTAATTTCAAAGGTTTTATTTCAAAATTTATATGATATCGAGTGTAGCTGAGCTGCGAGAAGGTGTCAGTTTCCCGGCCTAGTATCATTTTGTTACCAACAGTTCACACTTTGCAAAGTAACAATCTTCATTCTATATTTCACCAATTCATGTACAACGCAATAAATTAACGTGCATGAACCATTACTAGAAAATTATATTTTTATTTACAACATTTTACAATTCTGGTCATTACATGCTTGTATCTTCACCATCTATAAGGCTCGCTTATTCAGTCATCGCCTCACTAATGATGAGACTTCGACTTTACACCCAACATAATCTAGAATGGAAACATAAAAAATAGGTAAATCATAATGTTTAGAAAACTGTAAATAGCTATAGTATTATATTTTCCCTAAAATAATGCAACAACTAAAACCCGAACTAATTTTTCCCGACATCTTTAATCTGCATAACGGTCGCCGGGAAACGGAGCTATTATGGAGTTAACGTCAAAATATTTTCTGATCAACCGCGTTGTTAAGATTGTTTTCTCACTGTGGCCCAAACTTCAACAAAACGTCTCTAAGTGCCAGCGACCACAAAAAGTTACTGGTGTTCGGTCGAACTGATGCGCAAAAATCGCCACTTTCAGAGTAACCACGCGAAATAAACATCTAAATTGGAATCGTTAGAGTTATAGCGAGAATGGTTTGACGACGTTTTTGAATAAAGCATTATCTGACTGTTGTCTCATTCAGAACCGTAATTTAGCGTATACGTTTCGAAAGCCTAAGGGTTGAACCATTTGATTTTTGAGGGAGGGTCAGAATTAAAAAAAATTGCGAAGTGAAGGGTTCTTCAAAAAAAAAAAATGTTTGCTTCACCAGTGTAAAAAAATATTTGTCACTATATGACATAGGGAAAAAAATGTTTCCATCAGCTGTTGTTGTGTCATCTCTAAACACGGTAGATTCACTTGAATTACTGCGTCATAAGAATATGCCAATTCTTCCTGCCAAGATAAGGGGGCACAGAGTACAATAAGAAACTAGGTCATATATAAATGGATGTCAATGATTCTGGTTTGTGGATTAATTAATAGCAGAGGGAAAATTAATATCTGCATTTCAATATTAATTTCAAAAACAATTTCACTCTGGTTGCATTTAGATTGTATACCATATATGCTCTATTAGAAGAGCATCTCCAATAGAAGCACATGTACGACAACAATTGCATTGATTGTATACTGATTTATTAAAATATGGTGTATTTTGACCATAGAAACACCTGTTATTTACATAAGAGCATGCGCTACTAATAGAGCAAATATGGCAACATCTCTGACAATTTAGCTGTTTTAGTTTAAATACATTTTACAGACTAAAACAGAAACATTGTTAGAAAGTTAAAAGTTAAAAGTTGCTTGCAATATTGCTGACTACTGTAAAATACTTTATTTTCTCTGGAATTTATTTTTGCTGAAAACAGCTTTCTGGCATTGTGTGGATCTAATTTTTCACTATGTTGTATTAAGACTCAATGCAACGTATAGAGAAAGCTGCATTTTCACTGGAATTTATTTTGCAGAAAATTGACTTCAGGTAAAACAGGGAAAATAATATGCAAGTGCAAATAAAGCATTCCACTGTATGTTATGTGACCACAATAATAGACAAGATACATTCATGATTGTATGGAACCATGTTTTATTAAACAAGTAATAAATAAAATAAATATCAAAGAAAGCTTAGAAAGAACTGTGCTGAGAGTATTGGAGACACATTAAAATTAATTCAAAATTTAAGATTTGCTTTTCAAACAAGAAGCTTGGCAACTAATTTTTGTCTGCTATTTGAGATGCATAACATGAAAAAAATTTGATTCACATTATCAAAATTTATAATACATACAGAAAATACATTTGATTTTTCATCCATGGTTTTTAGTCTAATTAGTTCCAGAGCACCTCTGCGATGAATTCAATTTAAATCTGATTTGTTTAATATCAAAAATGGGCTAATAATCGATAATCAATATGCATGTCTATCAACATTAAATTAATCATGTCTGTGGATTACCTCAATGAACCAAATGAATTATACAAATTAAGCAATTATTATGCATAGATTTAGGTCTGTATATTGTTTCAGGGTGCACATGTACAAAGTTTCATTATAATGTCATGATTAATCCTAAGTAAATTAGTGGAAAGCTGAAAAGTAAATTTTTATGCAAATTAGGTAATTATTATAGATGTATATAAACCTAAAACTAATTTGATCATCACACTGTGTTAGAGTATATATGTACCAGGATTCATTAAATTAAATTAAGATAAGTACTGTCACAGACCATCTATGTACGAAGTTTCATTCAAATGTGATTAACCAAAAATTATGATTTATTATGCAAATTAAGTAATTAATATGATCTGATTTTAACCCAAAACTAATCAGGTATGTGTATTGTCCTAAAACATCTATGTACCAAGATTCATTGAAATGGGATAATTAGTACTTGCGATATCAGTGTAAAAGCCAAAAAATAACTAATTATGAGAAATAGTTGATCAATATGCACACATTTTTAGCTTAAAATTAATCAGGGCTTTGAATTGTTCTAGAGCATCTATGTACCAAGTTTCATTGAAAAGTAATGAAGTAATAGTACTTGAATATTCAAAAGCTGAAAATTGATTAATTATGCAAATTAGGTAATTAATATTTCACATATCTGTCTTTGCATCGTCCTATGTATCTATGCAAGTTTCATTGAAATGTGATGATTATTACCTGAGATATCAGTGGAAAAGCCGAAAATTGACTAATCATTATGCAAATTAGGTTAATTATATGCATGGATTTTTACCCAAAACTAATCACATCTGTGCATTAGTCCGGAGCATCTATGTACCATGTTTCATCAAAATGTAATGAATGGCTCTTTAGATATCAGCGGAACAGTCAAGGAACAGCTAAAAATTAGTTAATTATCATGCAAATCAGGTAATTAATATGTATGGATTTCAACCAAAACCTAATCAAATCTGCGCATTAGCCCAGAGCATCTATACACCAAGTTTCATTAAAAACCAACACACGGTTATCAGTGGAACGGACAGACACACAAACACACACACACATACAGACAGGGTAACTGCAAAGACTACCATTGTGTGCTTCGCACACAGGAGTCAAAAATAAATAAAATGTAATAAAATAAATATTAAAATAAATGAAAAACAATTTTGTCAGCAAATGTTTTACATCACACTCTTACAGAGCAATCTCGTTCTGACCTACAATCCGACTCTCACCACCCACCTCTCTTTCACCAACCATTCCACTCTCACCACCCACCTCAGTCACACCTACTATCTCATTCTCACCACCCACCTCACTTTCACCAACCATTCCACTATCACCATCCACCTCACTCGCACCTACTATCTCATTCTCACCACCCACCTCACTTTCACCAACGCTTCCACTATCACCACCACCTCACTCACACCTACCATCTCATTCTCACCACCCACCTCACTTTCACCAACCATTCCACTATCACCACCCACCTCACTTTCACCAACCATTCCACTCTCACCACCCACCTCACTCACACCTACCATCTCATTCTCTCCACCCACCTCACTTTCACCAACCATTCTACTATCACCACCCACCTCACTCACACCTACCATATCATTCTCACCACCCACCTCACTTTCACCAACCATTCCACTATCACCACCCACCTCACTCACACCTACTATCTCACTATCACCACCCATCTCACTCACACCTACTATCTCATTCTCACCACCCACCTCACTCACGCCTACTATCTCATTCTCACCACCCACCTCACTTTCACCAACCATTCCACTATCACCGCCCACCCACTCACACATACCATCTCATTCTCACCACCCACCCCACATTCACCAACCATTCCACTATCACCACCCACCTCACTCACACCTACCATCTCATTCTCACCACCCATCTCACTTTCACCAACCATTCAACTCTCGAGCGTCTGTGTGTCCGTCCGGAGCCATTTCTCGGACACCCTTTGACCGATCTCGTTCAAACTTGGTATACAGACAATGTAATAATAATAATCTTTATTGTAATCGTATCCTTATTGGGATTTTGACAAAAGTGTACAATAAAGTATAGAGAAAAAAAAAGAAGTAAAATAAAAAAAAAAATGTATGATGACCTGCACATGCACGCCAATTTAACTGGTGTAGACAACTCTTGTTTAATAATTTCACACCATTACAAGTTGTTAAATTGAGAGAATAAATGTATGGACAAATATTTGAGACTTATTTTGATGTAGAATACTCTCGTTTAATAATTTTACACCATTACAAGTTGTTAAATTGAGAGAATAAATGTATGGACAAATATTTGAGACTTATTTCATTTTGGTGTAGACAACTCTCGTTTAATAATTTTACACCATTGCAAGTTGTTAAATTGAGAGAATAAATGTATGGACAAATATTTAATACTTATTTTGGTGTAAACAACTCACGTTTGCTTAATTCCCACAATTACAAGTTGTTAAATTGAGAGAATAAATGTATGGACAAATATTTGAGACTTATTTTGGTGTAGACAACTCTCGTTTAATTATTTTACACCATTACAAGTTGCTAAATTGAGAGAATAAATGTATGGACAAATATTTGAGACTTATTTTGGTGTAGACAAGTCGCGTTTGATTAATTCCCACAATTGCAAGTATGAGAGAATAAATGTGTCTACATATATTTGATACTTATTTAGATGTAAGAACTCCAACTTCCACTGTTGCAAGTTGTTAAAATAATGAAATAAATATACTGGTATCATTGAATATTTGATTTAATTGTGAAACTTTCTAACAAAATGTTAACTGCTGACTTCGAACCCTCAATCAACAATTCCGCAGACACAGTATCGATTCCACAACTGTTTATCTCTTGTCACAATTTGGAAACTTTTGAACAAATTGCGCATCGTCCAGTTTAAGACGTAAGTTATTTTATTATTTATTCATTCAGTTTTGCATGTTGGAGTTTCGTGAGGTTTATTATTTTTTCGCGACGTTCTCTGTTTACTTGTTACGGTTTGAGGGATTCGGTTTTCAGTTTATTTTACTTACGTTTTTACAGTAGCTCTGTTTTATCTCAATGGCACGTTTGTGTACCACGCCACGACGTTGGTCGTTGAGTGGTGTTCATTTTGCTAACTACTTCAATATTCCGATGAGTTGAACGGGAAAGCCAAAACGATTGCTGGTTTCCGATTGCTTCGGTTCCGGTGAGTGTGTATCTAGTGGATTTCGAACCCATGGCGGTTGTATTGTGCGTTTTTTTATTTCCCATGTTGGCCACGCCGTAATATGCAATCACTTCCCCGTTTTATTGTGATTTTGTGAGTGTTTAATGATGTTTTCCTCACCCGTCATGACCCAGTTTCAACCACACGGTCATTATGCAACGAAGTGCGTGACCCTTGGCGTGACCCGACTGACTACTAACACACCAATCAGCTGTCTAATGTATGCAGATGATATAGTTATTCTTTCTAAATCCAAAAGTGGCCTCCAGAATGCCCTTGATAATGTCTCAAAATACACACAGAAATGGAAACTCGCTGTGAACACAGAAAAAACAAAAATTATGGTTTTTAATAAAAATAATAAACTCTATGACAGTGATTTATTCTTTTTTGAAGGGAATGAGATTAACATCGTGAGAAATTATAATTATTTAGGTATTGTCCTCAGCCCTAATGGAAAATTTAAAGCTGCTATGAAACATCTGAAATACAAAGGAATGAAAGCATTATTCTCTTTAAAAGCCAAATAAGGTCATAATGAAAGCCTCAGTCCCTCATTATTGTTATCATTGTTTGATAAACTAATAAGACCAATTCTTATATATGGATGTGAAGTATGGGCTGAAGAAAGTTCATTCAACTCTACTATAGAAGATGTACACCTCAGCTTTTGTCGTTTCATCCTAGGCGTTTCAAAAAACACTCCGAAATTGGGAATTTATAGTGAGTTGGGTAGATATCCTATCGATTTATTCATTAAAAAACAGTTAATAAAATATACAAACCACCTAAACAAAATTCAAAACCCCATTATTAAGGAATCCCTCCTACTTAACAAGACTATAAAAAGTAAGTGGTACAATGAACTTAACTCAGTACTGAAATCTACAAATACAACACTATTAGATATTGACAATATAGAGCTAAAATCGTCACAAATGTCACGGATATATAATAAAATAAAAAATGTATTTATAAAACATTGGATTAACTCAATTAATGATGATAACAGACAAAACACTAATACAAAAAACAACTGAGGACTTACAAAAAATTTAAAACAAACTTCATTTTGTAAAACTACTTAATTAAGCTAAAAAATAAAGAACTGAAAAGTACCCTAACTAAATTCAGACTGAGCAATCACAGTTTAGAAATTGAAAAAGGAAGACACAACAGAATCAAAAGTAGCGACAGAATCTGCAAATTGTGTAATAAAAATGATATTGAAGATGAACATCACTTCCTCATAATATGCCCAGTATATAGTAAAGAGAGGGTCATTTTATACAATGAAGCTGAAAAGATTATTCCTGACTTTACTAATCTCACACCTGAAAATAAATTCATAAAAATAATGTCAAATAATAACTTAGCAATTCCTCTGGCACAATGTCTGAAATACAGCTTTGCTATTAGACAGCAGCACCTACTTAGTCATTAACTTTTTTTTTTAAACCTATTCATTGGGTTTTTGTTTTTATATTCAGTTTATAGTTTTTTGTTGGTGTTTCATTTTACTTTATTATATATTTCCGTTACTAACTTCAATTTAGTCTGTTTCTGGTTGTCTTTAAACTATTAGCCATTGTAATTTGATTAATTTTTATCTGTAATTTTTGTTGTTGTTGTAACCTTTAACCTCCTTCAGTAGGTTGTTATGAGTTAATAAATTGTTTGTTTATAAACTAGTATATGAAAGTTATGTTCAACTGTTAAGCTAGGATTTATTACCGTTATTATCATTATATTGTCACGTGATTTGTTTCACCTTATGTGTAATGTCTTAAGTATCGTTATTATAATTTGTATATACCAATTCGTATATGCCGAGGAAACGACCCCGATTGAAGGTCATGTATTTTATGACGTCACCAATTCGTGTGTAGGTACGGCTTTTAGAACCGTGCCCACAACGTTTCCCACATTGTGTTCAGCACTCGACTACAACATCAACTTTCCAAATTTATCGGTTTGTAACGCAACTACGTCTCAATATTTCAAGCAAGTGACTACAAGTTGTCACGCGACTATTCTTCCATACGCTGGTCTGTAGACAAATCTGAACATGGCGGGCGAAACAATTGACCGCGTACAAGTCTATTATGGTAAACAAATCCAGTCGAGAGACGATTTCCAGTGCAGCATCAAATGCCCAACGAAAATACCCAAATCTATTTTGAATGCTATGAAAGAGGTGCACGACGATGTTACTGCTAAGTAAGTGTTTTAATATTATTATTTACAATTTTAGTGATTTTAAAGTATGGTGTTTCCACACACAGTGGAACATATTCATGATTGAAGTCAATCATCGACCGATTTGGCACAGACGAGTTGCCTTAAACCGTGTTGCTTATGGTGTCAAACACAATGTCCCGATATATTACTGTAAAACATGCCTTTTTTGCTAGCATGTTATTTTAGCTAATTTAGCTAAACTGTAATTTCGCTAATTCAAGATGCAGCTAATGTAACAAAAAGTATATTCTCACAGAGAGATAGTCGACTCTTTAGCTAAATTAAGATTCTGTTAATTCATGCCAAGAGTCAAATCCGCTAAAATTGCATGCAGCTATTTCAACATGTTCTACAGTATGCTTGTCATGGTTGTTTAGTCGATAAATTCACTGTCTAATTCGCCGGAAAAAAACTGTGTATTTTTTGTTATTCCGTTGTTCTTGTGACAATTATTTGAAAATTAGACATGCGCCTGTCACAAAGTCCTGCATTTAATTACACGGATGTTGAATGAAAAAGCAAAATAAAGAGTGATTGACTGTCAACTGACGTCATAACCACAGTCCAATCACTGTTCATAATACCAATCACATAATTAGTGTTATACATTGGACTCTTGTAGTAGAGGTGGATGGTGGTATAGGTAGGCTTCTCAGATTAAAAAGATTATAGTTAAATATGAATTCGTTATCACAAATAATATTATAAAATTAAATTATGATTTAAATTCAAGACCATTCAATGTGTAGTAGATTTGCACGTCGGCTGACTTGTTGCAGCTGTTTGGGACTGTACCATTAGTCAAAAATAGATCCCACTTTGTGCTTTTTGACAAACCAGTATGCTTCGTGGGAAAAAAATTATATACATTAAATGTCTTTTTGCTGAGAATTCTTACTCGTTTTTATCAAGTCAAATTTTTTTGCTTTCACCAATTGTCATAGGACATTTATGCCATTCATATACCTGTGTTCACATGAAATATCATACTGAGACTTTTATATAGATCGCGTGACGTTGGAGATGAATTAATGACCTACTTCTATTGTGCTTAAAAAAAACCTACAATTGCTATTACAAACTGGCTGGGTGTGGACTCAATGTTTATACAGACCACTGATTGTCAAATGTAAATGCAGTATTGAAGCAATAAACAACATACAGGGTATGCAGCGAGAAACCACAATTCACGATATTTACACACAAGCGTCAGCAATTCCTAGTGATACGGCTCGTACACCACTCGTATATTCTCCATCGCAACCAGACAAATAATAGGGAATAAAAAATATGATACCATGGTTACAACTGATTCAGTCCACAAAATTGTAACAGAAATGTACAATTTCCGCCATAATCGACTAAGACGAATCAGTTTACAGACTCAAATAACTACGGAGTCAGAATACCTCGCTGGTATTTCTTACCTAAAATCTGCAAACCGCCACCAGAGGGCGGTATATTTAAATTTTAAAAAATCCATGCCCCATTCCAAGAGTATACAATCACTAAAACAATACACGTACATTTCAACTTATTGAACAAAACTAAAATACAACTATTTTAAAATAACATTCTTGTTACCATGGACAGAACGATTAAAGTTGACACTGATATAAGTGTTTACAGTGGTAGCTCACTGAAAGTGTTACTAAGTTTTACTTTTTAGTAAACTGGAACGCTGGTTGTGTATCATGACCTTGAACTACTAGTATTTCAAAGGATAACGCTTTTTCGATTCAAATGTCATATATAAAACGTGTAATGTATTACATAACGTAAACACCGAAGGGTTAATATTTAAATCGCAATTCATTTCATTTCGCATTTATCATCCTGTTTTTGTAGTAACAACATTATATTTTACCTGACGAAGCTCATACGTGAGCGAAACGTTGCAAATAAAGTGTGTACAATTAAAGTGATTATTTGCTTTCATGTTTGTTCTTTCACCCATTTATTTGAAGCCTGTGCATCCTTCCTGGATCCCTCTATTGCCGAACTTGCCATGGTGTTAGTACTTGCTCTTCTACTTGCAGTTTGCATCTGTATTCGATTTGTTTAATACAATATAATTCGGTTTATTAGAACCACAACGATTGCTTTCTGAGACATAAATTATTTAATCCGTGGAGATAGAAACGTACTAAAAGACAAACTAACAACTTATACACAAAATGACGAAAAAAACTATGAGACCAGCTGAACTGTATATAATATATAACTTATTACTCACTGAAGGCTATCCGAGTCTGTTAAATACATATGGATGATCGAAACAGCGCCACCACTCGAGTGACACTCAATCACTAAGTGTTTTATCGGTATAAGCCTAACTACCTCTTACTACTATCTGCTGGGTATGTATTCAGCCAAGGCAACACTGCCCTCATCGACGCGCATCGTATAGCTATTTGTTGTCACGTTGCACGCCGCTCACTGGCGAGCTGGCTTGATGTTGATATTTGGTGCATCCTCGCAGCAGCGCCCTCTTATCTTGTTCTGTCAATATGATGACTTGACTCCAACCACAGCGGCTCACGTTCGTTTTGTTCAGTAACATTAGCATACCAGTATAAAATACTATACCGATTAAACAAGGGTCATGATGACTTTGATCACATGTTAATCATTAATTTGTCAAATCATTGATATTGTTGTTAGTTGGCAAAGTGCTGAGTCATCATACATATTCGAAGCATTGGTGAAATCTGTGCCCTGATACGTGCTGTCAGTTGTGATAATCTGTGTCACTGTACTCTATATAAAATTTGGCATCTCGTTATTTAAGCACACAGCTATAAAACACTGCGCATGCGCTGATGAAATATGGGTCATTTGGTAATTATTAAATTGCACTACCGTAAACGTGCCATCTCAATATTTAAGCAAACACATTAGACAAAGTCTGTTTCACAGCAAAATTGTCAAGATGGTATCTTAATGTTCCGGCCTTGACTTAAAGTGCGTATATAAGGGACGACATCTGCAGAAATAAAATCTCGCATTAGACAATCTGAAACCGAACATGACGGACGAGACAGTAGGCCGCGTTCAAGACTACTATGGTAAACGAATCCAGTCGAGAGACGATTTCCAGTGCAACATCAAAAGCCAAAGTAAAATACCCAAATCTATTTTGAATACTATGAAAGAGGTGCACGACGATGTTGCTGCTAAGTAAGTCAACGGTGGTTTATAGTTTTCTAATATTTTAAGAGTATGATGCGCTACCGCTCACAGTGGTACATATACATATATTTACAGATGTGTAAACAGTATAATGGTCTAATCAATGCGTGATTGTCCGCCGTAGTCATCGCATCGAAGTGTTTAGCGTGAGACCCTTTGTCGAACACTCCAGGCATGTTTTTGATGATGATGTGAGGGGGGGGGGCTGAAATACAAATCCAGGTTCTCAAATCTCGCAGGCTGAATAGTTACACTTGCAGCATGCAATATATATGATAGGACCTGTCGGCCTTAAAACAGTGACGTGTTGGAAAATCATGTTGTACCCAATGTTTATATCACGTGACCCCATGAGCTCTCTCTATGCGTCATGGGAAACACAGTGGAGGATGGAATTGGAAAGGGGCTTTTGAAAAGACGGGGAAACAGGAACTGCGCCGTGAACGGATGGCTTTATGAATAATGGACTAATATTGCTTGTTCTATCGAGACTTTAATATGATGCGGTATAAATAATAATATTGTACTCTACCAGGTATTACGGATGTGGCCTGTGTATCCCCAGTTGTTTAGAAGGCTGCAGTGTACTGGATCTCGGGAGTGGTGCCGGAAGAGATTGTTTTATCGCCAGTAAACTTGTTGGTCAACATGGTCACGTGACAGGAGTAGACATCACCGAAGAAATGGTGAGTTGTAAACTCTAACAGGGCAGGTTTATTGATTCAGGATTAATGATGAGAAGATTGCTACTCTATGAGTGGTTATTACGCCAAGAGGTGATTATTATGTCATAGGTGATTAATACGTCACGGGGTAATTATTACTCCTTGAGGTGATTATTATTGGTCCTCTAACAGTGTAGAATGATACCTTCAAAATAACCAATTGTTTGGCGTTGGTATTTTTGCTGGACTTTCATTTTTCATACTCGAATAATGCGATCTGTCAGTTACGTCATTGCAAGAGAGCTTTCCAAAATCCAGCACCTGTCCCGTGAATTTCGTGAACTACACTGATATTCGCATCATCTATTGCTAATGTCTGCGACTATTTCCGTCATACTTGTAAATATTTCTTGTCAAATAATTTGTCAAGAACAAAACAAAAATAATTGACGCAGCACAAATTTAGCGAGTTCAATCAATTCGTCAACAGAGGGCGCAGGTGCAGTGGCGAAATAAGTTAAAATTGTACCGCACTTTTTTTTTTTCGTTCGCTGACCAGAAACCTATTTGTTTCGCCCTAACAATGCTTTATATTGTTTTATAGGTTGAGTTTGCTGATAAATACAAGGAATACCATCGTAAACAATTTGGATATGACAAAAGCAATATAAACTTTACTTTAGGTTACATGGAGAAACTTGGCGATGCACAGATCCAAAGTAATACATATGACATCATTATGTGAGTATTGCTGTGCTTCGATTTGATTTCGGTTAATCATTTCAATCTCGCTTCGTCTTCTCAATAATGTTCACGCTTTAAAAACGTTCTTGGTTTTAACATTAACTGTGATTTTGATGTTACATTTCAGTTCTAATTGCGTCATCTGTCTCTCGTCAAATAAAACGGCTGTGTTGGCGGAGGCGTTTCGTGTGTTGAAACCTGGTGGGGAGCTTTACTTCAGCGACATGTACTCTGATCAGCCTATACCGGATAGCATAAGAAACTCAGACGATGCTGTATTATGGGGTATGGATTCTCAAGTCAGCCCACTCATACCCAATCTCTCGATATCACTTTTAGCCCCCGTTCGGACGCAGTCCAAAAACAAGGACTTATGACTTATGTGACCTCCGTGCGTGCACCAGTCCATACGTTTCCACCTGTATCTCGGACATGCCTTGTCCGATTACATTCACACTTCATGCATCACATATCTTGGGCGACTTGTGCACGTTCATTAGTTTGGGTTCAAAATGGTCGAATGGCGGTCATTTTGCTTTTTATTAATGAATTCAAGCATTTCTGCAAGTCGGGGTCTGAATCTCGGTCAATCATAGATTTTGTTCAAAATTTGTATGTACATTGAACTTCATGGGACCTTATGTCATGTTTTGTTTGACAGATCAGACTCAAACTGACCGACTAGAGGACATTTTGTTTTAGTGAATGCAGTTCGGAGGCATATATCTGACATTCCCTGACCTTCCACGCTCAAACTTTATATATGTCTTAAACTTGAAAACTCATGGGGACTATTTAACGTAAATATCTTTTGTTCACTAATTTGATAATGCATTGTTCTTGGAACAATTTCACTACACGTACATCATGATTTCCTTGTCTTCACTTTTACATTGAATTGTACACGCCTTGGTAACAGTAACGTATATGTAGATATAGATTACAATCTATCGATACAGTGTTCAGGTTTAAACTTACTGCAAATCGTACTTCATCCCTACCTGTGAACAATTTTTATAACCGGAAATGTTGTCCAAATTATACAACAAAAACTCATAAAATATATAACGTATCCACACTTGTAAAAAGTTAATTTTAACATCACTAATCTCATTCAGCATCTGTTGCAATGTAACATACATCCATGCTGAGTTTACTGCACATTTTAAGTGATCTTAAATTATTCTACTCTCTATATACAGGGGAGGGTCTCTCCGGGGCATTATGCTGGACTGAGTTAATGGATATTGCTGGGAAGATTGGTTTCACCAAACCACGACTTGTTTCTACGTCCGAAATCATAGTCAAAGAAGAATTACAGAAACAAGTTTGTATGTAATTGTTGTATTCTACATATATGCATTTCGTATTTAATGCAATAACAACAATATAATACAATACAATACAATACAATACAATACATTTCATATTAAATCATAAAGCTATACACAGTATTCGGTAACAAATTACCATAACATGTTAATGTTATTTAATTACTGGGTAAAAACGGATATTGATTTAATATAGGTGGAATCAACTATATCTCTGCCACGTATCGTCTATTCAAGCCTTCCAAGCATCAATATGATGTGCCACAGAATGTGAAATACCGTGGAACCGTCACTGACTATGCCAATGATCTGATGATAGACTCCAATAACACTTTTAAGGTAAACTTATTACCCAAACCATTAAAAAGTCCTGTTCTCGAAAATTCATTCAACTTTTGATTCCAGTTTATATATTTGGTAACATTATCTGAAAGTTAACCCGCAGAATTTGTAACTGTTTTCAAGATGTCGAATATAATTCTGAAACATGGCTTGTTAGTTATTGATTTAACTTAGTAAGATGGGTCTGTTAACTTGCCGTTATCCGCATTGCGCCCTCTAGCGAAGATTTTCCTCTATGACGTTGATGGGTGTAATTCAAAATATGATATTTCTTTTTGGGTTTGAAGTCGTTCTTCATTTATGATAAAATCTCTGAAAAACATTGACGTACAACTACAAATATAAACAACATGGACGCTGTGAGCGCTGTTCACCCATTTACGTCTTCGAAGCGCCTTGTCACCGTACTAGAGGTCGCGACGAACTTGATAGGATCTGTGTATTAAGAATACAGATTGTGAACACTCATTGCAATCCTGTTAAGACTGCTGCAGATTAGATTATATGCATCTTGTTGACCAGTCATCTATATATAGATGTGCATTTGTGTCTATAGTATTGCAGTCATGATCCCATATTGACGCGAATGGTCATTTGTTTATATTTAGACCGGGCAAGTGGTACATGTGGACACGGACTTAGCAAATATCATACGAGATTCAAGATACGCAGCTCACTTTGACTTCGATGTGGATCAAGACATTCCTGAGAAAGAAATGAAACCTCAGGTAGGAATGGTTTTTGATATAACTCTCACACAATGCGTGTGGCTGATTGGTTATAGTAAAGTCAGGCGTCATACCTGAAACCAGTTACAGGCGTCAAAACAGGGGAACTTAAATTTACCTGAAAATTTACATATCAAATATTAATGCATTCAAATATTGTTGCCGGAAACGTTCTCGGATTGATAACTTTTTTATTTGTTTATCACCAGCCAAATAACCCTAACCCGTTCGAAGCAGATGGCAAGACTCCAAAACCATGCACTGGTACAGGGAATTGAGTTCAATGCCTAGACGTGTGACGGCAACTACATATTGGATTATGGGTGTTCTGCATTAATCTACGCATTCACAGCAACGTGTATTGGTCATTATGCGGGAATAAACAGATTTGCAATTATACACTTGTGTACACGTATTAATAATCCCCTATTGTGATGTGTGAGTCGTGGTTAAAAAAGTAGAGCGTAATGCAATGTCACTGGTACTGTTTTCGAAATTATGCCCAAGATTACGAGAGCTAAATGCTGATAATAATCATGTCGAAACATGTTTTTTTATTTATGTTTTATGCCGAGCATAAACATTATGAACTTTTTAATAGGGGGTAAATCACTTTTTTCGAAACAAGTAATTGGTAGTAATATCATCGACTGCCGTATTTGCTGGTTCGTTGTAGCGAATAATCGCTGTCACCAACTACCGCATGGCGTATAAGTGTGTGTGTTAGGTGTTGTTCAGCAAATAATATATATATTTTTTTTTAAATCGGTTTATTATGATAGTATCAACCTATTTGCATATAACAACAATTTTTACTGTAACATGATAAAATTCAGGATGTCATTCGGTTAGTATCTCAAATTATAGTAAAATGTACTTCATGTCAAATTATATTTTGTTCAGAACGCGTCGTTTCATTTTGATTTTGTTTCCCGATTTGAAGCGTTTGTGTTGTATTACAATTACGAGATAAAAAAAAAGCTAATATAATCCCCGCCTATTATTTATGCGAATGCAAGAGACATTCTCCTACAGTTATTAAAAATGCATTTCCGTATTTCTACATGCCTGCAAAATAACTTCACTCATATTAAGGGATCAATGAAGACATTTAGTATTTATGTCGTTGTAGTGCGTGAATATACTGGCGATATGACGTATCTTACATTAAGTGTGTACCTTGACGTTAAGGGGAAAGTTACGAAAAGTTGAACTGAAAACTATTGCATACAACCCTGTATTTAACGAATATTTGCGACATACAGCTATGAAAAGTAACAGGGAAACGATATCTTTTTTTTTCTCTTATCACTGACGAAAATACGATGTTTTTTTTTTTTTTTTCTTTTTCGCTGACACCAAATTACTAGACAGACTTCCGCACCGGAAGTGCATATGTGAGAACTAAACTATTTTAGAATCGTATAGACACGTCTTTAAATATTACTAGGCGATAGGGGAAATGTTTTATTTTACACATCTGTGTGTCCCTGTGTCAGTGAGCTTGATCATTGTAAGAATGATTGGATTGGATTACATTACATTTATAAATGTACAGACACTGTTTTTAAGTAACGACACTCTGCGGAGACTACTAGTATTACTGTCACATATTTCAAAGTTTGTTTTTTGCGTTGATACCGACGACATAATTGTCACGCACGTCATATTTAACGTTATCACACATCTATATTTAATATCGTCAACAGTGCAATACCGAATACGGCTTAAGGTATATTTACAATAATTTTCGCCCTAATGTCATTATGTACAGTGCACATTATGGAAATATGTACCCAGAATTATCATACACACTGAATTGTCAAATAATTTAAACATTGCCAACAAATGTGTAAGCTATAATAAATTGAACTAGTGACAATTATATTACTATTGCGTGACATTTCGTAACGCGATTGATCACGGTCATTCTACGCATTCTTCGTGTTTATTTCTTTTATTTCATCAATTCGCCGCAAGGTAGTAATAATTCAATAATAAACGAGAAATTAAGACGCGCCGTATACAACGCGTGTAAAATAGTGTTTGATTATAACAAAAATAATAGGGCGCGTTGTGCGATAACTGTCGCTTTTCAAAAGTACAAGTATAATGTCCAACATGTTAGTCAAACCATTTTTTTTCATTTTTGAGGGAAATTGACTGATTAGCTGTGTGTGTAAAATAACTGTACTTGACAAGCGTTTACATTGTAGTATAAGATTTAACCGAACTATCACATTACGCGTAATTGATGAAATACCGTTTACGTCCATTTGTTATTGTTACGAGTCAACCAAAACTGATTTTGAAGCACGTTTTACAATCGTCTGCAAAAAGTAGTTACATACATTATTAAGGGTAAACGACATATTCGTACCGTGTTCGTGTTCACTCATTTCAAGGAACACAGGTTATTTCATAACACGTCATGACATGACATAGTCGCTGTCGTTTTAATGAAAGTATATTTAAGTGAATGTGCGCATGTACATCTCGTAATATGTACATGTAATCCTTCGAAATATTTCACATTTGAACAGCTCAGGCAAAACTTTATGCCACAGATTTGAACCAAATCCATCCATCAATGAATACTTGAAATATTCGACAAAGAATTACATTTTCATTGCGGAATCGGAATACGGTAGTAGAACTCCAGAATACACTCCTCGCTTAGTGGCACCTTCCCGGAGCAGTGTACAAGTGTTGGCAAACCTGAGCTAATTTTACAGAAAACATGACACTGCGGGACAATTCAGGCGCAGAGACACGTCTTAACTCTTGAAAACCACATGCAAAACTAAAGACAATAGCCCAACCTAGCCTGCAGTTCACCCCAGCCCAAACAATGATGGAACAAAGGAATCTAACCATGCATTCCCTGGCACATGTGTATGACAAATCAGCGGGGCAGGTTTGCACAACTTAAACTTACATGACAGGCATGATACAAACTGTAGTTGTGCGATTCCTCCCTTTAATAATATTCATGTTTTATTATAATTTGTGCGTGATTGTCGCACTCGTATTACAGACAGAATACAACCCGGGATCAGTTGCGGCTATTTAGAAGCAGGTATGAAAAATCGTGACATTAATTGTAGATTCAAATGGCTGCCCATCTTGAATCGTAATCATGACAGAATTGCATGTGCCTATGAACAATAAAATGTCAGATCTTTGTGTGAAATTGTGAAACTTGATCGAAGAACTTGAAGACATGTTAGTAATAAGAAAATCAAAATGTCGCCATTTTGAACCCAATTCAAAAAATAAAATGATGTACATCACGGTTTCTTTTTGTTTAATTTATATAGCCAGTTTGAACTGAATCCGTAAAATACAATTGACATCTGGTTCCGGAATGGTGAAAATGTACGAATTTCATGCATTTATTTTTACAATGGCTGCCATAAAGTCATCTCGAATCACGACACAAATTGCTGTTCATACGTCCGATACAATGTATTATGTATGTTTTTTTAACGATTTGTGCAACTATGTTCGAGATTCAGGTGGATACGGACGCACGGAGGTTAATCCATAGTTCGATGTCGGATAAAAAACTTAATTCTTTTAGTTTTTTCCCCAAAACCCCCTACCCCCACTGAAACCTAATTGATAAATATTGATCATGGCGTCAGACTACATTAAATACAAATTGATAATCGGACAGTAGTATGGCATAGCAGTTGATTGTAATAATACAGCGGAATATACGTATGCGCAAACTACTATTCTGGGTTCTGCGCATGCTCTAGGTCCATGCCCTGAAATTGACCTCATTCGACGCACATATTTACACTCGGACCAAACCATTTTCTCGTCTTGGATGTTTTTTTGTTTCATTTTCTGTTATTTTTGTCTATGATTGGATAGTAAAAAACGAACTACAAATACTCCAAGGTTTTTTTGACTTAAAAAATAAAATGATTTCTGTAGGATTGAAACCTTTTGAGGTCAAAACCCCCTCCCCACCCCCAAACTAAAGCAAATAAGTTTTTTATCCGAAATCGATCATTTGGTGTCGTCCTTAAATAACTGTCTAAAGTAGACTAAAGCTACAAAACAATGCGATCAATAAATATTGTATGTTGAACAGTAGAACGAATTTTCCCCGACATTTTCAATTTTGTTATATGACTTCCATTCATCTTGTTATTTCGTAATACACCCATCACCATGGCGAAAAGTGATCAATGAGCTGTACACAGGTTAATTAAATTTAATGTGAATCCCTGAAAAGATTACATATTTTAATCGACAGTATATGAATATATATATATATATTTATATCAAAGATGTCATCTTAAAACGACGGGAATGAGCGCTTTGTTATATTCAATTGATTTTCAAAAAGTTTGTAATCATGCTGTAACGATGAAGTGATTGGTCATAAATTCTGTTTAACAATTGCGTTGATCAGCTGACCAAACGAAACATTGTGATGAATCACTTGTGCGATGAATCGCTTGAGCTTCTGTGACAATCTACACACAGCATAACGGTGCATAATATAATTTGAATTCATAATTACAAAAGTAAATAGTTTTTAAACACACATGAGTGATCTGTAATATTACGGAAGAAAGAATTGTCGATTAATTATATTATAGTACATTGACATACTTCATTTCAGCGAATATTTGTCATTATATTCTTATGTATGTCAATAACTGAAAGTTGACAGCACTAGATAATGCTTTGGTTGGAAATGATAATCTGAAAATATTACCGCATCGTACAATTATCATCTTCAGAGAAATATACAATAATAATTATTTGGCACTCTTTAAATACGATAAACACTTTTGCACAAGGCTTTATAAAGGTATTGAACTATATTCATGCTTTAAACAAACAATTTGTTGACGGGCTCACTATAGGCATTTTATAGGCACATCATGCCCGATAATATTCATGATGGCAGTGCGATTATCTACCAAATCATTGGATGTGATTTATAATACTTTGTTACATTAAAGTTAGTGTGCTCGTATTTTCTTACTTCGATGGCAGTAATACTAAATACATTCTGTTAACATGTTTATTCAGGTTGTAACATCACTTTTAGACAGATGACATTTGCTCATTGATATATCATCTGCATATGTCAATAGCAATAAATAATTAAGTAATTTAAGATTAGAAACAGTTTCATAGCTACTCGAACCTTTAAAAGATAGTTTACTTTTGTATTTTATACAGTTATTCTTTTACTAAGTTTACTACAAAACTCGCATTACCGAAAATGGTACAAGGAAATAGGTTTCAATGCATTTCTTTTTAGAAGATGATGCCAAAATCTCCATGTAATAGCGTTTTATATTCCAGTATTCGGCTTGCTTGTGTATTTTATAATTGTTCATGAATGTTCATACTTTAATAACTACCAGGGTTTTGTGTTGTTTCATGTGAAACATTCACACGCTGTTATATACCGTAGGTATGTTCTCTAATAACAACTTCCCAATCATAGTGTACGCCACATAATGAAGCTCATTGTCATGTATACTCCGTTTTCAACGCATACATAGTTTGAGCATTTCAAATCAAATCGACACAAACTCTCAAAACTATTTGATTTCAATGTCTCTCTTGAACTGAGGAATCTAAACGAAGATTAGACCGATATAAAAAGACAAATCATCATTTGCACCTTGGTATTGTATACATGTGTTCAAGCATGTATAAATACAAAAAAAATGTATTGCCTACGAACCTGCATCTATACCTTAAAAACTCTAGAACGATCATTGGAACATAAGTGGAATGCCATAGAATCTACAAATAAACAAATGTGTCAGTATTCATCTGCAGATTTTCAAATATAAGCTAGCTGAAGAATTCGTTTCCCAGGATGCGTCTGTGTCAAAAATCACCGAGCGCTACTAATTATTACATAACGGTTGGTCAGTCTATGTCCAAATAACATATATTCTATCCCGTCTTAATAAACCTAATAGCTGTGGAAGCAATGAAATAATGTCGCATTGCTTAAAAAAAATTACACGACAGAATTTACACTGTAATTATTTCTCGGTAGTGAAGTTTGCAGTGCTTCACTATTTTATCCCAGGAGTTTGTTCATAAATGCAAGACATTTTGTGATTACGATTACGAATATTGCACTTATTTTGTAAACACAGTGCATGAAATAACTATTGCGAGACGATATTCATATAATAATTTCAGTTATTAAGTAATAATAATGTATTTCATGTTGATTACTTTCATTGTATCTTTCATAATATCGATTGGTATAATTTAAATATTTAATGTATATGTGTGTATCATGATGTTTTCCAAAATTGACCATTTAAGTGTTAAGCGAGACAAAACCTGTTTATCGAAAGAACATTTTGGTTTAATAACCTCCATGTAATTGTACAGAATTGCGTGATAAGGCGTACATTTAAGGGTAATCATTTCTGAAGATACTACTTCACACATTTTATAGACCACACAATAATACCATGCTTCATCATTATAAAACAATTTAATAGCATTGTAACAAAATAAAATGACAGGTTCTCGTGAAAAACCCAAACGGATAATACGTCTCTTTAAATGAACATTTGTTATATAAGCGATTACTTATGTCTACAGATCACCGCAATACTACTTCCAGTACCAAGATCTTCCAGTCAGTATACGCAACGAAGAACGATCAACAGGTTAGTACTTAGTTTTATGTAGTGCTACCACATATTTCAGTCTAACTATATTGCAATACGTATGGCAAATCATAGTATTTATTCAGCACACATACTTGCGTTATATAAGGTTAGTCAAGATATAGATGGTTCATCTTGAAGGTGAAAATGTATTTGCCTCTAGTTGACCTGGTAGCCCAGCAGTTGAATGTAGGCAAAATCAATTGCAAATACTAATGAACTCAACTGTACTCCTTGGTCAGCAAAGTTCTATCTAGATCTTGGAATTTGCATAGCGCCGAAAATAGCAAATATTCAAACACCCCACTCCATGTACACAGATGTTATTGTTCATTTTAATTATAGGCGTGGATGAAGGATTAGCCCTTCAATAGTTTTTTGTGTGAGTTCAAAGATAATATATCCATCGATTTAGCTTATTTTTGCGAATGCTTGGTTATCTGCACAACAACTAGACTGTCGACAGTCGGTCGTATCTAAGATAAATCTGTTATTATTAATAAATATTGTGTATAAACGTAATAGGCGTGAATAAATTGCGAACGCCGGAATAGGAAGTATGAAGTGCCGTTAGGCACGGCCGACTGTCCGGTGCCGCAGTTCACTGGCAAGATTTCTTACCTGATCCGGGTACTTTCATATGCAAATGAATAGTCGCCCAGATGTCTATCATTTTATCGTGGCCAATCGTTAAAAGGATCAGGGGTCGCCGGCGACTAGGATCGCCCATGACTTACGCGAAGTTTGTTTTTTCCTGTACTATACGCGATCGCGACACTTTCCACAGCAGTTGAAATTTTGACGCGAGCAACCAACGCATTCAGGGGGTCATTTAGAATAAATGTGCATGCATTATGTTAATATAATTTATTTCGTGACGTCGGCATCAACTATGAATTATTCATATCAACTAGAAACCTGCAGACGGGGGAAGTCTCTCGGGACTAAAATCCCTCGCGTGAAATGGTTCGCATTTCCAATCAAACTCCTATGGCGTTCGAATGTCTAGGAAACACAATTACTTTAGGCCCGAGGACTGTCGACTGTCTACACAACAACGTTCACATTCACGTTACTTCGTTATATATATATATTTAGAAATGGACACACTTGTCATTATTTTGTAGACGCTCACCATTTTGTGTCTATATATTATGCTTGAAAACGACGTTATCACCGAAGTATATTGCTGAAACATTGACACCGAGTATGTCTTTAGCATGCCAATCCACACATGCACATCTATGATAGTATGGCTATATGAATAGTGTTTATTTTGTTTTGTTCATTGATGGATATTTTGTATTTTGTTGTTATGCTATGTACTTGTGATCAGTATTGTCAAAAGCTCAATGTAATTGAATAAATTATAATTTTGTTAGGATTCCTGTAAAATATGCCCATAATTGAAAAATGTGCCACGTATTCATCTAGGAAACGCACCCCACCCGGAAGGGCGCATCGCTTTCATGCGGGAATATTCACATAATGTACATTATTCAATCAAGTCACGCTTTCCAAAATGAACTGTAAAATAGAAGATACAATACAAACTATTTCGTAATACCAGTGACTTATTTTTAGTTTAAGCTATTATATAAGTTTGGTATTTTCCCCCCGATTTGAAGTAAAGTGAAAAAAAAATGTTTCTTAACATATATTTTTTATTTAGTTTCAAGCCATATATGGCTACCTCCATAAAGTAAATATCCGTAGAGAAATCGCATTTATTTTATTATCACTTGTACGCCAGCTGACTGTGATTGCAATCGCATGTGTTTGACATTATTTCCCAATATATGCAGATAAATAAATAAACTGTAGGTTTATCATTATTAACAGCATTGATCTTTGTTTCAGCCGAACAATTGCATTTGACATTATGCGTTTCACAATAACCCTTGTTATGTGCCTGTTGGTGATTGGTCTGGCCTTATCTGACCCTGTTGAAGACAATACCAGTGGAGATATTGAAAAACAGGAAAGAAACATCCAAGAAACTCGTGGTATTGGTAAATGTCGCAAAATCACCGATCCAGATGCACAGCGAGCGTGTATCTGCCAAGAAACTGGCAACAACTGTGGTTATTAACTACCGACACGGAAAATGGAACCCTCGAGGACAAAGAACATCATTTGAACGAAATATAAGTTCAATTCGCCTATCCAAACATAATTGTATTTTAACATAATTGTAATTTTAGCCATTAGTACAACAAATTGGCAATAACCTGCTTTATACAATCGTTATGAATATTAATACCACACTGTTTTTACAATACACGTATCATCAAATCGGTTAATTATAGATAGTTAATTAAATGTGACAAAGCAATAAAATGTTGTAGCTTTAATTTATTTACACTTAGTACAAAAGCCCATAGAAGAATCATGTTAGCCGTTATACAATTATCAAATCTATCTGTCTTTGATTCTGTCATACTCCATGCTATGTGATGCAGCTATTTTCAAATTGTTGAATTAAATATATGTTTGTTTGTTTTTCAATATGACAAACGAAATGGTTGAGGCCGTAAAGTCAGTCTTTGCGAACATCTTGTGACATGGACAGCGAGCAGAAACGGTGGCAACGAGAACTGATCATGTTAATCCCATTCGAATATAGTTTCATTTCATATATTTCATCATTAAATGTAACAGTATTTGCAGACAAATATCTGCTGAAATGACAACGTATTTGTTAAGCGATGCTCCAGTTGATCTATGACGAATCATCGAAAACTTCACATGATCTGACGCATAACATCCGGTATACACAGAATCTACGCTCATGGGGTCCAGTCTCAAATACCGAACACACTGTGCATTTATCTTAGTTCTCTATCAGTTTCCAGTCATGCAACGTGCAAAATTGTGTTTACTTTAACCCACTCTGTCACACTTTCTGATTCCTAACAATATATCTGATAGATGCAGAGTTCATCAACCGATCAACAATATTGACGCGTATTTTGCTTTTCTTCGGACGTTCATTACTTCCAAAGTTCATATTTCTGTGTTTCATCCATTCAAAGATACAACCAGGTGATGGAGATTTCCTTAGTCATCTAAAAACTATATAGGGTGGTTATAAACTTGTTCGTTTACCGGTGACAAAAATCACCACTACTCCAGCAAAGCTTCAAACTATACAGCAATTTGGAGAACAGAAGAAAGGTTGTTTCATGCAAGTGAACAGCGCCGTCTAGTGTTCATTTATTAAATAAGATAGACCCTAAATTATTTATTACTAGGTACATTTCCTTCCTCAAACTGTAAATATGGGTTCTCAGCTAAAAATTATCCACACAAGGCTCGTCCCGTATTCGCTACACACTGCACTCTGTTTATATTCCCGCCATGACTACTGATCTGGTCTTGTCCATGCAGTGACGTATTCGACCACAGCAGGCCACGTTCGCATTGTTCAGTGACAGTGCACTGATCGAGCATGGGTCATGCTGACTCTGGTCACCCGTTAATCATTAATTTATGAAGTAAATACGACTGCGTGCGTAAAGTTAGGATTGCTGAGTCACCATGCATAGACGCTGTTTCAGTACGTGATATTTGCCCTGAATCTGCTGTGTCACTGTACTGAGTGTAAAACGTGTCGTTTTGATATTTAGTTAAGCATATTAGCACAATTGCCTGTTTTTCGAGTTTAATCACTATGACCCGTCCTTGACTCAAAAGTGCAGTGTCAGTGCAAAACCGACGTCAATATAAATGACAATATTAGCAAGAATTAAAGTCTGAATAAGGTGGATGAGATGGTGGACTACAAGACTACTGGCGGTGATCGTCGCGCCGCGCGTGTTCATGTAAATAAACAATGTATTTTACACGCATTGTGTACGTCGCTATGAGTCCCATATCGAACAGGACTTGGCACGACGACTGCCGCCCTTTAACGGACTGTTAGATCTGGGATTTATGTAAACGTCCGAGGCCTGTAGGGTCGATGATATTCACTAGAAACGAGACCATAAACAGGCAACTACCGTTAGCGTCTGAGTCGTCGTACTACAACGAAATAATACTGTACACTTGGTGAGTTCTAGGTGTTTTTTTCTGCAGCCCCTCGCAGGTTGCGTGCTGTCAAAGTGTACGTCTGTTACGTAACTCATTTTGTAGGCAACGACAATGGGTAATGAATGTTGTAGGCGTGCCTGATTCATGTACATAAACTATGCTTTCTGCCATGTTGATGTTTCAGCTAGAAAATAGAACTATATTCAGACATGGTTATCTTCTATTTTTGAATGATTGCAGGACATAATATAGCATGATAACGTATAATGTTATAACTTGCCTCTTACTTACTTTATTTTTAAAAACTTATGTTAAACGTTAATGTGTGCAAACCACCCCTGCAATCTAAAACACATCTCCGTTGTTCTTCACGTTCTGCGTCGTCACTGCTTGTGAAGTTGTAAGGACAATTCTGTCGCTTTTTATCTGCGCAAACAAAAAGCCGATGCTTGAAATATATAAGAGCAATATACCTCACAGTTTGGCATATTTTTATTCATAGCCAGTAAAGCCAGTTTTTGACATTGCATCAAACTATTTTAAACTAAAATCTAAGCTAATTTAAATTTATGGTAGTTCAATCCAATCCATTCTAATTGTTCTAATGAATGGACACACATACTGACACATTCACACATAGTCTTACAAACTAAGGCATTTTCTATATACATCATACCGCGTAACAATAATGAAATACGAAATTATATGATTTTAAACTTCCAGTATATAATTATTTGGAAATATTCATATGATTAAGCAGTTGGTCGCGCAATTGGGTGACATCGAAAGAACATGGTATGTTCGGCATGGTATGTTTGAATCAAAGAAAATATATTGTCACAGTGGTCGTTAATCTAATAGTTTTCAGTTCAACTTTGTCTATTAACGACAAGGTGCGCACTTCATGTAAGATAGTCAATTGATTTGCGATGAGAATTCGTGTATAAAATCTTAATTCTAATATTAGTTTTCCCGATGTATTGTAATTTTGCACTGGTTATATAATAGATGAAAACAGATCGTTTGTTGGCGACCGAAATAATAGTATTTTAATTTTGTATGCGTTTGGTATAGTTTAATCAACTCAGTAAATGGGTGATTTGCTGAGAGTGAGAGCAGAACATATTTTTGCTTAATGTGAATATTGTATTATTACTGTATTATTATTGTATTTTTAACATGAAGGCAACTTTTCAAAACGAGCTTGTACTCGCATGATTTGAAACAATGACTTTTAGATCGACTTGTATGGAATTGTATGGCGGCATCTCTCCACTGAATGAGCTAAGCTGGTGAATTGTGGTAGAAAACAACATGTAGTTTACTATGTACATGAATCAGGAGCGATTGATAGAGGTCATTGGCCCATTTATTGTCTGTTGTCATTATCTACGAAAGTAGTTAAGTAACAAACTGTGACAACACACAACGGTCTGCAGAAATAATACCTAAAACGCGCAAAACGTACATCGTTACTTCATTAAAGTACGCCAACTCAGACGCTTGTGACTGTTAGCAGCCTACTTGGGGGTTTGGGCAGTTGTGCTATTTATGTTGGCCTAATATCAAGATCAAATAAACCTTTTACACTCTGCACAGTGACACAACATATCGCAACAGTACGTGTCAGGCCAGATATGACGACCTACAGTAGCTCAAATGCCTTAGTGTTGGGTATATGCATGATGACTCAGCACTACTCAGCCCACTCATTAATTAATGATTAACAGGTGAACAGAGTCAGCATGACCCTTGCTCGATTTATAGTTGTATGCTAATGTCACTAACCAAAGCGAACGTGACTCGTTTTAGACGAACACGCCACACAAAACCAGAAAAAAACAGTCTTGCTGGGAATATGAACAGAATTGTGTGACGTAGGTACGGAACGGGTCTTGAGAGCTATTTTAGGCCTTCCTGGCAGCTTGCTTATAAATTTTCATTTTTGTTCAGCATAAATATATCTTCACAACTGTCCGACGTGAGGAGGGAAAAAATGTACTTCGGAATAAATACAATAATTGACATAATGCATAATTGTTTTCGTATATAATAAATGAACACTAGATGGCGCTACTCACTCAGGTTCCAACCGCATTCATTTACTTCATTAAATACTGTTGGTCGATTATCACTGGTATTTAACGATATTTATATTGTTTTTAAATGAATGAAACCACGTTTTTGATGAAAATCGTAGTTAATTACATGGTCATAGCATGTGATGTCTGCGATAGACATAACACCTACTGTATTTGCATAAAACACGAAAGCATCACTAAATACTAATATGATGCCGAAACTGAGCGTAGTTTCTTGCCATTCTTCTATTATTAATAACATTATTCTCAAAACAGCATAAAGCTGATATGCTGAAATCACAGTCAGATGGCGTGCACGTGATAATAAAACAAATGTGAGTAATCTGCCGTCATTATTGACTCTACTGGGGCTGCTATCTTTAATACAACTTGAAACTGAATAAAGGTACAAGCTGAGAAACACACACCCCTAACCTGAAGCCTAACCTTAATACTACCACCCTGCAATCCAATACCTATAACTGTACCGAAGC
Source organism: Saccoglossus kowalevskii (assembly GCF_978046115.1). Lineage (NCBI taxonomy): Eukaryota > Metazoa > Hemichordata > Enteropneusta > Harrimaniidae > Saccoglossus > Saccoglossus kowalevskii. The sequence continues at coordinate 21,909,862 of NC_140661.1, read as the reverse complement.
ATACAGAGGCACATGCAATTGAAATGGGGTAGGGTCACTAAATTTGAGATGTCGATGAAGGGCCTTACGAAAGTCTTACCTAATATTAAGCCAATTGCTTACAACATCCGACCACATATTGTGTTTGTTTGTTTTTTATGTAGAAAATCTTTTTCATACGAACACCTCATTCCACGAAGAACATATACCACGTTTACGGAGTATTTAAAATAGAAATTATCATTCAACGGACGCCAATCAACGACAACTTTACAGTTAAACGAGATGTCTATATGCAAAGGATGTTTCCACGCAATTGGCTAAATGTTATTTCAACGGATAGCTTGGCTGTCTGTTTCTCAACTTGTCGTTTTGTTTTGCTAGAAGTCATATTCAAGATAAGTGCCCCTTATTATAATAGTAAATATCGGTAAATTAATCACACTTATTTTATCATCACTTATACGCCAGCTGATTGCGGTTGCAACTGTGCTATGTGAATAAAAAACACTTTCCAAATTACTGTACTGCTTTGTTTGTACAGTACTAATGTTAAACAAAAATAAGGCCACGTAATTACATAGTGAACCGCTGGAAACATATATACTGTATTTACAGTAACAAATTTTGTAAAACTATTTGTACACAATAAGCTATATATTGATATATTTGTGTATCTATATTTTCCAATGATTATTGTAAAATCTATAAGGTATATGTGAAGATTCGTAAACACTAATATTATGTTTTTGATTTTATGTTTTATTTCTACAGACTTGGCCACTTCTGATATTGCAAGTGGGTCATAACGAAAACAATTTAAAAATACCAACAACATTTTGGTATAACTATGGAACATTTCAAATAAACATTCAAAATAAAAGTGCAAAAATGATTTTTTTTTCAAAAATAATTTGCAAGGCTGTACATAAATAATGAAAATATATTTTGACTATAAAGGCTGATGTAAAAATGTGTATACAATTTGCTGGTAATAACATTTCCTAAAACAGTAAACACTTAGTTTACTTCAGAATTATAACAACTTTTCAATTGCCAGCGCAGCTAATAGTTTATTTAAGAGATTATTTTGAATTAAAATATTCACACTATATAGGTGCATTTATCTATACGACGTTTTTCTTAAGTTGACAGAAATGAGATGCGTCAATATATTTTAGATGATGGATGGTTGGAGCACAGGAGCCGGCTATTGTATGACAATTTTATGATGGTTTTTGCGGATGTTGTCTTGACATATTTCATGTGAGGGTATTTAAATTTAAATATAAATCACACCCAATGTATTGGTGGTTAATTTCTTCGTCAACGTGACATGATATATATTTGAATTTATTCCACTGGCCGTCAAGAGCAGCCAGCTCAAGAATGCCACTGCTTAAAGACGTGAACATTGTGCTGAATCGTGTCATGAATTATTGACACAAATAATACACCGTTATGATGTGATTATGATTGTAGCTCCTTTGTCGAAAAAAAATCAAATGAAGCATCGTATACTGATTAATGCGGTTATACAAAAACATAAAGAATCCTATCAAAGTGATATACATGGATAGTCTTGAAGCGTAAAAATGTACAGTTGTCATAAACCACATATACCAATCGATGACCGGTTACAGCCCTGTCGATTCAAAAATCGTAATCAGTACTTCATGCATGCAGTACATTAATCACGGATTCGCCTTTGGGATGCACTATAGAATTGCTTGGACAAGAGACCGTCATATCAACACATTTGACAATTTGTCATACTGCGTAACACACCATTTTCATCACGAACAGGCCCGTAGCCAGCACTTTTGAATACGCGGTTCGAAAACAACAATAATATATTTGACGTAAAACGTGTGAATTTTATAATATTCAAAAAGTGTCTTTGAGCTCTGTTACAGACATGTTTTATATTCTCGGTTTTAAATTCAATTGGTTTACTTCGTGTTACGTTGGTAAGTTATTTCACATAACATCTTTGTACTATTTTAAGGCCATTCCCCACCCACAGACAAACTTACCCACACCCTAGATCCACTACGGCAAAATGTTGTACACAAAAAAGACAAGGCTGTACGTATCTTAGCATTATTTTCTAATCATTTTAAGATAGAATGCTACTCACGAGTTTTTTCGCTCTTTGCAGATGTTAGCGCATTTTATGTCGAAATCTGTTTACAATTATTCATTTTAGTATTAGTCAATTTAGTATTATGTAATTTTATTTCTGTACAGGACCTCAGCCCATCGCACAAAATGTAATGCGTAGAAAAGTACATAGCACGTTTTAAAAACAATATAACATCCATGTAAACATGGTACTATTAAAGTTAAGCTGGATTCATATTCATCTCGTCGCTTGAAAACTGTTAAAAGATACAGAGCTAGTTGATATATGGCTTTACAGTTTGTGTTGCGACGAAGTAAGCCCAGACTGTCACTATTTGCATAATTGCATAGGGTTATTGACAAAAGATTAGCCTTTAGATCATTGAAAATGGACATATAAAAACAAAGTGAATTTCATTTTCTACCATGCTAATTTCAAACGTATCACAGCAAAAACTAAAAATGTATTATTCTAACTGTATTGTTGTGTGTCTGCCTAATTCAACATTATGTTTATGGCCAAAACAGCGAAAACTCGTCAGTATATATTTTAGTCTATAATTGCTTGTCAATAAATCTCCCAGGTTATAATACTACTTGATTTTTCCGAAAGTACAAAGCCTGGAGGATTGTAAAATTGAGGCATGCCATTCTGCCGTTTAAGCATGATATAACATGTTTTGGGGTTCCAGCTAATTTTATAATATGAGAGAGATACAACGCTTGAAATAACCACAGCATAATGGCAGCCTTCCACATTCCAAACTAGGAAAGTACAGTGTCGTGTTGTCGTGTCAATCCCGTTCGATCCCCACACTTTACTAACTGAGCTAACACTAGCACAAGACTACCATAACAGTATTGTTTCAGTGTTGTTTTAATATTTAACATCAGGTGCTTGAACGCGATCTTCATTACACCATAGCGGAATCATCGAATAAAAGCTTGCCTATTTATAACATTTTTTTTATTTGCTGCCGCTGTTGAACTAAGACGGCGTAACTTCACGATTGACATTTAAAGCTCGTTTCCACCAAAATGGAGTCTGTTAGTTAGTCAAGTGATTTAAACGATGATAATTATTTTAATTAATACTGTTCGTTTTATTATGTTCTAGTCTACGATCTAATCCACGATTCACTTCCAAAATTTAGGGGGTTTAACCGAACCCCTCGACCCCCCCCCCAAAATAAAAAAAAACTACGGGCCTAATTAATAGCTCTGTGTTCACGTGGTTTCTTTGATATTGGAAATATGGTCCATATTTATGTTTCTGGTCACTACGATCAATGGAGGCACTTATATTTTATTCTGCGTTATTTATTTTCCAACCGTTGTATTTAGATCAATGGTGTATACCACTGTGTATGAAAATCATACTCCTGCAGGGCTGGAATGTCCCAATTGCGATAGTGATGGGTATACAAATTACAGTTTGGCATCCCCATTCACTTCGTATGCATTATTTTGAATTTAATACAAATGTATATAGACCTCTCGACAGCCACAAATATAACATACTTGTGTCTTCAACATTGTTTCTTGAAAATGATTCTGAATGAATGTTGAAGTCTTCTCGTCTTCTCAAGACAAAATCATGAAATCAACCATGTACGAAGCTTCAGATCCACCACATGTGTGTGGGTAATATGTAAACGTGACTCTAACAACCTTGTATATATACAAATGTATATAGACCTCTCGACAGCCACAAATAACATACTTGTGTCTTCAACATTGTTTCTTGAAAATGATTCTGAATGAATGTTGAAGTCTTCTCGTCTTCTCAAGACAAAATCATGAAATCAACCATGTACAAAGCTTCAGATCCACCACATGTGTGTGGGTAATATGTAAACGTGACTCTAACAACCTTGTTACTAATCTTAGCCTTGCTGAACTACTGAATATATTACACTGTATCAAATGCATGGCAGACCTTGGAGAAGATTTGATGTCATGTTTGTCCAAGTCTGAACTGATGCAATACATATATAATTCAGATTGCCGTAAGAAAATTGTATGTAAGCTAATTCTTCAGATAGCTGAAGAAAAGAGCTAGTTCACTCAAATATATTCATTAAAAACGACGGGGCAGTGTTTTTCTATGACAACACTGCGATAAAGACTGACCTTTTTCGACATTGTGAAATTCTTTCGTTTTAATGCAGCAAAATATAGTTTTGTTACCAAGTAAAATCATATTTATTAATTTTAATGTTCATACACAAGTTGTTGAACACACTACGTAGTTTGTAATTTCATTCAGCTTCTTTCAGTCATTATTCAAGACAAATAGAGAATATAGAAAATTATTTATGTGTGCATAGGAAATACATTTCGATATGGATTATTCCTAATATAAATTTCTAAATTATCGTGTCAAAATCATTTTTTCAAGGTTTTTTCTCCAAAACATAAATTTTACAATGTCGAGAACGGAAAGTCTTTATCGTAGTGTTTGACTTGTTATGTACCTTGACATTTGTACGCACGAGCGTAAGTACGAGTGTGTGGTTAACCCAACAGTATTAATGTACTTTCGCAGACGATTGACTCATAACGATAATAAATCGACGTAACTATTGGGGGGTTATTACGCGAGGTTATTCTATCATTTACGCGTGGTATGATAATTTATTTCAATCTTATACTACATTGTAAACGCTTGAAAAGTACAGTTATTTTACACAAGCCAATCAACCAATTTCCAAACATTCAAAAAATAAAATAGTGTTTCGCAATTGATAAACACGGCGATTTTTGCGTTAATTTCTCGTTTGGGTGCAAAGGGTCGGGTTATTGATGTTACCTTGTAGTGAATTACAATAATAGCTTTTTAACACGTGTTGGAAACGAAATAAACACGATGAATGTTAAAATGTGACAGTAATCGATCATGGCAATTACGAAATGCCACGCATTAGCAATATAATTGTCACTAATTCGATTTAATATAACTTATAACATTCGAGGCAACGTTTGAATTATTTGACAATTCAGTGTTTGTGTACCTCTGGGTTTATACGTCCTTAATGTGCACTGTATATAATGCCAGTAGGGCGAAACTTATTGTAAATATACGTTATGTATCGCACTGATGATTTTTAAGAAATTAAATGTGCAACAAAAAAGTGTGCAAATTGATAAGCACAATCATGTCGTTGAAATCGACACATAAACAATCTTTGAATTATACGACAGCAATAGTCTACGCGGTGTGTCATTTCTTTGCCAGTAAAGGCAGTGTCTTGACATTTATAAAGATATTCTAAAAACAATTTAATCTAATATAATCCAGTTCAATCCTATCAAGTGTATTCTAATGAATGGTCACTGACTCGGGCACACACAGACATTACCCCTAAATCCCATATCATCTTTCAATATTGAAAGACATAATAATTTCCGAAGCAATGTTCACTGCATCAAACACCGCTTACAATACATGAATACAAATCACATATAAGAAATAAAAGTTTTCAAAATACTATAAAAATAACTTTACCATTAAAATCTGAATTGAATGAAAAACTGTCTTTTAAACAGATGAGTTTTCAGACTTCTCTAACAAATATTGATATTAATACTGACTGAAGAATGGAGAGTGGAAGTTCATTCCAAAAAAGGATGCATAATTGCAAAAAAGAACGCCAAGCATATGTGTCTTTATGATTTTAAATTAGTTTAGTTTGTGCATATGCACTTCCGATATTTGGAAATACTAAGCGGTCGGTTCACTATAGAACTGGGTCAAGCAATTTAGTGACAGCGATAACCATGGTATGTTCGAAAGTGATAATCAAATCAAAGGAAATATATTGTCAACAAATATAACAGGACCTGTCATAGCTATATGTCGCAAATTGTTGTTAAATACAAGGTTGTATTCACTTCAACTCCTCTTAACTCTTCCCTTTAACGACAGGGTGCACATTTAATGCAAGATACGTCACATCGTCAGTATGTTCACACACTACAACGAAATAAATACTAAATGTCTACATTAATCTATCATTAATGAAATACGAAAATGCATCTTTAATAAATATATGCAAATATCTCCTGGCATTTCCTCTTTCAGCGGGGAATATTACTATCAGACTATATTAGATTTTTTCCCGTATTAAGCAAAACAACGCAAAAAAACGCTCAAGATCAGTAAACAAAATTAAACTGAAACGGCGCATTGTGGTCTTGTTTGAAGTGAAATATCAGTCTTCTATAATCGATGATTCGTTATGGAATATCAGGATGCATTGCATCACGAAAACGTTGTCATTTCAGCATATAATGCATTGTTTGTACAAATTAAATGCCGAAATATATGAAATAAAACTCTATTCGGATGTGAATTACATTATCTGTTGTCATTCTTTCTGATGAAGATAATTTCACAATAAGTCGTTATCCGCGTCACAAGGCGTTCATCATGACTGACTACACGGCCTCATCCATTTCGTTTGTCAAACATATATTTAATTCAACGATTTGAAAATAGCTACATCACATAGCATGGAGTATGACAAAATCAAAGACAGATAGATTTGACATTTGTATAACGGCTAACATGATTCTTCCATGGGTTTTTGTACTAAGTGTAAATAAATTAAAGTTACAACACTTCACTGCTTTGTCACATTTAATTTAACTATCTGCTAGTATTTCTAATTTAGATGATACATGTATTGCAAAACAATGTGTTAATAATATTCATAACGATTGTATACTAGTAAAGCAGGTTATTGCCAATGTGTTGTAATAAAGGTTAGATTACAATTATGCTAAAATACAATTATATTTGAAGACATGAATTGGTTAATTGAATTTAAATATTCCGTTTACATGTTCTTGTTCCTTAGGGTTCCATTCCCTGTGTGTTAATAACCACAATTGTTGCCAGTTTCTTGGCAGATACATGCTCGTTGTGCATCTGGATCGGTGATTTTGCGACATCTACCAATACCACGTGTGTCATGGGTTTTTCCTCCTTGTTCTTCAAGGTTTCCACTGGTGATATCTTCAGATGAGGCCAGACCAATCACCAACAGGCACATAATAAGGGTCATTGTAAAACGCATAATGTCAAATGCAATCGTTCGGCTGAAATAAAGATCGATGTTGTTAATAATGATGATGAACTTAAGAACGTTTTTTTTTCACTTCAAATTCAAAACTTGTATAACATCTTAAACTGATAATAGGTCGCTTGTATTACGAAATAATTGTGATTTCTCATAAGGGACCAGCGCAGGTACATACATACGTATACATAATGTTTTCAGCAATGAAAAGAACAAAATAAACAATATCCATATGGTCATACAATCTTTGAATGCATTCACAAACAACAACGTGTTCAGGGTTGCCTGAAACTGACTATCTTGGAATTGTTTTGTGTAGATTGAAAAGGCGTGGCGCACGAAAGATAAACCCCCTATCGCCACATGTCACCGATCTAGACCTGCATACCTCAAGAAAACACATAGGGGCACCCCTAATTGTTGGCATGTATGATTTCAATATTCCAATATACTTCGGCGATTGGCCACAGATGATATGTCTCTTCTAAGAGAAAAAGCCTAACATTTATCTTTGAAATATGTATATACCAACAAATACCAACACAGTTTTAATAGTATAGCATGGTTCACAGTATGAAAAGCTGCAATGACGTCAATAAAAAACAAAACAGAAATATCCTTGCCATTCATTACTATTTGAAGATTGTATTTTAAAGCAGTTTCCGTGCTATTGTATTTTTTTGTGAACTGACTGAAATGTTACACCCAATAAATTACTTTTAATGTGTGGTAAATTTTCACTTGATTATTTTTTTTAAATGATCAATGTTAGATAACGATACACAACACTTAATGTCCATTCATGTATTTTAAATCTCTTCAAGTACATAGCTAATAGTCATATCTGACGACTGTGAACCCCGACGTAATGGAATATTATAGAAAAAATCGCTCTAATGATATATAGAAGCAGACTGGTGAGCGTCTACAGCATAACAACAAAATGTTTACATCCAGAGAATTCTGACGCAGGTGAAACAAATTGAAAAGTAGGACCATCGCTTCACCGGGGTATTATTAGGCCAACTAGAAATAAAGACATTTTCACCTTCAGGATGAACCATCTATATCCTGAATAACCTTATATAACGCAAGTATGTGTGCTGAATAAATAATATGACTTGCCATACGTATTGCAATATAGTTAGACTGAAATATGTGGTAGCACTACATAAAACTAAGTACTAACCTGTTGATCGTTCTTCTTTGCGTATACTGACTGGAAGGTCTCTGTACTGGAAGTAGTATTGATGATATGTAGACATAAGTAATCCTTTATATAGCATAAGTTCATTTAAAGAGACGTATAATCCGTTTGGGTTTTTTCACGAGAACCTGTCATTTTGTTCTGTTACGATGCTATTAAATTGGTTTATAATGATGAAGCATGGTATTAATGTGTGTTCTATAAAATGTGCGAAGTAGTATCTTCAGAAATAATTACCGTTAAATGTACGCTTTATCACGCAATTCTGTACAATTACATGGCGGTTATTAAACCTTGATATTTCTTTATTAAACCTATTTTGTCTTGCTTGACACTTAAATGGTCAATTTTGGAAAACATCGTGATACACACATATACATTAAATATTTAAATTATTCCAATCGATATTATGAAAGAAACAATGCAAGTAATCAACATGAAATGCATTATAGTAGCTTTAGTTAATGACTGAAATGATTAGTTACAGAAATATCGTCTCCCAATAATTACTTTATTTGCTGTATTTACCATTTAGGAACGTTGCACAATCTCCTGGAGAAAGCATGCAGATGTGAAGCTAAGTGTAAAGTTGTCTACTGGGACATATTTACAGAATATAGTTTGTCGTGAAAAAATATTTCAATCAGATGCGCCATTATTTCATTGCTTCCGAAGCAAAACCGTTTGAGAGATGATAGAATATATGTTATTTTTGCAGAGGCTGGAAACGAGTATGATACGAGTAAAGCAATAATGATACGAGTCGCGCTCGGTGATTTTGACACACAGATGCATTCCGAGGAACGAATCGTCCAGCTTATATATAACAATCTATAGGTTCTATGGTATTCCACTTATGTTTGAATAGTCGTTGTAGAGTTTTTGAGGTATAGATGCAGGTTTGTAGGCAATAAAATTATATTTGTGTTTCTTTTTTATTTATACATGCTTGGTAACTTCGGTACAATTGTTAGCAACACCAAGGTACAAGTGATGATTTGTGATCAGATTCTTCATTAATTTTCCAGAGTGGCATCGAAATCAAATTTTATTTTAAATGTTCATACTATCTATGGATGTGTTTATCTTAAAACGGAATGTACAGTGTGTTTTTTTAATATAACGTTTTCTTTGCAACTTACGATGTCAAAAATGTCATTGTTTGAGTAGGCTTCATTATGTGACGTAAATAGGGTTGGCAAGTTGTTATAGGAGAAAACCACACAATACCAGCAATTTCAATAGTCGAATGTTTTATAGCTGAGACACAACATAGTGTGTATGTCTCACAAAAACAATAATCCTGGAAGTTATTTACTGGAAACTAAAATCGCGTGTATCAACCTACCAAGCTTGATGACAATTTGGGATTCGACAGACCGTCTAATTAACGAATCAAGGGTCGTTAATTTCGACCAATCATCAGTGATAATAATAAGCCAATTACAATCGAGATTAAGTTTTCTCGCCATTTACCAAGGTCATTTTAATATAAAATCTTATGTTTATTAGAAGTTTGGTTGTCTCGTAATGAACGTTGCTGCTGTCTCTCTTGTATTGGTTATGTATGTTTTGTAACTGTCGTCGAACCGCCTTCCAAAAATACTGTTTTTTTCTAAACTGTATTATTTAATTTGGAACATCCGTGAACAATTATAAAATTCAAGTTTGGAAAATTACTAATGATACGAAATAACTTCTGCACAATCAAGCCGATTACTGGTATATGTATAATGCTTTTGTTACAGCTAGTTTGAAAAATATGCATTTTGTACATTTTTTAGTAATGTGAGTTTTGTATTTAGCATAATGGAAAATATTAACTCTCTAAAACCAAGACTCAGCCTGTCTAAAATGCAAAGGAAACCCATCACCAAGGCTGCGAGTGGCTATAAACCTGTTCTCTGACCATAAATTACTTCATTGTTCATTGCTATTGACATATGTAGGCGATATATCAATAAGCAAATGTCATCTGTATATAATGAAGGTATACAGGCGCGTGAGATTTCATTAAAATTACATGACCATGAAATGTCGGAAACTTTATGTTACAACCCGAATGAAAATATTTACAGAATGTAATTAGTTTTATTGCCATCGAAGTGCCAGAATACGAGCACACTAACTTTAACGTTAAAAAATATAATAAATCACACTCGCTGTTTAGTAGGTGGGGTATTATCGTGCTTGATATACCTATAAAACACCAAGAGTGATCACCTTAACAATGTATTTGTTTAAAGATATAAACTATTAGTAATACGAAACCGCTGAAATACTTTTAAAAGCTTTTGCAAAGACAAAGGCCAAAATGTTTATCGTATTTGAAGCATGTCAAGTAATTATTATTGTATATTTTTCTAAAGATGATAATTGTACGATGCGGTAATATTTTCAGATTGTCATTTCCAACCAAAGCATTATCTGGTGCTGTCAACTTTCAGTTATCGACATATATAAATATATAATGACGAATATTCTCTGAATAGAGTAGAGCATCATTGACACAAATAATTGTATTGTATTATATTAGAATTAGTCGACAATATATCACAGATAATTATGAATTCAATTTTATTCATGCACTGCTATGCTGTGTAGTTCAAGTGGTGTCGTGAACAGTGTTTGGTTTGTAAACTTTTTCAGTGATTCACATTAAATTTAATTAACCTGTGTGTATCTCATTGATCATGGTTTCGCCTTGAGGATTAATGAACTATAATATTGTTTGAATGATCTGTTAACGTCATATAACAAAATTGAAAGTCCCGGCGAAAAGGTGTTCTACTGATAGACATCAAGACTAGAACAAAGGACAATCATATAAGGCAATCATTTTTAAATAAACCTAGAATGCAACTGTCCTGGCAAAAATTTACTATATCAGCTGTTTACGGGCTCCAATGACACGATTTCAGACAATGCTCATAATATGATTCGCGCCATCTCAGAGGTTCATGCTTGTTCGGCTTTCATGTGTAATCCTGTTTGAATATGTTGGAAAACAACAATATGTCCACAACTATTCTCAAGGGAAAGAATATTGTTTATATTAGAGATAATCTTATACTACATTAAAAATGCAAATGATTTGTAGAAAACCTGTTAGAGGTAACAAGTACAATGCAAACTATACTACTGGAGTGTAGTGGTGATGAATCGCGGAATACCAGAAGATGCCTTCCGCTCACCCGATGTTTTTCATTATTCGCCTCTGATATGGACAAGCCCACACATGACACTGGTTTGTGATAACATTCTAGCACGGACACAGGTAAGGTAGATACGTCACATTTTTATTGTTTCCCTCTGGAAGATCGGTCATATTGGCAAAGTACTCTACATGGTATCCTTAAAATAACACCGCAGAACTCGTCGCTCCACATCTTGTGACCAAAGACAACCCCAATCCACCCCTTTTTTATGTATAAATCAAATGCTGGCCATACTGCCAACGGACGATGAGACGATTAGTTAATTAACACATGTTTGTGAGGGATGGTGGTCATGACAGCCCTAGGACAGATAACAAATCGTGATATTACCCGAATGACCATGTGTTATTTATTTTATCACATCGACCAGGCATCCACCATGCACAAATACATCTACAATACACCATTATCACATCTCACTGCTGTTACGCATGCTGTGATTGGTTGAGACTCGTTCACATGACATTGAATACAAATGAATACATGTGTATTACATGGTATATTGCCCGCCAAGTGGATAATACATGGGTATATCACATGGATGACGTCACTGAAACTACTGCGCATAACAAATTGTCGTTGGCTGCACTGGTGCTGCCCGGCCGCTGTTGTTTTTGGGGTTGCTCTCAAGGTTTTGAAGGAAATTTAGCCATCCAAAATAGACAGTGAACGTGCCAGAATGGATATTAAGTAAGATGTTCTGTTTTGATGTTTAGGTTATTTATTATATGAAGCAAAAATGTACGACAAAGCCGCCACTGAAACGTCGCAGCCGGGGTCTCTGAATCATCTGATAATTTAATTCAACCCACTCTTTGACATGATCTCACAACAAGTGAAGTAGTAAGTGTATTCGCATTATGTTGTCTCATTTCCAATATCTAGTTTTAGGTAGCCATGATGATGTCAATGACCTTAACTATAACATTACTTACCACGATTGAATGCGGCATGGTATATTATAATTCAATACCAGTGGCTGGTATGGAATTAATTCAATGTGGTTGCAGGGCAGCTTAGTCATAAAAAAAGAATTAATGGCACCGACATGACATATGCCCGAAACAATAACCCAATTCATCCTTGTCAAATGAAAGAACACGTCACATGATAGGCAAACAATTCGCTACGTGTAAAACAAATCGATGACATAAAGTGCAAAACAGCGAAAAAATACATTACTAAACATGGTCAACTCATTAGGAAAAAGATGTGTTGAATGTAACCAAGAAACGTGTGCACATTATAACCCGATTTTAAAACTCCATATTTGTCAACCACCGTAGATGTACCATTTACTCAACAGCATTAATATTGAGACAAGTCTCGCGGACAGACATCCGGATATTTTCACCGCCTGGCAACCATCACGGTGAAAACAAAGGCCGAAAATTCTCAGAAAACGATACTTTGGGGTGGCTGTTTGGACAGTGTAATAAGATTATCTTTGCGTGTGCAAAATATACTTCAAAGTTGAGTTTATGTTATGTTGTGTTTTCGAATTTAGCTATTTTCACTGGCCCTTGGACCGGCGTTCCACTGAGAAGCTCTCCCAGGGCCCATAGAAATACATGGTACAGTGGTGCGCGTCTTAGCAACGTCTTGTGACGTAGCTCCTGCAGCGAGGATATCTCATTTTCGTCTATTAGATGTGGTGGATAATTCCTTTAAACCAGCATTGACAGCATTATATTTTTTGAGATTTAGATTCTGAAATACTTTCTAATTAATCAATTAAGAAAGACGTGGCGAGTTTTCACGATGAGATATCGGTTCGTCTGATAACCTCTCTATCACACATAGTGCCATCGATTTGGGTTTTCTGTGGAAGAAATAAAAATGATGTTGACATACATTCCGTAGATGTCGTGGCGAGCTAAGTGTGAATGGTGTAATGCAAATGACAGATTCCATAACCACTGACAGATTACGTAATAGTGTCTTTAGAATATTAAAGCTGCATTCTTTCTCTTATAAGATCTACACCTCAATTAACCCAGTAATCAGAATGGCTTAGGGTTTTGGACATTCCATGTGTAAATCCACTCAACAGAAAAGAAAATCGAATTCAAATACATCTTCAGTTTGTAAATATTGCAGGATTCGTTGCCAATCCGATGGATTTTTTTTTTCATTTTGTTGCAAATCAAGTTGATCAACTTTTTCCATCATCATCACAATAATCGTTAAGAGGTGTTCTGTATAAATTACAAAGAAGTGATTATTATTTTTTCACAAAACAAGAAATGTGTTTGAATATGCAATAATTGGAATGCCTGACTGAATGAATGAATGAATGAATACGGACACAAAGTCTTAAACTGACGTTCTAAATGCAATGCGGTAGTTTTTCACTGTGCATGTCTATCGGTACAAAGATTCGCGTTTTCTGTGTGATTTTTTCTGGCCAGGTAAACACCAGATCATAAAGTCTTTAAAAAACAATATTTTAGGAAATTACGTGATTTATTTACCCTGTGATTTCAAAGGATTAATACTAACATTTCGTGTTAATGACAACGATTCACTGATGTCAATTCCACCCTTACTCCTTTGTATATATGTCTTAACTGCGATGATTGAGGGCGCTTTTAAACTACGTTGTATGACGTACGTTTTGGGGTGATTAACATTTGTAACTGATTTATGAAATATATAATTGACGACCAATATGCGAATATCGGATGTTTAGCAACAACTGGCAACTTCTCCAAGGTTCTCAACTGAGAACACAATGGAAATGCAATAGAGAGGAATATTTCAGCAATGATCTTTTGCTTTGTCCTAACACTGTTGCATTTTCGAGATGGTGACGTGGGAGCAAACCCGGGACCTGATACCCACCCCTCCAATCGCTAATTTTAAACAGCCTAAAATAAAGGGTGGTTTTGAATCAAATACTATAGAGGCTGTGTACATATATATTCTACTTGCTTTATTTTGTCATTGTAATTCTATTATGTTCATAACAGTGTACACCAGGGCAATACACATTATATAACCCGCCATGCGTCTATTTCCATCATTATACTACTCTATACTAAAAGACGACGTTATTACAAAAGACTGCGAGACATAGATTCAACGATTTAAGATATTTTATTCATGATCACTAATGGCGGTCATTGCCTTGGGTGGTCCACGTATTATACTGTCGAACGTTCAATAAGCACAATAGTTGCCAGTCTCTTGACAAATGCACATACGCTGCTCTTGTGAACCATCTGGATATTTGGCGCATCTGCCAATGCCACGTGCTTCCTGGTCGTGTACAGCTTCTTCGTTCGACTCCCGAGCATTGATGTTCCGAACAGGATCCGATACGACCAGTCCAGACACCAACATACACACAAGGATGGTTATTGTGAAGCGCATCATAGTAACAGGGTCAATCCGACAGCTGAAACAAAAAACATGTCAAGAATATTTTTACAATTTATATGAATTATTGATATAGAAATACAATTTATAAATTATTTTTTGGAGGTTAAAACAAAATTCAGACGTTTGGTTGAACTGGAAGTTTGACTCGTGTAGTTGTCGGTGGAATGATTGTAAAAGGTTTGGATTTTTCACGTGGAGTTAAATAATTATATGAGTGATAGACAATGCACGAAATCGTTTGTGTGTGTGTGTGGTGTGTGTGTGTGTGTGTGTGTGTGTGTGTGTGTGTGTGTGTGTGTGTGTGTGTGTGTGTGTGTGTGTGTGTGTGTGTGTGTGTGTGTGTGTGTGTGTGTGTGTGTGTGTGTGTGTGTGTGTGTGTGTGTGTGTGTGTGTCTGTACGTGCGACCAGTACAAAATATGTTGATATTATGGTATAAATCCATGTTGTCTCACTGAAAAAATATGTCGAATAACAAAAATCTGGAACATACATCGTTTAGACTACATAAAAATGGCTAGTATAATTGTCGGACTATCCCAGAATATATAGTGTTTCACTGTCACTTATTACGTGTTCTTAACCGAGTACATTATCATGACCATACTGTATCCAGTCGTGCAATAGTCACTAAACATGTTCTCAAAATATATATCATACCACTGAAAGGAAGGTGATAGTTTAATTTGAAACTTCACAATATTCAAAAATGTTACATTCGTTTGGGGAGTCATTTGAGTTTATTTAAATTATTATAATATCATGGCCAAATTTATCAAATTAGTACTAAGAATAAAATGAATTGTTGAATTAGTTGACGGCATATTGTCATGGTGATACGTAACAGTCATTGTACGTAGTTCAAATGCAGTTTTAAGACGCGATGAGGTCAGATTATTTAAGATTTACAGATTCCAATTGACCTTTTCCGTGTTCCCTCGAACGTTCCTCAAATCAACTGAATCGCAGCTCCAAAGCATAAAGCGCGATGGTCATCGCGCAGCGCGTGTTCGAATTTCATGTAAATATACAATGTATTTTATACGCGTTGTATACGTGTATCGAAAAAGACGCGACACGACGACTGCCGCTCTTTAACACGTTCATTTGATACATTTTGCAAAGTGACAGCACTTACGAACACATTATTTGAAAACTAAAAAATATCACAAGACATGGAGCAAATATGACACTGAATAAAGACAATAATACGAAAACAAGATTACAAGCACTGGTATACTGTGACGATTGAACTTGTCGCTTCTTAGCTGTGATGGATAATCTTAAACTGATTTAACAGGTAAGAAAAATATAATTTATTGTGAATTACATGACAAAAGTATTTGATTATGAACATTCAGTGTGGAATGATACGTTTCTCGATATCGCTTCCCGTAAGTTCAGTTAGACCGGAAGTGTAGTGAACTCAACGCGTACGCCCGCTTACGATGGAAATGGAATAAACTTTCTCTTGACTCAAAAATCGTCAATTGTCTTTGATTATAAGACTATTTAATACATAGTCAAACAAAAAACAGACAAAACTAACGTTCAATGATTAAATAAATTGAGGGGTATATATACTTGTCCGTGGATGCATTTACACTCATACAGTCTTACTATCGCACATCCATGTAATACATGGTGTTACTGACCATAATTCCCGCCAAGTGTTGTTGAGAGAGTTATTTTAAGCAGTGAAATCGTAAAGCAGACGGTGGGGGGGGGGGACATCGGAAAGAAGTTGTTTCTTGCTACGCCTGGCTGTAGTTTTTCCTACACTATTAGTCGTATAATTTGTATTTGAAACGCAATGACAGCATTTCGATTTTAATAGTCGGTATGTAATCATGTTGCCACCGGGAACTAATATTTTAAATATTAATATATGTATACAGGATTGCCAAATTCTTCTACTACACTATCTGGTTTCAAGTGGGGTATGGTATAAATATTTATATTAAACTCTAATCTGTAGATAATCACATCACGAGCTTATAGTGTAAAACATTGTATTGAAATGAACCTTGACCTTCGTAAACCTTTGAAAGTATTTATGTTTGAAACTGTATAGACGACACGAAACGCAGATAAAACAATTGATATTGCTGCGGGGAATCCAAGCAAGGTGGTTCTGGGCAAGACTATATGACATCACAAAATATAACCAAATCGAATGTAGTAACAAAACAAAATTAAGCAGATATGAGTCAGCATAACTCAGCATTTAGTACGGAATAAACTAAATCGCGTCGAAATTATTATAAAACGCGCCGGTATTACTTCTCGTCGCCGTTGAGAGAAGGTGAGCAAGCGAAATGCAAATCAGATGTGTTTAGTCATAGCATTGTGCGGCAATCTCAGTTTCAAGTATACAAACTGAACCCTTCTGAGAACAATTGAACGTGGATATAATATATAATATCAGATATAATATACTTTTCGAGTTCATGCCCATGCTACACTCACTTCAAATCCGACATGAGAAGGTTTGTATACATAAGAAAGTTGCTGAAATAATATTAATGTAAAATGTGCTGCAATATATGACTAAGTTGAATGAACAGGAAAAACGCACTGTAAATGTTTATATCAGAATACCGGGCTTACCTTCAGCGTTCAGGAAAAGTATTGACTCGTCAGTATCGATGGTGCGAGCGATAGTGTGATTAGACACTGGTAACTTTAGTTGTTTATATAGCAAATATTGTTGAGACACACGTTATGATTGCCGTAAATATTGAATAGATACAATACCAAAAACCTGTCATTTACGGCGATTAAATATAATTAAATGTGTTTAAAATGCATGGAGATATGGTAATAGCTTAATCACAAACAATCACGTAACCTTTGAATGGTTATTTCTTTTCACGCAAACGGTAGAATTGTATAACAAAGTGGGTCGATTTGGGTAATCCAAGATGGGAGTAATTATCGTGATTTCCGAAGCAAGTGATTACCCAGACCTATAGGATCACCGTGTTATAGTTGTTTTCATTACAAGTGAATTTATGTTTATATTGGACATATAATTAGTGACCTTTTATATCATGTATATAAAATTCGGAACATTACGGCAGTTTGCAGAAGTTTGCAGTTTGCTGAAGTTATCGATCGTTCTTTATGTGCGCACATTCTAAGTTTTTTTTAGCGTGTTTCACTTATTTGCAGGCATTTTGCCGCCAGTTTATCACCTGCGATTGAACAATCATTTATTTTGAAATCGTTAATGTGATTACGATTATATTGACACATTAGTTAAATCTTTACGATTTTTACGCATCTTAACAGAAATCGGCAAACAGTAATGTCAGTATCGTAAATGCCGTGCATTGGCAGGATATGGTTTGGAGACGTAAAAACCGCATTTTGGTGATTCCGTAATATCTAAAACTATTGATTATAGCAAAAACATTTAAAATAATCAAATATCAAACATTTATCACAACAATTGTCTAGTCATCCAACAAGCTATTTGTTGGTATGTTAAGAGATGACCAGTTGGGAACGTCACAATCTAAAATTGTGTTCAAGTGTATGTTACCGGTAAAAATATGACATCAGTAAATAATATGATATCGAAAATATTCACATGGCTTTATTGCATAAACACGTGGGATATATTGTATTATTATACATCTGTCACCGTAACGCCATAAGTTACAACGTGCCGTAATTTTGCGGTATTGTAGGGGATATTTTTATTCTACTATATTAGGAAATGCGAATTCCAAATATGGAATGATTACGCTCGTAAGTGTTCTCTAATAATAAAAACAAACATGGCTGCCACCAGAGATTGACCGGACTCTACACAAAGAAGTTCGCTGATTCTGTTCTAAACATTTTGAATTTCGGAATTCCCATGGTGTATCCTAGGAAAGAAAAGATGTATAAAAATAAGGTTATTACGAGAATACCCCCAAAGTATGCACTCAGACAGCACGCCGCTTATTGGACCTCCGTTACGCGTCGATCGATACTCCATCTGTACTGTCTTCGTGCATACTTTGGGGTATTAACCTTGTAATATACAGATAAGACCTCCCTGGTGCAGACATATAAAATAAGGCACATGGTAAAACGCACACTTGCCAATATTTCACAAGACATCATTCTCTTGAATTTTCCACGGTTGCAAATATAGGAGATGAGCAGCAAGTATCTCGCATATATATAAGCTTGTATAAATTTGTGGTTGCATTCGCTCATTTAATGCTGGGTAACCATATTGCACTTCGAAGGTGTGAACCTCCGCCCAGTTGCAAAATAATTATACTCACCAATACCTCTACTCTATTGTAAATATGTCGTTTTATAGTAACCGGATCCAGATCAAACTCAAAATCGAATTGATTGGTTATTTGGTTCTCAGTGACATTTTGGTCTTTAATTTCAACAATTGACGTTTCTATGGCAATCGCAATACTTCCTGCGAACTTCATGAAAATTCACAACGTTATGCAGTATCAACGTAGAAGTATTCCCTAAATTTTCAATTTCCATGGCAACTTGATCTAGGATTGATTGGTTTATAACCGTGTGAGTTATCTAGCTGACAGACAAACATGCAATCGTTCAGCAAAACCATACCCTCCTGAAGTAAATAAAACAAACTAGAAACCATTGTATATTTAAGCACCAGAGCTGCCGTGTCTCATTCTATACGTATCTAAGAAGGTGTGTGCAGAACGTACACATGGCGTGTATATAACGCATTTACAAAAAAATCTAATCTCAATATTCCATCAATAATTATTTATACACAATTTGACAAGTTTTACATGTTAACTCAACACAGTGTTATGCAAAATAATACATAATGTTACTAAATTACTAAAACTAAGGACCACGAAATGTGTTATTTTGCAAAGAGTCTATTATATTAGCTGAATGTCCCTGAAACAGTTTATGAGGGCGGAGGGTAATTTTTTATACAATGTATATGTTTTACATGGAATAACAAGTCTAACAAACGGGATATTACACTCTTATGATTCAGTGAGAAAATATAATGATTTAAACGTAACTACCTCTAATGATATCATAATATCGCGTCGCCACAATTTATATTTTACATTCAGTACGTTTATAGATAGGATATAATTGTATTGTAACACACACACACACAATAGAGCCTTGTAAATTTATGAATCATTTGAACAAATTATATGGATGAAGCGATATTACTAGTTACTGTCATAACCACATAACTAAGAATAAATATTTTGTCTTGAATATTCAAGTACTTTTATAATTGATTACTAACTCGTAAAACACTAACGCTTAAAGCCTGTCTCACAGTGTCCGACAGTACATACTCCAATGCATCTCAGCGCAACTTCGGCTAGCTCTACGCTAACGACTACACAGTTCGTTAAAATTCAAGAATCCAGGACAACCCATTACAAAATATTATTCTTAAATCATTATGTGTGTGTTCTTTTGCCTCTTTTATATATAATACGTTATCCTACATAATACAAATACAATTAAAATTGACAACATTTTGACAGCAAGAGTTAGAATATACTAGTTGTACTGACAATGAACCGCTCGTGAATTGTATTTGTGTACCAGATGACCACTTAATTCCTTCATGCTTAATTGAAGCGCGTTTAGTTACAAAACGATTACTGTAAACCTACACGAAAGTGTGGGTAATCTGGTGCACGTATAGCGATCATAGGAACTGCCCATATTCACAAATACTAAAATACATTTGTTCACATATCCAGTGGGATCAGATCACTCCCACACTGTATACTTGAGCGTACGTGAAGCCAGTAAACGTTGTGTGTTTCTACGGTATACCAGTAAGTACATGCAAGCACAAAACAAATAGGGTTATTGCAAAAAGGGTTGGTGTTACAAATAAGGTTTGTCGTTGGTGGCGTGATAAGTAAGGGCATGCGCTGCTGGCAGGCGAGAACTTTGCTATCAAACTTAAACCACGTCTTCATGAAATGTCGTCAGTAACAAACATTTGGAAAACAGACGACTTTATTCGATTCATGGCGACTATTATCATTTAATCGGTCCATGACGCATCGAGTAGGGGAAACATCTGTAAACAGGGGTGACGATAGAATCGAAACACCAGCTTGATTGGTTCCAATGATTAGTGTCAAATTCCTGCCAATAAACGCTTCAGTCACAAAAGTCACCATTCTGAACTATATATAGTCCCTGTTTAGTTCCATGAACATCACTGTAGCTGTATTTTTATCATAAGATGGACATTTATTAGATACAATAAGTGCTTTTATAACGTCTTCAGCTGTATTTTATAACTCCCAATACGAACAATGTTTTCACCATTCACGTTCGAGCATTATTGCATTTTCATTTTATGCGATCCATAAAAAAAACAGTTGCCAAAGCACTTGATTTTATTATTATTGATGGTGATCCAAATATTCAGAGAGAGATGTTATATATGTGTATATAATATAGGGTGGGAATGCAAATTTGAATGTAGGGTTTAAAATGTACATGTATATATATATATATATATATATATATATATATATATATATATATATATATATATATATATATATATATATCGTAGATGAAGAAAAAATACATTTAATAGTCTGTATCTTGTATCACATATGTAGGTCAACGACACCACATTTACAGCTGGCTAGGTTAAAACGTCCTTTAACAAGGAGGCTTTTCGCCTTTTTTATGCTGTGTCATACTAAATAGTTGTCACATAAGATACACAACGACGTCAACATTTTATATCGACTGAAGGGGGTGGGCGTGATAATGGTGTACAAACTGACCCCGAATGGTTGGTGCAAAATAACAAAAGCATTCTTTTCAAAGGATATGCTCGACTTTGCATTCTCCTATAAACATGTAATTCTGTGTCTGACTTTCATCATGTTCATTGGCCTTCGAGTAGTGTGTGTATATAATTGGCATTTTCCTATATACGTGTAATTCTGTGTCTGACTTTCATCATGTTCATATCACAATACGCAATCAAGAATGACTCATACCTCAAGGAGCAATATTTGCTTGATGTCAACATTGGCCTTTGAGTACCGTGTGCATATACTAACTGATAAGTGCATGTTAGTACGAGTCGAGAACTTGAAGTCACAAGTGGCCAATCAGGGATTGCAGTGAAACGGGTGAAAACTTTATAACCATTACAATGGCAAATATATTTGATCTGGGTCCTGACTTCTACAGTGTTCCCGGGGAATGGAGTCATGATGGCCGACCTTACGGAAAATATGTCCGTCAGGACATTGTCGAGCATCCAGAAATCGCAAAGATACGATCTGATGACTGCTTTGTGGTAACTTACCCTAAATCCGGTGAGTAACATTGAATAGCTTCAAAGAGCCGAGAGTAACACCGTTATTGTTCTACGCTGATTTGTTCTGAGTTATTAGTGACAATTGTGTTCTGCTTTTTGGAATGATTATTTGAGATTTATTAAAGTTTTCAGAGCTGTTTGAATGTGAAGATCACACTGTACTTGACCTGCAATCAGTACAATGATTACAATCTGGGTTCATTACAAACGTTTGTTATTCTATACAGTACCAACTGCGACCAACTATGTCATCTTATCTCGATAACCGTTGCACGTGAGTGCCGGTTATTTGAACTATTTTCGATAATAAGAAATATGGTATATATCGCCGTTTAATCAATTATATAGAATGGTATTATAATATACACAATGATATATATGGGACGGGGAGAACTAATTACTGACACGCTGTGATAGTAAAATCTAGTTAAGTGACATGGTATAGTTACACTGCTGATTCTATTTGTGTATGTCAGTGCGAAAGATTTATCAACATATGGGGATACCTCATTTTCTGACAGCTAAACAATGGCGCATGCCCGACCGCGTACAATAGGCCACTTCAAATACCTCTAAGGGTTACATATCCTCTTATTTTTTACAACATTACGCACATTCGCCATCGGGACAATTTAATGTGTCTTCTTGTGTTTAACAGAAACATTGTACTCAAGTAGCTAGATGAAGTAACTTAGTCTAGAAAATTTTGCTGAGACATCAATAAAATAAATTCATTTTATTTTTAATATCAATGAAAATCATCAGGGTGTGTGACATTTAAAGGTCATTAAAAGTGCGGTACACACTGCAATTCAAAAGTAGAACCTCGTCACTCTTAGACTAGCGGAACAAAAGCTACGTTTACACCTGAAAACACGGGTTATTTTGTTACCGGTCTATTGGGTTAACAAAGTATAATGCTATGTTGAGGTTACGCATGATGCAAACTCTTTTGTTATTAACTCATCAAGGCATTTGTTCGCCCTCTGGCGGTAATCATTCCCAAATATATTTCCAGCGTTCAGGAAAAATAATTACACTTTATTTAGTAACCGACGGAGAGAAGATATCTTCTACGTGACAGGAAGTTTTATATATTAAGATTATTATAAACAGTTTGGGTCTTATATAATTTGTGGAATTTAATCTACAGGAACTACATGGACATTGGAAATAGCTCACCTCGTAATGAATGGCGGAGACACCTCGATTTCTGCATCGACGCCACACGTGATTAAGACGCCATTCATGGAATTCAAACTTGATGGGATAACATCGTGAGTATATTTCTAACAACATTATATAATATTTCAGAGTATCTTTGATGATTGATGTTTTCACATAGTTTTGCATATCTGTGATAAAAACAAAAGTCGGAATTGGCGTACAATTGCTCTTATTGCTAGTCAATACGTGATTAATATGGGTAACTATATAGTTCTTAATATATGTTTTATTCACAAAAATTGTTCGTTTAGAAACAAAAATAGTTTAAACCATGAATACATCATTATTCTTGTGCAATCAAAAAATAGTTGCAGTCAGAATTTCTGGAGAGAAAAAAAGTAGTTTTATGTGTGTTTCGTTATATGTTCTAAGCATATATTGGTGATGTTATTAATATTTACAAAAATTTCAATTGCAAATACGTTTATCTTGAGACAGGGGTAAATCGAAAATTTACTTCCGCCTTCACACAAAAATGCACGCTGTAACGACGTACGAAACAAAACAAAATATATTTGTGATTAATAGTAATTGATAACATCAACGAAGGTGTGTGTCAGCTATCGATACAACGTAGCTTTGACGTAAACAGCAATAATACTGTCTGAAGCAGAAAAACAGGGTTATGTATTTTAGAGCTGGGAACTGAAATAACTCCCGAGGCATAGTAATATATGTTTCAATTTTAGGAATAGGGTTTCCACCTATCTCAACCCCAACGAGCGTAAAGTTCAAGTTGGGTAAGGCAAGGGACTGTCAATCAAGAGAGAAGTAAACAAGTAAAACCTGTTATTATATCGCGCCCTGAAACAATATTCTAGGCCTTTAATAGCCTTGAAATTGCGTCTGCTATTGTGATTTGTGCCATTTCGCCCAGTTAAGCATGTCAAAAAACGAGTAATTTGATAAACACAGTAACGATATATGAAAATCGTGAAAGCACTGAATCACAACTGAATCATATTGAATCAATATTACGAACGAGTATCACAGGAATAATTAGGCAAATAATGGTGGGTTATTCTCCTTCTCATCGACAAACTTCTTTCAGAGCATAGGAGTGTTGACGGTAGTCAGTTTTACAAGGAGATAATAATTAAGTTCAGTAAAATAACTATTACAGTTGTCTTTTTGTCTTTCCTTCTAATTTAGCTGCCCAACATTCCGTCTTTGTCCTAGTTTTTCATCTGTGACTACAGGCTTCAATACACAAAACTCTTAGGCCAATTACAGTGTATCGATAAGCCGTAATAAGCCATCACACATTAGTTAGACCCCAAGTTAATAGTAGGCACCGGAGAACCAAATATGGCATGAGCCAGATTCTTCCACTACAGCGCAGCGAGCAGTTGCATACCACTTGTGCAGCGGATGGGACTTCTACCCTGCCGCAGATGGCGTACTTCAATAGACCAGACAGTCGATATACGAAATGGAACATCTGAATCAATTGGATAACTGACTAACGACTTTTTTGAAAGAGAGCACATGAAGAACCCTCTAAACAACTGTTGAAGATCAATCGAAACTAATAATTGTTTATATAAGGCATCGAAACAAATATACGGGCACCATCTTGAGGGAAGGAAAGTTACTAGTTTATTTGTTATTAAAAGCAACTCGATGTGTTAACAACGTCAATTAACGTAACCGTTAGCAACGAAGATACATACATAGGAATGACGTCACCAGTGAATTTAAAACTTTGCAATTGCAAACATATATTTCATCAATATGAGTCACGAATATTTTAAAAACACGTGATCGGTGCACAATTCGTCATTGCCAAATTCATACAATTCCTTGTCATTCATACAACGCCATAAGTTATAGCGTGCCGTAATTTTGCGCTATCGCACTGGATATTTGTATCCATAATATCCATATAAGAAATGCGAATTCCAGTTATCGATCGATTACGCGTGGAGCGTCCTCTAATAACAAAAACAAACATGGCAGCCCCCAGGGGTTGACCGGACTCCACACAAAAAATCTGTTCTAAACTTTTTGAATTTCGGTATTCCTTCTTGTGAGGCATAACAATAAGATTATTACGAGGATACCGGAAAGTATGCACTAAATACACCGTCGCATCGACCTCCGCAGTGCGTCGGTCACTGTACTGTCTTCGTGCATACCTTTCGGTATCTTGTAATAACCTCATATTAAGGTCGATTTGGGCATGGCTTCCGAAGTACTTTATGCATTTGTTATTTCGCAAGTCAAGCACAAATATCACACGTCATGAAATAGATCAATGCCAACGTCAGAATAATATGCACACATATATATGCACATTTATAAAATAATACTATTGGCCTGATTTTATTACTTATAAAAATTATTTTAATTATGTCCGAGTTTCTTAAAATATTAATAAAATCGAGTAAATATCGTTATACTTTCAGTTTAAAAGAGGCCAGTTATGACGGGTTGTCAATCATGAATAAACTTAAACCACCTCGTCTTGTGAAGTCACATTTACCAGTGGACTTATTACCACAAGATATTTACAAGAAAGGCTGCAAGGTATGTATGGAGAAAAATCTCGGTATGTACTCACATGTTTTAGACAGAATCTGAGCACGTGTTGAAAGTTACAGGAATGTTGATGGCAACTGGCTCGTTGGAATGTTATGAGTCATTCAATGCACAATTCATAAGTAGTATAACTCGTACTAAGTCATATGAAAAACTACACCGATTAGAGAACTCGGCCAACAACAATGTATTATTTCATTGCCAAATATTTGGGTCTACCTATTTCAAGATTGTTCAACTAGTTTTTATTTTGTGTCCGATATTTACAACCAGTATTCCGAAGTTTGCACGACTGCTTAAGGTCGGACATATATGCATATGTCCTGCAATGAAAATGGCTATTCGATTAATAACCGTATTAATGATGAGTGTCAAACAATGTGCTTGACGATTGAAATGGGGCAAAGTACAAAGTGTAGTGCGATGCGGTTGGTCTGAAAACGACTCGGCATTTTTTCTCTGGCGGGGCTTTATATACAAAAGTGCTTTAGTACTATGATTTTACCCTACATACGCCCTCGAATTAAACTGAATACCAAGTACAAACATCATCTGGTTCCTTACTATTTTTCAGATCAGAATTACTAACTACAAGCACTAGCATTCCCTCGTATAACACTAGAAATAAGTATCACATCCCATATGCAAGTCCATACACTGTCTTTCAAATACCGTACAGCAAGCACTGCAAATATCTGAAATCGTATTGTTTTTTATTGAATTATACTGTATCTGTTTACATATAGTTTTAGTAACTGCTGGAAAACACAATTGTGGAACGATCATATATATAAATTACAATAACAAATTAATATACCGCATTTCCTGCCACACAGACCCAATGAGGTAACTCGTGATATTAAAGCGGGAGAGTCGTTACCTGCACATGCGTCAGATGGTCATAGTGTGTCATTGTTTACAAACAAGCGCCTACCCGTGAGTCTTTGCGTTTTTAGCGTCTGTTGTTATTGTCGCTTTGGACTCAGTTCCCGCGCGTGCGCAGGTGACGGCCGCTTTAAGTTATTTCATGTAACCTGTGGCTTTCATTTTACTTTGTTTTGTTTTTTTAGTACTAATCAATGACACATCACAATTGTCTCCCATATACAGATTATATTCGTCACAAGAAATCCAAAAGATGCGGTCGTATCATACTATCACTTTTATAAATCAATAAGCGATGCCTTCGGTGACTATAGCGGTGATTTTCACGATTTTCTCAAATTGTTCATGAATGGCAAAGGTTAGTAGAGTGAAATATCTTGTCGTAAGTTCATTTTTACAATTTTTTTTGCATATTATACTCCATTTTTCGCGTTAGTGTTCTACATCTAAGAACATTATATTTTGAATTGATTTCTTCTCCATTCCGGGAGCGGAAGAAAAAACTAATCCCAAAACATTTGACATTTCTTCACACAAGTTTCAATTTATTAAACTAAATCCCAATCTCTCTCGCCAACTTTCAATGTGTCTATTTTAAAAATTCTGGCTTACCAAGAGCGTTCTTTATTCTCATAACATCAAAAACGTCCATATAGTTGAAGCATATTTAAACACAAAACATACGTGACATTATAACCGAATTTCAATTATTGGCATTTTTATTTTTTCGTACTCAGTTAAGTAAGCATCATTTTCTTGTTTATATTTTTGCAAATTTTGTATAATTTCATGTTAACAGTACACTATGGTGATTGGTTCAGATACACTTTGGATTGGTGGAAATACATCCAAAATAAAACAAATATATTGTGTTTAAAGTACGAAGACATGAAACAGGTATATATATCAGTGCACGTTAAAATGTACAAATCGCAAATATGTGTGAACGCATCACATGATCGTGTATGAAATGCAGCACCATAAAATCATTTGCCCACATTTCTATTGTATGCACACAACTTCACCATGGCAACATGCATGTTTTATTCAATAAACTGTTTGTATTTGTGCGAACAAGACATTCTATTCTTAAATCTCCACAGGATACAATGCACACTTACCTGAAGTTGATTTCAAATGTCATATTGTATTTTAATAGTTATTATAGCAATGGTTGCGAACCGTCTCGAAAACTATTCAGTGATATTTGGATAAAAATAGCTGACAAAATGTGTGTGAGTGTAATAAGTATTGAAAAAAATATATTTTTCGTAGAATGGGTTATTCTTTATTTATATATTTGTTGCTAGGATCCAAGGGGAGCAACTGTGAAAATTGCTGACTTTCTTGGATATACCTTGGATGATGTTACCATTGATAAAATAACAGATCAATGTTCTAGCAAGACTATGAAGAAAAATAAGCAGGTTGAAAAGGAAATGGTACGAAAAGGTAAGTTGATTCACTGTATTGATTGATGTATTGATTGATTTATTGACTGATTGATTGATTGTCTCACTGACTGACTGACTGGCTGGCTTGCTGACTGACTGACTGACTGTTTGATTGATTGATTGATTGATTTACCTAGTCTTCGTCATTATTTTTTCTCAGCAATTGTCGGTGACTGGAAAAATCATTTCACAGTTGCTGAGAATGAGGCTTTTGAACAGATTTACAATGAGAAAATGGAAGGCTCTGGATTAGTATTTGAATGGTGAACATCGGAAATACAGCAACTTTTGAATTATATCGATGAACTAAACGTGATTAATCAATTTGCATTGCTTTGTGTGTAAGCATTACATCGCAGGTTTAATTAAAGTCAACCGTAATTTACAAATGGGCAATTTGTTTTAAATATGTGTCATTTCAAGAATGTTTCATCAATGCCTTGTGTGTTGTGCATAAAAGGGACCTGGCAACAGAACAAATGTTATTCATGTTGATTGTACATGTTTAACTGTCGCGAAATTAGCAAATATTTATTGCTAATTAAGGCAATTATATTTTTCCGTTACTATAGGATGTTGAATTCAGTTGGAATAAGTTTTTCCGTCGACCAAATCGTTATCTTGATGAAGACATGAAAGTAACATTCACTAATAACTTACCGTGGATTATTTTCTTTTTATTGCATGATGCACAATATAATAAAATGATTTGATCAAATAAACAGAAATAGAAATGCTAGTAAATGATGAAATCAACAATTGTATGTGTGTCATAAACTCCAGTCGCAGGTGAAGAAATGTACATACCATTGATAAAATACATCAACTTCCTGTTTACAGACTTCAAACGGGCAATTCAAAATAGTAAAGGGTTTATGTGTCGGTACTAACTCAAATGACACGTGAAATGTTTTATTAAAAAGGAAAATCTGTGAAAAGTTGATCGATATATAGTTATAGCAATTGCCGCAGTCAAAGAACTGCAGGTAAAATACAACAACCTTATATGATTGGGGGATAAAGCTACAGAGAAAAAAAAATGATTTCGAACATTTGAATACGGGCTTTGCATAAATTGAACGGTAGTTATATTTGTTTATGCAAATGCGTTGGTAAACATGCTGCCCTTTATGTTGAACCCCTCGAAGTATTAAAACTTCGTACAATATTTGACCAATGTTTGTTATCATGTACCTATAGTAAATACGACAATTCACAATTTCATCATAATTCTGAAAATATAATTATTTGAGTCCAGGTAGAATCTTTGAGAGTGTTCATAGTACAATATTCGGTCAGATTCAATAAACAAGGTATCGCACGAGACGCTATTTCGGATTTAGACATTCCTCAACTACATTGTGTATAAAGAAACTGGTTATAAGAACAATCAAAGGATACGGAAATTTAATAGATATGTTTCATTTTGCCGCTGAATGGAAGATACATTCGAACAAATTAAAAAAAAAAGTCTATGTAAAAGAAAATGTAAGAACGTTTGGTGAAATGTGAGAGCTGTTTTGCCCACAAAAAAAGACATTTCAAATCAAATTTCTATACTTTGCAGACGAAGCATCCATAGCAATAAAAAGTTTATGCGTTTTTATATGCCTTGAATATCACACAATGTATACGGTAAAGATGGAATTTACTGTTAGACACAGTTCGGTCACTGGATTATTAAACATGGCAACAATATCTACGCACATAGCTTTGCATTTAACTCTATAACTTATGTATCAACCATTCAGGACTATACAAATATACTAAACAATAACAACCTTATAACTTGCAGTAGTTAGTAGTAACGTTAATACATGCAAGCAATGTATTTATTCTCGTATTCTCGGGGGATAATTAAACATACCCGGGGCTCCCGATTGTCTTTCGGGATCAGCCTATGTAACTCAGTCTCGCACCTATGTATCGAGCGTTAATCTTGCATCTTATTCACATCTCACGACGAAAGCTGGTGTGCAGCCAACAAGTGCCGTGTGTACACAGCGTCAGACAAGTGTATTGTTACTAGCATGATTTATCTACCCCAAGAAACTTACTAAAGAATAAGCGCGAGCAAAGTTTAGTTACTTCTTTGACCGGTGCTAATCTACGTCGACCTGCACGTAACCGTGTTTCATCCGCAATATAAACAGCTGTCGTCGAGTACCGGTGTCAGCACACGATATAATATAAGCACTAGGATCAGGAGTCAGCAACTTTGAGACATAATTTTCAAGCAGAGAAGTTTTGTTCACCAGTCTAGAATAGCATATATATTCGATCTGGGTCTGGATTCTTTTTTATTCCGCCGGTCAATGGAGCCATGATGGTCGTCCCCCGAAATAGTCAAGATTCGATCAGATGACTGTTTCGTAATAATCCCAAATCCAGTGAGTAACTTCTCCTATTAAAGTTCGAAAACTTCTGTCACATAGGCGGCAGCAAGAAATTTTGCATGAGTGTGTCATCTGAAATCTAGATCCTCTGAAACGCCATTTTCCACATCTTGAGGGGCAAATTTTGTTGACACAAAGGGTTTCAGCTTGATTTTGGAAGGGCGAGGAGTATTTAACCAGGCTTACCAGTAAACCAGCATTCATAGCAAACTGACAACACAGCAAACCGTTAATGAAGAAATTGTCCAAACAATACGTACGTCTTTACCACATCTCGAAAACATAAAACAGAAAGTCTAGTGTTGGGGGCATATTTCTGTATAGCGTGCAAGCCATGGCGATGCACGGAGCAGTGATTTCATGATTTTTGTGTCTGCCTCTTTCTGTCTGTCCCTTAATTAGTTCGTCAGTTTATGTATCTTATAAATTTTGTTGGGTTTTCTGAAGTTTTTGAAGATCACGTTTACAATGGTTGACATAGTTGACAATGCTAACAAACCATGTATATTGTAAATATTGACTGTACTGTCACATTGCTGATATACCATCGCGACCCACGGGTCATGTGATCGTCATGTGAAACAATTTCATATTTTGCCAGTCATTTTAAATTTCCGGTAAGATGATAATCGTATTAAGGTCGGAATTTGTTCTCCTCTAAAGTTGCGTTTTCCAATCACATCAATACCCTGTAATGTCACATAAATCTATAGATCTGTTATTGGAGTATAACTCGGCATGGTGTAGTGTCTCTGAATACTGAATCAACCAATAAAATAAGTTCACCAGGGTCAACATTGGCTTCAACCGCTCAAATACAACCAGATGACAGCGTATCATCACGGGGGAAATCCTTCTGCCTCGGGGTTCTCCACACGTGTCAGGGGGGAATCTCGTCTCGTCTCTATATCTCGTCCCCTTGAGGTATGGGATCGGGAAATTCACTTAAGTTTTACAGTCAAATAAGACGCACACAGCGAAATACGTTTCAACTCTCGTCTTAGTCGATCAGTCGAGTACTCTATATGACACAGCGCCCTGGGGGAAAAGTCCCCAAGACTATCGCAAGGCTGACCCAAGACTCTTTTAGACTGCGTCAAGGCTCGCCCCAAGTCTCTCCAGGACTGCACTTGTCCTGGTGTACTCGCCAAGACCAACTAAACTCTCTTTATTCATTTTCAAAATCTTAACCAATTACAAAACAGTAAAAAGACTCTAGGGCGTAACCTTCAATCATAAAGCCAATCAAACTAAGTACTGAATACGTCATATGTTTTAATTAATCGTTCACTACATTAATAACTACGAATACCAACTGTCAGAAATAATAGTCTGAATAGCTACGGTTATCTCGTAATTAGTTCCAAATCACTGAGCCAAGTTCCGTCCAAAACTTCAAGTAGGCCTAAACGATGACAGACATAACACAGCAATTCGCTAATAATCAACTAATTAAGTCGATCAACAGATACGCAAAAACAAATTCATGACAGTATATTGACCATCATGCACGACTCGGACTTGGACGCATGACACATTTTATGCATCTTTGTCATACTGAAAATAACCCTAGGAATATGTGTCATTGCAAAATGACACTAACATTTGCAGTGGTAACTTATGAATGGTTTTGTAGGCACTACTTGGACTTAGGAAATAGCCCAACTCGCAATGAATGGTGGAGACACATCGGTTGCCGAATAAAAGGGCCATTTTTTAATTTTTTAAATTACCGTTCATGGAACTCAATGTAGGACCGGGAATGTCAGAGTAAGTATAAAGTATTTTACACACAAGTATTATAAAGTATTTTACACACAAGTATTATAAAGTATTTTACACACAAGTTCCTGACGAGATCTCGTTGACAGCGACAGACCCTTTGGGCTGGTATTTTATCCTTAGATAATAATAGTAATATCATGATTACATTGGTCAGAGAAAGGGTGGAGATATCGGAGATCATTTGAGTCTATGATATTTGCTTTATTCAATTATTATTCATTGTATAAGGTTTACTTCAAGTTATGACGGCTTGTCTATTATGAATGACATGAAACCGCCTCGTCTTGTGAAATCACATCTACCAGTGGATTTGTTACAAGGTACGTATGATTTGAACACCTATGCACCTATGCATCTACGTCTATGCATACTATTGTAAAAAGGCTTTTTTATATTCTACCCGTACCATATGGCTCATTATTATGTTGGTAATAGAAGCTAGTTCATGTTCGAGTTGTTTCCCGAGTTCGATGTAAACATACTCCTCTACGAATCCGTGCGCGATTCGACCGAGAAGTCGCGTACTAGCCCTCGGTAAAATACATAGATCTGATTGGAGATGCCTCTGAAGTATACGTCCAATCAGAATTGGCGTAACATGTGACAACTGGCCATAAACTATATGAAGCGGTGTGAGACAAATTGACGCAGGCATCGTACTAGCTCTTGATTTGGTACCAGTTTCTTTGACGTCAGCACGGAGACTCCGCCTCAAACGTTTCGGCAGAATATTGAAATCATTGTTTTGACTCTCAAAGTCCTATCATCTCACAGTCCATACCAATAGATCTACCGTAAATAGAATTGCTATGATTGCTATGTGTGTTCATGCTCAGACTGTATTACTAGTCTGAGGTTCATGTTACTCAGAGTGTAACAACTTGCGTGGTGCATATGAATATTAACCTGCATTTGAAAATGAGGAAACAAATTAATAGATTGAATAAGTTGGATTTTTTTTAGTCCTCAATTAAACGATTATAAAATGGCAGCTTAATCTCTGGCTCGGGAAAAAAATCTTCTACTGTGTACGTTTCTATTTTGTGATACAGCTATGAGAAGCAATTTGATTGGGTAATGCATTGAAGAACATATATCTATTATTGGCAAAGAGGGCGCACTTAAATATACGTTGGCTATATTCTCGGGGGCGGACATCCGGGCATTTTCACCGCCTGGCAACCCGCGGAAGTGAAAACAAAGGCCCAAAACTCGCAGAAAACGGTACTTTGGGATGATTGTTGAGACTCCTCTGAACAGTGTAACAAGATTAGCCCTACGTGTGTAACATATATAAATTTGGTTGTTCAGGATTACTTCAAAGTTGAGTTTGTGTTGTTTTCTCGAATTTTCACCGGCTCGACCGGCGTTCCACAGCAGCGCGCACAGAGCCCATAGAAATGCATGTACAGTGGTGCGCGTCGTAGCAACGTGGAACGTCTTGTGACGTAGCTCCGCCCCCGAGGATAGGACTCATACCACTAATTAAAAGTCTATATGCATAGTCAATGTCGAAAAATGGGTTATAAAGAACAGAATATTATTTTTAATTTGTTGAAACCACATGTAATAGAATTCTGTCAAAAAAATACATGTTGGCTAGTTTAAATTACTACAAAAGGGATGTGAACAAAACACAGATCCAGATTCACAGTACATGTCACCGGTACTTCACACATGAGTCTAAGAGCTGACACAATTGAAGTGAGCCCTCACACATTGCGTTTCAGATAAAACGCGGTGGGAAAAAAACTTTGGCTAAAAATTATACAAGCGGATAGACTAATTGGTGGTATGAAACCTATATACTAGTAATCTACCAGGGTGTAGTGGGGAGCCGATGACCGAATAAACAAACATTGCCCATGAAGCGTTGTGTGATTCAATAGCATGGGGCATTCTCATAATTTTTATGAGACTGTGAATGTTATCAAATTTGGATTAGAACAAAAACTGGTATACAAGTTAACGTTACGTATTTGCACATACCGCGATACTAGGTTACAACATATTTCGGGAAATCGGTCTCTAACCAGACAAGAGATGCTTCTATAAGTAATGTGTGTGTTTTTTTAAATCGATCACTAAAATGCAATTTCATTCTATATGCAGATTATTTTCGGTGCAAGAAATCCGAAGGATGTCGCTGTATCATACTATCACTTTTATAAATCACTAAAATTGTCATTTAATTATAATGGTGACTTCCATGAGTTTCTTCGGTTGTTGATAGTACACGACAGTGATTGGTTCAAATATACCCTGGATTGGTGGAAATGTATCCAAGATAATACAAATATATTGTTTTTAAAGTACGAAGACATGAAAATGGTAAAACGAGTAAAAATTACATGGGAATTGTGTTGCACTGTGAGAGCGATCGTAGAAATATACTACGGTCGTGAAACCAATATGTGTACGTGCAATGTGAGAGAAAAAACATGGATTCGCTAGGATTCTGTTTTCTTTCGAATTACTGCGTTCTACATTTATTCGGTATAAAAGCGAATCTTTGAGAATCGGAACATTGTATTCATGTGCGTTGTCAAAGTAATTTCGAGCATACAATCAAATGTGAAGCCGAAACGGCTGCCTGCGTTTAAACGCGTTGAAAATAATCAGAATTTGAGAGTTGATTATGTATTTCCGAGCAAACTCACAGTATACCACATTTGTTGCTAGGATTCAAGGGGAGCAACTGTGAAAATTTATGACTTTCTTGGATATACCTTGGATGATGTAACCATTGATAAAATAACAGACCAATGTTCTGCCAAATCTATGAAAATAAATTTGAAAGATGTAAGGGAGTTGGTAAGAAAAGGTAAGTGAATTGATTGATTGATTGATCTCTGTTTATTGTATTATCCAACAAAAATGTACCAACCTCACTGCACTCTGGTATATACTATGTAGACGTGTTACATCGGATGGATAACGGTTTTAAAATGACTTTTATGTTTTTATAGGAATTGTAGGGGACTGGAAAACCCACTTCACAGTTGCTGAGAATGAGGCTTTTGAGAAGAAATATGAAACCAGAAAACCAGAAAATGAACGACTCTGGCTTAACATTTGAATGGTGAACATCGGCAAACAAATGATGTTGTTTAACGATGTATGAACGTAATTTATATTGATGAAACAGTTTAATATTGCATCAACTTGTGAATTTAAGTAAACGGGAATATACGTGGAAAGATATCATGCCATTTGTATGAATGTATTTTGTGTGAATGACATCAATCAGGTTATGATTTATGAAAAGTTCCTCGTCATCAAAAGGTGATCGCAGTACAGGAAGAAAGGCGACCATCTATGAAATTGTAGGCAAAAAATGCAAGTCAAGATCACAATATCAGTGAAATTGTAAACAACAAATGCAAGTCAACATCTCAATACAAGTGAAATTGTAAACAAATGCAAGTCAACATCTCAATACAAGTGAAATTGTAAACAACAAATGCAAGTCAACATCTCAATACAAGTGAAATTGTAATCACAAATGCAAGTCAACATCTCAATACAAGTGAAATTGTAAACAAATGCAAGGCAACATCTCAATACAAGTGAAACTGTAAACAACAAATGCAAGTCAACATCTCAATACAAGTGAAATTGTAAACAACAAATGCAAGTCAACATCTCAATACAAGTGAAATTGTAATCACAAATGCAAGTCAACATCTCAATACAAGTGAAATTGTAAACAAATGCAAGGCAACATCTCAATACAAGTGAAACTGTAAACAACAAATGCAAGTCAACATCTCAATACAAGTGAAATTGTAAACAACAAATGCAAGTCAACATCTCAATACAAGTGAAATTGTAAACAACAAATGCAAGTCAACATCTCAATACAAGTGAAATTGTAAACAACAAATGCAAGGCAACATCTCAATACAAGTGAAACTGTAAACAACAAATGCAAGTCAACATCTCAATACAAGTGAAATTGTAAACAACAAATGCAAGTCAACATCTCAATACAAGTGAAATTGTAATCACAAATGCAAGGCAACATCTCAATACGAGTGAAACTGTAAACAACAAATGCAAGTCAACATCTCAATACAAGTGAAACTGTAAACAACAAATGCAAGTCAACATCTCAATACAAGTGAAATTGTAAACAACAAATGCAAGTCAACATCTCAATACAAGTGAAATTGTAAACAACAAATGCAAGTCAACATCTCAATACAAGTGAAATTGTAAACAACAAATGCAAGTCAACATCTCAATACAAGTGAAATTGTAAACAACAAATGCAAGGCAACATCTCAATACAAGTGAAACTGTAAACAACAAATGCAAGTCAACATCTCAATACAAGTGAAATTGTAAACAACAAATGCAAGGCAACATCTCAATACGAGTGAAATTGTAAACAACAAATGCAAGGCAACATCTCAATACGAGTGAAACTGTAAACAACAAATACAAGTCAACATCTCAATGCAAGTGAAATTGTAAACAACAAATGCAAGTCAACATCTCAATACTAGTGAAATTGTAAACAACAAATGCAAGTCAACATCTCAATACAAGTGAAATTGTAAACAACAAATGCAAGTCAACATCTCAATACAAGTGAAATTGTAAACAACAAATGCAAGTCAACATCTCAATACAAGTGAAACTGTAATCACAAATGCAAGTCAACATCTCAATACAAGTGAAATTGTAAACAACAAATGCAAGTCAACATCTCAATACAAGTGAAATTGTAATCACAAATGCAAGTCAACATCTCAATACAAGTGAAATTGTAAACAACAAATGCAAGTCAACATCTCAATACAAGTGAAATTGTAAACAACAAATGCAAGTCAACATCTCAATACTAGTGAAATTGTAATCACAAATGCAAGTCAACATCTCAATACAAGTGAAATTGTAAACAACAAATGCAAGTCAACATCTCAATACAAGTGAAACTGTAATCACAAATGCAAGTCAACATCTCAATACAAGTGAAATTGTAAACAACAAATGCAAGTCAACATCTCAATACTAGTGAAATTGTAAACAACAAATGCAAGTCAACATCTCAATACTAGTGAAATTGTAAACAACAAATGCAAGTCAACATCTCAATACAAGTGAAATTGTAATCACAAATGCAAGTCAACATCTCAATACAAGTGAAATTGTAAACAACAAATGCAAGTCAACATCTCAATACAAGTGAAATTGTAAATAACAAATGCAAGTCAACATCTCAATACAAGTGAAACTGTAATCACAAATGCAAGTCAACATCTCAATACAAGTGAAATTGTAAACAACAAATGCAAGTCAACATCTCAATACAAGTGAAATTGTAAACAACAAATGCAAGTCAACATCTCAATACTAGTGAAATTGTAAACAACAAATGCAAGTCAACATCTCAATACAAGTGAAATTGTAATCACAAATGCAAGTCAACATCTCAATACAAGTGAAATTGTAAACAACAAATGCAAGTCAACATCTCAATACAAGTGAAATTGTAAATAACAAATGCAAGGCGACATCTCAATACGAGTGAAACTAAACAACAAATGCAAGTCAACATCTCAATGCAAGTGAAATTGTAAACAAATGCAAGTCAACATCTCAATACAAGTGAAACTGTAATCACAAATGCAAGTCAACATCTCAATACAAGTGAAATTGTAAACAACAAATGCAAGTCAACATCTCAATACAAGTGAAATTGTAATCACAAATGCAAGTCAACGTCTCAATACAAGTGAAATTGTAAACAACAAATGCAAGTCAACATCTCAATACAAGTGAAATTGTAAACAACAAATGCAAGTCAACATCTCAATACAAGTGAAATTGTAAACAACAAATGCAAGTCAACATCTCAATACTAGTGAAATTGTAATCACAAATGCAAGTCAACATCTCAATACAAGTGAAATTGTAAACAACAAATGTAAGGCAACATCTCAATACAAGTGAAATTGTAAACAACAAATGCAAGTCAACATCTCAATACAAGTGAAATTGTAATCACAAATGCAAGTCAACATCTCAATACAAGTGAAATTGTAATCACAAATGCAAGGCAACATCTCAATACAAGTGAAATTGTAAACAACAAATGCAAGTCAACATCTCAATACAAGTGAAACTGTAAACAACAAATGCAAGTCAACATCTCAATACAAGTGAAATTGTAAACAACAAATGCAAGTCAACATCTCAATACAAGTGAAATTGTAAACAACAAATGCAAGGCAACATCTCAATACGAGTGAAACTGTAAACAACAAATGCAAGTCAACATCTCAATACAAGTGAAATTGTAAACAACAAATGCAAGTCAACATCTCAATACTAGTGCAATTGTAATCACAAATGCAAGTCAACATCTCAATACAAGTGAAATTGTAAACAACAAATGTAAGGCAACATCTCAATACAAGTGAAATTGTAAACAACAAATGCAAGGCGACATCTCAATACGAGTGAAACTGTAAACAACAAATGCAAGTTAACATCTCAATGCAAGTGAAATTGTAAACAACAAATGCAAGTCAACATCTCAATACTAGTGAAATTGTAAACAACAAATGCAAGTCAACATCTCAATACAAGTGAAATTGTAAACAACAAATGCAAGTCAACATCTCAATACAAGTGAAATTGTAAACAACAAAGCCAAAATTGCAGTTAGCGGAAAATAGTATATTCTGGCAGTTGCTTTTTTCATACATTTTATGAGAATTCGGCAACTGGCGCACCGGAGAAACTAATTCCGTGCATTGCTAATTGGTATAGAAAATTCGAAACGGTGAAGTCCGTAAATGCGACTTTACCACAAAAATGTACCTTGGTGAGTGTCTGACATTATTTAAAATTATTTATTCATTTTTGAAAATTACTACCAAATTGTCGAATGAAATATTTGTAGACGACGTCACAGTCAGTGCATCGACCAATCAGATCATCAATATTGGGATGGGATATAACAAAATATTTGCCCGGCCTCGTAATGCAAGCCGTGCAAACATTTTCCATATCAGACGCAGTTCTGTTTGATCGTATACACAAACATATCGCTTTTGTAGATTTCATCCAGTTACCGGTACATTGTAAACACAATGCAAGTGAAAATCTCAATCTAAGTGAAATTTTAAATTTAACACATTTGAGCACAACCTCAATACAAATGAAAATCTAAACGCGAGTTTGGTAAGTATAACTGCAACTCACGATCTCAATTAAAGTCGTCATTTCAATGCAAATGACGTTTTAAATGCAAAAACATATCAATTAAAGCAAACGTAAGTCAACAAAATCACAGTGTAAGTGCAAAATGAAATCCAATAACAAACGCTTAGTCTTGACCATCCTCGCCTTTTAAAATTGACTAATCAGTATCGGTAAATTTAGATACTGTATTCACACTCTACCACGAGTAGAGTTTATACAGAGAACTTAATATTTATCATATTAAAATTACCATGCTAGCATAGTATGTGAGGTATATGTCTCTTGTTTACTTCACGGTGTCAACTATATTACTCCGACATCGAAACAACTTTCTATATCCTTTAAGTAGGTCTTTATTGTACGCGTGAATGAACGGTGATATTACCTAATAAACAAAAGTCACGCATCTACTTGCATAAACACTTATCAAAATATCTTCAACCGAACTGAAATAATACGACTCGATCATATACCTGACAGACATTTGTGGCAATACAAGGACACTAAACATCGCGCATAATATGATGGCTTCCATAAACGAACGCATTTCTTTTCTCGTGAAAAGCGGGACTGGTTGAATTACATTTCCAGTCACAATGCCAGCATTTTGGATGCGACGGTTGTGTCGGCGAACGGTCAACATGGTTCTACAGTTTGTAAAAAAGATCACTGTCAATATTATACATGACAAACAGACTTGAATAAATTTGGTCTTTTGAGAACCAATTTTATAAAGCTGAATCTCGAAAATACAAGAGGATTCCGCGGTAGAAATAATCTGACAACTAATTATCGCAATTGGTATTATCCAACATAACACGATAAATATCATAATGTTCTTGAAAGTAAATATCCTCGGATATCTAAATGGATTATGAATATATATGTACTTCTCAATCGATAATAGAATAACTCCGGCAAGGGATTAAAGCAAAAAAAATTAAAAGGGCATGTTATTAAAAAGAGCAGCCAAGACTTGTAATGAAACCGGGCACAAGCATGACAACTAAATGCAGAGGAATTGAAACTCCGAGCATGAAATTACAAACGACTAAATGCAAAACAAATACGTTATGCGCATTGTTGCGTAGATCACAGTACATCAGGGTGGCTATTATTGTAGATTCCCTGTCATCGTGAGTAAAGCTTCTACTGTAAAAATGAACGCAAAACAAACTATTGCTCCATTTGGAAGATTTAAATTGTAAATGTCCACTGGCGAAGAAGTGTTAGTGACGACAAACTTTTCATTTAGTTCCGCCATCACGCTGATATGCTGTGGATATGATCATATACTGATACGGCACAAGACTGGCGGGCGTCGCATACTCTAAATAATGGTGTATTTGCGACTGCGAGTTATTTCCAGGCTTCAATGTGAAGATAATAAACTCGTCCTACATAGTCAAAACGAAGTCACCAATCTCTTTTCACAACTTCATGGTTTCTTGTGTGACGTGAATCGTTTCTATACACTCAGGTGAGTAGTACGTTCTCCCATATGACACGAAGTCGCGGAAAATGAGAACACGAAAAGAATGTACTCAGCACATATATGTAAAATATTACGTCATCAATATCGCCTGTAATGGGATATTAGTCTTGAATTGAGCTAATTACAAGACGTGCTAATTATAATTATCTTTAATGATACGTATTTATATTATAATGATTAACTATTAATTGTAGACAGAGAAAAATTGTAAAAAATAAACGTGAGCCAAAATAAAGAGTATAAGATATGTGAAAAACGGAAATTAGTTTTTCATGTCAATCAGGTCCTCCTTGTTGTGTTAAGTGCATTTAATATTTAGTGATATATAACACTTTTATATCCGATACGTACAGGGCCAAGATTGCTTCTACCGTTTTTAATTATTGAATATGTCAGTGGAATGAGCCAACCTTAGATGATGCTTGGTAGGAATTTAGTGAAATCTAACGATTTTGAAATGGCAGTCCTAACACATCTACTTTACCAGCAAATACTTAACCGAGACACCACAATTTAGTCTTATCTTTGGTTATTAGTAAATAACAAACCATGAACAAGATACAATTATTATCACATGCGCTAGCCGAGTTATTCCCGTTAAACAGGAAAACTACCATATAACCTAGTAGTTCAAAGTCAGTGGAACACCGCAGTATCAAAAGTATCAAAAGAAACACAAATCGTTGCTTTTAAATGTGATGACAGCTAATTGTTCGAGAAGGGAGGACACTGTACCATCAGAGTGACGTCATAGCTTCACAATTATTCGAATTTCAATAGTAGTCAATCATTTACCTTGGAGAAAACACACACAAACTAAATACATTTAAGTGCTAATCTATTCAAACCACCATCACAATCAAATTCAGCAAATTAGCGACAAAATACACGTTTTCCCCCCGAGTCTGAATGACTACCGCTGTACGTCAGTCATTGCTGGGTTGTTTCTAATTGGTTGATAAAGTGGACGTATTAAAATACCCCTTAACTCACTGTTGATTTTAAACAACATGCCACTGTAGAGGAACCGCAGTAAATGAGGGCCACAACCTTCTTATTTTAGGCCAAGCAGGCACGGGCAAAACTGAATTGATTACAGGAATTAACGAAAAATGTATGCGATCCAAAAAGGTTGCCATGACCGCATTAACAGGCAGAATTCACCGACTTCATAGTCATGGCAGCCATAGTACACTGAATTTTGAAATAAGCGGTCTTAGACACGCCCACATTAGCCAATGACGCCCGGCAATTGACAAACGACCCACACCGAGTTTACGACTCGGTTAGCCTAGCATAACGGGTTCGTAACCAGTCTTGTGATTGGTTGTTGACACAATCTGAATAGGCCACGCCTCCAACTGTGCCGTGCGTTCGGGCAACCGTTAGTTATTCGTAAATGGAGTCAATTTTCGAGCACTTGATACTTTTTTTTAATGCGAAGGCGTCAAATAGGGTAGCTCCAAATGGGTTTAAGCAGAATGCAATGGTGTCAAGTGCAGTTGTTTCAAATGGCTTAAGGTAGAAGCCTACTCATAAATTTTAAAAACCCAGAATTTATTAATTTTGCAATAAATTGTATTCCAAGGCAATATAAGAATATTGACCTAAAAAAGTTGGGGGTCACCAGCCTTTCTTTCGAAAATTGATGGTTGTATTTTAGTGGAAAGTCACCATTTTGACACTATAGTACATGTAACACTTTTACCACAGGTTCCTATGGCAGAGATATTATGCAATATCTCAAAATCTAACCTAGTGACATAGGCTGAAAATAATCATATATTGTTAATGATGAAGTACTTTTTATTGTTCTGAATTATTTAAAAAATCTGGGTTTTAAAAAGTGTCAAAAAATGCATTTTTTCTTTAACATTGTGTTCT
Organism: Saccoglossus kowalevskii; assembly: GCF_978046115.1. Classification (NCBI taxonomy): domain Eukaryota; kingdom Metazoa; phylum Hemichordata; class Enteropneusta; family Harrimaniidae; genus Saccoglossus; species Saccoglossus kowalevskii. Next base: position 21,866,641 of record NC_140661.1, on the reverse strand, counting down.
ATGGAATAGTTCTAAAAATAGCAATTTTCAAGAAATATTAGGACACGTTTCACAAAAAGCGCAACTGTAACACACAAAATAATGCTATGTCATTGTACCATGAGACATTAGCTTCTTGGTTGTACATAATAAAGTAATGAACATTGTTATGCGTGTTATGACCAATTTTGCCAAAAATTATGACTAGGCTTCTACCTTAACGCAGAATGCGAATGCGGAATAACATGACGCATTGTGAATCTCGCATCATAGAATGGCATGTAGTTGCATCAATTACTGTTATGCCATAGCATGCCATTAAATGGCATATTCTAATTTTGGCACGAATACGACCCCATATACTAAACAATGGGTATTTCTGGACTGGCTTTGCAATTCATAGCAACATTTAGATATAGTATAACAGCATTTAAAAAATTTAAAAAATCAAAATCACTCTGGATAATTTTTTTTTACTTTCCATGTGTACTATGTTTGAGATTTAAAGTTCACAGCTGGCGATTTTTCAACAAATTTCAACATTTTTCCTTCCAGCCTTTTACAAAGACCATTTAGCCCGCCCCAGTTTTAAATGAGGCCCCTGTTACAGTGCAAGGCCTGCTTATCGCAATTGAGAGGGCCATCCGCAGAACTCACTAGACAGGGGGTTCTTTCACTGTTAGTATGAGGTAGACAAGACAACAGTACTGGAAATTAAATACACATACACCAAAATATTGAGTTAAAGCTCCTGGCTTTAATAGCTCTCAAAGTAATTACAAGAAATAAAGCACAGAAAAATACAATGAATAAAAGAGGGGATTGCTTAGGGAAGTGTGCATTGGTGATAACTCACAGTTCCAGGATGTATTATTGGACCACAGTCAATGGCTTCTGCAACACAACAACGCAGAAATACACGAGTCTTGCTTGCAGAGGAACGCTGGTATTCTGGAGTGCACCGTTGAAAGCAGGAGATCGCAGAGCAGTTCGTACAGGTCTCACAGAATGATGGTTTTAGCCTGTAATATCGTATCGTAGCAGAACACACAGGAAAGCAAGGTGAAAAGACGGACACTAAGTTGAAATTATCGACCCCAAACTGTCTTTAGTCTGTTCAATTTATAGGCAGTGACACCACCTGGGTCTCCACATGAGCCAATCAGAATGTGATCTTGCTAGCAGCTGTGTCACGTAGGCAACTCAGTAGATCATAAACATCCTTTGTTATTCAAATAACAGCACACCTGGTAGATTCCAATTCTCCTTCCAAAGTTGTTGTTGTTATGTAAATTACAAGCACACGTGTTAGAACCAACTGTCTTTCCAGAGTTGAAAACATGTATGACCTGTCAATCACCTTTATGACAGTTATCGCAATGCACACCGTTTCTTCCCATGATTCCATGCACACTTCCATTTGCAGGGTTTGAGGTAATATGACAAGAACATAAAATAAGGGATGCTGACATCGCCTCCTCATCAAGACTGAACATGGCACATTTTCTGTCCAATAATCAGCATCAACTGCCAATAAATTTACATATCTCAAAATTGCAAAAAAATATCGTAACAGTAATTCTAAGTACTGTCAATCCTGCTTAAATAGTCTGCACCTATATTCTCTTTACCTTTAATTGCTATAATGCAGTCACGGTAGCTAAATGATTGTAAATATAGGGGTCACCGCAATAACCTACTGTTTACTTTTCGTGCCTTGTTTAAATAACTCAATGGCTGGTGGTTAGTTTCCAAATATGGAGCAAAATTTGAATATTAATTATTAAATTATCATATATTATATATTAGTTTATATTATAATGTCAACTGTCTTTCCATACAAATACAAGAACAGTTATATAAATACTGACCCCAATATTGAACACTGTAGAACAAAACGTTTCAAATAAGTTTTTGAATTCTGTCCAAATTCAATTGTTTTGGTACTGAATATGCATAAATATTATACCACTCTTGGACTGCTGGGTGGTCATGAATATTAATGAGTTGTTTAACATGCATGGCATTGGCCGTGAATATTAATGAGTTGTTTAACATGCATGGCATTGGTCATGAATATTAATGAGCTGTTTAACATGCAATATTAGTCATTCATGTTCAAAATAAATGAACAAAGAGGATGAGTATTTCTTTCAGTATCTCAAGAGACGTAGGCAGGGGGAAATATTATACAACTCAGACAATTTGAATGAAATACAATACACACAAACAGTAACTATGTTATACAAATGTGATACACAGTAAGTATACTATCACAAATGCATAATTATGCATATCAATATAAAATATTGTGCCAATGTAATGTTGATTGATACACGTGAACACGCATTAAGTAAGAGACAGAGGTTCATCTGTATAATTCCTAAAAGAATTAAGAACATAGTACACATATTTTAAACTAAAGATCGACAATTCACTAACGTTAAATGCTCATTATTAATTGTTACATTGTGTAATAACACCATTATGTTATCAGTATAGAATTATAAATAGAAAATGTGTGTATGAACACAAATTAAGTTGATTGCTCCAAGGTATCTACCGTATTAATCCAATGTCGAAATAACTTTCTGTAGCCTCTGCGTAAATCCTTATTGTGCGCGTGAATGAAAGGCGATATTACGTAATACATTAAAGTCACACATCTAAGTGCGTAAACCAGTTCAATATTATCCTCCACAGAACAATTGTAACATCCTTGAATGATACATCTAATAATTAATTGTGGCACAGCAAGCACGCAAAACGTCACAACCAATATGAAGGCTTCGATAAATGAACGCATTTCCTTTCTAGTGAAAAGTTGCGCTGGTTGAATTGCATTTGCCCCAGCGACGTATGCATTGTTTTGATGACGATTCAGACGACGGACAGTTGATATGGTTCTGCAGTTTGTGTACAGGATCACCGCCAATAGCAGGCCGCTTATAAAACCTTGAATCAGCAATGATTTGATCTGCTGGTGAGCACCTGATGAGAGCTGAATCCCGATAATACACGGTGTGGGACCCAAGAACTGCCAACCAGAAATAATGGTTGGTATTATCCAACATAATGCGATAAACAATATAATTGTCTTGGATGTAAATATACCTTGATAGCTAAATGGGTGATGAATGTAGAGGTACTTCTCGGTCGTTAGCAGAACAATTCCACAAAGTGTCAAAACAAGGAAGAAAGTAAATGGCAACGTTATTAGGAGAGAACAGCCAAGTATCGTAATAGATTCTGGTGTTAATATGAAAATTAAATGCAGTGGAATTAGAGCTCCATGCATAAAATTACAAACGGCTAAATTCAAAACAAACAAGTTATGAACGACATTGCGAAGATCACGGTGCATCAATATGGTGATGATTATTAGTAGATTTCCTGCCATCGTGAAGAACTATTCTGCTGTTAAAATAAACGTGAAAAAGAAGATTGCTTCACTTGAAAGACTTAGAGCGTAAATTTCTTCTCGTGAAGAGGTGTTGGCGTGGATATACGTATTGTTGAGTTCCTCCATCTTCGCTGAAATGCCGCTTATATGATCACGTAGCATATGGCACAAAACTGGAACGTGGCGACAGTGAACGACAGGACTTTTAAATTTTCACGATGCCGTAAATTTCTATTGACTATATCATATACGTTCGATCTGATGCAAAGGTTTTCGACGGAAAATAAGTAAAGTTCGACTACAATGTTACACGGTTGTACGTAAATGGGCTTCTATTGATGAGTGCAAGACTGTGGCATATTCGGAAAATGAGAAGAAGAAAAACAAGCACCCGTATATGACGTATATCTAGAATGTTATGTAACCAGTTGTGTAATATGGACCGTTTGTTGTTAAAAATCAATATTACCCAGGGCTATACTAGAAGATGCATACATCATGTACACTCTTATTATTATAAAGGTCCTTCATGTCACGTGTTTATGTTTTGATTTTTTCTGTTGATTATTAGAATAAAACCGAAGTGTAATTACCAAGGGCTATTTTAGACAATGTATAGATCAATCGTGTACATCCTTATTAATCAATTATGACCTTGATAATACGAGTGTTTTTATGTGTAATATCTGTTCAGAAAAACCATTGACTACTCAGCCAAAATGTGTGACACTATGAAAAAAACATACTGTGAACATCCATCACTAACAAGAGTACCAGGACGTTGAAGTCACTAATTTTTCATTTTTGATTGGTATACGTACAAAAACAGTTCCAAAGCATAATACCAAGGGTTAGAACGGCTGAACTGGGTGTATTTATACTCAAGACAGTCGCTTCCAGTCAAATCCACAACTTCTGGGATGCGTAACAAACGTGCACTGTAAGTCATTACCAACTTTGGGGGGTGATGATTAACAATATTTCATAATTACTTTAGCGTTGCTCTTCCGTGGTACAAATTGTTATTTCTCGAACATAAAGATTACATATTTTATTGTTTTTACGTACCCAGGTTCGCGCAATAGTCTGGGATCAGCCTTCCCCATATATGTGTAACAATGTGTCCATATTACAACAAATTAATATCGAATAACATGGGACAATGTGCATCACTGCGGAGTCTACTGAGGGCAGTCATCATTGTACATACATTTCAGATATAAATGTCGTTACTTGAGACTTTGTTGGGTTCTTGGGTGCAGTGAAGGCCGTAACAGGTTAAATAATACAAGTTCGGTATAAACAGCACAACTGGTTTGTTACAGTAATGGCGGCGTTTCCATTACGCATGTACAGATGACGTAATAAAGTACATGTAATTAAATATAACCCTAGCTCAATATGCTACAGACTTCAACGAATATTTTATTTGATAAGCGGATTACTAACTGGCCTCATTGACTGATGCCAATAAAATTGTGAGAAGAAAACTCAACATTGCATCATATTCGTATCATGCACGACATCAACAACAGCCTCTGATAACCATATGAAGCATTAGTAAAACATTAACATGTACCACGTGACTAACATACAGTGTATGTTTGGTATTACACAACTTGGAATGTCAGTAACAGTTCACTCAAACCAACAGTCGTAATCTGTTGTACAAGCTAATATGCATCTTAATGGGAAATCATTCATGTATGCATTTGCCAGACACAATCATGATATATTTTTTTTCTTTTTGATTATTTGACTATGAACATTATAAACATATGGGCGTATTAGAATGTATATGACAAAAATATGAGAGTGTACATTGGTATCAGAGATAGAGTAGTAAGGCCAAAGAGTGGGATTACCGACAGTGGATTATCTTTGATCCGACCGTAAAACGAATCATCGTGTACATGTATCCCTTCAAGCCAGACGACCATCTTGAATTACATATTTACTAAACATCAATACAAACGGTACAAGGTGAAAAAGATTTAGTAGTATGGCCAAAAAAGGAGATGGCTGCTGGTCTACCATCTTTGATCCGATTCTAAAATTAATTGTCATGGTCATGTCCTAACATGTATAATTTGAAGAAAAAAAACATGCCAGCAATACATTTTCAAAAAATAAGATGACTGCTAGTCGGCCATTTTGAATCCGTTCGCGAATCGATTTATCATGGACATACATCAATGTGAACAAGAACTGGCGAAGCATGTCCAAGATACCACAATTTCAAAAACAAACAAAATGGCTGCCAGTCATCCACCTTGGGTCGAATTACAAACCATTCCATGTGCAAACGTCCCACATAGACACATGCACATAATGAACGGATTCGGTCCAGAGTGTTCTGAAATACGTTTCCTGATGAAGAGAGACCGAATTACAAACAAGAACTAATTAAGAGCAGTGGTCAGGCGAGCTTTTTAAGCATTCCCATTTAACTGTCATGCATTACGTGTTGTAGTAAACCCCCTCTAATTCTGAGGAATAGTGAAACAAACATACAGTCTATTTAAATGCGTTCAATTGAGTGATTGGTGCAATATATTTGCCCTCGAACCATTAATGCCTTGTCCAGATACACCATCTGCTCTGCCATTTTGACATCCCCAAAAAACTTCCTAACAAACCCAATATTGATTACTGCCAGTGGACCGCTGTCTCCACAGTCTGCTGGAACACAAGAGATTCACTAAATCAACCAATTAGCCAAGCCCAGATATCTGGTACACTATCCGCTCGACCATCCTAACATCCTAAAGAAATCAGTCAGTTTGGCCGAGTTTACCTTTGCCCTATAATTACTGTTCTAAGATGGTAGATCACGACGAGACCGACTTCAGTCCAGCCACGCGAAAGCAAATTACACGGACATTATACTCCATATTACAATGATCCATACTGGCTATAACCACAGTCGGCTGGCGCACAAGTGAAAATAAAATAAATTCGATATTTACTACATGGGGGCCGCCATCTTGAATCCGGCATAAAACAAAATAATTTAGTTTCATGAAATAATTTATTAAATAATATATTTAGTTCGGAATGTATGTACTCGGAAATGTATTAGGTAAAACTGCTTTTCTTAACGTTTCTGTTTTCTTAAAATAAGTGTGAATTCGTTTTTGCGGCATTAACGTTGACTGTTTAATTGTTTGATTGTTTAACATCAGATCAATAACAAAAGTTAACGTTCCCCTTTTTTTTTAATTGATATCTGCAGCCAGAATGTGTGTTACAATTACTGTCATATGTCCCAGATGCATAACATTATTATTTGAATTATTAAACTGAGTATATTGTGTATAGCCGACAAGCAGGGTCGCTGATATCCATGTGTTGGAGTATTTCTATTAGTCGGGCTGTGTCTTAATAATCCCATGGCAGTCTTGGAGTTAAAGAACTTCTGAAGACTTCAGTCATTTCTGTTTGATAGTATATTTTTACCTGTAACAATAACATTTGAAATGGTTGTCATTTACTGTTAAAACACAAAAAACAAATAATTAAAGAATTGTAAAAAAAAAAAAAATTAATGCTGTCAGGCAGCATGATCCTAAAAGTGTTTGGTCAATGTTAAAACCAATCCAAATCAGCGCCTTGAGTAATATTTCAAATTAAGGATATTTTCATTATTTTTTTTCAAAATTAGTAATTAATGGGACCGCACTGGCTCTCTTGGTAATATGACAAAATATTATGAATTAGATCATATTTAACAATACTTCCTGTTCAAGATCCGAATTTTCGAAAAAATCAAAATACTACCTATCTAACGCTTTTGACGGAATAATAATGTCATTACCGATATATGTGTGTAAAGTTTGAGGTTTCCATTCAGATGAAAATTTTCAAATTGTTCAAAATAAATTCAGTCGCTTTATCTTGAGGCTATGCCACGATGTATCTGACCTTGCTTTCAAATGTGAACTTGCTCGTGATTCGGTGCGTACATTTAGACTATCGTGAAGTGAATTGTGAAATACTGACAAACTCGTCAATAACAATGGCAATGACCTTCTCACTGACGTCACTGTAATGTTTTCAGAAACACGCAAAAACAAAGAACTGATGTTCAAATGGAACTACGATTCCAATTGCACTATTCTACCTCTAATTGAATATTAACAAATACTGTGTTACTTATGTATCAAACCATAGCTACTAACTGCGCATGTGTGCGTTCATATCTTTAATTACAAAATAAATGTTAAAGGTCACGACGCTTCGGTCACTTAGCTCAGTGGATATGGAGGTGCTCTTTTGTATTGGAACCTTGTCGACAGTGGGGTGTTGTCAAGTACCAATGTTAATCACCCCAATAACATCACTATGCATGCTCCGGTAACAAGCAAGTACAGGCAAATGGAACTACGATTGTAATCATACTGTTCTACCTCTAATTGAATATAAAAGTCTGCGTTGCGATCATAATCCAAGACAGGTTCCTCACAACTTCTTGTTCAAAGTCCTTGGGAAACGGTGAAAGTACAAGAATAGTCGACGTCTCGCTAGCTCGCACTTACAGATCCCGTGTGTCGTTGTAGTGTGTTGCTAAGTGACTCGGTCTTTGCGAGTCAGTCTTTCCTGGAATGTTTCACTGTTTCCAGGCTGATTCTTCGTAAGCCTGTACACTTACACACATACAACGTCAGTAATTTGTATTGGTTTGAGGAATTATAGTTGCTTTCGTAAATGTTTTTCTCAAAATAGTATCATATATGATGAAACTAACCCACTAATGCATTACAAGGAAATAATCCAATGAAATCACGAGCACCGTTTATATACACACAGCCGACCGTTGTCGAACCTATAGTTCTAATAATCGATATAACCCATCGTTGCACACTAGTATGAACGTTCAGCTTCTACAGGCGATTGTTTTGTGCCCCCGGTAGTCAATGCTGAATAACAAACTGCGTCTAATATTCAAATATCAAAACAATATTAGACTTGCGACGTGTTACAATCTTATACTCACCCCATACTATTTACTTCAAAAACAATACAAGTTTACACGCGAGAATTGTCTAGGATCTATTGTTGGTCTATAATACCTACATGATAACACTTTGACCTAAATACCGCCGTTGTTCTCCGTGTCGCTGTACAATACGAGCGCCGTCCACACAAGCTTTAGTGTTCGTTGCCGTTTCATACAAGGGAAAGATGTTAGTGTCATGTAGTTGCTGGCATCATTTTTGAGTTGAGAGCGCTTACGTAATTTATGACGTGTTTTGTTCCACGAACTAATTCACAAAAATGACCACTTATTATTCAACATTTATTATTATTATTATTCTCCTTGATAAAATGACGTGTTTTACCTTATTGTCACTCACAATTCTAGACAGTGTATTGCTCAGACGGTTAGCCCGAAAAACTAATTAAGTTTTAAAAGCATACGCATGCGCTTCTGTCTGGTCAACAACGCTGTAAATTCAGTATAACTCAGTTATTATCCTCAATAACAATTATGTGTTCGTTAATTCTTCGCTCAATATGACATTGCATTTCAGCGAATCGAACCTGTCATATTATTCACAGAGAGTTCAACTACACATCAAAGTCATGCGACCAGGCACTTACATACAAACCCGTTAAAATAATAACTACATGACATTTTAGCGAGTTTGACTCAATGCGTTTTAATAAATAACTCCATCTGAAATTAGCGAAATTACAGATTAACTAAATTAGCTAAAATAACATGCTAGCTATCTCCATGTACTTGAGGGACTTCCCAGGTGGAAGACGGGGAAATTCCACGAAAATATGACAGTTAAAAATAGCCAATGTCATTTAAGGTAAGGTAAGGTAACCACGGAGAAAGTGTAAGAACAGTTGATCTCCAGATCGACAACGTATAGGTGTGATTACTGACAGAAACTTGCGGAAGATATAAACGTTTTAAAGAAAATAGTTTAGCATAAATGGCTGTCAGGTTTCAAATTGACTACTCCAGTATTGTGACATCATCGATAATTCTAAATAACATCAATGAGTTCAATATTATCAAATCAGCAAGCACTTGATTTTAAATAAGTGGGCGGTCGCAGTCGTTAAGGCATGCGCGCGCTTATGGGCGTTAAGAATGGTGAGCTCCTAAGTCAATAAACAATAATTAAGTTTTAAATGTGTACGCATGCAGTTCTGCCTGGTCAACACACTATACAATTCAGTATAACTCAGTTATATCTTCAGTAACAATTATGTGTTCGTTAATTCTTTGCTCACTGTGACATTGCATTTCAGCGAATCGAACCTATCCCATTATTCACAGGGAGTTCAGCTACACATCGAAGTCATGCGACCAGCCACTTATATACAAACCCGTTAAAATAATATAATAACTGCATGACATTTTAGCGAATTTGGCTCCATTCGTTTAAATTAGCTACATCTAAAAACAGCGAAATTACAGATTAGCTAAATTAGCTAAAATAACATCCTGGCTATCTAGTACAAGAGTATGAGGGACAAAGACCATTTAGCCCGCTCCAGTTTTAAATGAGGCCCCTGTCACAGTGCAAGGCCTGCTTATCGCAATTGAGAGGGCCATCCGCAGTACTCACTAGACAGGGGGTTCTTTCACTGCTAGTATGTGGTAGACAAGACAACAGTACTGGAAATTAAATACACATACACCAAAATATTGAGTTAAAGCTCCTGGCTTTAATACCTCTCAAAATAATTACAAGAAATAAAGCACAGACAAATACAATGAATAAAAGAGTGGATTGCTTAGAGAAGTGTGCATTGGTGATAACTCACAGTTCCAGGATGTATTATTGGACGACAGTCAATGGCTTCTGCAACACAACAACGCAGAAATACGCGAGTCTTGCTTGCAGAGGAACGCTGGTATTCTGGAGGGCACCGCTGAAAGCAGGAGATCGCAAAGCAGTTCATACAAGTCTCACAGAATGATGGTTGTAGCCTGTAATATCGTATCGTAGCAGAACAAACAGGAAAGCAAGGTGAAAAGACGGACACTAAGTTGAAATTATCGTCCCCAAACTGTCTTTAGTCTGTCCAATTTAAAGGCAGTGACACCACCTGGGTTTCCACATGAGCCAATCAGAATGTGATCTTGCTAGCAGCTGTGTCACGTAGGCAACTCAGTAGATCATAAACATCCTTTGTTATTCAAATAACAGCACAGCTGGTAGATTCCAATTCTCCTTCCAAAGTTGTAAACACCCTTTGTTATGTAAATTACAAGCACACGTGTTAGAACCAACTGTCCTTCCAAAGTTGAAAACATGTATGACCTGTCAATCACCTTTATGACAGTTATCGCAATGCACACCGTTTCTTCCCATGATTCCATGCACACTTCCATTTGCAGGGTTTGAGGTAATATGACAAGAACATAAAATAAGGGATGCTGACATCGCCTCCTCATCAAGACTGAACATGGCACATTTTCTGTCCAATAATCAGCATCAACTGCCAATAAATTTACATATCTCAAAATTGCAAAAAAATATCGTAACAGTAATTCTAAGTACTGTCAATCCTGCTTAAATAGTCTGCACCTATATTCTATTTACCTTTAATTGCTATAATGCAGTCACGGTAGCTAAATGATTGTAAATATAGGGGTCACCGCAATAACCTACTGTTTACTTCTCGTGCCTTGTTTAAATAACTCAATGGCTGGTGGTTAGTTTCCAAATATGGAGCAAAATTTGAATATTAATTATTAAATTATCATATATTATATATTAGTTTATATTATAATGTCAACTGTCTTTCCATACAAATACAAGAACAGTTATATAAATACTGACCCCAATATTGAACACTGTAGAACAAAACGTTTCAAATAAGTTTTTGAATTCTGTCAAAATTCAATTGTTTTGGTACTGAATATGCATAAATAGTATACCACTCTTGGACTGCTGGGTGGTCATGAATATTAATGAGTTGTTTAACATGCATGGCATTGGCCGTGAATATTAATGAGTTGTTTAACATGCATGGCATTGGTCATGAATATTAATGAGCTGTTTAACATGCATAATATTAGTCATTCATGTTCAAAATAAATGAACAAAGAGGATGAGTATTTCTTTCAGTATCTCAAGAGACGTAGGCAGGGGGAAATATTATACAACTCAGACAATTTGAATGAAATACAATACACACAAACAGTAACTATGTTATACAAATGTGATACACAGTAAGTATACTATCACAAATGCATAATTATGCATATCAATATAAGATATTGTGCCAATGTAATGTTGATTGATACACGTGAACACGCATTAAGTAAGAGACAGAGGTTCATCTGTATAATTCCTAAAAGAATTAAGAACATACTACACATATTTTAAACTAAAGATCGACAATTCACTAACGTTAAATGCTCATTATTAATTGTTACACTGTGTAATAACACTATTATGTTATCAGTATAGAATTATAAATAGAAAATGTGTGTATGAACACAAATTAAGTTGATTGCTCCAAGGTATCTACCGTATTAATCCAATGTCGAAATAACTTTCTGTAGCCTCTGCGTAAATCCTTATTGTGCGCGTGAATGAAAGGCGATATTACGTAATACATTAAATTCACACATCTAAGTGCGTAAACTAGTTCAATATTATCCTCCACAGAACAATTGTAACATCCCTGAATGATACATCTAATAATTAATTGTGGCACAGCAAGCACGCAAAACGTCACAACCAATATGAAGGCTTCGATAAATGAACGCATTTCCTTTCTAGTGAAAAGTTGCGCTGGTTGAATTGCATTTGTCCCAGCGACGTATGCATTGTTTTGATGACGATTCAGACGACGAACAGTTGATATGGTTCTGCAGTTTGTGTACAGGATCACCGCCAATGGCAGGCCGCTTACAAAACCTTGAATCAGCAATGATTTGATCTGCTGGTGAGCACCTGATGAGAGCTGAATCCCGATAATACACAGTGTGGGACCCAAGAACTGCCAACCAGAAATAATGGTTGGTATTATCCAACATAATGCGATAAACAATATAATTGTCTTGGATGTAAATATACCTTGATAGCTAAATGGGTGATGAATGTAGATGTACTTCTCGGTCGTTAGCAGAACAATTCCACAAAGTGTCAAAACAAGGAAGAAAGTAAATGGCAACGTTATTAGGAGAGAACAGCCAAGTATCGTAATAAATTCTGGTGTTAATATGAAAATTAAATGCAGTGGAATTAGAGCTCCATGCATAAAATTACAAACGGCTAAATTCAAAACAAACAAGTTATGAACGACATTGCGAAGATCACGGTGCATCAATATGGTGATGATTATTAGTAGATTTCCTGCCATCGCGAAGAACGATTCTGCTGTTAAAATAAACGTGAAAAAGAAGATTACTTCACTTGAAAGATTAGAGCGTAAATTTCTTCTCGTGAAGAGGTGTTGGCGTGGATATACGTATTGTTGAGTTCCTCCATCTTCGCTGAAATGCCGCTTATATGGTCACGTAGCATATGGCACAAAACTGGAACGTGGCGACAGTGAACGACAGGACTTTTAAATCTTCACGATGCCGTAAACTTCTATTGACTATATCATATACGTTCGATCTGATGCAAAGGTTTTCGACGGAAAATAAATAAAGTTCGACTACAATGTTACACGGCTGTACGTAAGTGGGCTTCTATTGGTGAGTGCAAGACTGTGGCATATTCGGAAAATGAGAAGAAGAAAAACATGCACCCGTATATGACGTATATCTAGAATGTTATGTAACCAGTTGTGTAATATGGACCGTTTGTTGTTAAAAATTAATATTACCCTGGGCTGTACTAGAAGATTTATACATCATGTATACTCTTATTATTATAAAAGTCCTTCATGTCACGTGTTTATGTTTTGATTTTTTCTGTTGATTATTAGAATAAAACCGAAGTGTATATTACCCAGGGCTATTTTAGACAATGTATAGATCAATCGTGTACATCCTTATTAATCAATTATGACCTTGATAATACGAGTGTTTTTATGTGTAATATCTGTTCAGAAAAAACATTGACTACTCGGCCAAAATGTGTGACACTATGAAAAAAATCATACTGTGAACATCCATCACTAACAAGAGTACCAGGACGTTGAAGTCACTAATTTTTCATTTTTGTTTGGTATACGTACAAAAACAGTTCCAAAGCATAATACCAAGGGTTAGAACGGCTGAACTGGGTGTATTTATACTCAAGACGGTCGCTTCCAGTCAAATCCACAACCTCTGGGATGCGTAACAAACGTGCACTGTAAGTCATTACCAACTTTTTTGGGGGGGGTGATGATTAACAATATTTCATAATTACTTTAGCGTTGCTCTTCCGTGGTACACATTGTTATTTCTCGAACATAAAGATTACATATTTTAATTTTTTTACGTACCCAGGTTCGCGCAATAGTCTGGGATCAGCCTTCCCCATATATGTGTAACAATGTGTCCATATTACAACAAATTAATATCGAATAACATGGGACAATGTGCATCACTGCGGAGTCTACCGAGGGCAGTCATCATTGTACATACATTTCAGATATAAATGTCGTTACTTGAGACTTTGTTGGGTTCTTGGGTGCAGTGAAGGCCGTAACAGGTTAAATAATACAAGTTCGGTATAAACAGTACAACTGGTTTGTTACAGTAATGGCGGCGTTTCCATTACGCATGTGCAGATGACGTAATAAAGTACATGTAATTAAATATAACCCTAGCTCAATATGCTACAGACTTCAACGAATATTTTATTTGATAAGCGGATTACTAACTGGCCTCATTGACTGATGCCAATAAAATTGTGAGAAGAAAACTCAACATTGCATCATATTCGTATCATGCATGACATCAACAACAGCCTCTGATAACCATATGAAGCATTAGTAAAACATTAACATGTACCACGTGACTAACATACAGTGTATGTTTGGTAATACACAACTTGGAATGCCAGTAACAGTTCACTCAAACCAACAGTCGTAATCTGTTGTACAAGCTAATATGCATCTTAATGGGAAATCATTCATGTATGCATTTGCCAGACACAATCATGATATATTTTTTTCTTTTTGATTATTTGACTATGAACATTATAAACATATGGGCGTATTAGAATGTATGTGACAAAATATGAGAGTGTACATTGGTATCAGAGATAGAGTAGTAAGACCAAAGAGTGGGATTACCGACAGTGGATTATCTTTGATCCGACCGTAAAACGAATCATCGTGTACATGTATCCCTTCAAGCCAGACGGCCATCTTGAATTACATATTTACTAAACATCAATACAAACGGTACAAGGTGAAAAAGATTTAGTAGTATGGCCAAAAAAGGAGATGGCTGCTGGTCTACCATCTTTGATCCGATTCTAAAATTAATTGTCATGGTCATGTCCTAACATGTATAATTTGAAGAAAAAAAACATGCCAGCAATACATTTTCAAAAAATAAGATGACTGCTAGTCGGCCATTTTGAATCCGTTCGCGAATCGATTTATCATGGACATACATCAATGTGAACAAAAACTGGCGAAGCATGTCCAAGATACCACAATTTCAAAAACAAACAAAATGGCTGCCAGTCGTCCACCTTGGGTCGAATTACAAACCATTGCATGTGCAAACGTCCCACATAGACACATGCACATAATGAACGGATTCGGTCCAGAGTGTTCTGAAATACGTTTCCTGATGAAGAGAGACCGAATTACAAACAAGAACTAATTAAGAGCAGTGGTCAGGCGAGCTTTTTAAGCATTCCCATTTAACTGTCATGCATTACGTGTTGTAGTAAACCCCCTCTAATTCTGAGGAATAGTGAAACAAACATACAGTCTATTTAAATGCGTTCAATTGAGTGATTGATGCAATATATTTGCCCTCGAACCATTAATGCCTTGTCCAGATACACTATCTGCTCTGCCATTTTGGCATCCCCAAAAAACTTCCTAACAAACTCACTATTGATTACTGCCAGTGAACCGCTGTCTCCACAGTCTGCTGGAACACAAGAGATTCACTAAATCAACCATTTAGCCTTGCCCAGATATCTGGTACACTATCCGCTCGACCATCCTAACATCCTAAAGAAATCAGTCAGTTTGGCCGAATTTACCTTTGCCCTGTAATTACTGTTCTAAGATGGTAGATCACGACGAGACCGACTTCAGTCCAGCCACGCGAAAGCAAATTACACGGACATTATACTCCATATTACAATGATCCATACTGGCTATAATCACAGTCGGCTGGCGCACAAGTGAAAATAAAATAAATTCGATATTTACTACATGGGGGCCGCCATCTTGAATCCGGCATAAAACAAAATAATTTAGTTTCATGAAATAATTTATAAAATAATATATTTAGTTCGGAATGTATGTACTCGGAAATGTATTAGGTAAAACTGCTTTTCTTAACGTTTCTGTTTTCTTAAAATAAGTGTGAATTCGTTTTTGCGGCATTAACGTTGACTATTTTTGACTTCATAACATCGTGCTCACTTATTTGGAACTTATTTTTTTTATGATTCATATACGCTTCTCTGCCTTTATTGATCTGCGTGTATCCTCGGGGCGGACATCCGGGCATTTTCTACCGCCTGGCAACATTCGCGGTGAAAACAAAGACCAAAAACTCGCTGAAAACGGTACTTTGCGATGGTTGTTGATAGTCCTCTGAACAGTGTAACAAGATTAGCCCTACGTGTGTAACATATATGAATTTGGTTGTTCAGGATTACTTCAAAGTTGAGTTTGTGTTGTTTTCTCGAGTTTTCACCGGCTCCACCGGCGTTCCACAGCAGCGCGAACAAAGCCCGTAGAAATACGTGGTACAGTGGTGCGCGTCTTAGCAACGTAGAACGTCCGTGACGTAGCTCCGCCCCCGAGGATATGTCAATTTTGATTGTTTAACATCAATAACAAAAGTTAACGTTCCCTTTTTTTTAATTGATATCTGCAGCCAGAATGTCTGTTACAATTACTGTCATATGGCCCAGGTGCATAACATTATTATTTGAATTATTAAACTGAGTATATTGTGTATAGCCGACAAGCAGGGTCGCTGATATCCATGTGTTGGAGTATTTCTAACAGTCGGGTTGTGTCTTAATAATCCAATGGCAGTCTTGGAGTTAAAGAACTTCTGAAGACTTCAGTCATTTCTGTTTGATAGTATATTTTTACCTGTAACAATAACATTTGAAATGGTTGTCATTTACTGTTAAAACACAAAAACAAGTAATTAAAGAATTGTGAAAAAATAATATTAATGCTGTCAGGCAGCATGATCCTAAAAGTGTTTGGTCAATGTTAAAACTAGTACAAATTAGCGCCTTGAGTAATATTCCAAATAAAGGATTGTTTCATTATTTTTTCAAAATTAGTAATTACTGAGACCGCACTGTCTTTCTTGGTAATATGACGAAATATTATGAATTAGATCATATTTAACAATACTTCCTGTTCAAGATCCGAATTTTCGAAAAAATCAAAATACTACCTATCTAACGCTTTTGACGGAATAATAATGTCATTACCGATATATGTGTGTAGGGTTTGAGGTTTCCATTCAGATGGAAATTTTGAAATTGTTCAAAATAATTTCAGTCGCTTTATTTTGAGGCTATGCCACGATGTATCTGACCTTGCTTTCAAATGTGAACTTGCTCGTGATTCGGTACGTACATTTAGACTATCGTGAAGTGAGTTGAGTTGTGAAGTACTGACAAACTCGTCAATAACAATAGCATTGACCTTCTCACTGACGTCACTGTAATGTTTTCAGAAACACGTAAAAACAAAGAACTGATGTTCAAATGGAACTACGATTCCAATCGCACTATTCTACCTCTAATTGAATACTGCGTTACTTATGTATCAAACCATAGCTACTAACTGCGCATGTGTGCGTTCATATCTTTAATTACAAAATAAATGTTAAAGGTCACGACGCTTCGGTCACTTAGCTCAGTGGATATGGAGGTGCTCGTTTGTATTGGAACCTTGTCGACAGTGGGGTGTTGTCAAGTACCAATGTTAATCACCCCAATAACATCACTATGCATGCTCCGGTAACAAGCAAATACAGGCAAATGGAACTACGATTGTAATCATACTGTTCCACCTCTAATTGAATATAAAAGTCTGCGTTGCGATCATAATCCAAGACAGGTTCCTCACAACTTCTTGTTCAAAGTCCTTGGGAAACAGTGAAAGTACAAGAATAGTCGACGTCTCGCTAGCTCGCACTTACAGATCCCGTGTGTCGTTGTAGTGCGTTGCTAAGTGACTCGGTCTTTGCGAGTCAGTCTTTCCTGGAATGTTTCACTGTTTCCAGGCTGATTCTTCGTAAGCCTGTACACTTACACACATACAACGTCAGTAATTTGTATTGGTTTGAGGAATTATAGTTGCTTTCGTAAATGTTTTTCCCAAAATAGTCTCATATATGATGAAACTAACCCACTAATGCATTACAAGGAAATAATTCAATGAAATCACGAGCACCGTTTATATACACACAGCCGACCGTTGTCGAACCTATAGTTCTAATAATCGATATAACCCATCGTTGCACACTGGTGTGAACGTTCAGCTTCTACAGGCGATTGTTTTGTGCCCCCGGTAGTCAATGCTGAATAACAAACTGCGTCTAATATTCAAATATCAAAACAATATTAGACTTGCGACGTGTTACAATCTTATACTCACCCCATACTATTTACTTCAAAAACAATACAAGTTTACACGCGAGAATTGTCTAGGATCTATTGTTGGTCTATAATACCTACATGATAACACTTTGACCTAAATACCGCCGTTGTTCTCCGTGTCGCTGTACAATACGAGCGCCGTCCACACAAGCTTTAGTGTTCGTTGCCGTTTCATACAAGGGGAAATTATTAGTGTCATGTAGTTGCTGGCATCATTTTAGAGTTGAGAGCGCTTACGTAATTTATGACGTGTTTTGTTCCACGAACTAATTCACAAAAATGACCACTTATTATTCAACATTTATTATTATTATTCTCCTTGATAAAATGACGTGTTTTACCTTATTGTCACTCACAATTCTAGACAGTGTATTGCTCAGACGGTTAGCCCGAAAAACTAATTAAGTTTTAAAAGCATACGCATGCGCTTCTGTCTGGTCAACAACGCTGTAAATTCAGTATAACTCAGTTATTATCCTCAATAACAATTATGTGTTCGTTAATTCTTCGCTCAATATGACATTGCATTTCAGCGAATCGAACCTGTCATATTATTCACAGAGAGTTCAACTACACATCAAAGTCATGCGACCAGGCACTTACATACAAACCCGTTAAAATAATAACTACATGACATTTTAGCGAGTTTGACTCAATGCGTTTTAATAAATAACTCCATCTGAAATTAGCGAAATTACAGATTAACTAAATTAGCTAAAATAACATGCTAGCTATCTCCATGTACTTGAGGGACTTCCCAGGTGGAAGACGGGGAAATTCCACGAAAATATGACAGTTAAAAATAGCCAATGTCATAAGGTAAGGTAACCACGGAGAAAGTGTAAGAACAGTTGATCTCCAGATCGACAACGTATAGGTGTGATTACTGACAGAAACTTGCGGAAGATATAAACGTTTTAAAGAAAATAGTTTAGCATAAATGGCTGTCAGGTTTCAAATTGACTACTCCAGTATTGTGACATCATCGATAATTCTAAATAACATCAATGAGTTCAATATTATCAAATCAGCAAGCACTTGATTTTAAATAAGTGGGCAGTCGCAGTCGTTAAGGCATGCGCGCGCTTATGGGCGTTAAGAATGGTGAGCTCCTAAGTCAATAAACAATAATTAAGTTTTAAATGTGTACGCATGCAGTTCTGCCTGGTCAACACACTATACAATTCAGTATAACTCAGTTATATCTTCAGTAACAATTATGTGTTCGTTAATTCTTTGCTCACTGTGACATTGCATTTCAGCGAATCGAACCTATCCCATTATTCACAGGAAGTTCAGCTACACATCGAAGTCATGCGACCAGCCACTTATATACAAACCCGTTAAAATAATATAATAACTGCATGACATTTTAGCGAATTTGGCTCCATTCGTTTAAATTAGCTACATCTAAAAACAGCGAAATTACAGATTAGCTAAATTAGCTAAAATAACATCCTAGCTATCTAGTACAAGAGTATGAGGGACTTCCCAGATTAATGGCGGGGAAATTCCACGTAAATATGACAGTTAAAAAAAGATAGCCAATGTCATTTAAGGTAAGGTAACCACGGATAAAGTGTAAGAACAGTTGATCTCCAGAATGATAACGTATATACTCATAGTTGTGATTATTGTATTGATTTATTTCATATATTACAACAAAACACCAGCATTGCCACCTGGACCGACTGGACTACCTATAGTTGGAAATGTATTTTGTTTTGGACCGGAGTCTCATCTCATTTTAAATGAATTCGCCCGTACGTACGGTAAGTGTACTCACAAGTCATATTCAGGCGACGCGTTAGTTTCGATTATTACACCGATTTAATCATGATTAGTACCGTATACTTTTGTAGTCCGGGGTCTCCAATTATACACATACGGATAAAAAAAAATATATTCAACAATCGGCGCGCGTTTCATTTTATTTTCGCAAGTGCTGCAAGCCGTCGCCGACACTTAGTCTACGGTCTACGGCAACGTGTATTTAAATTCTGTGTTAGCAAACAATGTCCGGACCGTCAAAATCACTAACTTAGAACACCTTAAATACGGCACCTCGCACACGCCTTGGTATTTAATATGATGTGCGGGTTGTTGAGATGCCCAGGTTTATAAATTGTTACGGGTGAGATATCTTAAATTTTAATTGTATTGTTTCCGTATTTTTTTCGAGACGTCGTCACAATCAGCGCGCTTACAATTACGGCAACTTTGTGGTGTGAATTCCACTGACGAAAATTTGGGAACTTGCTAGTTAACTTGTAGTTTATCATGAATGGTAAACGTGCTAGATGAATAATATGTCGGTTCATTTGAACGACTGGAATATGTTATTTTATGCGGTACGAAGTAAAGCCAGAAATAGATGTTTTGGTGGCACCCGTTAGAGGGCGCATTTGGCATACCGCATTGGCTTGTGGTAGTGTATTGTGTGACTTGGTCAGTCTAGGCGTTGCCACGTCACAGCCAGCAGCTCGTCGAGCGTGTATTTATTTTTCAAGTATTTTCTAGCATTTCAAGAGCTCTCGGGTAGCATGCATTATTTTTTTCGCTTAGTATATATTAGGGTGAAACCCGCCACCCTCCCTCAGGCGCATTCAGCATGTGGCGGGTGTTGATTTCCAGGCTTATATTTCCCTTCATTACGTGGGTTTTTTAGCCTTGGTTTTTTCTCCACCGCTTTTTGCGCCGGTTACAGGGCACTTGGTGTAGTTATTTGTACATTGTATTATTGTATTGTAAATAATGATCATTAATAAATGGCGATAAGCTCGTGGCAGAATGACAACACTCTGAATATTCGGCTGTGCCTACTTTTTTGTTAACCACTGTTGTAAAAACAAAACGGCGAGCTGTTTACAGTAATGTATTATATTCTCAGAGACATTAGGAATGATGAATGCCATAAATAAGCGAGACATCCCATTCTGCAAGCGCAAATGTAATTGGCGTAGTAGGACAGACATTAATATGAGTGTATCCTACATTCCACTGGGTCCTGTACAATTATGGTTCATCTAATAAATACTATTTGAATAAAATGAAACAACTGATAATAAAAAGAGTGGATATATAAAACGAGAATACACGTCGATTTGTTTACAAAATAGTGAAAGCTCCGGCAAATGATTTCTATATTCATTCAATCCTTATTTAAATAAATTTAGTTATAACTCAATAGGAGTGTGTAAATTTGTCATCCTGAGAAGTAAATTTGTTGTTCTGTTTATACGTAATTCGGCAAATAACAACCCAGTCAACATGAGCCAGGAACATTAGGTGGCGCTGTAAGCTAATACTTAGTCAACGTAGAAGGTACATTATTTGGTTTTGAATCACAACAAATACACAGATTTCTCTCAGTAATTTATGATGCACTGTGTTTTGTTTTACATGCAGGCAATATTTACAGTTTGCGTCTTGGATTCCAACATGTTGTTGTATTATCTGGTTGTGACGTCATCAAGGAAGCCTTTGGTCGAAAAAATGAATATTTTGCTGGTCGGCCAAAGACGGGACTGATCAGGAAAGTTGTTAAAGGGGCAGGTGAGTTGAGTAAAAGTGGTTGTTTGGTTTCAAATCGATAATTCTAAATAACATCAATGAGTTCAATATTATCAAATCAGCAAGCACTTGATTTTAAATAAGTGGGCGGTCGCAGTCGTTAAGGCATACGCGCGCTTATGGGCGTAAACATCGTTCAGCTTTTGAGTCAATAACCATTATTTTAATATTATATAAATATTTTTTATTCATTTTTGACACAACAGCAAGGTCACTAACAACTAAAAAATAATTAAAAAATTATTAGCAGTAAAAGATAAAAAGTGAAAACAAATTACATTTACAAATTACAAGATTCAGTGTCCATTAAACATAAGAATATACAATACATCTATAATTATACTATGAGAGGCTGAGGTCTCATTTTAGTGCCATGTTTTAAAAGATTGCGGTTATGCTTAAGTCGACTGTTGTCAAATTTGTGAAATCATTTATTTGCTTTCTGGTTTTTTCGTATAATTTATTTCTTTGATCGTTATTTATTTGAGCAATGATTGTAGATTCTTTTTACTGTGAGTATTTCGGTTTAGTATGTCTCACTTTTCGATTTAGAGTTACTTGAACGGAACCGAAAGATTGACTTTCGTAGATCAATATTTGTTAGCATAATTTATTTCTTTGTACTTTTTCTGTTAATTGTCGTTGTTTTGTGCTTGTAATTCTAATATCTGTGTCGAATAATTGCGTTTCATTAATTTTATCTAGTTGAGAAGTTATTAAATAATACCACTTACTAAGTAGTTGTCTATTTAATGGAGCTGCTTTCTCCATAAGTTTGTTTGGTGTGTTCATTACTTGGTTATAGTATTTGTTTTGTTTTTAGAAAAACATCGAATTGAGCTAATTCTCCATGTATTCCAATTATGGTAGTGTTTTTGCTCAAATCTAGGATGAATCGTAAAAAGTGTAGATGAACATCTTCTAAGTCAGATTTGTAAGAGCTCTCATCTCCCCAAATATCACTACCGTATACTATTATTGGTCTAATTAATTTATGATCGAAGAGGGACATAGTTTTTAAATGTAGATTAGATTTATCACCAAATTTTTCTTTCAGTGAGAACAAAGCTTTTTGTCATTTTCTTTTTAAAGAATTTATCACTTCCTTGAATTTGCCATTGATGCTTAAAGTAATTCCCAAATCTACATTGACTATGGGAAATCCTTACAAAAATAGAACTTGGAAAACACGCGGGGAAACCCCTTAGAAAACGTGCAGTGGGAAAACCCTCAACGATTCATCAGCACAGTGTGTGGACATTAGCATAGTTCTGTACAACGTGGCGCAATTTTACCACATCACCATGGTTACTCATAAAAACTGTTTAAAAATAAACAAAAAATGATATCTAACAGTGGGAATTCAACAGTATAACTTGAACTCTACCAGCTTTCGCCCATAAATCCACATGGGTAACGGTTACTCATATAAATAAAGATGGCGACTTTGACTGTTGCGCAGATCAACGAGTACAAACTGAGACGTTACCAAGCTCTAATTAGGTATTTTTAAGTGATTTGAGGTATCGAAGGAAGCACCGGCGGTAATTAGTGCAAGTCGCGCCCAGGTCAAACCTCATACTCATGATTTCCATTAGAAGAGCGCAATGGATTGTGGGAAAATCAATGTTTATCAACACAAATGTCGCACATGCGCAGCGCGATGACGGCCGCGCTTCAACATGGGCCAAATCAAAGTAATACAAATATAATTGCATTATGTTTTATAGGTTACGAGTTCACGGATTATGGTCCAGTCTGGAAAAAACACCGCCAGTTTATCTCAAAATCACTCCGTAAACTGATGAGCCATAATTTGGAAGAGGCGATTCATGTGGAAATCGGGAATCTTGTTCACGCCATCGCCGAGCAAGATGGCCGACCGTTCAACGTCGTGCACGTAATCACCTCGGCCGTCGCGGGTGTCATGTATTTTCTTATCTTTGGGTCCCGCTATGATTATTCAGATGACGCAAACAAACGAGTTGTTCGTCAGATTAACAAATTGTTTCGGATCAACTCAAGATCTTCTATCAGTAACTACTTCCCAACGCTCGTGCATTTACCTTTTGTTGATCGCGAATATAAACAAGTCAACAAAGAGATAAACGATTTCATCAATAGAAAGATTGAGGGCCTTCGTTTGACCTTTGACCCGAACAAAGTTCAGGGGTTTCTTGACATGTATCTTGCTGAAATGCGGGAGCAGCAGACGAGAAAGGATGACGTCGTGTTCTCGGATTTTTTCTTGTATAGAAGTATTCGGGATTTATTTACGAGTGGCATCGAAACTCCAGCTACCACGTTGCTATGGGCACTGTTGTACATGGCAACGAATATCAGTATCCAGGAAAAGGTATGTTATTTTATTTCCATAATTAATGAATAATCATCATTTTACAACTTATAGTAACGGTGGCCTATTTTGGGTTGGGGTATTGAAGTGGATTGTCGTAAAACATTGCATTTGTCAATATATATTAGACGTTAAATGGCCACCGAGATCTCGTCGAAAAAAAAGAGTCACGAGACTTGCTTTCTGTCTCTTGAATATTGTTTCATTCTCATCGTCATCGCGTGACAAATACTATGATTTACAACGGTAAAGTATGTAACACTAATTGAGAAGCATTCAACGAGACCGTGATAACCATTTGCGTCTGTAGTCAACAGACACCTCCGAGATCTACTGAATTTGTTAACCGTGTCAGTGTTTTAAATGTGCGACATTTATGTTGATAAACATTGATTTTCCCATAATCAAATGCGCTCTTCTAATGGAAGTATGAGGGTGACCTGGGCGCGACTTGCACTAATTACCGCCGGTGACTCCTTCGATACCTTCCAATCACCTAAAAAATATTTAGTTACCTTGGTAACGTCTTAGTTTGTACTCGTTGATCTACGCAACAGTCAAAGTCGACATCTTTGTTTATATGAGACCCATATATCTCGCACATGCGTGGCGCGACGACTACCGTCATTTAAGTTTGACGACCGTGGATATAGTATTTTAAATAAACTGATGTCTGCCTTTGCTATTCTAGGTTCAAGCAGAAATTGATGACGTCATTGGAAAAGATCGACTACCATCAATAGCAGATAGAAATTACTTGCCGTTCGTCATGGCAACCATTATGGAAATCCAAAGACATTCGAGCGTCGCTTTTATCGTTCGTCGATGTACAATGGACGATGTTGATTTCCATGGTTACACTATACCACGTGGTACGCATGTACTTATGAATATACGTTCTACTCATTACGATAAGAAGTTCTGGAACGAGCCTGAAAATTTCAACCCGGAGAGATTCCTGGACTGCGAGGGTAAATTGATCAGAAACCACTCCGCATTTGTGCCATTTGGAAAAGGTGGGTTTATTTATTTTTCATGCTCATAGTCGGTCGTAATATACATATGTTTCACATTGTTATCGGTCAGACTGGATTACCAATATATAATTGCCTCAATACAGACTGCGTTTTTTTCCATTACCACTCATTGCGTGATTCTGTCACATTTTATTTTATCACCTCAGTCACTCACTCCACTACACTGCTCGCATCTGGTGAAGTAGCTTGTGGCTGTGAAAGATTAAGCTAATGTTTGTTTTAGTCGGTCTAAAAAGAGGGTCGGCAAGGGGTATTTTCGTAAGCTGTAATCAATTGTTTTTATTTTTGTAATAATTAATTTAAATAAATAAAAATCGTAAATCCGTAGACGTGGGCAAGGTGGAAAATGTAATCAGCTAGTTTATTCGTCCGTAATTTGTACCACGATATTATTTTTTGTAAACATATAAAGCATTTTCCAAATCAAATGTCGTAATTTGTACGCAATTTTCAATTTTGATTCTTAAACCCAAATTATCAAAAATATTATTAAAATGTAATTAGGAATTTTCTTTATCTATAAAGTGTAAAAAAAACTATTTTTTACTTTAAATGAAATTTTCATTTTATTTCTTGTATAAACGTAAAATGACGTTTTTATTTCCTGTAACCTGTACCAGCTACCCCTCACCCCCTCTAAAAAGTGTTGATAATAGACCATTTCACGTTCAAGGCGGGTCCCGTGTTACGCGTGAAATCGAACATAAAAACAAAGGTCACAGCGTCGTAATGACTTCAAAAAGTCGCGTGGGATTCGACAAACGCAAAAATATTTCGGAGTATTGGTTTATGCTTTAAAATGAAGTGTATATTGGCAGCAAATTTCTCTCTAATGATCGGACATAAAAAAAAAATCAAATTCAAAATCACATTTTTCGATTTTCGCAACAGACGTTTGGTCCGCGTCTTTTAGCCAATACGCAAGATCTCGTTTGTAGTGAGCGGAAAATCACCTATTACTATATCCTTTAATTATGTGGACTGACACCGTCACTACTATATTTATAATTATTTAGAATGCTTTTATTAAAGTAACATTACGTAAATATTTTCTATTCCAGGTGGGCGTGCTTGTTTAGGTGAAAAGCTGGCTAAAATGGAATTGTTTATATTCTTCACGGCATTGTTACAAAATTATACATTTACAGTACCGGACGATAAACCATCTCCAAGCCTTAAAGCTCAAGTTGGAATTAACCTGTTTCCCGAGGCTTTTGAGGTTTGCGCCACCAGGCGAGGATGACGGATTTTTGTCTACGGCTGAAGCGATATATATACAGTACATATAATATTAAATGTATTTTACATGTTTATACTATTTACATAAAACCGTTTTTTTTCAACTGAAAATTTATTTGTAATTCGTAGAATTATAGTACTTAATTTGATTTGTACAGTAATGTAATTGAGTACTTGATGTTTTCACCAACTAATTTACGTAATATAGTGCAATTTGAGTGTCACCGGTCAACTTAGTTACACAAATATATCAAACACGCACACGCAATGAAAACATGCAAATAAGAAAAACATTTAACAGTTACTTATTTGCGTGCAGTATACGTAATCATATCATTTACATATACTAGTAGTTGAATAAATATTGATAATTGCCGACTTTTACACACCTGCCACACAGCAAACATGCTTTTACTAATTATTGTTTGGTGGAATAGTGAACTGCGCAGTTTGCATAAATTAATTGCCAGTACGTAGTATCTTTTCAGTGCGCATGCACGTCGAACGAATACTATTGGTATTGTATTGTCTTTGTAAGTGTTCAAATTACGTGAATTATCGAAAAACTACAGAATACTTAAAATTACTGAATTACAGTCATGGTATCTAGCACTGCAATCGTTGTAGAAACCATGGGTAACATTTTGGTGAGAAAAACACGATATAATGCGTATAATAGGATGTGTTAACCCTAGCAACCACGCTCATAGCAACCAGCTGATATGCTATAAACATGTTATATAGCTCAAATTTTAAAAAAATACACATTCATAAAAGTATTTTGCTTCAGTATTAATTATATACATTTTATTGCCACTTAATGTACCAAACCTCATAATATTTAGCAACATGCCAACCAACTGCATTTAGATGAAATAATTTAGCTAGCCGGTCTTGTTTCCATAGAGATAGTTATTTAATGATTTCTTCATAGCTCTAAATCCCACTCTTGCGGCCATTTTGAATTGAATTTGATAGGCAGGTAATATCTTCTTCCACATGACATAAAATTCTAATCACCAAACTTTGAAACATATTTAAATTTAAGAAAAAACTTGAAAAACTAGTTCCGATCTGTCCGGCTAATCACAAAAGAATTTACCGTATTCACAAATAATTTAAATTGTTGTTGAGTCTGGGTTTGCTAAAGAGGGATGAGGATGGTACAAGCATACACACACAGACGGTGTTTGGGTACAGTACCCCCTACTAATCCTACTATTACTAATTTAAAACCATAAAATTTTACTGAAGAAACCAGTGGTTTGTCCCTCTGACAACAGGCGTTGGCAATGTCAACGGAACACTTTATTTTTTCAAAATGAAATTATTTTGTCCATGTTTATTTCTGTCACACGCAACGTAATATTATCGTAATTGGTATAGTACAGGTGTGATGGTTCAAATACCAAAATGGCAACAGTAACAAAAAGACTTCCCTGGCGGCGATGATAAAATACGAACACGGAGCCAACTGGTACTGGTATTATTATACTCTGCAAACATCAAGTACAATAATGCGGTAAAACTCCACTACTCCAATAACTAGATACTCCAATACAATTCAACGAGATCTCCGATCTGATCTCAGTGCTGAACAACTCCCCTATATATACCCACACTGTCTATAAATAGACCATTACATCAGCATACATAATGAGTCTGGAACTTACTACAAATTTCTAGAATGTTCCATTACCTTCTATTACTTTCTACAGTGTCCTATTACCTATTCAACCAACTTCTAAAAATTCCACCCAGACACAGTACGGTTCTAGAACATTCTCAGTCACACGGAAGTGGTAAACAAGTCGTATGCGACAATTTCATTTATGCACGAAATGTGTGACAATGTAGTATTGTGATGATAATATAGAAGGAAAACGTATGCATATCCCACGATAATACGTTTTCCTGTTATATTATCCATTGAGGAAGAAATTGATTCTGTTCATGTCTTTTTATAACAGTCCTCAAAATATTCTATAGTATCGCCATCGATGCTAACAGATGTTGGTGCAATATCTGATCTGTATATCTTCTTTCTCTGTGGAAACCTGTTTGTACTTGCCTCAATGTGTCATATATGGCATGGCCTTGTCCATTCGCTTCAGCAGTATCCTGCAGAACCCTTTGCTAGGTACAGAAAAAAGTGCTATACCTCGCCAGTTCCCGATTTTCGAGAGTTTGAAGATGAGGTCCTTGCTCCAAGCATACTCCCAGATCTGTTTGAACAGGTCTGAAGAAGAATTTAGGCATTTCATGCTGGATGGTAGTAATGCATTGTGTTTTTACATCCCCGATAGCTCTGATGGCAGCTTTAACCTCAGCTTGAGTGGATGGGTTAGTGTCAATGCCTATGACGTTCTCTGTTGGCCACTTAGTTGTTTTGTGATCTTGTAAATTTTGCGCAGTTCTTGCTTTGCTGCAGCTTTCTGTCTCACTTGATATATCCTCCAAATAGATTATTTTGTCCCAACAAGTACTCCGTTTCACTTCTCTTATAATGAGACAAATCTAGACACCAAAAACATTAACAATTGATCCAGTATTTGCCAAGTTATGTGCAATTTTATTAATTTTAGTCAAATCTCATATAGTTGCTATGATAGCCACATCCTTTGAATGGCTCCGAAAAACAAAACTGATACCACAATTTCGAATCATATACTACCAGGGGGTGTTCTAGAAGGTCCATTCTACCATATTATGTAGGCATGCCTTACATGTAGTGTATGTTGCACGAAATTCCTATTTTGAGCCTACCAATGTTATAAAGATTTTGCCGATAAACTGTCAGTTATGTATGTCGGTACAAGTAGACACATAATGAAAGATCTAAAACCACTCAACATAACTATATAAATAACTATCGTTCACCATGTCTAATTATTGTAACTTGTGAAATTTATACTTTTTATTGTGCAAATTAGTACACAATAAGATTTTCTTTGAAAAGCCGAGCTTCTCTACACATAGACCAAATACGTTAAGTACCCACGGATGGGGTACTTATATTGTAAAAGTATACGCCTATGCGCCACTGTTTTAATCCACTACTTTCACGGTCGAGCCGATCCTTTTGACCCAGGGTATTTTAGCAAAATTTGGGCCATGTTTTGATGCAAAAAAACGCCTTCGTCGTAAATCTTATTGGGTCCAGTTTCTAACTAGCTGTAGAGCACTCCCATTAAATTATGGCGTGTACCCCCAATTTTAAAAATTAAAAAGAATGATTTTTCAGCTTTTAAAATCGAATAAGTAAATAGCATCCATTCAACAACACAGGTAAATTTGGCTTCTTGGATACTCATTCTGAATATATCAGTCCGCCCTTTAAAACCAGGTGGTTTTCGCTAACTTTCACAAATATGGAACCTGGTTATTCGGGTCGTATTGCATGTAAATAAAACAGTCTGAAATACAATAATGTCATTCCTTGCAAAAAGTTCTCAGAAACTTATGAAATATCAACTAATAAGTAACTCGGAAAGACTCATCTCCTAATGGCACATATATTAAATGGATGTGGTGTTAAAGTGATTCCCACTCTTGCTTTTAAACTTGGAGTTGGTCCACCTTCTGGTATCGTAAACTTAAACTGCTGTAAAAGTGCTGAAAAAAAGAGAAACAGCTCCATCTTGGCGAGTTGTTCACCGAGGCAGATACGCCGGCCTGAAAGAATAAAACAAATACTCAGATGTAGATGTTATTTTTACAATATTGCAAACACACAAGTAATATCAGAGAATGATGATAAGGTATCAAATAATAGAATCAAGGACGTGATCGTTTCTTGTATGTACTGACGATGGGGGCGCTTGTCGTGTGCGCATTGTTTAATGTATATGTATCACCAAAACAAGTGATACACGTGCGTATTCGAGTTTGTCGAAAATTGTACTATTCAAATTAATTATAATTCAATGTTTTCATCAAAATGCAGTGTCTAGTAAAAATATTTTCATCCACATTGAAAATGTAAATAAGTACTGTGGCAAAATACAAGGGAAAGGTCTGTATTCAGGAGCTATGATTTGCATATTTATGAGTAAACGTCATGAAAACAAATGACTAATCAGCGCTTGTTTTAGAGCGAGGGCACTGATCTTCTGTTACTACTAGCAGATGGATTGGTTCCCTGTAAAAGAGGGAGGCAAGCTGATTGGTGCATTTGCAAACTACTGAATACTAACAATGTAGGCGTGCTTTACTGCTGTTTCTTGTGCTAACCACCAGATGTTCTAAAGTGACCGGGGTTTTGCGACGATGAATCTGGTTGTTGATCTCAAATCATTCTCACCTGTTCCAAACGGTATAAAAGCGTCTTGTTTAACAACTTTTCCGTCGTCTCCAATAAATCTTTCTGGTTGGAATTTATAAGGTTCTTTCCAGTGTTTTTGGTCGAAGTGGGCAGACCAGATATTCAAATAGACCAACGTCCCCTGTGGTATCACGTAATCATGGAATTCTGTGTCCCGTGTAGTGCAATGACGTGACAGTGCCGCAACATTTGCCATACGTTGAATTTCCATGATGGTGGCTTCCAAATAAGGCAGCTTACGTTTATCCTCCAGGCATGGTAGACGATCATGTCCGACATTGTCATCAAGTTCTGCATGAATCTAACATAAATTGACATGGAGTAGAATCAGCCCGTAGCATACAAGTGGAAATCAACAAGGTAACAAACCTTAGACGCAAAATGGCCACAACTAACTGAGATCGGCTTTATTCACTATTCCAATTCAAAACAACACTTGACAATTATATCAACCAGTTGTTCCAATCACTAATTGCCTAACATACGAATGAACCTGATCATGACAAGTTACGAGCAGGTGTGGGTTATCCAGGTGTCATCAGTGAAAGTCGCTATGACTAAAAAAAGCGGCCTCACCGAAATACATGAAAATATAAATCATGACAGAATACTGAAATAGAATTATCAATATGAGCAAGTTTGCAAATCATAAATCAGTTGAAAATCACGTATGTGGTTACCTTTTTCTGAATGTCAGGGTACGTTACCATATACAACAGTCCCCATAGCAACGTAGTGGTGGTGGTTTCAGTGCCAGCAACAAAGAGATCGCGAATACTTCGATACAATAAGAAGTCCGTGAACTTGATCTTGGCGTCCATCCGGTGTTGTCTCTCCATCTCAGACAAATACATGTCGATAAAATCGCGCATATTGTCAGGGTCAAAGGTCGCGCGATGCTCCTCAATCTTACCAGAAATAAATTTGTGTATTTCTGCATTTATTTGTTTATATTCTCGATACATGAACGGGAGATCGATAAGAAATGGCAAAAAATTTCCAACGAAAGTGCCAGAGTCGATGCGGAATTGTTCATTGATGATATGAAGCAAATAATGGAAGACCTCATCGGAGTATTCGTAGCGAGTCCCAAAACTTATGGAGCATATGATGTTGGAAGCTGCGTTGTTAATCACGTGACTGACATCAAGCGGGTGGCCATTTTCTTTTGCGATGTAATCTACAAGGTGGTCAATTTCCATATGGATCTTGGCTTCCAGACTTTTTTTGCCCACGCCAAAACTACGGAACGCTGACAGGGCAAATTTTCTCTGTTCTTTCCATACTGGACCATAATCCTGGAATATGTAGCCTATGAAGAATTGAAAACGTTGTGATTGAGATACTTCACTGCACCATTAAAAGCGTTTGTTTCAAATGTTTATTAAATTAATGTTTCAAATGTTTATTAAATTTATTTAAAGGCATTCCATTCAGAGCATTTGGTTAGTTTGCTGCAATATCACATAATCATTTCAAAACATTGCACAAAGCTGTGTAAAAGCCAGCCTATCATGGTTAAGGTTGGACCATCTTAAATCATGGTGGTATATGTTTTGAAGGGAACAAGTTGGAGAAGGGTGGGCATAAAGTTTTTAAAAAATCCTTGTTTAAGAGAAAGAAAAAAAACAGCAACTTCATGCGTAAAAAAAAAACGTTTCTAAAAGCAATGAATAGTAAGAAACAATATTTTACTATATATATTGCTTTGCCTGTCACCTGCCACATTCACAACCCTGTATGGCCATGTAAGCATGCAAAATAAATACTAAAGAGATTTGGTAGGAATCAGATTGGTCGTATCATGGGTCTATCAAATACGGGAGAACAATTCAATATTAAATTGACCTATAAAACGTCTAAAATCCGACTTTCGAAAACATGTCATAAAAACTATGCATACCTGCTTTTTTGAGAACTTTTGTTATCATTCCAGGACTTGGCCGACCAGCAAAGTGTTCCCCTTTCTGTACAAATGCTTCCTTGATGACATCATATCCACACAAAACAACACAATATTGAAGTCCCAACTGTATGCTATAAACGTTACCTACAGAACACAGACGCGTCTATAAAAAGCTTTAATTTCACAGAAGACGGTTTATTTGTGCAAGTAAAAATGTAACGGCTCATGGTGAATATACAACGCCCGTTATCTTTGTTTCATGCATCAAATGAGGGCGCTGGCAGCAATGCCGCCCTCACAGTTGCAAAGCTAAAATCTTACATAGTCGTGGGACATAGACGACTTTTCCGGAAATAGCGAGACTGGGGTGCAAATATACTTATGCTTTGTCATGGCTGAAAATACAAACATGTCAGCTTGCTGATAGTCGATAGAAGGGAGTTTTATTTTTGTGACGGTGATTGGTGCGCCCACAAGCACAATATCACGCGTGCAAGTTTACGTTACACCCCAAAACGACATGCGCGCGCATGCGAAACACTGTATCTTCGTCTTCAGCGAAAGTCGTCTATTAACGTCCAAATGTGGAAGCACCCGCTACGATCTGGCACACTTTGGGGTTTGGGGTGATTACGTCATAAAATCATAGACACTGCCCAATGTTTCACATGCATTGATTGGGCGACATGGGCCGGGGACATGGGCTAGTGTACTTATCTTAGGAGTCAGCCATTTGATGTCATGGGGGACTGGAAGAGTGTGACCAGTACAATTGTTTTTGCAGTGTCTCATCTAACCATCTTGATTGTTCCAATAATGCAACCCTGCAACAAATTGCTAGATTTTTTTCTCTCGGTGTCTAACTTTCATTTTTATTTTTTTAAATCTCCCACCACGATTTCAAATAGTTGACCCTTAAGACAGTGTCTGGGACTTACCGTATGTACTTGCCAAGTTCGTAAGGGTGACATGAGACTCTGTGCCGAGATTGAATAAACTGCCGATGATTGGCCATCCTGGTGGCCCGTGTGGAAGACCGGGTGGCTTCCTGAGTAGCAGGTAAAACGTCACTGCAGCTATTGCCAGAATCAAGATTATTTGTAGCATTATCTGTCCACGGCACACACCCCCTTCGAATCATATACTGTTATACGCCAGTCTCGTGACCACACTTGTGATATATTGCGTTCAAGGAAAAATCATAAACATACACGCGTAATGTCGCTAAATAATGTCACCCTGTGCGAACAGCGCCCTCTTCAGTAACGGCCAACGATGGCTACCGGTACACATGTATATTACAATTTCATTTCCCGTTTTCTATTGTATTCTATCCACTCATTTTTTGACATTGGAAATAAACGATACATAACTGTTCAAGCTGAGGGTCAGTCGCCCATCATCATTTCATCAGATTTCTAGACGATCCGGCCCTAGTTGGTTGCGGCCCTGGTAAAAAAAAAGACGTTCCGGCCCTGGTTTGGACGTTCCGGCCCCAAAACAGTTTGGTCGATCCGGCCCGTGTATAAATTATATTCGATACGTGTTCGTATCTAATGTTATTATATTAAATACACGAATGTCTGACTATCTTGTTTAACAACTTATTTGTCGTCATTTGCAGGGCATTTTTCACGATTTAACACAGTGTTTGACAGTGCAACAGATATATGTTCATTTATTCGCCGCCTGCGTGAACCACAGACAATAGAATACACATCTAATACAATCTGTTTTTGTCAGGGTTCGAATGCACATTGGTGGTTTGTCGAGTAATGAACGTTAATACATTAAATGCACAACGAATGTATGACTATCTTATTCACAACTTATTTTCCGTCTTTTGTGGGACTTATCAGAGTTCATGGAAAGAATGTAGCCAATTAACACTTACATTTTAGCACAATGCAAGGGCCGTACACACCTTCCGGTCGGGCATGGTGTCAAAGTACACACAATCATTGAAATGGTAATGAGGAGTGTAGCAAACAGGTCACTTGACTCCAGGTGTCAAAGCACACATGAATATTTAAATACATGTACATGTAGTAAACAAATGTAGTATTATACAAACAATTTATTAACTCATAACAACCTACTGAAGGAGGTTAAAGGTTACAACAACAACAAAAATTACAGATAAAAATTAATCAAATTACAATGGCTAATAGTTTAAAGACAACCAGAAACAGACTAAATTGAAGTTAGTAACGGAAATATACAATAAAGTAAAATGAAACACCAACACAAAACTATAAACTGAATATAAAAACAAAAACCCAATGAATAGGTTTAAAAAAAAAGTTAATGACTAAGTAGGTGCTGCTGTCTAATAGCAAAGCTGTATTTCAGATATTGTGCCAGAGGAATTGCTAAGTTATTATTTGACATTATTTTTATGAATTTATTTTCAGGTGTGAGATTAGTAAAGTCAGGAATAATCTTTTCAGCTTCATTGTATAAAATGACCCTCTCTTTAACTATATACTGAGCATATTATGAGGAAGTGATGTTCATCTTCAATATCATTTTTATTACACAATTTGCAGATTCTGTCGCTACTTTTGATTCTGTTGTGTCTTTCTTTTTCAATTTCTAAACTGTGATTACTCAGTCTGAATTTAGTTAGGGTACTTTTCAGTTCTTTATTTTTTAGCTTAATTAAGTAGTTTTACAAAATGAAGTTTGTTTTAATTTGTTTGTAAGTCCTCAGTTTGTTTTTTGTATTAGTGTTTTGTCTGTTATCATCATTAATTGAGTTAATCCAATGTTTTATAAATACATTTTTTATTTTATCATATATCCGTGACATTTGTGACGATTTTAGCTCATTATTGTCAATATCTGATAGTGTTGTATTTGTAGATTTCAGTACTGAGTTAAGTTCATTGTACCACTTACTTTTTATAGTCTTGTTAAGTAGGAGGGCTTCCTTAATAATGGGGTTTTGAATTTTGTTTAGGTGGTTTGTATATTTTATTAACTGTTTTTAATGAATAAATCGATAGGATATCTACCCAACTCACTATAAATTCCCAATTTCGGAGTGTTTTTTGAAACGCCTAGGATGAAGCGACAAAAGCTGAGGTGTACATCTTCTATAGTAGAGTTGAATGAACTTTCTTCAGCCCATACTTCACATCCATATATTAGAATTGGTCTTATTAGTTTATCAAACAATGATAACAATAATGAGGGACTGAGGCTTTTATTATGACCTAATTTGGCTTTCAAATACCTAAATAATTATAATTTCTCACGATGTTAATCTCATTCCCTTCAAAAAAGAATAAATCACTGTCATAGAGTTTATTATTTTTATTAAAAACCATAATTTTTGTTTTTTCTGTGTTCACAGCGAGTTTCCATTTCTGTGTGTATTTTGAGACATTATCAAGGGCATTCTGGAGGCCACTTTTGGATTTAGAAAGAATAACTATATCATCTGCATACATTAGACAGCTGATTGGTGTGTTATTTAAATTTGGTGGATCACATGATTCATGGTCCAGGGTATTAGTTATGTCATTAATAAAAATGTTAAAGAGTGAAGGGCTCAGATTACACCCTTGCTTAACACCCAGTGTTGAATTAAATTGATTGGTTAGTCCATCTTTCATTTTTATTTTATATTACAGTACATACTTTTTATAATTTGATACATTTTACCTGTCACCCCACTGTTTAATAGTTTCCAGAATAGACCATCATGCCAAACACTATCAAAAGCCTTTTTCAGGTCTACAAAACAGGCATAAATTTTGTTTGTTTGCTTTAGCTTCTTTTTTTTTTCATTCACTGTATTTTCATGCTGATTGTTGTTGGTGTGTTTTTCAATAATAGTTTTCAATATAAATAGGTTGTCAGTTGTACGACGACCTTTTCTGAAACCAAACTGTTGGTGGGACAAAATGTTATTTTTCTCAATAAAAGTGGTTAGCCTTGTATTAAGGATACTTGTAAATAGTTTGCCAAGGCAACTGGAGATTGCTATTCCCCTGTAGTTTGAGGGATTTAATTTAGATCCTGCTTTATGTATGGATATTATTAAACTTGTACTCCATGCATGTGGGAAGATGTAGTGTACCATTTTTCTAATCATGGAAGGTACTAACGTTACAAATACAAAAAGATTGTGATAGTTCATCAGTTCTTCTCCAATCAATTTTATGTCTGCTAATTTTTCATTAAAGTTCGCCAAGATCTCCGGAAACAACAGCATTCAAACTAGACGCCATTTTCAGCATTTTACATGCGAGGTTCGTCTATCGCTTCCGAACATGCTCCGAATATCACCGAATATCACCGAATGCTCGAGACTAGCGTAACCCATTGCACGAAGGTGTTAAGAGCTAACAGAACCAATGTTTGTGAACAAACATTGACAAACGATCATGGGGCAAAGCTAAAACAATAGCGTTGTGGCTCCTTCCGTTAGTACCTTCCGTGTTCTAATCAACGTGATTAGTATCCAGCAAATGTAGCATTAAATCTGCTGTTTTCAATTGAATTTATTTGTAACATTTTCTTGCTTAGTTAGAGTTAAAGTTATTTATATAATCACTGGGACTAATATAATGCGACGTACCTAACATAGGACGATTTTTGTTATAATCAGTGGGACTAATATAATGCGACGTACCGTAACATGGAACGATTTATTTATTATCAGTGGGACTGATATAACGCAACGTACTGTAACATGGGGTGATTATTTTATTATCAGTGGGACTGATATAATGCGACGTACCGTAACATGGGGTGATTTTTTTCATTATCAGTGGGACTGATATAATGCGACGTATTCAAGTTGTTAACACCTTCCTTTAGCCGTGAATTTTCTTTCTTCTTGTTTGTAATTTTGCGTATAAAGTGCGAAAAGTCGTGCATTTAACATGGCGACAAAGTGAGGCATCTTGCTACATTGTTACGTTCCGACTTCTGTTCTTAATTTATTCACGTAATTCCCCATGGAAACACATTTAAACGAACAACAAAAATGCGGATAGACCAATAAAACTATTTTGTCTGCCTACATAAACTGCTACATAATTCATTACGTGACAAACCACAAATGTGTATTCGAACCCTGACTGAAACGGATTGTATTAGATGTGTATTCAAGTTATCTGTCTGTGGGCCACACACGTCCACGTGCATACAGTGCACAAAGGCGGCGGCGAGTAAATGAAAAACATCTGTTGCATTGTGTAAAATATGGCGTGAAACCGTAAAAATTCCCTGCAAAAGACGAAAAATAAGTTGATAAACAAGATAGTCAATCATTCGTTGTGCATTTAACATATTAACATTAGATATGAACACGTATCGAATATAATTTATACCAGGGCCGGATCGACCAAACTGTTTTGGTGCCGGAACGTCCAAACCAGGGCCAGAACGTCTTCTTTTTTTTTACCAGGGCCGCAACCGAACAGGGCCGGATCATCATTTTTAAAGGGCGACAGTCGTCGTGCCGCGTCCTGTTCGATATGGGACGTGTGTAAAATATATTGTTTATTTACATGAAATTCGAACACGCGCTGCGCGACGACCACCGCGCTTTAACTATCTGGGACTAGTCATTAGTACCAATGGTAAATTAAAAACTTGACCTTAAAAACCTCAAAAAGCTCTGTTTTCAATGAAAGCAAAGCTTGGCTCAATTCAAAACTTAAGTATAAAAGTATCAATTTTCATTTTTGACAAACTTATCAGACTTATCCTCGTTTATGGTTGTGATGTTTGGGGTGATGAGTTATCCACTAAATCACCTATCGAGGACGTTCAATTAAAGGACGGCAGTCGTCGTGCCGCGTTCTCTTCGATATGGGACTCATAGCGACGTATACAACGCGTGTAAAATACATTGTTTATTTACATCACCGCGCTTTAAGTTATTGTGGGTATTTACTAGGTGTGTCACAACGTACACAAATTTTTGCCATGTGCAGCGAGTTAGGCAGATACCCCCTAGATGTATTTATAAAAAAAAATTAAATATTACAGTTGGGCCATGAATTCTAATAATGTGGTACTCAAGGAAGTTTTTGTGGTTAACCGAAATGTTAAAAATAAACGGAATCTAGAAGTAACATCGTTATTAAACAATATTCAACAATATCATTCAGTTAACAACTGTGATAAATTAACCTCGGCACAAATGAAACAAATTGATTTGGGCATCAAGGATTTATTCCTAACAAGATGGAAAGGTGAGGTCCATAATGATAACCGCACCAAAGCAAATGAGAAAAATAAACTGAGAACATATCGGCTAATCAAATCAGATTTAAAACTTGAGCCATATTTAGTCAAACTAAATAACTTTGAACTGCGTAGTATGCTTGGTGGTCATAAAAAAAATCCCCTTAAACAACAGGGTTTGTGACATGTGTAACAAAGGTCTAATTGAGGATGAAATGCATTTTCTGGTGGAATGCAACAAATATAATGAGTTGCGTATCAAACTGTAAAGCTAAGGATATGATCCCAGCATTTGAAAATAAACTTGCAGAAAAAAAATTCATGGAATTGTTACAGAATGAAAACATTATTATACCAGTGGCACAGTTCATGAGTGAAAGCTTTGAAGTCATAAAGCAGGGTATTAATTGACATTTTAATGCCTGCTGTCATTTTAATCTCATATTATTTAGTATTTTAGTGATTTTGTATTATTTAGTAATTTATTGATTGTATTTTGTTATTTAGTATATTGTTTTTACATGTTTTTCTTGTACTTTGTGACCATTTGCACCCCCGGGATTGTGTAAGAGTATACAGCCATTTGGTTATTGTAATAATAATAATAATAATAATAATAATAATAATAATAATAATAATAATAATAATAATAATAATAATAATAATAATAATAATAATAATAATAATAATAATAATAATAATCAAGTTTTATTGCATCCTTAGAAATTACAATATTTCTTTTGGTAAAAAAGCAATAAATATATCCATACACAACACAATTACAATACAATACAATATAAATAGATACGTTAACGTTTTCTGTACTCCATGGCTTTAAGTAGATAGGTCCCCATACATTTAATTGCCTTGGAGTCCTTGTTGCTCATCAAAAATATAAAATTACTCAATTTATCTCCTGCATTAGTTAATGTAATTTCTGTGAGCAATTCACGTCTAATATATTTGTACCGATCACATTCTAAAAGGAAGTGAACTTCATCTTCTATTTTATTTTGGGAACACAAATTACAAATT
This sequence comes from Saccoglossus kowalevskii, assembly GCF_978046115.1. Taxonomy (NCBI): domain Eukaryota; kingdom Metazoa; phylum Hemichordata; class Enteropneusta; family Harrimaniidae; genus Saccoglossus; species Saccoglossus kowalevskii. The sequence continues at coordinate 21,826,835 of NC_140661.1, read as the reverse complement.
CTTTTTTCAATGGGAGTTTTTGGCTGTGTGTGCCTTCCTTTTTCAATAGCCAAACAATGGTTACTTGTTCGGAAGCGTGACATACAGACTTGATGTTTTTTCGGAAGACAATTTAAGTATGACTCAAAATTATAAGTGTTTTTGAATTTTGCATATGTTCTTCATTTTGTGTTTTCTTGATTGACATTCTGTTTCCAAAATGTAATATAGTTTTCTTTTAAAGTCTTATCAATGTTCTTCATATTCAAATCTGTTTTACTAGTTTGGATTCTTGAGTCAACAACTAAATTCTGAACCGATGAACACCATGGTAAATTCCCGCCCCCCCCCCCCCCCCACTCAGGATCCATAGGGGGCCGCATGCGCGTTCCCATTTTCTCGGGAAAGAGGGTACTTTTTGACGATCTGTCTCGGGAACATTTTCCCGAGAAAATCGTAGAAAAGGGGGTATTTTTTGCTTGTTTTCCCGAGATTCTCAAAATAGGGGGTGTATTTCAAAATACTTCCCGAGATATACAAAAAAGGGGGGTTTAAAAGGAGTTCTAGACTGAAAAGTTCCCTAGATAGGGGGTGAAATTCATCGGAAAAGCCCGTGAAAGGGGAGGTTAAATTTTCTTCTTTTCCCTAGATAGGGGGGTCAAAAAAATGAGGGAACAAGCATAGGCCCCCCTAAATATAGGGAGTGGGGGGCCGGGGGTAAATTGAATTTCATTTGTTCATAATTAGCCTGACAAGTTGGCGTAGGTGGCGCCCTGGACTGCTGCGATCCCCACTAGTTCATAATATGCCATATTACATTATCCACTCTCTTTGTTGTCATAGTAACTTAAAAGTAGTTAATAAGTTCACTTAAACACTTAAGCATATGGCAAGATTGGATAGAGCAAGCGTTGAAATTACTTCCAGGTTAATAAATAAAACTTTGATTATGAAATTGTGTCTTAAAGGCCAGTGAACTCAAGAAGGCGACGTACACAACGCAACGCACGCAATAAAATTTGAAAACGCGCTGCATGACGACCACCGCCCTTATTTTACGCACGTTGTATACGTCGCTATGAGTCCCATACCGAACAGGACGCGGCGCCCATGTACTGTAGGTGGGTGAATATATTGAACTATAATTTACTATTTAAAAAAAACACGCTGTTTTTCGTATCATAATTTTTGTACGATAAAATAACCATATTTTGTAATACATATGTGCACCAGTTGTTCAGGTACATAGAATAACAAACAATGCATGTGTGTTCGTGCTTTTGGATTGCACCAAAGAATCATGGGACACTATTGTTTATGTTGTTTACAATGTTAATCTATCTTATGTTATCCATTGTTATTTTAATCCAAAAAGTAAATTTGTTGTGAGATTAGGCTTAACTGGAAGGTGCCCCTTTAATAAATACTGTTTACCCTGCAAAAGCAACATTTTTAGTTTATCAGAGGGTTTATTATCGAAATTTTGCAGGGGGGTTTCGGCTCACCATCCCTCATGCCAAAGGTATGAGCAGCCACGCATTTTTTGAATGGGGGGGAGTAACCCCCTATGTGCCGCTGCCACTGTTCATGATAACTCGTAATCAACTTGCTTTAAAATATGGAGTATCAAACAAAAGTTTTCCTTCCTACTACATATACAAGTTTCAGTGAGCTGGATTTTGGAATTCATTGCCATGCTCACAACCATTTTGTGTTTCAAATACACCCAGCTAAATGTTAGAGGTTGCAGTAGGTCCCGCTGCCTATTTTTACCATTCAGGAGTCAAAATCGCATAAAATTGTGTTGCCAAGGAAACCTGCCTCACTCTATCAACTCATGTCATGCATATCTAAGTGTTAGCATATCATGTTCATGCATATAAATGAGGTCACGCATTACCAAACTGTGTTCCCTAGTATCAAAACTTCCAGTCTCAGCGGAAATTTAATCCATGAAGCATTGCAATAAATATACATCTTCTTTCAACATATGCAATGACAATACAATCTGGCTGGCGATTTTAACGTTTAACAAATTCAAAACTGACACCAACTCTAACTAATCTTACAAAAGAAAACGCACACTATATTAAATTATTTTATTTGACCCAATAATTCCATACACATTAATACTGTACAGTATCTACAAGTACAATCTTTTCACAATCAGACTAAATTATATTCATTCCTCGTATAATATTGACATTTTGTATCAAAAAGATTAGAACAGTCCAAGATTTGTAATCAAAGTAAAACCTGTCTAAACTGAACACCGAATAGTGGAGTGTTCACTTTATAGAGGAGCTTACACATCGGGGGGGGGGGGGGGGGGGGGAGAGACCCCCCCCCCCCTTTGGGCATTACTGTAGAATACTTTATTTTCGCTTGGAATTTATTTTCGCTATTATCGCTGAAGGGATGATTCAGTGAAAATAAAATCCAGCGAATATACTTTTTTCCCTATATTTCACATTAAACTCGTGAAAAATCAAATTCCAAGCAAAACGCCCAAAATGCTTTTTCAGCGAAAATTAATTCCAGCAAAAATAAAGTATTCCACAGTACTTTAATTCTTTTTTTTCTTCACAATGATCAATTTTGATAATTGTGAAGATGACATTTCTTTAGCATCTTTAAAATCATGAATGAAATGTTTCCAAAACTTGGTGGTTTCCCCAGACTCGCAAACATTTTTTTTTTGCCTGAAGCAAACAGTAGTTGAATGAATTTAATGCAAATGAGCACTCCACGAGATTTGCATATACACTGGTGATCAAAGCATATGTGAACAACGATTTTCAAGTTTGCTGCTGCTATAATAATGTTTTTACATTACAATAAATAGCCTATTATTAACAAAATGCAATATTAAACAAATTATTGAATTGAAATTCGCAGCATTGCCCGTTTAAAGTCAGAATTTGAAATAAAAGTACACCAAATGTATGCAAAAGATATGTCGCTAGGATACAGTATTCGAAGTCAGTTTTGACAGGTTTTACTAAAATAAAAAGTATTACAAAAAACGAAAACAAAAAACACGCATAAATAAACACATGCTTTGAATATCACAGTGTACAATAATTCTAGTACACAAAGCGACGTGCAGCCAAGATCAATGGCTTTCCTACACTTTGCACCTATACATCAAAAACACACAAATTTATACAAAAATAATTTATCATTAAACACTTAACCAGATCGAACATAAAATAATCCAAAAGATTAAGCTACAGTCAAAATTCCACTTCTCATAGTGCACCACAAGTTGTATTTATGCACACAACCATATATGGTATGTGATAATTTGCCTAATTGGGAAGCAGGGATTGAACAACCAACTCTGAGAATGACTGGATCTATTGAGCAACAGATTTGGATTTTGCTCTATTTGTAGTGAATCTCCACTAGAAGCACACGTAAAACAAACTTTAATTTACTGCATTCTAGACTATTACCGATAGAAAAAATCATTCTGACCAGCCTAAATTAGTCATTTATGCATGCACCACTAATAGAGCAAATATGGTACTCTAAACTCAATGCCAAGAACATCCAGTTTTAGTTGCTCTCAACTTTCAAGTTCAAAAGTAAAATTATCTAAATCACTAACACTGTTTATCAGAACTGTGCACGTAGGTAGGGAGGCTCACACAACCTTGAATGGCATAACGACAGTGACACGTTTTCATGCTAAAAGCCAGTTGTACGTACGTACGCATACAGACAATATAATAACTCAGAATGTTATATTTACGAGTCTTGTTTTAGTAAAATTTAGTTTCTGACATTGCAACAGTTAGCAATGTTTATGTTGTGAAAGGCGTACAACATGCAATGTACAAAATGTAGGTAAAGACCAACTAGAGAATCATGGGATACGTACATGCACAGTTCAAACGGCAGTATCGCTTTAAAAGAATCAACAGGGATAAGTGTAGACATGTATGCTTGTTTCACAACCTGAAATTTCCATGACGTGATGGGACACATTTAATCACTTAGAAATGTAACCCAAATAAAAACACAGAAGCAGAAAAGCTTGTTTTGATCACACTAGAAGTGCACTCATCTTGCAAGTTTGTTTACACAGCACATGCATTTACAATACAGTAAATAGGGGATACTTTCAGTCGCAGAGAGCGCCCCCTATGTATGAATATAGAGAATATTCTCAGCACCGACTAGAGACAAAATGCACATCGAACACTGAATGCATAATCATTAAAACTTTTCAAACTATGACATTATTTTTGGAGTAGTCATTACAGGAAAATATGAAAATATACAAAAGAGTATAAATAAAATTACAAAAAAATGTTTTTGACAGAACTTCTCAATGTTTTGTTAAACACAGTGAAAAAATGTGGTTGATTATAATTGCCGAGTCATCTCAATGAAAGATAATATTAAGTTTTTGAAATCCCATGTTCTCCATCTATGCGACACAATAAAACTGGAAATGCAAGTCACACATAGCCACATACACACAATATGTCATTGATTTCTGTGAATGCCTATCGCTCAACGAATGAAAACAAAGCTTACATATCAGCTAGCCAATCACAAGAAAGGTAACAAATATTCATATCAGGGTTCATAAAAATTACTGTAAAGGGGTTAATTATTCACTGGGTTTTAATTTGGCTTATTTCGCTGACTGGAAAATGCGCTAAATTAAAACCCAGTGAATATGTAAAATTTAGCATAGAACACATCATCTAAATGATAAAACCGTGAATTTAAAATCCAAAGAATATGCCTGAAATGGCAAATCAGTGAAATTTAAACCCAGTGAAAATTAGTCATTTTACAGCAGGTTTTAAATAACAAATGCATTAAAGTAACATCAGCTGCATTTTTTTTTTAATCGATGTAAAAATGAGAAAATAAACATAGAAGCAAAGAAGGTAGATACTGACAATATACCGGGTATCTTGTCAGACGGCTTACATGTTTGATCATAGCAACCACATGGTAGGCTGGAAATTAATTGTTTGAACACAAATTGGTTTCTCATGCATAACATTAACATGCACATCATCTTTCACCTTGTGTGCATAATTTGGGATCGCTAAAATCATATGCATAAATTTTGACAAAAACAGGCAGCCGACAATGACAAATATTATGGGGAATTCCTTATTCGGTAAGCGTATAGTCCATCGCCAACCCAATAATGCCAGCTGTAGTACTGAGAGTTATAAAATAAAAAAGTTTGTTCCGTAAACATGCTCCTGAATTCATTAAAGATGTACTAATTCTTTTTACTCTAAATTTGTATTTTTATAAACTAGTTAAATGTTAGTTAGTGAAATATTAAATAGATTCTGGATTCTATAGTTTTTTGGCTTTTTTTAACACGACTATCCAAAAAACGGCAAGATTTGCAAATAATTATAAAAACACTGCCTTAATTAATAACTTTGTTCAACATAACCCCACCCTCCAAAAAAAAAAATCACCGCAATTTTGTTTGGTGTGGTGTTAGCTACCAAATTGAGGAATTTTAGAATTCCAAATTCAGCTTCCTGGCCCACCAAAATTGAAATGGGGGGGCAGGGGGTCCCCCTCATTTTTTCATGACACAATTCGTCTTTTTCACATGTACTCTCATCAAGATCAGCTGCACAAAAATACCTCAACTAAATTTGTAAAATTATGAACCATTTGGTGTATTCTTCTAATATTTCTTCGTTAATGTTGGATTAAGTGGACATGTACAAAATTAGGCAGGATCATCTTCAAAAAGGGTTGGTTTTAATGGTTAAACTTCTATTTCCGATGTCATATTGAAATTAGCACCACAATCTTAATTCAATGTAGTATGGCAGAGCCGGCAGACATTTTAACAATTTTGTACTAGTGGTTCCCTGCCTCCAATGAAAATTTTGCTACCACAAAAGTTTGTTCTGATGGGCAAAATTTGTTTTAGAAGTTAAGGCTGTTTAGTTTTCATAAAATATTTCAACAAAAATATAATTCACAAGACTGTAAAGTGATGTCAGAAGTGTTTAGACTAACTTTTGCATTTCCAAAAAAATTAATGCTTCTGGATATGCCTTGTGCAGGTCTCCTAAAGGTCACACATCCTGGTACTATGCATGACCCTAAAGGTCACACATCCTGGTACTATGCATGACCCCTAAAAGTCGCACATCCTGGTACTATGCATGGCCCCTAAATGTCACACATCCTGGTACCATGCATGAACTCTGTAGGTGACACATCCTGGTACTATGCATGGCCCCTAAAAGTCGCACATCCTGGTACTATGCACGACACCTAAAGGTCACACATCCTGGTACCATGCATGACCCCTAAATGTCACACATCCTGGTACTAAGCATGACCCCTGCAGGTGACACATCCTGGAACCATACACGACCCCAAAGGTCACACATCCTGGCACTTTCTGGGGATATTGCCTTATAGCGGCAATAATTTCCAAATATCATATCCTAATTTTTGCTATGTTCAACTACTTGCAATAAGCATACATATACCCTCAAAACAACCAGGATGTGTGACCTTTTGGGGTTCAGTTCTAAGCTTATTCAAATTCTGACTGTTTTGAAAAAAGCGACAAAAAACACAGAAATGACCATGAAGAATCCACAAAAACAAAACAAAAATCATACAAATATAAATACAAAGAGAACACAAACGCCAGTCATTAGTTACACTATGTCTTGTTTGGTGTTGGTCCCACGCAAAGCAAACAGTGGATATACACAATAAACAATGTTTACACAAAATTTGGAAGCACGCTGTGAAGCAGCTATGGCACTCAATGCAGCTCGTACACTTTTTATGAAATAATTTCTTGAAACTCATTCCCAGTGATTGGCTGTTTGACCAATTCTCAACCCAAGCAGACAGCCACATAAGACGCCATTGAAAAATCACAACTTAAATGCACTTTTTTTTTGGGTAATAGTTTTCATTTTTTTTTGGGGTCATTCATTCAATGAAATCTTTCGAACAGCAATATTTCAAGAAATTGTAGCACTTTTAATTATCTGCATTTTTACAAGCGAGTCTCAGAATCTACCATTAAAGCAATATGGTCATCGCTTTCGGAGCGGTTCAATATGGGCCAATGCAATGTGTAAAACACAAAAATACAAACGTGCACAACTGTCATCCTTAGGTAGGTTTACTAATTATTTCAATATCAGTGTAACTCGTGAACAACTTGTTTCATTTTTTTTTTTTTTTTGCATATATATATTATGCTTTCCATAAAATTCTTCAAATAAGCACTACGAGTATCCAAGAAAAAATGCAAATTTTTTTGGAGCTATTAAAAATTTTTTTAACACCACAGAAATTATCCAAGTGATTTGAATGTATTATCCGCATATTTATCTGGCAACAATTCCCGAAAACTGCACGCTTTTAGATGGATGCACAGAACACCAAGCAAGATGTCTGGTTACACCACCTTTATATTATTGTAAACGCATTAATCGCGCACCGGTTTTTAATTTCACTGATAAGTAAAATCCCCTAAATTAAATCTATGTGAACATGTAGAGTCACAATAGAGCTCAGTGTTTATCTGCCAAGTTTGTGAAAATAAAACCGAGTGAAACTGCTCAAAACTTGAAAATAGTGAAATTACATGCCAGTAAAAATAAATGCTTTTACAGTAGAGTACCGGTAATTCTATAGTGATTATTAACTACAAATTGTAATTATGTGATCACAATTTAGGAATGATAGAATAAAATGGTGTGAAAGAAGTGCTTGCTTTGAAGAATTTTATGGGAAGAAATGAAATCATAAAAGAAGTGCTTGCTTTGAAGAATTTTATGGTAATAAATGAAATCACACTGAGACTGACATTTTTGTAAAATCTTGCAGATTAATGGAGATGTTTGTCATGGTGAAGACACAATTGTAACCTTTTTTTTCCCCTTCTGACAAAACATCAACACAAAAATCCGGCATTAAACAAGAGCAGTTGACTGCCAAGCAGGTTGGTCATATACGACACAAACGCAATTTCCCATATAGTGTCATACGACAAGGTCATCACACGTGCGAGTCGAATTGTTCGGTATTATTGTGCTGCTGCAGCAGCTGCTACTGGTGCCACCGATGTTGGTTTGAATTTTGGAAGCCATAACCCGAATTTTGATTCTACACCGGCAAACGTAGCGACAGCCAATCGCATACCACCAATATGGTCAGGATTAACTGGAGGTAAGTCACTCAGGTGTGGCGCTACTTTGCTTTCTGATCCACCAGGACGTCTAAAAAAAAAAATGAAGAAAAGAAATATGTTACGGTTAGATTCATTGCCAGCGTTGGACGATTTCAAATCCTGATATAACACCAGCATGATGGCTATAAAACCTTAATTTATTTTAGCTTAAAATAAAATACCTACTCAACATTTTTAAATATTCATAAAATTGGGAGCCAACAAACATTATATCATTTTTGAAATTCGTTTATTAAAAAATTATGGAAATTATAAAGGTGGCGGCGGTCATCGCGCCAACATATGCACAAAATATAGGTTTGATATAAACCATGAAGGAGACCTTCAATGTTGAGCAGATCAATGAATACAAAAAGAGGAGTTTCCAAGGCTTAATTAGGTAATTTTTGAAATGATTGGAAAGAATCAAAGGAATCTAAAAAAATCAAGGTAAGTATTTAGTCCAACATAGCATATAGATCAAAACTAGCGTTCAAGTTGGCCACTGAGAGAGTGCACCACCACCTTTTAATAACATTCAGTTATCAAATTTTAGAAATTACTTACTTTCCACCAAAATCAATTACAAATTGTCTTTGTAACAATTCATATGTCATTAGAGTAACACCAAACTGTGGAGAAGACCTAAACACACGAGCTGTTGATAAAGAAACAACAGGTTAGTTTTGACATACAAGTAACGCTGTATTGATGTAGGGAGCAATACACAATTCTGAAAACTCGTTGATTTAGGCGTTTTAACTTCCTGCATCAGAAAAACCTGAAAATATTGTAAAATATTTGTTCACAGTAGGTTATCAAACATGTTAACAACAGTTGTGCACATTTTCACCAATAATGTATGAGCTAGAATTGAAGTGAAGTGTGAATATACACTTTTTGCTAATATATGCAAGTTTGAAAAATATTGAGCAAAAGTTACTAAATATTGCAATGATAACCATAATTATGGAAATGGTATTAAAACAATAATACCTTGCCATTATTCTCATTAACAGCAAGATAATAATTATATGCAAAATTTAGCATCAACATTTTTGCGGGAAAAATTATGCATATGAATATTTCGATAATTTTTCACAAATTTTGATCAAGATCTGTAGCTAACGGGATTTATGTCAATTTAGACCAAAAATTATAGAAAAAATACATAAAAATTTGCAAAATGTTACAACCAAAAATATTAACATGAACGATTAACCTGCCACTGATTCGACTTACCAGGTGCGCCTTTCCAGAATGCCATAAAGCCTTCCTCTTGCATGACTTTCCTGGCACAGTCTATCACACCAGAGTACTGTGTCTGACCAGCCCTTGCAACAACTTGCAACCTTGTCTTTATCACGTCAGCTGGGGTGGTCAACGCTGCAGCCGGAGCACCTGAAATTAACACAATAAAACGGTTCATTTATGTAGTACACACATGAAGAAGTGAAAATTCTTGCTTATGCCTCGCATGAAATGTCAACACTAAATGACAACTGCATCCATGCCTTTCCACTTATTGTTGTAGTAAATGGATAAAAGTTGTCAGGACCAATAAGTATAATAGAGGGGTTTTTCTAGAAAAAAACTGCAAGAGGGAGCACTGCAATTCAGCGGTGCCACCAAGTGGGGGAGATGGGGTTCTCCCGACCAGGGTTGTGTTGTTTTTGATAATTCTAAGTTGAAATGAAACATTCTATGGCTTCGTTGGGGCCAAAATTACCATCAGACAGGTCACAGTTGAAGACACTGGCCACATGTGATTCCTGGTCAATTAGAATTTTATGGTTGCCAGAGAATCTGCTCCACAGGGTAAGGGGGCGCATGGCCATGGCATGAGGGCGCTGCGCCCCTGTTCCCTCGTTTAAAAAAAATCCCTGTTTAGCAGTCAAGAACCTAGGTAAATTGTTCACTGGTACAAAAATTTGTACAAAAATAACTCAATGTAATTATTCATCTATAAATCTCACTAAAAGTCAGTAAATGTTGCAATATTTAAGTGAGAGTGGAGGTCATACCAGAACCCCTATACTGTAGAATACTTTATTGTCACTTGGAATCTATTTTCGCTGAAGGAATGATTCCGTGAAATTAAAATCCAGCGAATATTTTCCTGTATTTCGCATTAAACTCATCAAAAAATCAGTGAAAATAAATTCCATACAAAACACCCAAAAAGCCTTATCAACGAAAATTAATTCCAGCGAAAATAAAGTATTCCACAGTATCTCACTTGAGCACGTGCTTACATTTAGATTTATTTTCTATGGGAAAATTTAAAATGACGTAGTACGAGTAGGTTAATGATTCAGCATACAACAAATTTAGATGGACTTCTAATAAAGCAAATACAGTGTTTCTGATTAACTTACCTGCCACTGTAGCCGATAGCAACAACGACAATGGACCATTGACACCTTCTGAATTTGCTGTGTATAGCTTCATGTGTGCATAGCAAGGAAAGTAAATTGCGGAAAACGGGATATCTCGTAGAAAACAAGCCCTTGCACCCTGAAATGAAACACAATAGGAGATTCTTTCAAGCGCTCCCGTGTGATTTGAGGTGAAATTGAGCTCTTTGTTTCAGTTTTCTGTAAAAGCATGATGGGAAATAATAGTCAGAGTCATGCATACATCTTCAATCATTTTTCAAAAAAAAATCAAAATTTGTTGGTAATTTATTCCTTAATTTTGAACCAAATTGACATTATTTTCCATTTCCTACCAATTTTGATCAACATTGTTTGAAAAAGTGAAGACAAATTTATGCAGGATTATTTTACGAAGGACATCAAAAGTAGACTCTCAAATGAATATCTAATGAACAGGTTGGAATCAGAAGTTTTTACAATGTGGACATTGATTGTAATTATAGAATCCCAGGGATTGACAACAACCCCTTTATTACTCACCTTGTAAAGACCAAAGAAACCCAGGCTTTTAATGACACTAACGGCACCAATACGTGGACCACTCAATTCACCAGCAACTTGCAGTCGAATTTTCACAATCTCTAGCGGGTTTGTAAACATCACTTGAGACCCACCAGCCTGGATAAGAAGAATCATATTATTACACAGAATGTACCCGGTACACAAATGGACGCCAAAATCTTGCCGAGAGCGAGAGTGGATGCAATGAGAGAAGAAAACACTTTTTACGAGGCAAAGGTTCTTTTACTCCTAACATGATTTGCGTCTAACGTCTATAGTAGAATGAATTGCAGCCAACCAGAATACTATAAAACATGTTAAAAAGGCTACATGGCATTTTAGCGAATTTCACTAAATGCGTGAACTGCCTGAATCTTGATTTAGCTAAAGTGCCAATAATATCACTTTAAATTAGTGATATCTTGAATTAGCTTGATTGGAACGTTGATTAGTAACACAACCACTATTTAACGCAAAAATTACAATTTTTAGAATTTTTTTTGGCAAAATTATTGCAAATGCTTTTATGTACACATATAGATACCAATATGAATTTTTCAATTATGTAGTTAGATAATCAAATAAAGTACTCACACATCCACCAGCTAAGCACTCTGCCCAGAGTGGAATGGTACCATCTGGAGTAGACAGGTGATCACGTACAAAATCATTCATTGTAAGTTTTATAGCTTTCTCAGGAGCAACGCCGACTAACTGTGGTATGAGACCTAGAGGATAAAATGACATTGGAATACAAATTACACTAGAAAACAAACCAACAAATAACGCACAAGAGAATGCCAATATTTTTTAATATTTTCATCACTGTCATTCAAACTTGTCCAGGGTAATAATAATAAAGCAGACAAGCATTATCTGGACTTCTATGCAAGCTTCTGGTAACAATTTCCAGAATACGCCGACAAACATGAAAAAGCAAGGCGTCGTCTTTTGCATTGGACTGATTACAGGTCTGGAAGATAAAGAGCCATCACCATCTTATGCCACCTTTTCAGTGATTGGCTGGAGAATCAAATCCACAACCTCACAGATGTGATACTAACTCGCTGACCACTGTACCATGCCAAAGGGACTTAAAAATGAAGACCAAGCACACACATTGTCATGTTGGCATAATTTTGGGTAAACAGTCCAATCCATGATAAAAATAATTGAAATACTGTAAAACCATTTATTTTCACTGGCTTTTAATTGGTGCAAATTCACTGCGTTTCAAGTTCACAAACTTGACAGGGAATCAATGAGTTATATTTTTATTTTGCATGTTCCAAATGGCACGTTCACATGGATTTATTTAAGTGAATTTAACTTTTTAGGGAGAACAGCGATATTAAAAACCACCAAATAATTAATGCATTTACAGTAAAACATTATGTTTGATTCATTCTATAAACTTACCGCTGTAAAGACCGAGAAATCCTTCATGTCTTATAACTTTTATTGCACAATCATAACTATTTTTATACATCAATTCCCCAACTATACTAGTTCTTTGGTTCTGTAGTCTTGTCTTCACCAAGTCAATAGGATAAACTGCCGTGGCTCCCGTAGCTGTCAAAAAGATAAAACCCACCTATTTTAATTCATTTCATTTTATTTAAAAGCCAGCGGTCGTTTTATAGAATGCGCATGTTTTATATGGGTTAAGTGTCATTACTGTAAACAGCTTAATTTTTTGTATTTTTGCAATTTCATGATGTATGGAATTCCTAGACAAAACTACGCATATAAAAGATATTTTCACTGCTAAAAAATCTCATGATTTTCACAGACTCTCAGAAAATTGTCTTGCCAAATTCAAGTTCACATTACATTTGTTTTAACTGCATGATGCAAACAAATAATTAAAAAACAGTGTCCCATCAGTTCATGCAGTCATAAATTACCCTGCGACAATCAGGCTCGTAATTTTCAAAAGTGATTTGAAAATATCATTTTTAACATAAAATGGCAATAAATATTCACAAAATTGATTCATATAATCAAAAAACCAACAAATCCAAAATTGTTAGGTCCTTGCATATACAATATCAACGAATCAGGCTGGTGGTTTTTATACAGAAGATTTTATTATGAAATGTACAAATTGAAATGAAGTAACTCCCTAGGGATCTACAAAATGAATATTCACACAATTCAAATAGAACTTTTCAAAAATTTAACGCTAGACACTTGATGGACACGAGCCAAACAGTCAAATTACCCAATTGCCAGCAGGGATAATTAATATACAAAAGGTCAAGAATTTTGTAAAAGAAACATTGTTCTCAAAGATAAATTTATTGTAAATCAATTTGTCATTAAGATTACATTGTACCTAACCACTAATGGTCCTTGTATTGACCCAGAAAAGAAGTCACAGAAGCGTTTGTTTGTCTGTTTGTTTGTCATTACATACCTCCAGCAATTCCACCAAGGAAAAACCTATATCCAGATTCAGCCATGGCCAAGAAAGGACTACGATGAGTTTCCCCTTTAGGTTGTTGTTGTTGCAAACGCTTCACGCTTTCATCCGGAGGTTTGATTTTATCAATCTCGGTACCTGTAATGTGTCTGTAATAAATCAACACAGCTAACTATTATAGTACGCCGAACTACATTACGCTACAGATTAGAGATTTATATATCAAGTATTAGTGCCAAAATTATTATTTACTCATGTGGAACCAGTTTATTTGTGCGATTCCATCTTTGTTCTGCCCATCACATTCATATAGCATTTCTAGCACGAAAATGACAATCAGCCATCTTGAATCAGATTCTGAAACACATGCATGTGCATTTGCACATATAAATGATGTATGTGTAAAGCCAAAACAAAATGGCTACCAGTCAGCCATTTTGAAACAAATTTGGGGGGGGGGGGCATCAACAACCCTTTGTTTAATGGGCATACAAGTTTGAAAGAAATATGACCATGCACGACCGACATCCAATTCCGTAATAGCAGAATTGCTCAATTTGGAAGAATTATTAGCACTAAAATAACCACAATTCGGCGAACTTGAATTCGATCATGAAACAAATGCATGCACTTATGTACGTGTCAAGTTTAAATGAAATTAACCCAGGCATCTCTGAGATGAGGGCACAGACTGACGCATGATCAATAATTGATCAATAATATTAGTTGATCAATAATATTAGAAAAATGAGTTCGTAAACTTGCTTAACTGTCACCAAATTATAATGTTATTGAAGAGAAATCATTACGCACCCAGTTGCATGGTCCAACACGCAGAGATGAAACAAAATGTCCACTTCCAATGGCGTAATCTGAGAAAACTGTTGTGCTCCCAGTAAAAATTCCTCTGCAAAGTAAATCAAAGAATTTAAGTTACAAACTGCAGGCTCGACAAAAATATGATACAAGGTCATAAGATAGACCTTTAAATAAGTTACCTTTATTGACCTCTGCTTTGTCTTACCAACTCATGCCAAGACATGTGCCTTTAATTATCTCACCTTTATTGACCTCTGCTTTGCTATACCCTATTGTTATCGTACCTCATATCAAGACATGTGCCTTTAATTATCTCACCTTTATTGACTTCTGCTTTGTCGTATCCTCTTGTTATTGTAAGGTAAACTTTCTCAATTAGTTCCATATTATTGAGTAGCGAGTTGAAAGCATTGAAGTACGGGAAACTAACCAAATGCGTGGTTTCCCCACCAGCAACCTGCACACAAATAATATACATTATTATACAAACAAATTTATAACTCACAATTGTTTTGCACATGTTGACCCAAAGACATTCAGGGTCAAGGGTCAAATGTAGCATCGCTCCAAGTGGATACAGCAAATATATCAAAGCAATATTTCAACTGTTTTACCAATCGCCAATTTTACGACTGTTTTTGTGAAACATTTTTATTAAGATTTTGTGAGCGACAGCTTTAGACAAAATCAAATAAACAACCAATTACCTTATAGGGCATACGCACCAAAATCTAATGACCAGATTTTAGGACTTTATGTCAAATTTGTGAGCGTTTAGGAGGGATGAAAGTTGACTTGAACCCTCAAAATATAAATTGCGAGGGTAGTCGAGCATGGGTCAGTCTAGTACTACAGTAGTGGAAGTAGTTTTGATTCAATTCTCAAACTTCTATGCGAATTTTCAGGCAACACTTGAAAATTGGTATGATGGCAGAATACCCAAAAACGTATGAAAACTCAATTTCGACAGAAACAATTTAGCAAGTGGAAATGTTAACAGAGATACTCACTGAAATAAGATTTTCTTCAACAAATGGTGTAAGTAAATTCTTTTTAATCGTTGACATTATTGTCTTAAATTGGAAAGAGTTAATAACTCCTCTCTTCTGCTCGTCATAACTTATAAACGCTTGCCTCGCATGCTCCTCTTGCAAATTCTGAAGGAAAAAAAACAGTATTATTATACTTCAAGCAGTTTGATTATTAATCATTAATATGAACCATTAGATCATTGATATGCAAAGGATTGTAACCAAAAACTTGTCAGGTCTGAGCAATATCCCATAATATGTAAATTAGGTTATTAATATGCAGATTTCAACCACAAACTAATTGGGGTTGATCATCATGCATCTATGTAGCAAGTTCATTAAAATCTGATAATTGGTTCTTGAGATATCAGTGGAACAGGCATACACACAGCTATAGCTGAATTTTAATGACAATTTTATAGATTTTTGGAGACATAAGTACATGTCTATTAGTGCTGCTTGATTAAGTTGAATTATTGGTCTAGAGGTATAAAAGGAAAAACGTTGACCTGATTTCAGTATACAAAGTATACTCCATGATTAACACCGCTGGTTACGTCTGTATACATAGACGATGAACAGGCCATTCAAATTTCCCATCACGTATTGTGTAATCCAGGGGATTGCAGAGCCGCTGCTTTACGTTTTTACTTGAACTACGCTCAAGATACAAATGTCAAAAAATTATATGAAACTGTATAACTATATGACATGTGTAATATTTGTTTTGAATTATTAAAGGGCAGTGGTCGTCGTACAGCACATGTTCAAATTTCATGTAAACAAAGAGAGTATTTTACATGTGTTGTGTATGTCACTACGAGTCCCATATCAAATACGACGCAGCACGTAGACCACCATCGTTTAAGTTCAAAACTACTACGTTTTCTATAAACACCAAAGTCATTGTAACATAATGTATTTAATAGTTTACCATATATTTTAATAAATCCTATTGGCAATGAGAAATAATGTCCATTTGGTCCAGAATGAACAAAGAAACTAGCAAAAAATCCTAAAAGATGTACAAAATTTGAGCGGGAAAAATCATGGCATTCGGCAGATCATTTGCATTAATGTAATTATTTCAAATAGCACAATAGATCAATGCATTGTAGCAATGTGGATCACAGTTTGAGAAACTCAAATTTTGGCTTTGAAGTTTTAAATAAGGAGAAATGGCACTCGCAGAGGGCAACCAATTAAAAATTCCAGGAAATTTCTCTGTCAAAAGTCAGTCAACACTGTGCACAATCACATTTCTCTGCATTGCATAAGACAGTAGTTCCACATTTTATAATAGGATTATAAAATAAGTAGACATAGTTTTATCATTTGTAGACTGGGTAACCAGGGGACAATCGTGTCCTGCGGTTGCTGTAGACTGTATAACAAAACACACTGGTAGACGTCAAGAGGTCAACTCCCTTGGTACACCACCACACAGTGCACAGTGATGTTTATGAGGGAAATGGTGTCGAAATGTCAACTCATTTCATAATGAGAGATGTATCATAGGAGCTACAAAGGTTGCATGTTACAAGAATGTGACCTGCAGTGTTTTGAAGGTTATTTATTACTGGACTACAGTCAGGACCATTTTGAATTGTGGGGGTGGAAAGCACTATGGAGGGTGAACGTTTTTAAGGGTTGTTTCAATATCTATTGTGGGGGTGAAAATAAGTGTAGACAGTGTACACTTCAGGGGTGGTCAATTATGTATTTTGAGGGTGTAATGCAGTGCAGTGGGTGAACACTTCAGGGATGGTCCATTATCTATTCTAGGGGTGTAAAGCAGTGAATTTCTGGAGTAGTCTATTATCTATGGTAGGGGTGTGAAGAAATGTAGTGGGTGAAAACTTCCAGGGATGGCCATTAACTAATCCAGGTGGGTGAAGTAATGCAGCAGGTATACATCATATAAGACACTTTTTCCTGAAAGACAACAGACTAATGCACTACTTCATTTTGTTTTTTTGAATGAAGCACCCATCTGACTATCCAATTTCTATAATCTGTTCATGGAATAAATCTGAAAAGAGTATCGACATCAGAATCTAATTTTTTTTTACTTTTATATTTTGATTGCATGTTAACTTCAGATATTATAAACTGCTATTCTACTGCTAAGCAGGACAAGTCACTTATTTGACATAGCATAATTACAGCTCAAGACAGCATTAATTGTAGAATAACATTGTTTTAGTATGTGACATTTAAAACTGCAGTATAATTGATCGGGTCATTTTTAACAAAAAATCAAAGTAATGTATGAGAATAAGCTTACGGCAAATGACCATTATGCAAGGTAACAATTAGGAAGCCAGTAGTCATGCAGTGTTCTCCACAATCCAAATTAGCTGGTGGGCGACCTAATTAGCATAAATTTGCATATCAATTTGCATATCATTTACATACAGCATTCTCGCATTTATGACATGAACTGCAATACACACTAAGTTATTTACTATTCTCTTTTTAATTTACTTTAATGGGAACATGTTACAATTTTTTGAAATACAAACAGATTACTCACTATCAATATTTACGAAATGCAAAAAGTTTGAAATCGGTGATTTATGCGTTCGCAAATTATTCTGCGTTCATGAAATGCAATTCGAGTAACCAAGAGCAAGTACAAAACATAATTGAGTTATAATGTAGAAAATATACGAGATGATTTGCCCACGAAGCCAAAACGGACAATTTGTCAAAACAAAATCCATAACATTTTTATTTGTGGCATCAGTACTCACCCGTGCCGATGGACGGTAAGATGCATTTACGCATGTACGGCCATGATACGTTGCGTTTTCACACATTGTTTTGGAATTCAAGAAAAAAATGCTAGCAATCGGCAAAATAAAAGAATCTGATATGTTCTCGAAAGATTAGACATAAAAAATAGATAAATTGAAAAAAGTACGTGGAAAAGATAACTAAAATATTAGTCAATTACAAATACTCGCGGTAAACTAATCCAGCAGCCATGTTTGATGTTTATTACCGCTTTCCGAATTCAGTACACGAACACCCAGAATGCACTGTTCCCCTATGCAACTTAGATACTAAATCGTTACAGCGCCAACAGCGATGGGTAGCAGACTGTCGTTGAATGGGGTAGGCCAAAAGGTCATCAGTTTGCCTTCTCCATGCTGTTTTCACAATGAAAATCGAGCGTACGTTGTAAAAACGGCTAGAATTTAAATTTTTGTTCGAGTTTACATGCAATCTGCTAATATATTTGTTTATTTTCTGTGCATATCCATTTCGTTCGTATTTACTTCTTTCTTTCGTGATCGGAAGACGATTATTAAAAATACAGCTGTAAATTGAAACCACTGTAGTTGCGTGTCGTGAGCATTAAGTGGCAACAATGTCGGGCGACAATGAATTCAGGCGATTGACACATTGCCATGAATATACTTGATAACTGCTTGCAGACTTCCAATGGACATTGTTTATGTTTGGACTCTTGAAACAATAGAAAAATAAAGGGTTGGGCAACTACTCTTTTGTTTAGGCTTGGGAAGAACAATGCAAGCTTTTTACAAATAATTTCAGCTGGATGTACGTTGGTGGGCAGGTGTTGAGAGTTACTGGGCGGCCGTAAAACTTGATGGGCAGGCCGCCCGCCTAAAACCCCTTGTGGAGAACACTGTCATGCAATGTGCGTATAAATGTTGGGAACTAACAATGTAGTTTACGATCATTGTATCCATTTCATGGTTCAAATATCGACGAATATGCAAATCATTTTGAATGATTTTGACAGAAAATGGATTGCTCTTTTTTTGTGTTTTTTTTCAACACACAATTAAAGCGAGAGGGCCGCCACCTGCGCACACGCAGGAATCGAGTTCTAAGCCATGATTACAACACACGCTAAGAACGCAAAGGCTCATGGGTAGACGTTTGTTTGTAAACAATGACGCGCTATGGCCACCTGACGCATGCGTAGGTGACGACTCCTTCGCTTTGAACTAAAACTTAGATTTTGTCAATTGTGGAAAATTATACAATCAGTTTTCAATGTTAAATCAAGAAGTTTACAACACTTTCATAAACGTATCAATATTTAGACGAGAAAATTACATAAAAACAAGATTACTTTGAACACTTACGTGTAAAAATTGTGTAAATTCTTGGTATGACAGATGTTTTTTTCGGTCTTCGCCAAAATGTAATAAAACGTATCTTGAATCAAAATTGAACGGTACTTGGTGATGTACTTCTGTTAGACTAAAAACTGTTTTGAATTCACCTGAAAGAAAGAACAAACAAACAAACATGGTAATCAATAATTCCAGGAATCAAAATACCATACTTAGCATACTTACTATGAGAAGCACACCTCCAATAAAACACGCATAAAACAAAAATTTGCATTTAGTATATGCCAGTTGATAAAAAAAACACGCACACTACATGTGCAGTTTCAGGGGTTGAACTTAAAAGAACACCCATTTCAAGGTCAAAATTATTATAAAATGGCAGTAGCAAATAGGAATAACGGAAAATCACCAAAAAAAGGCTCCCAAAACAAACTCCTTGAACATCAATGTCTGTGAAGTTTTGCAACATAGAAACACTTAATAGAATAAAAACAAGGCAATCTTCATTCAAAAATTACTTACTAAAAGATACAAATCCTGATCCATTTGTATCAAATAACTGAAAAGTTAATTTATACATAGCATCTGGGGAACACAGGAGAGCTTCAAAATCCTTAAATTCTTCAAATGAGATCAACCTATTGACAAAAATAAACGATTAAAATTAATTATTTCACATTTAATTATTTACATATTCACAGTAGCTGCTAACATATTGTAAAGCATAGAAATAAATTTGAATACATAGCATCTAATTAGTTTGGTAATTAAGCAAACGTAACAGGAAGTCAGCAGAAGACCAAAAGATTTTTTCAGTAGCGTGGGGGACAACAGAGGTGTTAATCCAAAAATTCATTGTCTATTCTTGTTTGAGATTGGTCCTGGCAACGTTTGGGGGATCGTGACGTAGCTCTGTCTTTGAGAATGGCCCAGTCAGTGGGTGGATGAAAGTTGGGTAGCTAGGCAATTTGCTGCTATATGTGTTTGGTGGTTTGTGTCACACACAGAGTCCATGTGTACTTCAACTAAAATTCACCCTGCCGTGGTGTATTCGATGTTATCTTTGACGGTAAGAAGACAATTGCTTAAACCAAGGGGTGGAAGAGGTAGAGGGCATGTTCACTTACCCATCTTTAGTTTGGTCCACGGCTGCACCCAATAAGTCGATAATGTACGGATCAGAATCGCCTTCCTTGTGCATCCCAAGATAGTTCCTGATGAAATCTTTCGACGTCATGTAATACTCCCCGACTTTTGAAATGCTGGCATACTGTAATTAACGAACAAATGATGTACATCTATTGTAAATAATTACAAACAACAAACCGACTTACGAAAAAGAATATTTTTTCAAGATTTGTTTGGTAGTGTAAAACAACGCACTGTATTGCAATATAAATGGAGACGTGTGACAGGTAAAAGTGGCTTGTCAATCATAATTGATCATCTATTGGGATGCAAGTCTGTTGTGACCACTGCGCCAGACGTCGTACTTGGCATTCTTAAAACACAAACCAAAGTACCAATTGAGACCAATCAAATGATTAAGATGCATTTTATAACTTTTCTAAGATACTTTTTTAGTAATCAAAGACAGTAAAATTTACAACTATGAGAAAGTTGCTTTAATGTACCGTATATACAACTAAAGCTAAATAAAGATAAGGGCAAGGAACCACGGTGACATGCAATGAAGATCTCACAACAAAATTACCAGATAAACAAGCCTTCATCTTTCATAGTTTTTATTTTCTATATTCCTGCATGACAGTTTACTGTAGATTACTTTATTTTCGTTATTTTTGCTGAAGGGATGATTCCGTGAAAATAAAATTCAGCGAATATACTTTTTTTCCTATATTTCACAATAAACTCATCAGAAATCAGTGAAAATAAATTCCATACAAAATGCCCAAAAAGCCTTTTTCAGCGAAAATAAAGTATTTCACAGTATTTGAGAAAAGTATTCAACTTGTGTATGCAAAGAACTAGTGTGTTAAGGGACCTTCATTGGAAACCAATTTCCATGGCATGAAAAAGACACATTTTTTGATGCAAGTCATTCACAAATCAAGCATTTACAAAGACACTTTTACTGTCCTGTTAGACGTATTCACAAAAACATTTTATTTGGTTATTCTTGCACCAACAGGGCACAAGGTACGTTTTTGCCAATTTCTTAAATTTTTTTTAATTCTTGTAATATGAAGCGAAAGTGGTACGAAATGAGTAAATACCAATTAAAATAAAAATCCAAAAATTACCAAAAAAAATTGAGATTGACATGCCAAACATCTAGAGATTTAGCTTACCTTCCCTATCAAGCCTGAACTGAAGCAGAGCATGCAAAACCTTGAGTACATAGACCCTTCCCCACCTTTTGTTTTCACATGAACCCACCCATACCCTGCGCAGGTTGGCGTCACCACAGGACTGCAGTCAGTGTGCAATCTAGATAAGTATCAGCCGAGGGAACTGATAGAAGCAGGAGCAGATTATGGATGTTATCTGACAATCCTACTTGTATCAGTTACCTCAACAGATTAGTTATTACACCAAGTTGACGAATATACAAACAGGGCTTGAACTTCACAGAGGCATAAAAGCAATTGCCAAGAAGTCCTACCTGTTAAACCTTGGTGTCCTTTGGGAAATATGCATATTTTTTATGTTATTCCATGGAGGTAAAAAGAGAAGGAGTCACAACCAAGCTTAAAGCAAAGGTACTAGGATGGTCGGCGCCGTTTGTACATAGAACAGGAAGTTTATTTGCCCAACGGACCAAGGAGGACAGTTTCCTCCCTCCTTTCCAGGATTACCATGCATTAGTATATTACGGACGCCTTCGGCAGCACTGCGTGATTTTCGTGACAATTCTAGTCAAAATCTTATAAACAAATATGGCGAAGATCGATAACGTGCACGAGTTTGACTACGATGCTAAAACTGCTATATCCTTCAATTCAGACATGAACTTAACAAGAAATTCTCTGATTTTCAATATTCAAACTTTCCCGTTCTTACAAACTTGATTCCTCTACGTATAAAAGATCTGTGCATGATTTATGTCCTTTGACATTTACTGCAACACCGTAAAACAAAACATTGGAGTATGTACTGTACGCTGCAACGCTTGAGAGTAAATTGCGCGTCAGCGGCGATTCAGGGGTGAAAGGACAATAAGACAAAGGGAATTATGGGATTAAACTTGACAAAAACAAAAGAAGTTTAGGAGGATTATTTTGGCTGTGACTCCTTTTCTTTTTACCTTCACAGATATTCTAAGGCAAATGTGCCAGGGCAATTTTATAAACTTTATCCCAGAATCTGGGTGCCCTTTTAAAGCTGAAGTTCAAGCCCTGGACAAATGGATGAACGAATTAATTCAGGGGTTGGTGGCATACAGTGCCCGTCCTAATTACTTAAACTGGGGGTCCAGGAGTATAGAATGAAATATGACAACTGGATTTCTGCATGCAAATTGCACTCCATGATGCATCTCGAGTGCACCACAGAATCTTTGTTTTGACTATCAGAATGCACACAGTGACATGTTGGCAAGAACCGGTCATTCATACTAAATGATAAATGTTAATAAACTTATGGGAAATGTTATCACAGTAGATAACGAGCCTGCATGTATGTATGTATGTTGAATCAGTGAGTGACATTTGTTTTCACACATTCGCATGCTGGTTGTCAAAAATGTAAACAATGTGACTGCCTATAAGAATGTATTTAAATCTGTAGATTAAAGTGAAAAGTGATTTACTTATGTAGGAATGAGTTTAAATCTGTTATGGATGAACTAATTAACATTTAACACAAATTTTGCTCAATTACTGTAGAATACTTTATTTTTGCTTTGAATTTATTTTCACTGAAGGATTATTCCATGAAAATAAAATCCAGCGAATATACTTTATATTTCACATTAAACTTCATATAAATTCCATATAAAACGCTAAAAATGCCTTTTCAGCAAAAATTAATTCCAGCGAAAATAAAGTACCAGTATTCCACAGTATTCACTGTGGCTGGCAATTTGAAAGTTGAAAAAATAAGTTGGAATATTCAAACTAGTTGTTGAATTATGGAAAATTTATATTTGAAAACCAATTTTTCAATTTATAATGGCTGCCAAATTAGGGTTAACAGTGCAGTGGAATCGCAAAGTCGTTTATTCGTATTTTATTTGATGGGCCATTCCACTCTGCTAAATATTTTCACAATTTTACGAGTTTTAACATCAATTCTTAATCACTGCATTTATTTCAGTGCACTTTTGTACTTAGGAACATTTTTTGTGGCAGACGTTCAGTTTGTGTTTTTCAAGCAATATCTCGTAGTGAATGGAGATTACTAATTGGAATTAATGGTACAAAATCAACAAAGAAATTATAGAAAAATACCTAAAAATGATCAAAACACTGCACTGCAAAATAAAAGGGTTTAAATTAAAACAGTGTTTCATAGTTGAAATATTAGGAACATTAAAACAGACAATTTTAAATAAGTTTGTCAAACTTGCTTACAGTAATTGCCACACAATACTACAACAGAAAACTCTGTGGAAAATAAAGTGATAACTTTTAAAGAAAATAGTATGAACTTTCCCCTCCACAAGTCAATCACCTCAAATCAGGTTGCCTCGATTTGAGAGATCAATGCTCAAAGCTGTCATTTTGCCAATACATATTTGAGAAAGAGAGGAACCACTTTGAGTAGGGATAATGATGTATACAGTGGCAAAATGCGATGTTTGAAAGAATAAAACTTGTATCATTTATATTAAATGTCATGTCGACATTGACAACGCAAGTCACCAGAGCGAGAAAGATATGTGATCACGCTCTGGGATAATGTTATGGCAGTGTCACTGTCAGATGAACATTAATATCTAACTACAATATACTACAATCAATCGCGATTGCCTTGAATGAACCGGCAGAAAATCACGAGCAAACTTCGCGCACCGGCAGCTGACACGGAACGTGATCAGCTGTTCACAACTTCCGGTAAGCTGCCAGACGCGATAAATGCCCGCCCCCTCGCAACTAAGTTGCAGCGAGAATATACCCCAGACATCTCACCTTCAAAAATATGTCACGGAGCTGCACTGGATCTGCTCGCTTCATCAGCCACCGACCCTGCAGAAAAATACAATAAATATTATCGATAGATACGTGGCTTGGCAAACCGCTAAATTATGACGGAAATAACACCGACGTAGACGATTAGTTTTGACTACCAGATGATCCCCGGCGCCCTTGACGTCCAGTTTCACTTACCTTCGGTGCATCACACGTGGCTGATTGCGAATTACCCATATTTTCGGTGGATCTAGCGAATGTTACACCCTAAAATATAACAAGCAAACATCTATCAAATCTAGGTAACCGGACAGTTGTTCAGTTTTGTGAAGAAGGCTTGCAAAATATCTCAAAACATGCCAAGAATGCAAGCTATCCCAACCAACCTAGTCCGACATCAACCTCTCCTCAGTCAAGTCGTACATTTCGCACACTTTGCATTCCTATTGTTTATGTTTATTATTTCCCTTATATGGCTATGAGCATGTGATCGTCTACCGTTGATTGGTTAAAACTAAATTTTCCGCGTGATGCAAAATGGCGTTTGACAACACTATTTTGCTCGAAAACATTTTGGCCACATTAAGCAATCTAAATTGTTAACAAGCTTGTAAAAAATAAACAAACGTATCAAAAGCCCTGGCATGGACGTTAAAATCACCCAATACATTGGACGTGTTACGTGTTTGCAACTCTGAATCACACCCCTCTGATATTTGGGAGATTTGGTATCGTCCAAATAGGGATGGTCTTTGATGATGTCACTCACAGCGACACCACGTCTTAATATTTATTTTAATTTAATTTAATTTATGAGTGTATCGAATAAGTCCAATGGATAGACATCAACATAATGAACTGTTTCAATATGACGACAAAATAAAGTAATCATTACCAGGCACGCGAATCTCGAAGACAGTAGTTTCAAAACGAGGCTGATATGGTTTAACTGCGCATGACTGTATATGGGAAACCCCGCGAAAGAAGAACCAAGATGGCGGGTAAGTACGGAGAAAAAGTACATGAGTATTATAGGAACCGTATGAAGTATTTACGATACCACCATGGGAACTCATGTTACATATAATCAGTTGAAATGTCAGTTTTGTTGCCATTGCGATCTCTTCTTCACCTACGCTCGTTTTATAGATTGAAAAAATTATATTACATTAAAATTTTAAAATGCATAGGTTGTACATCAGAAGTTAGCAACTTTCAGTTTTTCTAATATTTCAAGTAAGATGTCAGATATCTATGCATTCCTTAGATGGAGCAGTGATATCTGTTTTCTACTTGACGATTTATATAAATCTCGCAGTAATATTATGTCCACAATACACACTCCGTGTCGTCGGTCTGTCACTGTTGCAATATTTGTTTATTTACACTACTCTGATTTCACGTTACATCAGAATATGGTCTCAATAGTTGCGTTCACGCACAGCTCCTTAGCACGGGCTAAGAGGTCAAATTCCTTAGCCCGTGCTAAGAAAACGTTCGTGAACGCTTAGCACAGGCTAAGGAAGTACGGGTTAAATCTGATCCGAATTTAAGACGCGGTCTAGACCTTAGCACGGGCTAACGAAGTATGCGCGAACGCTTAGCCCAGGGTTAAGCGCCCTCTGCGGCGACCTTTGGGTGTGAAAATTGTCCCGTGTTCGTATAACGACACTATTCCACCAGTCATTACTTCGCGCTCACTTCCACACTAATCGGGTCACTGTAGTTGAGCGTACAGCAGCTCCAATCATAGACAAAATAAATTTGGTTCGCTGTCTACGACATGCATTAATAAAACGCTGTATTCTGTTACGCCCGTTGTATACTGTTTGTGTGCATCCAAATAAGTGGTCCGTCTTCTCTCGTGTTCCTGTGCACGTCGCTTCAAAATTAGAACAAAACATGCCAGCAGCAGAAATAGAACCTCGCGCATGTCATCAGGGTTCTCCCTAGGGCTTTTTAGCGCCGAGGTCCGCGGCGCTATACCTGTGAATCTCAGCGCTTCACTTGGGACCTCGGCGCTATGTGTTCCCACCTCGGCGCTTGATTTCATATTTGACATGCCAATATCAGATGTGAAAAAGCTTTGTTCGCCACGCCGGTCGGCCCCGACCGTCACTCAAAATTAGTGACCACCACGGAAATGCTTCCGACGAGGACTATTGTCTGATTGTTGGTATAATTACGTACCGACCGACCGACACGCATCCTGCCAGTCATGGATTATAATTTATAAACAATAGACCTAGTCGCACGATACGTAGCGGCTAGTCAAATTTGTGGAATTAGCACCTCTTTGTTTGTAAGTAAATACTTTCTGCGATAGACACAGTCTTTAGATTGAAAGCTAAAATTATTTCAAAATCAATACCACCTCGATATAACATGGTCAAATCGGAGTTCACGATCAGTTCACGCTACTCAAGAAAAAAAAAAAACGTGTTTATTGCGTGAATTGGTAAAATACATTTGAACTGTTATCATTGCGAGTCATGTAAAAACTCTTCTTTCAAGACCTAATTTACCTTTTAAAAATTGCAAATCAACTCTTTCGAAAGCTGTCATGCAGTTTTCAATTGAAATCGATGCCAACACATCGTGCTACGACATCGCTTTACTTCCGCAATGTAATTTTTATGATCACTACCATTCGGAAAACTTCGGGTTCTACCGGCATTACCATGCGGCATTTTGATTGGTTAATGGAATTCTTGATCCATCGGGTCAAAGGACACATGCTAATGTTTCACAAACATCATGGCGGGTCTGGTTTTTTTTGACTCCCATGTGCGAAGCACAAAATGGGAGTCTTTGCAGTTAGTGTGTCTGTGTGTGTGTATGTGTGTGTGTATGTGTGTGTGTATGTGTGTCCGACTGTTCCACTGCTATCTCAAGAACCATACATCGGTTTTTGATGAAACTTGGTGCATAGATGCTCTGGGCCAATGCGCAGATTTGATTAGGTTTTGGTAAAAATCCATGCTCGTTAATTACCTAATTTGCATGATAATTAGCTAATTTTTAGCTGTTCTATGACTGTTCCACTGATATCTAAAGAACCACTCATTGGATTTTGATGAAACTTGGTACATAGATGCTCTGAACATGTGCGCAGATTTGATTAATTTTTGGTAAAATCCGTGCATATTAATTACCTAATTTGCATGATAATTAGCTATTTTTTAGTGGTTCCATGACTGTTCCACTGATATCTAAACAACCACTCATTGGATTTTGATGAAACTTGGTACATAGATGCTCTGAACTAATGCTAGGTTTTGATTAGTTTTTGGTAATAATCCGTGGATACTAATTACCTAATTTGCATAATGATTAGTCAATTTTCGGTTTTTCCACTGATATCTCAAGTACTAATCATCACATTTCAATGAAACTTGGTACATAGATGTCATACGACACTGCACAGACCTGATAGTTTTTATGGTAATATCAGTACATATTAATTACCTAATTTGCATAATTAATTAATTTTCAGCATTTGATATAAGTAGTTAGCATTACATTTCAATGAAACTTGGTACTTACATACTCAAGGACTATGCAGATTGATTGTTTTCGATAAATATTTGTGCATATTAATCACCTAATTTGCATAATTAGTTAATTTTCAGCTTTTCCACGGGTATCTCAAGTACTAATCATCGCATTTCAATGAAACTTGGTACATAGATCCTTTAGGACTATGCAGAGACCTGATTAGTTTTAGGGTAAATAATTGTGCATATTAATTAATTTTCAGCTTTTCTACTGATATCTAAAGTACTAATCATCACATTTCAATGAATTTAGAATTATGCAGACCCAATTAGTTTCCGGTAAATATTTGTGCATATTAATCACCTAATTTGCATAATTAACCAACTTTCACACTGATATCTCAGGTACTATACATCACATATCAATGAATGTAAATGGATGCTGTAGGACAATAGACAGACCTGAATAATTGTGGGTTAAAATCTGTACATATTAATTACCTAATTTGCATAATTAACCAATTTTAAGCTTTCACACTGATATCTAAAGTACCGTAAAAACTCCAAAATTTCGACCGGTTTTAAATAATTGGTGTTAGAAATGTGACGTGTTTTTAGAGTCAAAATTAAGGTGCATTTTCGGACGGTCGAATTTTTCAGAATAGAAATCAGCAAAAAAAAATGGGGATGATAGACAGTGTGCTTCATTAGTTTTTAAAAAATGCAATGTCCGTCAATTGACGTAAACTTCCTCATGTTTCACGGTAAAAGCAAAGGTCGTGGCCGAGTTGTAACTCAAAATCTAAACAAAGTCATCAATCAGTGAGTATTATGACAAGCAAAACAAAACATCAAGACGCGGAGAAGAGGTCAGCACAAAACTAATAGGTCAAAAGACAAAGCTGTCTCGCACTACCTAGGAAAACTTGCGAATGTTCGAAGTACAGGTACCCATTGGACAAAAGATACATGGAAGTTTAGCAAACGATCTCCCCGACCCAGTGCAATGTATCCGGTTAGAATCAAAGCTCGCGTGTCCCTTATTTGAGGGACCAAATTCTGCCGTAAATTCGCCCTTGGATTAAAAAATAAAATGGGATTTAAGAAAATAAAATGGGACTTTTAAGGTGTATTTTGGCGTCATTTTTCGGACATTTCAATCTATCCTGCCGGCTAAAATAGAGTCTAAGTTTTTCCGTAGTCATTGACGTCTGTCTATTCAAGAGTACACGTGTATGATTTTTATCGTGACTAGCGTGATCGGGTAAGCTTCCTTTCGAGAATGAGCTGTTATCACTGTGAACAATGTTGAAATATTCTCCAGATGACCAGTTTATTTTTTAAAAACAACTAATTTTTTTATTTAAAAAAAATCATGCCGTTTTCGCATCAAAATCCAAGCCAAAATATCGTACTACAACATCAATCTCTTCCGCATTGCGTTCAATAACATTAACATATTTAAATAAGCTATGGTAATTTGAACACGTTGGCATCATCCAGCTTTTTGATTGGTTAATTAGCGATTTGACCTATTTGACCTAAGAGAACATGGCGGATATCCTACAGCATCAAACGTTTATACGAGACCGGAATCATTCGCTTACGATGAAACTAAGTTGACTTTTATTTGTATTTCATAACCATTCAACAAATTTATTTTGTGTACATTATTATAATCACTACTGAGTACAGTAATAATCAACAATTCAGAAACGCAGCATGCCGAGATTTTTGTGTTCGTTTTTATTTGAAACTTCGTTTATTTAGAATATATTTTCGTTACCAATAAAATAAAAATCTCTCAGTCAATCAGAAACCCGGATTCATGCCTTTGAGGAAGGTCCCGTTTGAACGCTCACATCGGTATTTTTTTCGTTGCAAATAAATAGGCGGACGAATTTTTAGAGGGGTCGAAATTTTGGAGTTTTCACGGTACTAATTATTCCATTTCAATGAAACTTAGTACAAAGATGCTCTAGGACAATGTACAAACCTAATTAGTTTGGGGTAAAAATCTGTTCATATTCCCTAATAAGCATAATAATTCATAATTTTTTGGTTCTAATCACATTTCAATTAAACTTGGAGACATAGATTTTCTGTTACATTGCGCAGACATCATTAGTTTTACACTCAAATCTGGTCATATTAATTTTCTGATTTGCATAATTAGTTTTCAGCTAAGTAATTTCGAATTATATTTAATGTGTCTCCAATACTCTCAGCACATGGGAGTTCTTTC
The DNA here is from genome assembly GCF_978046115.1 of Saccoglossus kowalevskii. Lineage (NCBI taxonomy): Eukaryota > Metazoa > Hemichordata > Enteropneusta > Harrimaniidae > Saccoglossus > Saccoglossus kowalevskii. The sequence continues at coordinate 21,796,480 of NC_140661.1, read as the reverse complement.
TAAGCTTTCTTTGATTTACCAAAGCGATCAAGTGATCAAAAATAATCGCTCCCGATAAAAATAAGTCGGATTTTACTTACATTTCATATCAAAAAAAAAAAAGAAGTAAAATTTGTTGAGGAATTATTGCTATAACTGGTGTATAACATGGCCAAGTAAGTTATGTCACGTCGTAACTTTGATGATCGTTTTGAAGCTTTATTTGTTCGCTCATTACTGTAATTGTAAACGTTTTAGAAATTGATGGTACGAATAATAAATTACAACAATACGTCAATTAATAATTACGTGATCGATTTTTTGAAGGAGAATGTTTTTGGAGTGAATAAAATTATGAGATTCGTGAACATAAATCTGGATTAACGTTTTGAATGCGTTTCCTTCAACGTTTTACAAAACAATTAAATTGCAACAATAATGTATTTGTGTTTGTTTTTAGTCTGTAGCATTTGTATTTCGAGAATGTTTCAAACTCTTCTAAATTGTGAAACATAATGTGTTGATTCCATTAAAAAAAATATTTGCCCTGTGACTGAGCTCACTAATATTCATAATTGTAAATAAGTTCTGTTAATCAATGAAGAAAAGATATGTAAATGATATGCAAATTATTATGCAAATTAGCCCCGGTGCTATGCATTTTTTCTGGGGAGAACCCTGGTCATTCATTTTTCGTTCGTAAATAGCGGCTTACCAAAGGTCACCGACTAATGGCACCCCTTTAGCCCGTGCTAACGACTGGCCCTCCCTGTGCGTGGACGCAATTGGGTCTAGCCGAAATGCAAATATGCTAGATAAGCCTAAATCAGCTTAAATCTTAGCCCGTACTTCGTGTAACGTGAACACAACTTATATTTCATATTTTTTGTACAACGCTTCATCACCGAATGAGCTTATTTTTAACGCGCAGGAAAATATGTGATCAAGAATTTATAAGATTAGAGTGCGCAGCTGATGTGGTACGCAATAAAGATCTCTCACAAATTGTAAGATGACAAATTCACAACATTGCAAGACAACCCTACACATCTAGAAAGTCAGTTGCAAATTCAGCAGACTGAAGAACTGATTGAAGTTTGATTTGCTAACGTCTTTGCATAATAGCTTCACAATTCATATAAACTGGGGGCCAATAACCGAAACCATCCCCCCGCTTAGGGATTTTTGCACATCATGTTTTTTAGTTAGATAGGACCATCAGCTATCAAAATCTGCCTGTTTGCCATAATATTAATGGTGGGTGTGGGCGCCAGACTGTATCCATGGTGATTCGAGACAAAATCTTCAGGGAAGTAACAAAATAATTGGCATTAGTTTGGAGAGGACTCTATTGCCGAAAATAATCAAAATTGAAGTCGAATGGATTAGTTCCACAAACTTGCGCGATCAACTTGTCTTACAGCAAAGTGAAGTCTACATGACCCGCTGACCCAAATATTTAAATTAGCTATTTGTGAGAATTGAAAATAGTCTGAACTTGTACCAATCAGAAAATGCCTTGTAACAGGCCTGGGCTTTCGTGAATGATTTCGTCTCTCCGATTGGTCACAGGAAATTATTTTTAATACATGTAATTGTTACTTTCTCGGTATCGTTTCGTATTTGGTTATATAGGGGTGGGGCTATAGTTTGACCCTGTTTGCGTGGACTGTGAAGTACGTGAATATCATTAACATATCATTATAAGCTGGCTTGATTATGAAACAGGAAATATAAACCAAAGCTGTGCTGTCTGACGTCTAGCGCAATTAAAACAATGCCCAAGTACCCAAGCTGTAAAAATCTATAGAAAAATGTGTTTTTATTTATTGTTTTTGCCATAAATACAAGTGATTGGGCATCATTTTCTTCATTCGTTCCATGCTTGCTTTGCAAGTATGTCTTCTCCTGTCGCTGCTGGTCAGATCAATTCTATCCGAAACTATTTTATATCGTCACCAAATCAACCACAACGCCAGCCACAGCCACGCAAGTTATTCCCAGTTTTCAAGAAAAAAGTTTGCCGTACCAAACTTGGTAAACAATTGTACAACGGAGGTACAAGTGATTCGAGTGTAGGGTCAGACACTGAAAGTGCTACCAAATCCGACTTCAGGCATTGCTACACATTATCGATGAAACGTCGAATCGTCGTATTTATTTGACATTTGTTATTCCCATAACAGTATTTTTACAGAATAAATTAATTGCAATGGTACATCATTAATAATTACTTGTCTGTTTTGGTTGTGTGTGTGTTTGCCTATCCCTTTCCCTATTTCACAATGAAAAAGTTTGATGACCCTGGTTTAAGAGCCACTGGCTACAAAGTTGTCAACATGTTACCTCAAATAAGCACCACCCAGAAATGAAAGTGTTACAAAGTGGCTCTTATTTGAGGGTTTTTACGGTATTATACTTTTCTTTTGTAGTCTCTATAATAACACTTTTCATTTATCTTAACAATCATATATGGATGAGTATTAACACTTTTAAAGTTGTCTTCCTTTATTATAAGCGGATTATCACTGAAATGTTATCCTTTTTTCGAGTAAATATATACACATTCACATATTGTCAGAAAAGTCATATTCATCATCATCATCATCAAATGTATCATCTTGTATGTTGTAATAATCATTTCCAGTATCCTCTTCTTCATCACCCTGCCCAGCACCAAATCAACAAGTTCCTTCAGGAGCAATTTCTCTTCTGTCCATTTGTACTGCAATTAGTCTCCTTGTAGTTGCCAGTCATGACCATTTTCAGGCTTTGGCAAGTCCGGATATGCCACATCAGCTTGATTCCAGATGAGAGCCTGATATTGGACAGTAACTTGTTCTTCAGTGTGTAACGTGTCATAAATATAGTGTATCGAAGCTTGAGATCTTTTACACCTGGCTTCGCTTCATACATAAGGTATGTGAATGCCTTCAATTCATCAAATTCATCTGTGGTAAGAGCCTGGCTCATACCTAAGCTTGTGAAGAGAGGAATAAATTGTGGGTTCCTTTGCAAGACAAGCAGGGGGTCCCACCTTGCCTTTACGCACAAATGAACTTATAGAATCACAGCCGGTGAATGCGTGAAATGAAAGCAATGTATTGCATAGCTCATTGCCAATTGCCTGGACTGCTGAGCTAATGTTGATCAACCTTCGCTTGTCTGCAACACCAGTGTCCATGATTAGTGGTATTCTGATATTCTGTGAAAACTTCATCAGCAAGAGGAAAACATTTGTATCAGGAGACCGGATTATTATGGCACTTGAATCTATGCAGTGTATTGCAATATGACAGCAGTAGAGAATGATTCCGGTGTCGGCTTTCTCCTGAAAAATAATATCAAGGCATTGTCTAGAATCAATAGCATATCAAATGTAAATTGGTAAAATAGGTGTAGTAGTGGCCTACTTGACTATATGTGCTTTAATAATGTGTATTTTCTAATTTTGGGAATGTGGATGTAATGTGTCACGGCGTTCCCTCTCTATTTTCTTGATACCCTGAGTCTGGTATGTATCTGTGATAAAGTCAACACAGGTAATATTTGAGAGCTTCGCAAATATACGCCGAGCCAACTCTTCAAAAGTTTGTGGGATTTGTGTTAATGATTGGAACATTGCATTTCCATCAATAATATGAGCCACATGATCTGGCCTGCTTGTCACAGTATGTCCCTCTTCCAGTTTGCTCTCCAAGGCACTGGGCCAAGTGGGTATGCCATCACATTTTCCATGCATAGATCATGATTCATTGCAAGTAGTATGAGCTGCCCAAATACATTTCTCTCTGTTACCAGTTCCTTGTCTTCTTTGTTGAACTTGTTACAAACTGTTTCACGGCCATTGATGCAAACGACTTCAATTTCAGTCGATTGATTGGTGCATTAAAAGTGACTGTCTTCTGCACTAGTTCCTTTTCTATGAATCTCTTGTATGCGTTGGTGCCATGTATGTTAACTGCAAGTAAATCAATGGATATTTCGTATGAAACTGGTCTCCCTGATGATATGCAATACAGATTGTGCACATCAGGTATCATGAAGGAATTGATAAAGTTTTAGAAGGCAGTGATCTTCTTCTGCACTGCAGATTCCCCTTTTACAATCTCTGATGTGGTGACATCTTTGTGGTAGTTCATCTCATCATTTCCAATGCCAGCAAATTCTAGTGTTGCCTGTAGATAGTCTGCTTGTGCATGCCGAGTGAAACTCCTTCTATGATAGGCTGCCAATAGCAAGTTACGACTGAAGACAATGATTCCAGGACCATGCCAGCGGGCAGGGTTATAGGTCTATTTAATTGTTATATTAACAGCATTTCGAGAATTTGGAACACCAGATCGATTCACACTCAATCCATTATTCTCAAGAAGCTTCATAGCGCCAGGGTGTGTGTGTGTGAATGTTTAAGGAGTACATTCAAGTACAGTGATGTATAAATTGCATAGTTTGGTGACCAAAGAAGAGAGGGAACTATTCATGCAGACAGGCCATATAAAAGGTGATGTCATTGGCGTTCAGCCCTTAGGAAACTCATAAGGAAAACTCCATCTACCCTATCTATAACTGTGGTGTTTTGCCCTTTTCTCCAGCACGCAACTTGTCCTTGTACTCATCATACTTCTGTATTCATTTTTTCCATATTGGGTTTTCCACAAGTTCTCTAAGTTAGGCTTGTTTGCTAAGTTGGACATTAACTTCATATCTACTTCACCTACATCGTCATGAAATGAAGTCAACAACAGTCGACCTAGAGCGTCTAATGATGTTCTGATAACAAGCCTGGCCCTATAGTAATGTTTCGCATTCATGACTTTGTCTATCGACTCACTTGCACATACTGTGAATTCAACCACAACTTCCTCCAATCCACTGCCCTTCATATATTTCCCCAATGCACCTATATATGCACACGCCATGTGGAATGTCCCAAGTTAAATGATGACATTCTTGAATCGATCTGGATACGTCCATACAATTCCATATGCAGCAGCTACATCGAATGTAACAATCGTGTAGGGCTGACCAACAGCAGCAGATTCCTCCTGGGAAATCGTTAGCACATGCATCACAGTCATGTTTTCAGTGATCGAGGCATTTACTGGAGGCATGTATTCCACTATTGATTCTCATTCTTCCCTTCTCTCTCCAGTAAGAGAAATCCAACCTCATATCATGTCAGATACTTTGTCGTTTGAAACATATTCTCTTGTTTGTTGAGGTTCAGTAATCTGAACACTAAGGCTGTGTTCAACATGTTTTTTGACAAAAAATTGCTCTATTATTTTAACTTCATCTGTCACTGATTGCATCTTTGTCCTAGCCATGACAGGTAATTCATAATTGTCATCATTTGATTGGTCAATGACTGTCTCGTGAATCACCAGATGTTGTCTCTTCATTGACATCAAAATTGTCCCACCAGAAGTGCAGCACTTGTGTTTTGGAATGGACTATAATGTGGAATTGGACTATCACAGGATTTTATAACCATGTGGATAGCAGTCAGGATTTCTAGTATAACTGAATATGACACACAGTGCCCAAATCTGTTCACCAACTTCACAATGTCTGCTCTTCCTGTCAAATGCCATAATGACATTCCAAGGAGTATATGCTTAGGTGTCATCCATCTAAAATGTTGGAAAATTGATTCTGACTTCAACTTTCGAGCAAAAATTTTTTTTTTTCAAAATTTCTTTTGTTTACACAATGTCCCTTATCTTGAATGACCAAGGTCATGGTCATCAACTGGGTATCATCAAAATTATATACATAGACATTTATTTTGAGTTTGTATGTTGTTTACTTAGAGATATGTCATTTTCTTCATTTCCCTTATTTTATAAATATGTTGCTATGGCAACAGCCGTGGCTCTCACACTCACCACCGATTTTATGGTAAACAACCTAATTAAGATAGCTGAGGGTCCTGGCTAACTAAAAATTATGGTCAATGAAAATCCCTAAGGGAGGGGAGGGGGTCTACAGTAGCCCATAGACTAATATGTTTTGAACATGGTGATAATTTTTCTAATTATTACTGGTTATGTAATCAAACCTTTCAAGAGTTTATTTGATGCTATTGTTAGAAATGTATTTGATAGACCTTCAATAGCAGAATGGGATCTTCATTGTTTTCAAACACTCTGTAATCATGTGAGTACATTTATCTCGAGATCTTCATTGCACATCATCTTTATGGTTACAAAAGTTGCATACCCTTATCTTATGAATCTTTGGTATGACACTGAACAGCAGAAACCTGATGACATAAATGTTTTATATATATATAAATTGTTACAAATCAAAAATGTTTGCAGTAAACTGTGGGACAAACATAACTTTGCAACATTTCCTTTGCGTTTATGTTGCATGTTTTGTTTTGTAAATGACTGGTGGTATGAAAGAATCACATCTATTGTTTCAGATGCTTATGCTGTAGTGCATTCTCGCTGTTGCAATAATATATGAAAAATACTTACTGCATTGTGTGTGCAAGATTGTAATACTCTTTCAGTTTAAATTGTTAATTTACAACCATGTATCTATCAGGCTTGCAATGTACACATATTTTGAGGTTAAAGGGGAACCGCTCAATCCAATGGATTGCACCAAAGAATCATGGGACACTATTGTCTATGTTGTTTACAATGTTAATCTATCTTTTGTTATCCATTGTTATTTTAATCCAGAAAGTAAATTTGTTGTGAGATTAGGCTTAACTGGAAGGTGCCCCTTTAAAGGCCCAATTCACTTGCCCCTGGCAAGTGTGAATTGGAGGTGTGACTATGCTAATGAGTGTTGTTAATCACTTGCATAGCCTATGACGCATCCTGTTTCAGCAGTCCAACATCACGTGACTTTGATTGACAGTAGTTAATTATTCCAGATTAGTAGCGTGTCTCTTTCCTCGGTTCGAGTTTTTGACTTTTATCCGCCAAAATCTCAGCTCGTACACTATTTATTGTCATAAATACTACATACAGTCACTGCTGTGATATTCATAGTCACATGCATCCACTTTGGCACGACATAATCGACCTGTAAGTTCGAGAAAACGCGCTATTACCGGGGCTTGGCTGGAGCTGTTTACTACAGCGTGACAAGCAAGGAAATAATCCCTATTGTTTAGGACCATATTTATAGTATACCTGGGCCTTTAACGTTGTAGGAATGGCATTCATTTTCAGTTGCCATATGTGGCTGAAAGGATGCTTTTCTTTCCTTTCAAGTCATTATTGACTGTACCTGACCACAATTGCTACTGCTTCAACAGCTTATCTTATCACAAGCCATTATTTAATCTTTGTTTATCTCATTCACCTAAGCACACGGATTACACTGCCTTCACACATCTTGTTGTTTATTTCGTTATCATCAGTTAATATTAATTAAAACATCTTGCACACAGATTATTCTGCCACACAGGTCTGTTGTTATTATTTCATTAACACCCTACCCAGCAGTTTGTGTCACTATTGTCGTGCCATCTGACTTGTTATGATTTAATTATAATTATCTGTTCTGTTTATTTACTAACTGCTTATCTGCACACCTTCTCTCCCTAGGTACTCATCAGGGCATCAGTTTTAGATGTTTTGTTGATGTAAATAAACTTTGAATGCATTTATTCAAAAGCATTATAATACCACAAACAGGTCATTCACTGCAAGCTATACACCTGGTGCTCCATACTGCAAACAACTCCCCAAAATTAACTTACTGAACCAACCAACCAACCAACACTGTTCTGTACTTATGCAGTAATGGGGGAATTCTACATTAAGAAATAATCACATTATAGAGTTGATAATAGAGGAAATGGCAAAATATAATTAACTGTACAAACTACAAAATGACGAGAGGCTATGCATGCCACTTTAAAATCCTTGTCCCTCGACCATTCAACATAAACTTGTACAATTTATAACACAAAATGCAAAGTACATATATTCATTCACAATTCTGTATTTCAATGCACACTGTTTATAGTTTCGGTGTATTCCAAGGCTGAATTTTAGTTGTCTGTCAGAGAAATGAGAACTTTATGTTTGAGCTCTGGGTATATAAAAGGAAAGATGCCCGCCAGTTTTCAGTATGAAAATGACACTTGACAGTTAAACATTGTTTGAGGTGCTCCGCAAAATCACTCTTTTCGACAATCTTAACGCCTGTGGTGCGTTATATTCATGTCGCACACAAACATGAATATATACGCGATACAATTTCGATGTTAATTTACAAGTTCGGAGCGATGTCAGTGTGATTTCTGCATCCGCCCTGCTTGAAACTCATGGCCGAAATATTCAGGCTCAAGCATCTGGGAAAAATCTCTGTCCAACATCGTGCCATCCATAACTTAAGTAACAATTGCAAAAAAAATAACATTTGAAGAAATAACGCTCAGAATCTTCTGCAGAACAAACTACATGTATGTAATAGTTTTTTGTCAATGCGAGAAGACAATACTATATATCAATTGTCTTTACCAGGTAATTGTATTTGTATTGTGCTATAATAAATGTTTCCAAAAAATAACTTGAATAAAAGAATTTTTTTAATGTTTACACCAAAGGTAACTTTTAATTTCTAATTGTTTCTAGTTGGTATTGCAGAGATCTCGATTATGAGAACCTCTTTGGAGCAGTATGTCACTTCAGCTAATGATGCAATTCATATCAAATTGGGTATGTATATATCAGTCTCCTTGCATGAAGGGTTGTATTTCTGACATTCTTTGATGGCCCATTGTACATGTAGTACTAAAAATACATTAAAATGAGTTGACCTCTACCTGGGGAGGGTGTGCTACAGACTCCATGGAAAGGCTAAATCCACTGGATGAGATTAGTCACAAACTTTAGAGAACTTAGGTTAATATCTGTAGGTGCTTGTGTTTGATTAGGCCTGGTTGACCTGCATATAGCGCATTAAATTACAATAATGCAATTATAATAGGAAGAATGGTGTCTGTAGCAAACTGCACTTTTTATTAGCACTGGCACTTACAATTACACATAAAAAAGTCAGGAGAGACAACAGTGACATTCAATGTTAGGAACTGTCTCCCGACACAAAAATATTTTTTTTTGTCATTTATATAACAATTTTATATTTATTTTATCAGTGAAAACACCAAGTGATATCGATGACGATAGCAAGAACTTCCACCCAGAATTTACACATCAACTTTTTGGCCAAAGGTAAGTCCTTTTGAATAAGTATATTGAACAAATTATGTTTCAAAACAAGAGCACTTGACAAATTTACTGCCCAAGGATTAGTTTTGTTTTCTCATTAAATATACAATCTAAAAATGGTAAAAATACACAATCTAATGGCTAACTTTGTGACACAAAAAATAACTTGGCAGACAAAGCCACAAGGGCTATGCAAGGTTCTCCACGGTTTGAAAATTAAACAGGGCGTGCCAATGTGAAGGTGGAGTGGGCGTGGCACATTTGTAACATGCATTATTGGCATGGATGTTGAAAAAACCTACAATTATATAAGCATAATATATATATATATTTATTATTACAAAATAAATGTGAATTTTAAAGAGCTATTATTAAGTAAATGTCAGCACGTACAATCAGCTGATTTTAGCTCCACGATTCATCACGTAACTAGTTTAATTTGTTTTACCAAATAGATACATGCATGCTTTATTTAATTTTTAGCAAAAATTGTTATTCATATTTATTTAAACGAAGCAAAATAAAATTTATGTTGTCTGTCAAACGTTCGTTAAAAAAACTTGCATGAATGTGCATGATCGGCACCAAAAAGCAAACCACGTTTGGGAAAAGTATCTGTCACCCAACTCAGACAAACTGAAATTTTAAAAAAATGCATTGAATAAAGTATCGAAAAATACCAGCAATTGGGAATAGTGTGGAATAAACAAACAAACAAACAAACAAATACTTACTTACGGGACTCGTTTATATATCCTTTTTCTTGTACTTCTACTTTTATTTCCTTCCGCGCGAGGTCGTCTAGTTGTCGTTTTTTTTCTTCTTTGAATGGAATTAACGAACTGACCGTCAGCGGTTATCGTCAAAACTGCAGTAAAGCCCTTTTTTCCCTGAATTTGTGGTTTTAATGTGCACTGTTTTGAGTTTGGGTCCCGGGCATATCGAACTGCAACGGTATCTCGTCCATGTTGTATATGTCACTCAGAGGATAACAATGCTGATGACGTATCACTGGAATTTCAGGATCTTGTCCTCGTAGTCGGCTGGTAATTTTTGTCCAATTGATGTTAGCGACCACGTTGACAACGAATGACGCGCCTTAAAAGCATGAAGCCAGCCATCGATTGCTTTAAACGTGCTGTCCTTACTCATTCTTCGAGCTTGCATTTGTAGTTGTCAGCCAGAAATGGCATTGGCTTGACTCTTGTTGTATAATTGATCTTTCGCCCGAATCTATTGACGAACTTGTTTCTCGTTAATACCAAAGTGGTCAGCCGTTTTTCTGTTGTTCTTCCACTCGAGTGCTTTACAAACAACTTTTAGTTTGAAAGATGAATCGTAAGAAGCACAGTGAATATGGCTAATTGGATGTGGTATGGCATCGTTAAAAATAACAATAAGTTGCGTAAGCAAACAGAGAACTTTGAGCAGTATCAGAACTGGACCCAAAATGAAAATTTCTTCAAAACTCGGGTTTATATCTTGATGCATCTCTTTCATTGTATTTTTTTCAACCAATCACGAACAAATATTCGTTTAATCGATTGCCACTGAACTTTTGTTTTACTTATAGACAGGAAGAGTGCAATACTTTATTTTTCCAATTGACCGCTTCACAACCCCATTACCATGTCAGCATATCAAGTCTGTTCCACTCAAGTTTATTGTCACACATACAATAAAAATTACACTATGTCTAACCCTCAAACACATAGACAACTTTTGTTTATTAGACAGGGAGAAGGATGAGATATAGCAAGCATATGGTGACCTACAGGAAACACAACAAGCAAACATTTGCTATTGCACAATAAAAATAACATGTCTATCACTCAAACGTTCTCTGTTTACGTGGCCATGGCATGTATTCACTGACAGGAAACACAACAACGGCACATTTTTTAATTGATACATTGTTGCAAAGTCTTGGGTCGGCTACAAATAGACATGCGGCCTCAAAAAGGAATTTTACGGTAGTTGTGATTCTGGTTAAAATACAAGTTTGTTTGAATTCACTGTTCATTCGTGTATTTCAGTCTCCTATTTAACAACCTTTTATTATCAAAGACCAGCTCTAACATGAATGTAAAAGTAAGTTTTGTTTCAAGCAAATGAAGTCTCGGGTGTCAGTTTTATGTCAGCGAATGAAGTTGTATTACTCACTGAAATTGGCTACAAAGTATGGTAAGTATTGTAATCAATGCACGGTTACTTTTTCAGTAACCGTGATCAGTGCAAGTCGAAACGGCCGGGAAAAACTACCGCTTGTAATCCAAGATGGCGATAACCTCATTAGCATAATTTTGTTCACGCACGTATTGATACATCGCATCGTAATTACTGAAGAATAGCAGACAGGGTTATGAAACAAATAAACCTTTTATTACTGATTTGAAATGTTTACAAACTATTGTGAATACATAAACATATCCAAATGGCGATACATAAAAAACAGACTGAAAATAAACTCTGGTCGACCTCATTAACATGATTTATTCACGCACCCACACACATGACAAAATTACAAAAAAAAAAACGGTAAAGGATTTTCGAAAATGTAAATGATTGAGCGGAGACTTGTAAATAAACATGAATTCAAATGATAATGGTTTACGGTAGTGTCTATAAGTTTATTGCATTAATTATAGCTGCCGAAAGAAACTTCTCAAATCCTTGCCTGGACGTTCGTTGCCATCCTCACCGATGTTGAATCCCTCAAAGTCCAAATCATCATTGTCGTCGCCATCATCATCAAACAGTAAACCAACTGCTTCATTCTGTCTGTCGGTGTCTGCTTCATGGATTATTTTTTCTGATATCATATCATCTTGTGATCCATCAGGGTTGTGTGCAATCGCTGTCACAAGGAACGATTTGATGATGACATCGGTTGAAACTGCTGCCCAAGAACGACTAACCCAATCGAGGACAGGACGTCTTGTCTTGTCGGCTGCTTCAGGTTGTCCTTCGCTGTTCGCTCGTCTTTTGTCATGTAATGTACCCACTCTCGACGTAGATTATCCTTGAAAGGCTTATTAACGTTAACATCCATCGGCTGGACTATTGATGTACAGCCCGCTGGTATGAACACCAAATCTGTGTCGCAATCTTCAGCTGCCGATCTCGCCTGGGTGGTCATATGCTGTCTTGCTCGATCGATAACAAGCATGCGGTTGACGTCATCATTATTTGGACCCCAGCACCGATTATACCAAGTAACCATTTTCTCTGATGTCATCCACTCATTAGGTGTTGCTGTTAAGCGAACATTGTCAGGGATAGTCAAGTTCGCCATAACCCTAGGACCCATCTTACCATTCTTTTCTCTGTAAACAAGTAACGAAAATGTCCCAATGAATAAAACACATTTCACGTCACACACTAAATAATCAATCATAAATGGAGCTTTACGTCAGTCGTATATGTATTGCCGTATTTGAAATGCGAGTTGTGGTAAGCCAACACAGTAAAAAAAAGAGAACTAGTGTATCATAGCCTACAAATGCGAGATCGTTGTGTTAAAAAATATCCATGGTTTCTACATTTATTAAAACCTGAAATTACTACCTGAAAATGACAAATGCGAGATCTTTGTGTCCACTAGCACGTGCTGAGAGACACACTGTAAAACCTTTCTTCTTCGCTCCCGTGGATGCAATCCTGATCTTCCTTTCGCCACGTACGTTGTTGGTCGATGTTTGGCGCAGAGTCAAATCTTACCATGGTTTCATCCATGTTCCCGATATTGTATACAGTGTAGTTATTTTCTCGACGAAGGTGTTTGATAGATGTTGTAAATGCCTCGATATGCTCTTTATAGTCTTCTGGTAGTTTTTGACTGTCGTTTGTACCTGAAAAAAACATAAGTGCACGGTAATAATTGAATACAATTGATTTAAAATGATTGACAAATACCGTAAAATATTTTGGCTTCGGAATATTTTCTAATCGAAGATCTATTCTTACCTTTTTTGATTCCAACATTAAACACTCCAAAAAGAGAACTACCGTAACAAACACACTATTTAAATAAATCAAACGTGTTCGTTTTTGACAAATAAAACTTTATTGTTGACACCGTTTTTGGTTAAAAATCACCCTGGGCGTTTAACAGAGGATGTCCCCAACATGTAACTTTTGTGAAAACAGGGGGTGGGCGCTTGCCCAGGCAGGAGTGCTTGCCCGGGGTAATACTGTATTTTAGAACTATATTGAAGGGGGACCAGCTAAGAATTAGGTGAAGTCACAACTTGACACCCCGTAGACACCTTGCGTCAGGCCGCCATCCCCCTTTGCCTCTCGGTAATTGATAACCGGTAGGTGTTAAGTTTTCTCCTCCATCCTCAAGCCCTTTAACGACCAATTAAATACACAACGCAATGAAACATTAGGTCTTTCACTTCAAGCTGCAGGAAAAACACAGTAGAATTTTTGGGAGCCATCCAACTACCCACGACTTAGCCAAAATAATTTGTACGCTTTTTTGCCGACACTGTAAAAATGCTTCTATATGAAAAATAAACAACTTAAACTATATATAGCTGTCCATTTATTACTGTTCATTATTATTTCCTATTCAACCCCACAACACAATATTTCCAAGAAAATTTGGACTTGTCCCCAAGTAATACACAACACATCTATTAAAAAAATATTGGAATTTGTCGCTCATACGGAGATTGGTATTCACTTTACTGCTAAAATTACGCCAGATAACTTCTTGGAAAGTAACAACCACTCCCTTACAATGATGTTGACCCGCTGTAGCCAGTATACTGTTAAAATCAGGCAGACAAGCTTGCGTTCTCTCCAGAGTCGTATATTAAAAAATATTGATGAAATTTACATTGAAGTCGCTACCGCTGTTGAGAAATATTTGGCTTGTCACGTTTTTCGATGATCATCATCAAGTCTGTTATGTTGGTAATGTCACATGGTTTGAACAAATTTGGTCTGTCATTTGAGGGCGTGTCACTTGGTGTTATCTGCTATCAGCACTTCACTTGGAGGTATCTACTACATTGTATCAGCTGGAACACTGATCTTTATTTTGTTCATGTTGTTGCATGATATTGCCATGAAAGAATCACTGCGGGAAATCATTGACAATCCAACTCTTCACTGCTCCAACGAGGGGTCATTCTCGTACAGAGCCTGTTTTATTTCTTGTCTCATAACAACACTGCTACCAGTTGTGGCTCTTCGTCTATGATGTGCCTCAAAACCATTTTTTTTAATAAATGATTGTCTGGGTACAACTGTGACATGCTCGGTCTCCCAGCGCTTGGTCGTTTGCCACCTCTTGTGAAACTTTTCTTACATGTGTGTGCATTATCAGTTGTTCATCTGGAGCCATGAGTATGGGAGACAACATTTAAAAAAGTAGTACCTTCCGAATAATCTTTTAAACATCCAGTCGTCGTGTAAATATAGGTCACTTGATGTAAACAGACGAAATACTCTTACTTATGATATGCCCTAAATACTAAAACCATCAATCACAAATGACCAAAAAAAAATAAAAAATACTAAATATAATAAAAAATTTCAACGATAATTTTCTTGTTTTTAATGTACTGACATGACATGACATGGCAGTGTTTTTCCCGGCATGTTTGCAGATGCTTGACTTCTAATATACTTGGATTGGGAAGAAAATATGATTGAAAACATAAGACAAGTTACAAAAACAGTGCAAGGCCTGTGTATGCCAAAAAGTATATCAGGTTTCTTCAGAAAAAAAAAATGGGTTCTGCCAGCTGCCCAATGGTTCAGCAGTTGCATCTGGAATGGGTATTTTTCATGGTTAAATATTGTTAAACTAAAAACTTTGGGTGGGTTGGTTCATATTTGATGTCAAGCTGACTTGACAATTTTAGATCAGCCCAGAATTTAATTTGCCATTTTTCTATTGTAATAATGTTTTGTTTTGTCTTGTTTCAGTGAGAATATATTTGGTTACAAAAATTTGAAGATTCAACTGTATTACAGTGCCGGCTTATTAAATCTCTATTTGGGTAAAACTTGTAGTGAAAAGTTGGACCCAACAAGATTAGATAATATCCCGGTTAGTAAGATTTATTAGTATTTGATTTCAAAACCTTAAAGTATTATAGTTGAACTGATTTAGTTTTATGAATATTGTTGTGAATTTTGTGATTCTTGGAAGAGGACAATAATTTATTGTGGAGCCCCTGAAGTGTCATCCCTGCGAAAAAACCTATTCACCACCAGTTCCCGCTTTTCATCACAAAATAATCTTGTTTATTGTCTGCACTTTCCTTCAGAAGATTGGGACAAAAATAGCATAAAATTTTGAGTAAAAACTAAAAATTGACTCGAAGTTTGTCTTTTGGATCCAAAATTATGGTTCATTTCCTGAAATATTGAAGAAAATAAGAACGAAGTATAAACTTAACAAATCTGGGCAAGAAAGTCTGGTGGTGAATAGGTTAAACCTTAAAGAAAACACCAATCCAAACAGCATAATGACCCCTAAAAAAAGGCCCCACAAATGTAGGAGAAAGCAATTTACAGTTTTTTTATATCACTTTTCATTCTCTAGATATCTAACTTTATATCAGTATTATGTAGTCAGCCATCTTGATTCTCAAGCAAAGGATTATGGGTAAAGTATGACATCATAGAATTTGTTGTCAGAAATTGAGAAAATTATTTCATCTATAACATGAGAAATACTGATGCGAATTAGTTCAAATTTTCGTTGTGCATATTACTCATGTATATAATTATAGTAATAAAAATTAAAATATTACAAATACATATAAAGTGAAGATATTGCTAAAAACGTTAAAAAAATAAAAATTGATATTTTAGTTGTGAAATATAGAATGACACTTTTTTGTCCCATTTTTGTGGTCAACATGTAATATATCACCTATGTAACCTACTCACATCGGTAAATTGTATACAATATAAGGAAATTTGAGGATTTGGTAGAAAAACATAAAAATGTATATTTTCAGTTTTGTTTCCATGACGACTATTTTATAAACATGGATGGCACCAGTACATGTATGCTACCGATTTTTAAACTTTCAGCCAATTTGAAGTTCAACTTTTGAAGTTATATATCACATCATTTTCTCAATTTCTGACAACAGATTCTATGTCATACTTTACCCATAATCCTTTGCTTGAAAATCAAGATGGCTGACTACATAATACTGATGAAAAGTTGAATATCTAGAGAATGAAAAGTGATATAAAAAAACTGTAAATTGTATTTTTCTACATTTGTGGAGATTTTTCTTTAGAGGTCATTATGTTTGGATTGATGTTTCCTTTAATCAGTAATCAGTGTCTAGTCAAAGCCTCTGATAAAAGAACTAGAAAACCTGCATTTTCTCTTCAGAATGTCATTCTCACAAACTCCCTCAGCCATTTGGATCAACTTTTGTCATTTTTTCAATTGGAAATTATCTCCATTTGATTCAAAAGTATCAACAAAATTTTCAAAAAATATGTAAAATGTTTCAATTTAATGTTAGAGGAATGGCAAAAATTTAATTGTTCACATTTTTTGGAATATATAAGACAGCCTACTGATGAGTTGCAAGAATTTTGTTAATTTTCAAAAGGGGGAGGGTACCTTTTGGTTCTTCAAACCCAAATATTGAATTGAAATTCAAAAATGGCAAACTGATATTTCAATGCAGAAGAAAGTGAATGAATTTTGTCGTTGTCAGATCTATCAACATATATGACTGCATCCTCTGCTCAATTTTCATTCAACAGTTCAATTGCATGTCTAAGACTGGAAATTTATAATATAATTATATTCTAATAAAAAGCAATTCATTTGTTTCCGCAGGCTGATGATATCGCCAAAGTGATCATCGAGAAGCTTGGAGTACATCCAACTGATAGTCTTGATAAATTTCGATCAGAGCTGTCGAAAGAAGACAGCTTTACACCATTCGGTGATTTACTACATTCGTATTCGGTACATAAAAATGGTGAAGACACACAGTTTGAGATATATAAATGTGATACAACAACGCCTGGATTCATAAAATACCATGAAAGATTACAAACGTTCCTGTGGTGGTTCATTGATGCCGTTTCATATATTAACATTGACGATGATAGATGGATCTTCTATGTCGTGTAAGTAAACAGTGAAAGAAATCGAGTGCTTGCTTTCCAGTGTGGCAAAATTGCACCCATGGCATATTTTTGAAAAGTGGGCGGGGAACTGCAATAATTCACTAGTGTTTATGAATTTATTACTGTGGAATACTTTATTAGTCCCCGTTCGGACGCAGTCCGAAAACGGGGACTTATGTTTTGCCCTGTGTGCGTCCGTCCGTCCGTGCGTCCGTCCGTGCGTCCGTGATCACCTGTATCTCGAACATGCATGGACCGATTAAGTTCAAACTTCACTCATACATCACACATTATATGGGACATATGCACATGCATTTTTTTCATGATCCGATTAACGATAGCCGAATAGCGGCCATTTTAAGTCCGAAAATGCATCAAAATCGCACATTTTCACCATTCCGGACCCGGATCTCAGTTATGCATGGACGGATTTTGTTCAAATTTGGTACATACATTAACCCTTTGCGCCCCAATGCGGCCATATACGGCCGCTTATTTCTGACCAAAGATAACCCAATCCGGCCGTAAAAGGCCACCCGTTAATGCGCTGTCAAAATCCCAATGCGGCCGTAAACGGCCGGTATTTCATAGATTGAAACAGAAGTTGATTCTGATCTCCCATGATCTTTGCATGAAAAAATAAATTGTTGATGAAAATAATTAGAAATACAGGTACGTTCAGACTGAAAATTATATACGAATTGTCCTCGTACTTTTCTTGTACAACGGGTTTTTCGGACGGTGTTTGTGAAGAGCTGTGACAATTTGCATAAATAAACAAACACAGCGGCATGTTTGGTGAAAGTTCATTTATTCTACCGCAGTTTTTATCCAAAATAAACGCATAATACATATAAAATTTATATTCATCTGAACTGGAAACATTATTTAAATAAATTACCTATATAAAATGTTGTTTTTCCTTGTTGGCGAGTTTTTAATGTCGAAAAATCAGACTGTCATCGCAATCAGTCTTGCGTGCCAGCAGAGGTCAACACGTGAAAATTGCCGTAGTCGCTGGTTCCGTAAAAAAGGCATCCCAGTTTCGTTGCTATTTTTCACTGCAAGTCCTTATTTCGCCTCTGTTGTATTTCCACTGGATATCCATGTATTTTTTTCATTCACAGTGTTCAAATATCGCTTTAAAATGGGGGTTTTAAACGGGAATATCCAATGACCTCTGTAGGCCAAACGACACTGTCATCAATTACCGTTGGTTTGAATATTTAAACACAATCACTGTGTCGTTGCCCCGGTAATTCCCGCCCTACTGTTCCATATGTATATTCCTAATAAAGAATCCTGCCAAATAAGGAATACTTCTTCCGAATATATGAATAAATTACACACTAATTTGACTGTGGCGGGAATATGCAAGGTTTTTCAGTGGTTGACAGACACGATCATTCAGTTGACCTCCACTGCGTATTTGCATTTGTTTGTAAACACAGCTGACTTGTAATCGAACGAATTAAATTCCTGTCGAGTATTTTTGGATTTTTTATGCAATTATTCACAACTATTTGTGTGATACGTTTAAAGTTTTAACTCAGTGATGAATTTCCAAACTGTGAGCGAACAGCAGACTACGGGCCCCAGTACCGGGATGCAACAACAACCGGCCGACTCGGAGCTGTCATCGCAAACTGATCGTGACGCAATTCTGAGATTTTTCGATGAGTCTGATTCAGACACTGAGTTTGAAGGCTTTACAGTGGAAGAAATAGACGAAGGGAGATTGAGATGTGAATTGCTATGCCAAAATACCAACTGTGGCAGTGGCAGTGACATCGGTACTAATGAACTGTTAGACTTGTTGAATGCCGATGCCGACAGTGACTCGGACTCTGATGCCGATGACATCGCCAATACACCAAACATCTGGTCAAATGAAAGGACCGACGTGAACATTCCAGCACATGACGACCAGTTTTCAGGACCAAGACATGGTGTTGGTTTCGACGGGGAACCACTGGATTTTTTTAAATTATATTTTACAGACGATTTTTTTGGATTTGTTGGTCGGGGAAACAAATAAATACGCTAGACCATGGTTTATAGTTCCATGGCTAGACATAGACAGGAAGTTACCGGGCGCGTAGACCGGCATTGGTATGAAACGGACAGAGATGAAATGAGTGCCTATTTCGGTGTTATCATAAATTAGAAACCAAGTGAATTGTAAATAAAATGTGTGTTTTTTTTTTAAATGAAATGAAACTACAGTGTCCTAGTCTTCTTTTCCCTGTGTACATGTCAACCTACCTGGCTCACACTGAATTGGTAAAAAGTTTTGGGTAATGGGAGTACAAATATGCAAATTAGTAATGGGCCCTGCAACATTGTTGCAACAAAGTATCTATGGTGTGCAAAGGGTTAAACATAATAGGACCTTGATGCACGTCATTTTTTTTTTTGGATCGGGTTCGAAATGGCCGACTGGCGGCCATTTTGTTTTAAAGAATTCAGTTCTGGATCCGTATCTGAGACATGCTTGGATTGATCGAGTTCAAACTTCACACACACAAGGTACATCATGTCACAAATATGTATGTGCATTTGTTTCATGATCTCATTAACGATAGCCAAATGGCGGCCGCTTTAAGGCCGAAAATGCATTGAAATCGCACATTTTCACCATTCCGGACCCGGATCTCAGTTATGCATGGACGGATTTCATTCAAATTTGGTACATACATTAAACATAATAGGACCTTGATGCACGTCACTTTTTTTTTCGGATCAAGTTCGAAATAGCCGACTGGCGGCCATTTTGTTTTAAAGAATTCAGTTCTGGATCCGTATCCGAGACATGTCTGGATTGATCAAGTTCAAACTTCACACACACAAGGTACATCATGTCACAAATATGTATGTGCATTTGTTTCATGATCTCATTAACGATAGCCAAATGGGGGCCGCTTTAAGGCCGAAAATGCATTGAAATCGCACATTTTCACCATTCCGGACCCGTATCTCAGTTATGCATGGATGGATTTTGTTCAAATTTGGTACATACATTAAACATAATAGGACCTTGATGCACGTCTTTTTTTTTTTCGGATCAAGTTCGAAATGGCCGACTGGCGGCCATTTTGTTAAAGAATTCAGTTCTGGATCCGTATCCAAGACATGTCTGGATTGATCAAGTTCAAACTTCACACACACATGGTACATCATGTCACAAATAGATATGTGCATTTGTTTCATGATCTGCTTAACAATAGCGGAATGATGGCCATTTTAAGGCCGAAAATGCATCAAAATCATGTATTTTCACAATTCCAGAACCGGATCTCAGTCATGCATGGATGGATTTTGTTCAGATTTAGCACAATGTGTTGTTACATATGCAGGTGCATTTCGGTCATGATCTGCTTTGAATGTATATGTCACTCAAATATGAACGGAACGGGGACGTGTCATTGACATTGACACAATGACTTGTTTTCGCTGGAATTAATTTTTTCGCTGAAAAGGCTTTTTGGGCATTTTGTATGGAATTTATTTTCACTGATTTTTGATGAGTTTAATGTGAAATATAGGAAAAAAAGTATATTCGCTGGATTTATCACGGAATCATCCCTACAGTGAAAATAGCGAAAATAAAGTATTCTACAATATATTTGAGTTTCGGGTCAGTTTGTACTTCTTTTTTCTATGCTATTTTATTTGTGGCATTGGATTTCATTTTGCAAGAGCATAAATTAAATTAATCGTATGTTTGTTCTTTGATTTAAAATTTGGTTGAAAAAAACAACATAAATATGTGATAATTGATTAAGGTAGCGAGAAGGTTTTGTGACGTTTTTAAATAAAACATTCTCTGTCTGTTGTCTTGTTCAGAACAGTAATTTAGGTTATATATATCAAAAGACTAAGTATAGAGGTGCAAGTTCGCACAAACTGGACAGACATTGTTTACATAATTATCACGTGACATCAAAAATGGCGAACCTTGTAAAAATGACTAAGTACGCGATTGCGAGAGAACACTGCGGAATTTCCTGGTGAAATTTAAGTTATGCATTGTCCGTAATTAAGTCCATTGAAATGCGTCTCCGATAATCAAAAGACCTATTATTCCGATTTCTATGCAGGTTTGTTTTTTTGTCCCCAAATTATTTCATACTTGGCACCTTTAACAGACTATTATTCTGTGACAAAGCATTTTCTTTAAAAACCCAGACATATTTCGCACCATCATTATCTTTTGATCGATAACTGCGAGTTTGAATGTCCTAGTCCGAACGCACTTGATTTGGCGGCGGTCCCAATGAGTCGTTCTCGATCAAAACTTCAACTCGAGAAAAACGCGAAAAACAGTTTTGGTTAATAAAACACTGTAGATTTGCTGCATTATTATAAATATACACTAAAAATGGCCAAACATATTAACCACTGATATCGTAGAACTCATAAAGAGTGTCAGATAATAAATAATTTCAAGCTCGAGTGCGAAAAATGAAGAAAACTGCTGGCATTTGAGTCCGTACTCCAGGAACGTTCGGGTTTTCCATTGTTATGCAAACGAACAACGAGGGAGAATCCTCTGACAAACATTACTGTCCCACTGTACACGCTGACAGTTTACAAACAAGCTAATCCTTCAAGTGTCTCAGATAAGACATCTCATAAAACGGTTTTTATGGTGAAACAAAATGGCCCATGTTTGAAAAAAAATTGCTGTGTCAGAGTGCGACACTGAGTGGCAGATTTTTCTTTGCCTCGTCTGTCAACGCTTTCTTTCTTTTCTTCGCCATTGCGTTAGAAAAAAAATGTATTAGTAAAATAGAATATTGACTTGGAAAATAAAACGATTTAAAAGAAAGTTGTGCAAAGTTACAGTACTCCTTTCGCACAACCTCCCGCCCGCTTCCGCTTTCCAATCACCTTTTTCTCTCGCTTTTGCGACCGCTTGTTGAATTCGACTGGACAATTTCCGTTTTATTTTCGGCCGCGCGAACCCCGGAATATCTCCGCCCACCTGCTCGCTCGCGCGCATTTAAAATTCGGACTAACAGAATAATTTCCGAGGTTCACATTGTCTTATAATTGTCTTTCTGGTTTTTATAGATGTTGAACAGCTGACAAAAGTTCAAATACTTTTTGTTTTAACTATATATAATTATATGCACGCAACCTGACCCCTTGACCTCGATTTGGCTTGGACTGAATATTTTATTTTAAACAATATTCAGACGTGAAATACAAAATGTATTTCAACACAAGTACGACAGGGTTGTCTGGGGTTTCTTTCCTGATTGTTGAGTCTTCGCAATGTGTTTTGTATAATTATTGTTGTTTTCCCCCGATGCTGAAGGACCGTAAAGCTAAATGGCAGTTACATGCATGGGCTGAGTGAAAGAAAATATTTCTAAGCCTAAAATAAAACCTAATATTACACCTCTTTGTGTATTTGTTAATTTTACATATGTTTGTCATGACAGTATGTTTGTAAATATCTAGAAAAATCTCGCCTTTCGTTGATAATTTCGATTGTTTGTTTGGAATGTCGATCCCTGTTGGTTTCTCCATACTGAGTTCAGGAATGGCGTCGATCAACACCGTGACAATCAGCCGAGAGAAGACAAACATTGACCGTAATTCATGGAGATCATGTCCGTAATTTGTGGGCTGAAACCCCAAATAATTAATCTAGTATTAAATATATATTTTATTTTACATCGCAAAACTAAACCATGCCCAAAACAGAGCTAGAGTTGTTCGCGGTGAAACAACCGCATTGAAGACGATACAACTTCAACTAGCCATTTCTTACCTTGAAATAAAAAAAATAAAAATTTCAAAGAGCATCGGGGAAAATATTAATAATCATCCTTATCAATCGCTTGCTTTATTTTATTTGAATCCATGAAATTCACGATTTCTTTTACTTTTGTTGGCAACTTCCGCGCTAAAAATGATTGAAAATGTGGGTGTGGTTATTTTGCAAAGTCCTGTTGATAATACGGACAAATATGGTTCTGTGACCCAGTTCGTGCTCCGATCAGGTGACTCTCAGCCAATCAATGATGTTGTAACAAAGCATATTTGACGCTAATTGAAGGGTCGTCGTACAATCCAATTACCGGCGTCGATTCACATAGTTGTTTGTGCTGTGACAGGCTTCAAAATTATTCGCTGAAAAACATATATTTTGACAAACTGATGGAATTTGACCTTAGTTCAAAAAGAAAATACTAGGCTAAGATACATTAGAGCTCACGCGAATCAGTTTTCTCTGCAAGTTGTGAAATAAAGTAAACCAGAGTAGCGTCGATGATTTTCAGCCCTGAAGGACTTTGAATTGTTCATCGACTGGCCACCAAATAGTTATGGCTATAACTAAATTTGCACGTTTTTCTTTTAAGCCCAATAAATTATTCATACATGTCAAGCTCTGTTCGATTTTTTCAGGGCATGTGGCCGTTTTTAGTCGAAAATATTTTTTGTGGGAACACTTTTGCGGTACGTGTACGGTATAGACCGAGCTCATTCAATGATCGTGACTTAATTTTAAAAATTGAATGTCAAATTTTACCAGACGTGGACCGATGTGGATTCGATATCGTTATTTTTGGAATTAATCACTAACATTTCCTCGTTTCTCTGCTCTGTCAAAAGGAGTTACCTAGGCTTTTTTTCACGTAACTGTCTCATTAAAATAAAAATAAAAATATTACATCTAGAACAAGCACCCAAAACACGTAACAAGAAGTCCCAGTTCAGTGTAATACAGCTATTAGATTTGAAGTGTCGTTCAGAATGTAATAATAGTTAATACTAGTTGTATGTTCACACTTTACTATCAAAACCACCATTTCGACCACCCATGTGCCAGTTTTCAGTGTTTGGGCGAGCGGTCAATGTTTTCAATGAGCGAGCGAGCGAAAAAAAAAAACGTGGTCGTAAATTAAGCGATAAGCGGTCGATGTAAAAGCGGAAGGTTGGGCGAAATGAGTACTGTATAACCATGTTTCTCCGACGAAGTCTCGACTGACAATAATGCTGACAATGGACGTTAGATAAACACGCATTGTTTGCAACTGGAAGCTTATCACCCGTTATATCAGAATCGTCAACAACAGAGTATACAGATAAGATGTTATCATTTAATTCCTTCCAAAGATAAACACTATGCAAATATCCACGAAACGGCAGTTGTAGTTTTTTCTGCTAGTGTTTTAAAACACTAATTTGAGCAACGTTATTTCGCAATTTCGATCTTTTGTAAACCTGGGGTGATGTATCAAGGTCTAAAGTAACCGTTTTATCAATTTTTGAAAAATCAAGAAAAAAGTGAAAATTTCCCTTCTTGCTACCTTAAGTAGAAAATAGATTGAACCACATTTCCTGCCAAAATGTGTCTAATGCAACATTTTTCTGTGTTTTGTAAAATAAAAATGTTTTTGTTAGATTAATTTTGGGCTATTTGGACACATTTTCATAGCCCTTAGGTCCTAATCAACATTATGTTGGGGGTAAGGTTAAATTTGTCCAAATTTGACATTGATGTTCAAGGGTTCCGGTAGGCTTGATCAGTTCACCTGAAAACTGAGACAGAAATCAATTTTCAATGTTAGTTTGATTTGTGGTTGCCAACACGATTTTCTTTTTATCAGGGTTGTGTTCTACAATAGGAAATGTACCATGTTTCACTAGGAAGAGCAGGCGATAATGTAGTAGATCCATCTGCCTATTTTGTGTATTATCAGTGTAGGAAATTTGTCTAGATTACATACCAGACATCAGGGCTGGTAACTTTCAAAAGTTACAAGCCCTGCTAAAATGTTACCAGTCCCGCACATTTTTTCAATTATTTTCGCACACACACACACAAATAAACACAAGTTGTATACAATATACTATGCACGGTTTATTTTAACAACAAAGTAGCTGTAGAGAACATGCATATTCAAAACATGATATATCAGATGTCTGTGTCACTGTTGCTTTCGGCTTGATCAGAAAAATCTGAACCATAGTCAGAATTTAATCCAGCTACCAAATGAGCATTACCGTCTGTTACAGCCTCGGAATAGCTTGTCTAACCTGTCAACACTTTTACCATTCAACATTTCGATGATTCTATCAGCAGGAAGTTGCTTTGGTGGTGGAGCATTCTTTGCTTCGAATATCGATTTGGCTCGTTTATGACCAATTGACATTTCATGGCATGTAAGGTCATCATGTTTTAAGTTGGTACATCCCTTTCCGTACTTACGGAGTTTGTCTGGTATTTTGCGGTTTGATAACGGCCCGTAAATAGCCCGGCAGATACGGCAATACACCGTATGATTATCGGTGACCAGCCATTCTTTGAACACCGTCTTCCAGCTTGGAACTATTTTGCGAGTACGTTTTGACTGGTCATACTTATTTGCCGCAATTCTATCGATGCTCGACTTCTGTTTCTTTGTTGGAGGGTCTATCCCCAAAAAACGATACATGTTGTACGCGAAATGAAAACTATGCAACTATAGAACTGGTCAGGGGTCACCGGAAGTCTCACTGCACCATGGGAGATAGGACCTGACCCGAGGTCACGTACCTATTATTATGTTAATAAGTCAATGGATTCCGTGTTGTGGTTTGAGAATGCGTGTCGGCAAGTCGCGATGTGAGGCGGCAATGCAATATTTTCATAGTTTTGGCTGATCACGTTTCTGTTTAAAATGTTTAGAGCATATATAAAGAATGGTAGCTTGTTTTTATTTTAATTTCGGCGGAAGAATGTGGTAACATGTTACCGGACAGGGAAGTTTGAAATTCAACCAGTCCGATACAAAAGTTACCCGTCTCGGGCGTGCGGACGGGCAGGAATTTCCTACACTGGTATTATGTTTTATTTTCACGTGTCTGCTGTTTTATTCGATAAAAATACATCTTCCCTATTTCCATTCTCCTGTGTCGTGTCATTTACAAAAAACTGCACACATTTCCTAATCTTGCGTGTTTGCATTCAAGATATTGTGAACTGATTGACCACTTCATTGTTGTCTTATTATTACGAAAACTGTTTTCAAAACTGGATTCTTTGTCCTTGTAGGTATGAAAGAAGTGTTATAAATGGTAAACCACAACACAGTGTCGTAGGTTATTGTACCGTCTATAAGTATTACGCTTATCCAACTAAAATAAGACCAAGAATTAGGTGAGCCGAATCCTTAACTTTTTGAGTAACAAAGTTAACTTCAGTCACCATCCATATTTATAGTCTGCTCCTTTTCACATGAAATTTTGCGGAAATGTCAATTTTTTTGATCAAAAACTTAAAAACGTGTCACATTTTGTCTGTTTGGTTCAAAATTAATCGAATTAAATGAAAATTACAGGAAATGTGTACAAATTTACCCCATTTCGATTGGTGGAAAATGTTAATTCAGATGGAGTTTGTTATTTGCATATGTCTTGCAGTCTAAATCTAACAATATTTTAATGTATATAATTGGTGATATAATTACCTCGCTCTGTGAAATGTACATGCCTAATGGATTTGTTAATTGGCTTGTGAGGAAATACTGCTCCAATAAGGGTGTTTGGTAATTTGTACATGAATTTGTATTTAAAGTTAATGATTTGTTTTTTGCAGTCAAATGCTAATACTGCCACCATATCAAAGACAAGGACATGGTGCTCAGCTGCTAGAAGCGATATATATTGACCATCGGCAGAACCCTACAGTATTAGATATCACAGGTAAAATAACTTTATCTTTGTTGGAAATATTACTGCGCTCACTGTGCCAGTTTCAAGGCAGGTGTGGTCTTTTGAAATCTTTTTTCCGTTCTCATTCAGAAGAAGATTGAAAACAGGATTCAGTCATTTTGTCCTTCAAGAACAATTTCTCTGAAACGCATTGATCAAATTATTTCAAATTGGTACAAAGACATATACATATACGTACATAGCGCAATTTTAAAATGTGCGTTAACTATATATTTGGAGGCATAAAATGTAATTAATAATAAGTCTTCATGGCACAAGAGATCACAAGCATAGTTGTGCACATGGGATAAAATGTTGAGTATAAATAATTACAGGATAATTTGCTTTATGAATAACCGTTGATAGAGGGCAGTATAATCTCACATTGTTGCTGGGAAAGAATTGACCAGCATTGTTATTCGTCAAAGAAAATTGTTCAGCTTGGAATGTGTCTGAACGCCTCATTAGTATGCAAGAATGTAGGAATATACCCGGAAAATTGTTTTTCTGGAGTAAATTGTGGTGTATTTTACTTGTGAAAGATTAAAAAGTGCATGGAGATTTTATGAAAATGTGTGGATGTTAACAGAATGTCGTTCGGTCACAGTTGCGCAATAAATGATGGACTATTTTGGGCGTAGCTATATAATGTGTCACCGAAGTACTCACACGTGTGCATGATTCCAATAGTTTGTGGTGTGAAGAAACGCCATTAGAAAATAAGTATTGTGTAATTTGTAGTGAGAATGTATTCAAATAGATTTATGTTCATGAATCTTGTTTCTTTTCAAAGTGTATTTATATAATGAAAATTGTTTATGAAAATGATTGAATTTACAAATGATGAGTTATTTTGTTATACCATCACTCGAATTATGTGTTACGAATTTCTGATAGTTTACTGGTGTACAGTGGACATCGATTGTGTGATTTCCATTTACTTCGTCTGTTATAAATTAACTGTATTAGCTTCCTTCGAACGTCCTATTGCCATCGGAATTGTCTACTACACTCGGCGGTGTAGTGCGCATCGATCTTCTTGTATAAAAACGCACCCGAACCCGGAAATCGACTGCAAATCAGGTTGGTCTCGTCACATGATTTCTTACCTTGTTCTTGACCGCAGTACACTTGGCTATGAACTTCCACATACCCACGCTAATGGGAATAGTGCATCATGGGTAATATTGTATTGACCGAGGTGAAACAAGCATGGCTGCCGTAACTCCTGTCGTTCGACTACATCGCTCGTGTTTCTCTTCCTTCTCTGTTTTCTTTGATTTTTTTTTATTTCAATTAAACAGCGATTCGGCTGTGGCCATGCATTTAGTCATTGTTGACTGTTTTTTTCGAATTGGTTGATTGTCATAGTAACATACGCTAAGTACAATTAAACGTCTCGAGTTGAACAGCGTCATTTCTAAGTTTCGAAATAAACAAACATGATTATTTAATTTAGTTTAATTCTTTCAGTTAAAAATTGAGTTTCCAAAATAAATAAATACCGGATTCGGCTGATACCCCGCCCTGGGCGATCTTATGGAGGATTTGATTTTTTTTTAGAAAAATGTGGACCAAAAGATCGCCCGGGCGATCTTTTGGCAGATATTATAAGGCCCATCTTGTCTGGAAAAATAACCCTGCGTTGATAAAAATTGTCTAGAAAAAATAATGTTTCGCGTTGACCAAATATAATCATGCAAAGTATAAATTCAAAGTATTTTAATACATTGGTGAGAGGTCGAATTTTACGTGAACAAGAACATGCACTAAGAAGGAAAAGCAAGTCAAAGTCGAAACGGGGTGCATCTTGGACATGACACAACACACGCTCCGACAACTGGGTGATCAGAGACATCATTTTGGAACACAATTGAACTTCAAGTACTTTGCGAAACTTGCTGCACGAAGTTTGACCCCAAGTCACGCACTGAACTGGCGCGTTACCTTAGCAACCTTTTTCTTTTTTGGTCCGCGCGTCGATCTAGTAAAATTGTTATTATATCCGACGGTACTGTAATTACGCAACTTGTATGCAAATCTGTTCTGGCTTTGAATATGTCAACGTCGTTTACTTAGTGCACTGCTTTTCTAATTACGCAAATTTGTTTACAATATTGTACCAGCTCTAAATATTTCAACTTTGTAATGTATTGCTTTCATGATAATTACGCAAACTCAAGTTAATTTTTAGTCCCCGTTCGGACGCAGTCCGAAAACGGGGACTTATGTTTTGCCCTGTGTGCGTCCGTCCGTCCGTCCGTGATCACCTGTATCTCAAACATGCATACATCACACATTATATGGGACATATGCACATGCATTTTTTTCATGATCCGATTAACGATAGCCGAATAGTGGCCATTTTAAGGCCGAAAATGCATCAAAATCGCACATTTTCACCATTCCGGACCCGGATCCCGGATTTTGTTCAAATTTGGTACATACATTAAACATAATAGGACCTTGATGCAAGTCTTTTTTTTTTTCGGATCAAGTTCGAAATGGCCGACTGGCGGCCATTTTGTTAAAGAATTCAGTTCTGGATCCGTATCCAAGACATGTCTGGATTGATCAAGTTCAAACTTCATACACACATGGTACATCATGTCACAAATAGATATGTGCATTTGTTTCATGATCTGCTTAACAATAGCGGAATGATGGCCATTTTAAGGCCGAAAATGCATCAAAATCACGTATTTTCACAATTCCAGAACCGGATCTCAGTCATGCATGGATGGATTTTGTTCAGATTTAGCACAATGTGTTGTACATATGCAGGTGCATTTCGGTCATGATCTGCTTTGAATGTATATGTCACTCAAATATGAACGGAACGGGGACGTGTCATTGACAATGACTTGTTACTATTGTTAGGATGCTGACCCGGGGTATTGGGTCTGTGAATATTTCAATATTACCAACTTGATAATGCAATGCATTCATAATAATTACGCAAACATAAACATGGGCACATTTAAATCATTAAAAATGATAGTAGTCAGGTGTCTACGGAAAGTAGAGGAAATATTTTAAATACTTGTGATTCATCGATGTTCCAATGGTGATTTTTTTTTATTCGAAATGAAGTGAACATGTAATATAAACCATACCATATGTCAAGTTAAATTTTACTATAATATAATAAACTCTGGACAGCGCACTTCGATCGCAATATTCACGTACATTTCGACTGAACTCTAATAACCACGCGTTTGAATTACGTGCGGCATTGGGCAATGACCTCAAGAGTTTACGCACTGATATTTAAATTAGAGCCATCCAGCTTGACGCAAATCAATATAGTTACTTGTCATGTGTTCAAAAAATCTTTCAACTCTCACAAATACATGAACGCGAAGAGTTAACTGAAGGGGAACGTCTTTTTTGGACAAAAAACACGTCAGTACAAGATTATGTGTACAAGGTTAGATTTATAGAACGTACATGACCGCTTAACTCAGTGTTTTAATAATCATGTCGCATGTGAAACGCAGGAGACATTTTAGTTCGCGCATTTCTTGTTTACCGGAATGTGATACAGATAAAGATTAAACATTGCTGATAACAACCAAGAGGCTCGAATCCGGAAAGCTTGGATATTTTAAACTTCGTAAATAACATTCTTTTCAAGCGTAGACTTTGTTCGAGTGTAATAAACGTAAGTGAAATGTATTTTAATGAGTCATAATACGCAACAACAATTCGTATACAGCATTGGTTTTATTGAAGTTTTAATGCTTTTCGGATTCACAGTGAATTATTTTAGCGTCATATTTGAAATAGCACGCTCGATACAAGATGTCGGACGCCAAAATTGGGGTCTGTAAAAATGTGTGTTGGTTCAGTCAGGCAATGTGTGGACCAAAACATCGCCCATGGGCGGGGTTTAGGATGGGCGGGGTATCAGCCGAATCCGGTAATAACACGTATGTCGTACCCTCATGTATACTTCAAGTTTTCATTGAAAGTCTTTAAAATTGCTTTTCTGCCTGTTCACCAATCCATTGACACACCTTTAAACTCTTATTTTCCCAGCATCGAGATGGCTCTGCCAACTCTTGTTTTCCAGGGATAAGAATCATCTGCGGAATTCCGCAGATTTCTAAGTCTCAGGGATCAATTTTCTGAAACGTCTAAATCCGAAGAGAAAATTGGGGGGGGGGGAGTAAGAAAACAAATCTTGTTCATTCACCGGAAGTAAACACGCCGTCGGGTCATTGTTGTCTGCTGCATGAGGCCTGTATCAGTGTATGGTCGAAGGGAGACAACTCGCGGTGTCTCCAATGCGGAATGCCGCGACTCTTTTCACCAGTACAATCGTAAAATCTGAAGTGGTTTTGAAGTGTTCGAAGTAATATGCAACGATTAACATGATTGGCTGGGTTTTCTCTGACGGGCCAAACAGTGAAGAGCTTTCATTTTTCTTTTCACCAACTGCGCCATTTTATTATTTCAATTGTTAGCTGCGTTGGATCGTTGTTTACAAGTTTCATACAGCGATAATGGTGAAATTGTTTATAAAAGACGAGTCAGCTGTGCGAGAGATCGATAAAGACATTAGGAACAAATTTCGTTGGGCATTGCTTGACAAGGAAGTGACTTTGACCGTGTGAATCGAGAAGAAAAATGAAGTGGTAACTGAACAAGCCGGTAGGCTAGTTGGCGATCCGCTCCGCTGAAAAGCAAGCAACATGTTTTCCGGCTGTTTCCATGGTAGGGCATAAACGGGAAACTAACGTCGACTTATGACAAAATAGGCCACATGTAAGAAGTTTGCAAAAAAACATTCAGTCTTTTAGAAGTCACGTTACTTTATTACTAGGACGTATTCTGCAGTTACATTTATTATTTCCAACCGTTTTCCAATAGTATTTTCTAGAATGAAGGCAGCATTTACAGTTCATTCAAAGTTGCGTTGGGATTACTGATCTCTTACCAGTGCGCAACGT
This sequence comes from Saccoglossus kowalevskii, assembly GCF_978046115.1. Lineage (NCBI taxonomy): Eukaryota > Metazoa > Hemichordata > Enteropneusta > Harrimaniidae > Saccoglossus > Saccoglossus kowalevskii. The sequence continues at coordinate 21,764,499 of NC_140661.1, read as the reverse complement.
AACCAAAATAAAAGGCATGATCATTTGAACACTGCTATCACAAGACTGGTAGGAGGTAATAAATTTGTGGCGAAAGTATTCAAAAATCAGTTTTTGGCTGCTGTCATGGCAGTGGTGAGTATGAACAAAATTAGTCAAGCCAAAAAAAATCAGAGGTGTTAAAAGCCGTTGCTGGTGAAAAGTTACTCCAACTGTGAGGTAAATTTTTTTTCGGTAATGAAAATATACAGTAAATGTTTGCTCACACTCAAGCTGAGTAGAATGAGCTGTATGTCCGTGCATTTTAATCCTAGAATTGTAGGGCGAGATACAATTGGCGCGAAGGTATTCAAAAGGCCAAAATTTGTTTTCAGATTTTACAACCTAACTAGGGTGAACGTTGGGACCCCGGATACTTTACTTTCAGCTGAAAATTCTCATTCTCATCTTTTGCAGTTGAGGACCCATCAGAAGAATTCATCTGTCTGCGAGACTATGTGGATTGTAAAGTATGCATGCATTTAGCGTCGTTTTCTACCGAGTGTTTGCAGGAAGGATTCACAGAAGACATGGCTCAGGAAGCGCAAGTAAAACTCAAAATAAACCAGGTATGAAATTAAGTGTTCTTCTGTCATTGTTGCATTATAAGAAGAACAAAATGAAATAAAGAAACATTGTCTTGTATTACCACATGGCCTGCTGAAAGCTGCCACAGATAGCCAAAATGAATAGAAAAAACAACCGTCAGCAATTGATGTGCTGTTGAGGGCGCTAGAATTAGAAAATTTGATCTTTGATTGCACAGTCCTCCTATAGAACAGTTTAGAAATTGTCTATTGTGTTGATTACTTTAGTTTTGTGTACAATGTGTGACTGTTATACCATAGTCATGTATGGCAAATCAAATTTATCCCTTTTTCTGATTTATTACTGTAGAATACTTTATTATCGCTTGGAATTTTTTTTCACTATTTTCGCTGAAAGGATGATTCCGTGAAAATAAAATTCAGCAAATATACTTTTTTCCATATATTTCACATTCAATTTGTCAAAGATCAGTGAAAATAAATTCCATACAAAACAACCAAAAAGTCTTTCAGCGAAAATTAATTCCAGCTAAAATAAAGTATTTCACAGTATTATCAATGACCAAATTGTTTTATAGTAGAAAACTTTTAAGATGTCCATTATATACACATGTAATCAGCGCTTAAATATCCGGAAATCGAATTTGTGGCTGATTCTACTCATGCCCGTTATTTGTGTTACTCTAGAAACAAGCAAGACGCGTCTATGAAATTCTACGTCTACGTGTCACAGATGAAAGTAATGCCAATCAATTTAAAGAGTACCGATTGGACATAAAGAAAAGACTCAATATTCCATACCAGGTAAGTGGAACGAATGATTGTCATTTGGTATGGGTCCCATACTATGCATAGCAACATGTACACGTGTGAGTCACATGACCACACTTGACTTAGACGATCATGTCCTTTTAACCACCAGTTTTCCTCTTTTCATCACAAATTCATAGTCCCACACTATCAGTCTGCACTATTCTTTCAGAAGATTAGGACAAAAATGGTCAAATTTTTTGAGTAAAAACTAAAATTATTTCAAATTTTGTTTGTTGGCTCCAAAATTTTGGCTCATTTCCAGAAATATTGAAGAATATCTGAAAAAGTACGCAAAAATGTGGGTTAGAAAATCTGGTGGTGAAAAGGTTAAACATGTGACATACAATCCCTAGGATGGAATCATGGGACTTTAGTGTATAATTCATCATACGCATTCACTACATGTTCACAGCGATCGATATCCACGCTGTATCATATAAAAACGATTACCAAGATTCGTTACGCAAGACCAAGTTTTAAATTAGTTGCATTTTGAAGGGGGGGCGCTTTGCCAAATGTGACCCCAAATATAAAAATTGCGCAGAATGCGTAAACTACGCTTCGACAATGACCGTTTATACAAGTAAAATGTGATAAATATTTCATGCCATATTCAGTTTACCTCTCAAAAATGGCTAGTTACTAGTTTTTTGGAAAAACCATGTCGTTTATTCGCTGAAATCAATTCCAACAGATCGTACTTCGACATCGATTATTCACTTCCGCATTGTGTTACTGGAAAGTCTTCGGGAATTTCCGAAGAATTGCGTCAGTACAACACAACATTCTGATTAGTTAATAACCAACTTGACCCATTAGGTCAAAAGACGCTGCTGTAGGTCAAATCTGCAATTGCATCATGGCGGAAGGTGATTTTCATCAAGAGTTTGCGTACGATCCAACAACTTCATCAGTGGAAATAATATGACAATTTTGACTTCGACTGTTCCAACAGACTCAAATGTTTTTTATTCCGTAAATTAAGGTGGTACGTAATTACTGTAAAATCTGTATTAGAAACCGCGGCTTCTATTAAAATGGTACAATCCAATAGAGGGGGTGCTGCTTCTATTAGAGTATCTACACATATGAGAAATGATTTTTTGGTTCTCAATTGTTTAAAAAGAATGGGTGCGACTTCTATTAGGGATGCGGCTTCTAATACAGATTTTACGGTAATATTGTAATAAAATGTGCGTATTTTTTGTGATCATTTCTGTTTCTTCATTGTGAAAATCAATGACGATGCAACTAATTTAGTAATTTGATTTTCCCTCAAAGACGTAATCTGTCACTTGATGAATCAAAATTTTCATTTGCACTCTTTTTTGAGGGGGGTGCTCGGGTAAGCGCCCACCACTACAAAATCGTGATTTTCTGAGTTGAGGCCCCTGGGCGCTAACGCGGTCGAGTACGGTAAAACTTGTTATTCACTAACAAATTTGTGAAATTAAAATACAGTGAAAATGCTCAAGACATCAAAATAATGAAATTAAACAGATTTTACAGTCCATTGATTTGATTATGTATAACGCATATAGTGAGTCTTCCCTGATAGCTAAAATGAATGGGAAGAAACAGTGTCAGTTGGTAATATATGTTCATGTATGATATTGATGGAATAGCAGATGTAGAAATTTAATTTTTTTTGTGGCAGCTCTGAACTTTTCTTTAAACTCAAATACAATAAAAACGCTTTGAATGTTGTATTGAGACTGATGTGAAATCTCTGACTGAGTGAATGAATGAATGAATAAATATATTTTGTTTGTTTCCCAGAGAGAAAAATCTGACATGGAAAAAATGAAAAAAGCTTTGAAACCTGAAGAGTTGGCAGCGACAATGGCCGGACAAAGCTTGCAAGAAAGACACAACAACCTAGAAAAAATGTTTCAAGAACTTTTAGTAGATTACCGGAAAGTGGTGGAGCGATTAGCTAGATCTTAAAAAATAAATTTTCAATTGATTTAAATTGCCTACACTGTATGTGTAATAAGTATGCATACGGGGGAGAATTAAAAAAAAAAAATTCTGATTGACGGCGACAATTCTGAAAAGCTGTTATCTTTTCATAAAAAAGAAAAAACTGAATGGGTTTTGGGCGTTAATTTTTTCTGTCAGTCATTTTGGGATCTGTCTGCTCACCAAAATGATGGTTACCTGGGATGCCCTCGCAGTTCCACTTCTGTGCTTGTATAAATTTAAGAAATATTAGCATGTGAAAGTCAGTCTGTCAATCCCATATTTATTTATAATTTACTATCCATCACAGAATAAATTCCCTACAATATACTTGTTTATTAATATGACATGCTCTGAACTGATTTATTTTCATGCGTCTGTGGTAAATTTTCGAAATATTGTAATTGTCAGATGCTTTTGTGAAATGTTATCATCGAAAATGTCTTTGAATATCAAATCTCAATAATTCCTGGCTGTGGAAATTAAACCATTGACAACGTTGTATAGATTATTTATAAAATTATTGGTTTGGGGTTCACCACGTTCTGTCATAATTCTAAAAATTTACGTAAATTATTGTTATCATTACACTTGCAACATTTGTAAATTGAATATTGTAAATGCATAATAACAGCCAAGGAAAATAGTTGATCACCATCTTCTTTTTCTCTGTTAAAATTTTGCAAATTGCCTTTTCAAACAGTAATGATAGAAATTTGACAGTTTGAATATCACGAAAAATATGGAAATATAAATATGATGGAAGATTGTATCTTTGCATTGTATGTGTGTAGATTGTGAACCAATCTTAACTTGGCCAATTTTCAAAGGTTAACCATGCATTGGTTGTAAGCTAACTTGCTTCAAGTTGTGAAAGGTACCATTTTCAAATGGCCAATCAGTACCAAATTGTGGTATTTCGTGTATATTTCACATGTGTAATTGCCAATTGTTTTGTCGGTATTAATTAATGACAGACAATTATCGATATTTATCAAATATTTTACATTATTATAAAACATGCTGCACAAAATATAACATGCAAGTTAAATAAAATTTACAGTTTTTCTAAAGTCTTTTATTTAGTGATTATTTCATACAAATCCACATATGTCCTAATTTCAAGATTGCTTTAACTTATTTAAGCTCTTTTATCTCTGTGTAACTTGTTCATAAATGATTAATTTTAACTGGGTTTAAATTTCACTGATTTAGCATTTCAGGCATATTCAGTGGGTTATAAATTCACGGTTTTATCATTTAGATAATGTGTTCTAATCCAATTTTTACATATTCACAGGGTTTTAATTAAGCGCATTTTCCAGTCAGCGAAATAAGCAAAATTAAAACTCGGTGAATAATTAACCCTTTTACAGTGCACAGTGACACGACTGAAGTGTTCATAGACGTACGCACACATTCGGTAAACTTATAAAAAAATTGATCTGAGCAAACACAAAGTGCTAACAAACATAGGCCATGCACTGCAGTCAAACCTATAGCCGAATAATTTCGAATAGCATTGTTATAGCAGACAGTGAGGGCGTTAATGAAGACTTTTTTTAAATACTAGTACATCACAACTGTGAGCAATAATGGAAAGAAAATGGGCAATTTAAAAAACAAATACACCAGAGGACAATTTCTCGATGAGTGGCGACTAAGAAAATGCATAAATTTTTTAGTACCGTCATGTTCCTCAGCATAATTCTCACAGGTATAGACTACTTTACGCAAGCCTTTGATAGAGGGCGCAAACACACATGTCATCAGCATAGCTGAGGTTAACGTTTCTACCCATGTAACCAGGCTCAGATCGTACATATAAATATTGAAGAGCATTGGCTACATAGTTCCACCCTGACGAACACCATTGGTTAATTGGGGAAAACGCGACCTGGCCAATTTAATACAATCACTTTGATTGCGATACCAATTAACAAGAGAAGAACGATGGATACAGGAACCTTGCGACCTTGCTTATGAAATAGGGTCAAGCAGTTGACTATCAACACACTACTACCAAGTATTTTATACCTTTGAATAATCTCTTTAAGAATACAAATGCAGAAATCAGTAGAATGTTTTTCTTGAAACTAAACTAATCATCTGTAGTATTCAGCTTTTCATTTTTTTTAAGAATAACGTGCTCCAATAACCTTAGAAATATTGAAGTGATGGCAATAGATCTGTAGTTGTCTTTACTCGTCATAACTTGTTTTTTTATAATAGGAACTATCATTTTTCCATTTGTAAAAGATTATATTGTAATTATTGATATTGAAAAATTATGCATATTTACAACAGTGTTAATTATTATTCAAAAGATACATTAGCATGAAGGCATTAAGAAAATCGCGCGATTGAGAAAATCATGGGATTGAGGAAACCTTTGCTTAGTACAAAGATTTTTGACTCCCATGTGCGAAGCACATAATGGGAGTCTTTGCAGTGTGTGTGTGCACGTGTGTGTGTGCGCGTGCGGTGTGGGTGTGTGTATGTGTGTCCGTCTGTTCCACTGATATCTCAAGAACCATACATCGGTTTTTGATGAAACTTGGTGCATAGATGCTCTGGGCCAATGCGCAGATTTGATTAGGTTTTGGTGAAAATCCGTGCATATTAATTACCTAATTTGCATGATAATTAGCTGATTTTTAGCTGTTCCGTGATTGTTCCACTGATATCTAAACAACCACTCATTGGATTTTGATGAAACTTTGTACATACATGCTCTGAACTAATGCTAGGTTTTGATTAGTTTTTGGTAATAATCCGTGGATACTAATTACCTAATTTGCATAATGATTCGTCAATTTTCGGTTTTTCCACTGATATCTCAAGTACTAATCATCACATTTCAATGAAACTTGGTACATAGATGTCATATGACACTGCACAGACCTGATAGTTTTTATGGTAATATCAGTACATATTAATTACCTAATTTGCATAATTAATTAATTTTCAGCATTTGATATAAGTACTAATCATCACATTTCAATGAAACTTGGTACTTACATTCTCAAGGACTATGCAGAGATTGATTGTTTCCAATAAATATTTGTGCATATTAATCACCTAATTTGCATAATTAGTTAATTTTCAGCTTTTCCACGGGTATCTCGAGTACTAATCATCGCATTTCAATGAAACTTGGTACATAGATTCTTTAGGACTATGCAGAGACCTGATTAGTTTTAGGGCAAATAATTGTGCATATTAATTAACTAATTTGCATAGTTAATTTTCAGCTTTTCTACTGATATCTAAAGTACTAATCATCACATTTCAATGAATCTAGAATTATGCAGACCCAATTAGTTTCCGGTAAATATTTGTGCATATTAATCACCTAATTTGCATAATTAACCAACTTTCACACTGTTATCTCAGGTACTAAATATCACATATCAATGAATGTACATGGATGCTGTAGGACAATAGACAGACCTGGATAATTGTGGGCGAAAATCTGTACATAGTAATTACCTATTTTGCATAATTAACCAATTTTAAGCTTTCACACTGATATCTAAAGTACTAATTATTCCATTTCAATGAAACTTAGTACAAAGATGCTCTAGGACAATGTACAAACCTAATTAGTTTGGGGTAAAAATCTGTTCATATTAATTCCCTAATAAGCATAATAATTCATAATTTTTTGGTTCTAATCACATTTCAATTAAACTTGGAAACATAGATTGTCTGTTACATTGCGCAGACCTCATTAGTTTTACACTCAAATCTGTTCATATTAATTTTCTGATTTGCATAATTAGTTTTCAGCTAAGTAATTTAGAATTATATTTAATGTGTCTCCAATACTCTCAGCACATGGGAGTTCTTTCTAAGCTTTCTTTGATTATAAATTGACTCTGATATTTAGTTTCCACGCGTATTTGGAGCTATCGAAATAATGTGTGGCTGCCAGTTGACACCACCTTTTGACTGCGTGTCAACATTTCGGCCATATATCTTATATATCCATAAATCTTTCTCTGATTTGTCTATTCAAGTTAGCCTGACAAGTTGTCGTAGGTGGCGCCCTTGACTGCTGCGACAACTTGTTAGGCTATCCTCGGGGGCGGAGCTACGTCACGGACGTTCTACGTTGCTACGGCACGCATCACTGTACATGCATTTCTATGGGCTCTGTGCGCGCTGCTGTGGAACGCCGGTTGAGCCGGTGAAAATTGGAGAAAACAATACAAACTCAACTTTGAAGTAATCCCGAACAACCAAATTTATATATGTTACACACGTAGGGCTAATCTTGTAACACTGTTCAGAGGAATCTCAACAATCATCCCAAAGTACCGTTTTCTGCGAGTTTTGGGCCTTTGTTTTCACCGCCGCGGGTTGCCAGACGGTGAAAATGCCCGGATGTCCGCCCCGAGGATCTTGAAGTCTGCGCATAGTATTTATTGTTATCTGATTTGTTTGTTCACGAACTGGGTTGTCTATTAAGTCAGGAGACTGATTAATTGACTGACTAATTAATTAACTACATTCTCATTTAATTAAAACATATTTTACTTCTACATGTATGTCCCGCCATACACGGTGAGCATAAAGGGAACATCAATTCAAACAACATAATGACCCCTAAAGAAAAAGCTCCACAAATGTAGGAGAATGCAATTTACAGTTTTGTTGTATCACTGTTCATTCTCTAGATATTCCACTTTTCATCAGTATTACATAGTCAGCCATCTTGATTTTCAAGCAAAGGATTATGGGTAAAGTATGACATCATAGAATCTGTTGTCAGAAATTGAGAAAATGATTTCATCTATAACTTCAAAAGTTGAACTTTATATTGGATGAAAGTTTAGAAATTGGTAACATACATGTACTGGTGCCATCCATGCTTATAAAATAGTTGTCATGGAAACAGAACTGAAAATATTTATTTTTATGTTTTTCTACGAAATGCTAAAATTTCCTTATAATGTATACAATTTACCAACGTGAGTATGTTATATAGGTGAAATATCACATGTTGAGCACAAAAAGGGGACAAAAAAGTGACATTCTATATTTCACAACTAAAATATTGATTTTTATTTATTTAACAATTTCTTCACTTTATGTGTATTTGTAAAAATCCAATTTCCATTACTATAATTATATACATGAGTAATATGCACAACGAAAATTTGAACTAATTCGCATCAGTATTTCTCATGTTATAGATGAAATAATTTTCTCAATTTCTGACAACAGATTCTATGATGTCATACTTTACCCAGAATCCTTTGCTTGAGAATCAAGATGGCTGACTACATAATAACGATGAAAAGTTGAATATCTAGAGAATGAAAACTGATATAAAAAAAAGTGTAAATTGCATTCTCGTACATTTGTGGAGCTTTTTCTTTAGGGGTCATTATGTTGTTTGGATTGAGGTTCCCTTTAATTAAAATGCAATTCTACGTTCTATTGAATTGCAATTGAGTTTAATTAACTCCAATTAAAACGCAACCCGAAAGTCATGTTTAATCTAAACAACTATATTAAAAGTTAATCAAATGCGTGTTGTCACGTCTGTATGTGTTCCACGGATATCTCAAGAACAAATATAGGATAATGTGCAAGACCTGATTAGTTTTTAGTTGAAATATGTGCATATTAATTAGCCAATTTTAAGTATGTTCACTTGTATCTCAAGGCGCAATTCAACTCATTTTAATGAAACTTGGTGCACAGATGATCCAGGATTAATGTGTAGACCTGATTACTTTTTAGTTGAAATCTGTGCATATTAATTAGCAAATTTTAAGCTTGTTCACTTGTATCTCAAGGCGCAATTCAACTCATTTTAATGAAACTTGGTGCATAGATGATCCAGGATTAATGTGCAGACCTGATTACTTTTTAGTTGAAATATGTGCATATTAATTAGCCAATTTTAAGCTTGTTCACTTGTATCTCAAGGCGCAATTCAACTCATATTAATGAAACTTGGTGCATAGATGATCCAGGATTAATGTTCAGACCTGATTACTTTTTAGTTGAAATCTGTGCATATTAATTAGCCAATTTTAAGCTTGTTCACTTGTATCTCAAGGCACAATTCAACACATTTTAATGAAACTTGGTGCATAGATGATCCAGGATTAATGTGCAGACCTGATTAGTTTTGGGTTGAAATTCTTGCATCTTATTGACCTAATTTGCATATTATTTAACCAATTTTAAGCCTTTACTTTTTCTCAGGAATTGCAGTGAAACGCATTACATAGATGCTCTGCAATAATGTGATGCAGATTAGGACGTGCAACAAGGGCATATGACAAGAGATACGACCAACATGTCAGATGATCATGTGACCTCATAACATGCATAAATGTAATGTCATCATCACCTGGAGAGGACTCCTTCTGTGGGGAGGAAAAACTTGGGGTAATTGTCTTTTGGGGGGGGATGATTCAATTGATTAACGCTAAATTACATCACGCAACATGTAGAATGTTGTATCTGTTATGTACTGACAGCAAACAAGCATCATTTTAGGGATCTCAAATAATCAGCCTTTTGTTATTGTCAAGCTCCATGCAAAGAATCTAAACAAAAATCAAATAATGGCATTTGACAAAATTTGTTAATTCATCATTTATTACTCATGGACAAAACTATCGATAGTTCAACGGCAGTACAATTTTCCATTTCCAAAGCAATTAGTGTTCCTATATGAACAGCTGAAACATTGAGACAATTGCTGTAGGCAAGATGTGGCGGCTTCCGCTTTTTTTTTTTTTCTGAGGAGCGTTCGCATCAGACAATCTGGAGCAGGGGGCATTTAAACTGCAACTTACAAGGACTGCTTTTGATTAGACTACTTGCATAGCTTTTTAAATTTGCTACATTCTCAAAACTCATTGTGGAAAGTTTTTTTCCCCAGGTTCTGGTAATTACTTCGAGCAAATGTCACTACAATAGGCACACATGTGGGGCAAGGGATAGATGTGCATTCCTAGAGCATACGACAGATCAAAATGCAGCAGCATCATTTCATATTCAGTTTATCATTATAGATAAAATGACAGCACTTATTTGCCTTTTAATGAAAGGCATGTGCAGATTAGTGAACGAGAGTTGCCTCCCCCCACCCACACATTTTGCCTTTCTATAAATTCTCTTTCACCATAAAACAAAACTACATTTGACATCAGATATAGCGAAACAATATTTTTAAGAAATTCACTTTGTGCATTTCAACACTGAACTCTAAATATTTTTGACCTAATACACACAAGACAGACTATAACAAGAGACCTTTTCAATATGAAAACATTTTTATTGTTCATGTTGTAACAATTTGTATTACGCCAATTCATCGGGTGACTAGTTCAATTAATGGCTGCTGATGACCAAAGCAAGGTGGAATGGAATATGATCAGATTAGTTTCCTGATACCAGTATAAAACACTGCATTGTAATCTGAAAAAAAAAAATCAAATGTTCAATAAAGATTGAAGGTACATAGAGCACCAGTTTTCACATACAATTAGTTTCAAACAATTCATTGTGTGAAGCGTGGTGCTTTTAACTTTGATGTCAAATGACACTAGCTTTAGAGTTAACCATCAAACCCATTGAAGTTGGACATCCAGGCAATGCCCTGGGCTCTCTGGAATTTGCTAGGTAATAATAAATTTACTAATCAAGAAAAAAATGTATTAGTAAACTTTGTCTGGAAACTGCGGAGTATTTTCCCGCGACCGAGCACAACGGGGAAGAGAGAAGGAGAGGGAGCTGTCCCCTCTGTCGTCCGCCGAAAACAAGAACAGCATGCTGAAAATGGTGCTTGCTGGTAACAACCTGAGCTCTAATTTTGTGTGTAATTTCATGACATCAAATTAGGCAGTCTGCTCCACAAAATGTACCATTTATGATGGTACAACAAAACATCACAACAAAATATGCAATGTAGACACCAGAACCTTTATTTGAATAACTCAGTATTAATTAAACATTCATGATAAACTCGCATTGTTAACAGTGGGGAAAATAGTCATCATTCAAAAGTTCACTGCCTAGAACACAAGTCATCCTGTGAATAAATTTTCACGGGAAATTTCTCAGAAAAAAAACTCTATGCCAATCAATATTATTATGAAGTAATCTCCCGTGCTCATCATGCAAACCCGCATGTTGACGTTTATGACGACACAAAATGACTATTATTTTCATCGAAATTTCTGAATTAAAGTGAAAAAGTAACTTTTGGTCTTGTAACTCGATCTCAATGCTAAGAATGCCTAAGAATGTTACACAAATTATAGTATTTTTCGATCGATTCGCTAACATTGTCGCACCTTCCATTAGCTGTGGAATCATAGCCCTATGTTGCCGACCGCATTATTTACGTGACATGTTCGACATACAACCACAGGGGGCCCAGAAACTATAATCAACGGTATTACGCAGTCTTTATGAGCGCGCGGGGGGGGGGGGGGGGGGGGGGGTAATCGGCTGGTATCTAGTGTAAGAAATAGACAAGGGATGAAGGCTCCAGCCAGCTCACATGTTTTAAACTCGAAAAAACAGACGAAAAGAATGAAAAATAAAATATAAAAAAAATACCAGGTTGAAGAATATTAGTTGCTTCTTCAAATTTCGCCAAAGCCCTACCTACATTTTACCGATATCTGCAGAATAAATCAAGAAAACTACACAAATTGACTCCATTTAGGAATTCCTAACTGTTTGCCCGAACGCACAGCACAGTTGGAGGCGTGGCCTGTTCAGCATTTGTCAACAACCAATCACAAGACTGGTTACGAACCACATCCAGGTCACGACTTGGTTAGCCTTGCTCAACTGGTTTGTACAGTTGATTGTAGTTCCTGGGCTCCCTGTGATACAACAACAAAAATAAAAACAAGACGTCCGAATGAAATTGGTAGGGCAAAATTAGATTGTATGTCGCACCAAAGAGCTACGGAACCGCAGCTAACCTTCCATTATTTCTGAAATCGTGCTGCAGTACGATCAACTTTCCGTTTCTTGGTGCTGTCAGGGTTAGGACACCCATGGGTTTCTGGTTCTGAACACGATTTAGCGGTTTCTCCATCTCGTCGTGAAAAATACTCGTCGAGCAGTTGTCTGCTCCTTTTTGACGTAGTCTCCATTTTCAATAAATAAACAAATCACGTGTTTGATAAGGGCGACATGAAACCGTCCCATACTGAGAGTAAAGTTGCGGGATATCTTGAAACACATGTCGACTAAACTATGCATGTGCGATGACACCAAAATAAATTTAGAGTGGGAAAAGTACATTCAGTGGCAGTTCCGTGTTGATCGCGATCACCATGTAACAATTGTTGCAATCTTAGAAGTAACGGGACATTGTTAAAATAGCAATCACTCAAACCGCAACACGCGTGATGATCACAGTCGAGTCTTGACAATTAAATGAGGGCGATTTGCGAGGGTATTTTGTACAAAATGTGTTCGTAAATCCTACTAATAGATATTTATTTTGTTCGTAAATCTTGTCCAAATTTCGAAATTTACGACATTTGCGAGCGACAGCGAGAGCACAGATGCCTCATTCCCAAGTTCTTTTGCTTTATTAGGGACAGCTTTCAAATAGTCGCGCATGTAAACAGATTCATGTATTGTATACTAGATTTTACATTGTATGCTAGTGCACTTGTCAATAAAAACAAATAGTATCTTTCTAAAACTACAGTAAACTAATTTTTCTACTTTTTGAGCATATTCACGGATTTTTAAAGGGGCACTTTTAGTTAGGCCTAATGTCACAACAAATTTACTTTCTGGATTAAAATTACAATGGATAAACAAAACATAAATTAACATTGTAAACATAGACAATAGTGTCCCATGATTCTTTGGTGCAATCCCTGGGTTTAGAAGGTTTCCCTTTAAGTTAACAAATTTGCTAAGGAAACCACAAGTTCTATTATTTCAATGCTACATGGATTTAATTTATTGAATTTTACTTGGCAAAAAAAACAAAACATTGAATAATTATTGGATTTACAGAAGTTTCATTTTTATACCTCAACATTTGATTACGTTCAACCATTTTTTTTTTTTTAACTAATGACAACTGCTTTAATTTTTTCGAAATAGAGAAAATTCTATTGTTAATTTATGCACCCAGAAAGTATCTGACATTTAGGTACCAGGATACGTTGTCTTGATATTTTGAAGTGGGACCTTTCACAGTTATGTACATTGAGATATGTCAGTTACCCTTCTGTTGTGGACATGGATAGCTCTCAGGAGCAACTAATCCGATCATGGATAGACCCAAACAGAAATATCCCACATTGAATGAAAAAGTCCTCAAAAGAAAGGAATATTAATACGAAACATGAGAAAATATGAAGTGGAAATTTGGAAAATTTATAGAAAAAAAATACAGAATAAAATGGATTAAAGTGGGATAATTCTGAAAGTGCCTTGTCTCACCATAACGCATCTGATTTTGTCATCATTGAGCAAGTCCATATTTATCAACAGTGGTAACTATTGACTAGTGCATGTGCGAGTGATGTCTAGCTAAATTTGATTGTTGTCTCGCATTGATCTACAAATTAATGTTTTGTTTGGTGGGGTAAGGCTATCTGCCTCCAACATAGTCCAATCATTTGGGCACAGGAGCTTGAAAGCTCAAACCACTAGTCATGATTTTTCAACATCTTTACATCAATATTATGTTTAGTTTTTTTTACAACACCTGGTTATTCATAAACATTTTCAATTTAATCAAAGCATATTTTTATATATTCCAAATGTTAAACATTAAATTGCCTCTTAAACTGAAAATATTTATTTACAAATTCAACTGCCACAAGACTCGTCTAAAGACCCTTGGATGGTTGACTATTTACAGTTTGAAGAAAAGGTACATACGTTCCCACATCATGTAGATTTATCTTCTAGTTTTCCAATATAAATTGCAGCCATAATTCTATGTCAGAATGTGTCAGCATCTGAACTGACAGCATGCGTTACCTGTACAGGTAAAAACCAAAATTAGTGGAAGAACGTGTACAAAATGAAACATGTCTACGGATCTCAATTTAGCAGACATCAGAAGATGCATATAATGTTGACAGATTCAAAAAAATAAAGCAATAAATAAAGAGTAGATTATAATCTGTTGCAATTGTCCAGTTTACCCCTTGGGTTAAGTCGTAATCAATAGGTAACATCATCGCAACAGTTGATTCAAACCTAAACCGAGTCATAGTTGATTTAAAAATTAAGTGACATTTCTAAGAATACCAGGGTTCTCCCAGTTTTGTTTTAGATAAAAAATTTAGCATAACAATGAATACAATAAAGGCGATTAACTTGGTTATGCAAATTGCTGATACTATTATTCCAAGGATAACACTGAATACTAAATTCCCTACATCTGTGATATGGGAAAATCTGATTATCATTAAAATCCTAATACTAAACTAAGCCCAACCCTATGACCGAAATGTAGCAATTTAGCATGAGCAAATGTACTGATTAGAAACCCACCCTTGGGTAAGTGGGAACAAATTTGCTGTAGAATTTTGCAAACAAAGGAGACCCTACAAAATTATGTCATTAAACTTTGCAATTTTAGCCTTCATGGAACAACAGTGTCATTGACTATTATATTTACTTTAGTCAGTAAACTTGTGAAAATAGTAGGTCTAAAGTGCTGCATGAAAATGGGTGAATCGAAAAAAAAATTCTTATTATTTTGTATGTGAACAGAAAGACAAACTTGCCATCTATTCTAAGCCATCAAAACGCCTCGCTGGGGGAAGCCGCTCAGTTGCCAACATCGAGCGCGACAACAGCCTGATGCAGTGGTTTGAAAACCAACTGCAAAATTGGAATGGTGCAACCGGGAAGCAGTTACAACATCAAGCACGTAGAGTTTCTGACTGAGTTTTAAAGCTTGGATGGCTGGTTACGTTGTTTCAAGCATCACCATGCGTTGTCATCTCAAGAGAATGTCAATCGGATAGAAATTGACAACAGACTGAATAGAAAATCATGCTCCTTCGTAGTTGCATCATTTGACCCACTTTCTGACATCTGCAATATGGACGAAACACCACTCCGTTTCAACATGCCAGGCAACCGGACACTGGAGCAAGAAGGTGCTAAGACTGCACGTCAAGACAACCAACCATCAAGAATGAGTTCATGGTTGTTTTGACTGCGTCTGCAGTATCCAAAGTCAAGTGTGCAAGTTTAAGAACAATCTAAAGGTTACATTGATGAATCAGGTAAATAGTCATTTCGAGAAAATGCTAAATTTATTTCATCTTGTGTTTTACAGGCAATGACTGCGTTACCATTTCGAGTGCACCCTATTTTATTCTAGCCACACTGCAAGTGTTTTCTCAATGTTGTCTTGTGAGTCGACTTGGAAGAGACTATGAATACTACTTAGAATATCTATGTCGTTGCATTTTTTTACCGGCATTCCACAAGGCGATTTTTTTAGGTTGCCTTGACTATATTCGCAAGACGTTTCCACGCTGAGATGATAATATATGGCTATTCGTTTGGGGATTCTAGTTTTGTTCATTTGACAGTCAAAGTAAAGGCTGCACTCAGAGAAAAACAGACATTGTACCGATTTCAAGAGGATTAACTGCAATTCTGCAACCTCTTGACATTGACGTGAATAAGCCAGTGAAGACAGCAATGCACGATTTGTGGGATGTCTGGATGGATGAAAGATGGTCTTGCAGAGTTCACCCCATCTGGAAAAAGGAAGTGTCCAAGTAGAGATTTGATCATAGACTGGGTTGACAAACTCTGGAAAGGTATGTCAGAAGACAGCACGGCGATCATTTTTGAAACCAGGCGTCTCCAACAACTTGGACGGAACTCAAGACTACCTTATTTACGATGACCTGAAGACTGATGATGAAGACATCGACTTGAACGATATTAACGATGTGTCGCATACGACTTGTTTACCACTTCCGTGTGACTGAGAGTGTTCTAGAACCGTACTGTGTCTGGGTGGAATTTTTGGAAGCTGGTTGAATAGGTAATAGGACACTGTAGAAAGCAATAGAAGGTAATGGAACATTCTAGAAATTTGTAGTAAATTCCAGACTCGTTATGTATACTGATGTAATGGTCTATTTATAGACAGTGTGGGTGTATATAGGGGAGTTGTTCAGCACTGAGATCAGATCGGAGATCTCGCTGAATTGTATTGGAGTTTAAGTATCTAGTTATTGGAGTAGTGGAGTTTTACCGCGTTATTGTACTTGATGTTTGCAGAGCATAATAATACCAGTACCAGTTGAAACCTCATCTGTTGGCTCCGTGTTCGTATTTTATCATCGCCGCCAGGGAAGTCTTTCTGTTACTGTTGCCATTTTGGTATTTGAACCATCACACCTGTACTATACCAATTACGGTAATATTACGTTGCGTGTGACACGATGCTATTTGACAGTTACAGCAATAAATGAACATTCCACAATGATGTCCTGCAGATCGAGAGCCTGTTTCTCACTGCGTTTTAGTCACTACATGGATACCTTCCATGGTCATAAGGATTAGAAACGAACCAAACCAAACTGCTGCCACCACATCCTCCAAAAAAATGTGCTGTATACCATATTACTCTGTTTTTACAATTTTAATCATGTTTTAATTGTGTGGAATATTCTGTGAAGTTGCATGTGTGATAAACGCCAACAAATCTTGATAAAACGCCCCCAAAATCTGAGCATCCATATTTACCATATGCCCCTATTCCAACCCACACCCCAACTTCATAGTTTTAAAACTAATTATTGAAGTTTCAGCATTGTAATAAAAAACGCAGTTAGTAATAGGATTTTAACTGTACCTTTCAACATTTAACAGTCCTTTTCCAATATCATTTTGAAGCTCTGAATTTCTTATCTGGTGAATGGATCCGGTGTGGAGGTACTTAATTAAAAAATAAACACTAATTACAGTTCTGTGCAATACAGTCACTTATTACGTTACTAGGTACACCAACAAGCATCAAGAAAGTCAGGGGGGGACTCCCTTGGCATGGGAAGCAAACTAATGCTTGGCATAATGTAGTTTTTACTAAGATTAGGCAACAATATGGACATCAGCCTTCAGATCTCATAATCGTAACTGTCACTGGCGTGGTACAACACTAATGAAGAGGCAAAATGATACTAGTTGAGGGACTTTCCGATCAAGAAAAAACAAGTAAACAAAACAAAAACCATTTTGGAGACCAGAAAAAGAAATTCAGTGAATTTTGAAAGTTTAGAATAGAAAAATAAACTTGTTTTGCAAAATCATTTTGTGATGTACCACATAATGCCTCCAGCATAGAGGTTATAATCATAAGGCATCATTATCCTGTCTAATTGAAGGTCAAGTTTCAGCTTGTCAATTTTTCACCTTTAGATGCTTGCTTTCTAGTTGACAATTCTCTAATAATTTAGTTTTGTAAGTTCTATCTATACAATATGGGTGTGGCTAATTACTGGTGCCAAGTTTGGAAAGCCAACTGTAACCTGGGCACCATGAGTACAGTGGTTGTGCATATGTGAATATGCATTGAATAATACATATACAAGGTTATTCACAAGAATATCGCATGCTCCGTACTGCCATAGTATATACTTTGAGATTTAATCTTGTGTCTGAATGCAACCTAGAATGTGTCAATTCATACAAGGGTAAATTTGAATGTGTAAATGAGTATACCTCGTTACTGAACACCAATTCTATTGTTAGATATATACATTTAGACAAGAATGCAATCATTTAATGTTTTATATTCTCATCTAATGTAGAATACTTCATTTTAGCTGGAATTAATTTTCACTGAAAAAAACGTTTTTGATGTTGCGTGGAATTTATTTTTACCGATTTTTGACGAGTTGAATGTAAAATATAAGAAAAAGGGTATATTCGCTGAATTTTATTTTCACTGAATTATTCTTTCAGCGAAAATAGCGAGAAAAATTAATTCCAAGCGAAAATAGAGTATTTTACAGTATATACCTTTTCAGTTAAATGCAATGCTAATGAAAGACTGATAATATAAACTAGTCTTACCCATACTATATTTCTCTACAGTTGTCTGTATAATGTTTGTTCAAATGTTGAACGAGGAATTTCTTTAAATACACATCAGGCTAATATAGCAGCGTCAGCTTCAGTTAAGTCATGCCACTATGTTTGTTGAGAAAGTTGCCTTTGCAGTTAAGTACATCAACCAGTTATGAAAATCATTTCATCAATTTTGATCTTCATTATTACAAACTAGTGCGTTGTCACTGGAGTGTTTCATGGCAGTTTTCATCCATACGAGTAATACGGAAGATCTTAGCAACAAGAAAAATATTATTGTTAACTTCAAATTTAAGTACCGTTAAAGAAAAGTGATTACAGAAAGAATACATGTATGATGTACTGCCTTCAGATCTCATAATCGTAACTGTCACTGGCGTGGTCCAACACAAATGAAGAAGCAAAATGATACTAGTAGAGGGACTTAACGGTTAAGAAAAAAAAAATTATAACGAGTAAACAAAACAAAATTTTGGAGACCAGAAAAAGAAATTTAGTGAATTTTGAAAGTTCAGAATAGGAAAAAAAAGTAGTCTTGCAAAATCATTTTGTGATGTACCACATAATGCCTCCAGCATAGAGGTTATAATCATTAGGCATCATTATCCTGTTTAATTGAAGGTTGAGTTTCAGCTTGTTCAGTCTATTATTCACCTTTAGATGCTTGCTTTTAGTTGACAATCCTCTCATTTAGTTTTACAAGTTCTATCTATACACTATGGGTGTGGCTAATTACTGGCGCCAAGTTTGGAAAGCCAACTGTAACCTGGGCACCAAGTCTGACGAGCACAGTGGTTGTGCACATGTGAACATGCATCGAATACCGGGCAATACATATACAAGGTTATTCACAAGAATATTGCATGAAGGCAGTATATGGAGGTGGATGTGCTTCGTACTGCCATAGTATATACTTTGTGATAACCAGTGTTCCCTCTAATTTTCGCTCAATTTCCTCAGATTCATCTGTAGTTTCTCAGTGAAATTTTGTCTTTGAGAAACTTTCCATGCATTTTGTATGCAGAAAAAACATTTCAAGGGGAGACTGGGTAAATTTTCACAGTATTTTCAAGATTCAAAAAAATTAACGGGAACAGTGGTGATAACCTTATTATACATCTATTTTTTACTTGTAATGAGAGATTACAGTCTGAAATGACAATGAAGGAACGTGTCTGAATGGAACCTAGAATGCGTCAGTTCATACAAGGGAAAATTTGAATGAGTATGCCTTGTTACTGAACACCAATTCTATTGTTAGATATATATATATATTTAGACAAGAATGCAATCATTTAATGTTTTGTATTTCCTTCTATAAACCTTTGCAGTTAAATACAGTGATAATGAAAGACTAATAAAGATAAAATAAACTAGCTCTTACCCATACTATATTTTTCAACAGTCTGTATTATGTTTGTTCAAGTGTTGAACCTGGAATATCTTTAAATACTTGTCAGCATAATAGAGCAGCGTCTGCTTCAGTTAAGTCATACCACTTTGCTTGTTGAGAAGGTTGCCTTTGCAGTTAAGTACATCAACCAGTTATGAAAATCATTTCATCAATTTTGATCTTCATTATTACAAACTAGTGCATTGTCACTGGAGTGTTTCACAGCAGTTTTCATCCATACGAGTAATACCGAAAATCTTTGCAAAAAGAAAAATGTTATTGTTAACTCTTTAAATTTAAGTAAAGAAAATGATCATAAAAAGAATACATGTACTGCCTTCAGATCTCATAATCGTAACCGTCATCGGCGTGGTCCAACACACGACTAAATGAGCAAAGCATCAAAATAAATTCAAAAATACTGCAAACAATTTAAACAAACTGAATTGGAAATGTGAATAAATTAAATACAGCCTAGAAACAATATTAAATTTATTAAAAAGGTAAGAAATAAACTGAAACTTTTAAAACAAAAAAAAATAGTTTTGTGAATTTGAACATAGATTTTTAAGTAAAGAAAAAGAAGCAACGCAAATTAAAAATGAAAGCCATTGCGATGAACCACATAATGCCTCCAGCAATGAGGTTATAATCATTAGGCAACAAGACATTACAAAATACAGTTATCGTAATGCAATAAAATATTTGCCACATTTCATACTAGCACATCTCTCCCCATATTACAAATAAGCATACAAACCAAAAATTGCAAGCTCAATCATTCAATAAGACCAACCCGATGCCATAATTACCTAATCACATGCACCATTAACTTTGAGTTCAAATAAAAAGCTTTATTTCAAAATGATTCCAAAATATCAATACAGTAGCCAATAGCAAATAATGTTCATTTTATCCAAAATTTACAAAAAAATACACAATTTTTGGGGGAAAAATGATGGTATCCACAAGGTTAAACTAAACGGCAAATACAGTAGTT
This sequence comes from Saccoglossus kowalevskii, assembly GCF_978046115.1. NCBI lineage: Eukaryota > Metazoa > Hemichordata > Enteropneusta > Harrimaniidae > Saccoglossus > Saccoglossus kowalevskii. The sequence goes on along the minus strand of NC_140661.1, from coordinate 21,743,672 downwards.
TTTTTTTTTTAGTTAAAGAATTTTATTGGAATATATCATAGATGAAAAGGCAGAAATATACAATTTGCTGCCAGACACAAGTCACTATTTTTGAACAAGCATAATTAAAGTGACCTGTCACAGTATCTTACTTACCAGACATTTCCACCTCTTGTGCACAGGGATGTATATAAAAGGAACAAACGTTTCCAAAAGATGACTGGTTGGATCTGCAAGACTAAACACAAAATTATTAAAATTAGAATGTTAACAAATCACTTATTGTCAACACATTTAACTTCAACACATTCAAATAAAATTTGTATATAATGGCATACTGTCGCCAAAAGACTGTCCCATGGTACAATTCAGGCCTAGTCTTTTGGTAAATGATAGACTAGCTAGAAATGGCTCTTCTGAACACTGCAAGAGCAGAGCAACAAGAGCCATAATTCAAACAGATGTGTTTTTTCTCCACAAAAAAGAAACTGGTCAATATCAGTATGCATGACACAAATATGACTTTTACATGTAATTTAACACTTGCATTCTTGTTCAGATTGCGAAATAACATGGTAAAACAGGACTAAACACAAGCACTATTGATACAGTTTAATAGGAAAAACAACACTAATGCACAATTCAACTAACTCCATAAATCAAATTCGACATAAATTAAGCTCGTCGAAAATGGGTATCAATTAAAAAAAAACTGCATTTGCAAAAATTCTTGACCAGATCAAAGAAAACTAATCAGAATATCTTGTACAGAACAATCTTTAAATTTCAACGTTGTGCATTTTAAAAACTATCATTTTTCAAAACTTATTTGAACGAGATTAGAATTTTTTGGTTTAACAGTATTGAATTTACTAAAATTAATCTTTCTAAGATTGACCTACCACCACCACGACTTGAAAACTTTGTTCAGAGAGAGGGTGGAATGTTAAAATGAAGAGACAACATCCATAGTGCACATGTTTTAATTATCTGTGACCCCCCCCCCCCCCCAATACATTGGGTGGTCACAATACACATAATTGTACTAAAAGCCAAGTACAGTGGCCCCTCGCTAAGTCGCGGGTGTCGGGATCCAAGCAAAAACCGCGACTTATCGAGGGCCGCGACTTACCGAGGGACCTCGTGAAAGAGGGAGATCGTGCATTGAAAAACTAATAAAAAGCGAGTTTTATAGAGGTATACCAAAATGGGACCGGCCGAGAAGCACGTATGATCACTACTCGACACCCCTGTTGACACCTTGAGTAAGGCCGCCGTCACCCATTGAATCTAAGCAATTGACGGACAGTAGGTGTTAAGTTGCCTTTTTAACGGTTAGTTAAAAACACTATGCAACAAAACATTAGTCTTTGTACTTCAAAACACAATAGAAATTTTGGGAGCCATCAAAGTACCCGCAACTTAGCCGAATCGCGACTTACCGAGGGGTCACTGTATGTACATGTCAAGACTGTCATTCCAATGAACCACAACTGAAACTCAAATGTTGATCCTAGCAGGTGTCCGGTGTATCACAGAAATTAAAACTCTCTGCATGTATCATCTTGCAACAAGACATGATTATATTCCACCACTGCTCTGGTAAACAGTCAGAATATTTATAGCCTCAACTCATTAATACATGTACAGCAAATAGTGATGTCGTGGTGCATGAGCCTCCGTAAAGTAAGTCAAAATACTGCTATTCTATCAATTTCATCATTTTTTGTTATAATATAGACTACTACAGTAGAATATTAAGCACTAATTTAAAGCTACAGCTGGTTATGACCTAGACAGCAATGAAGTGCCATACATAGTTTTCAATGTACCCAAGTATGGCAGTTAATGTTACAGTATGAACTAGCTTCACAGTTAATGTATACATTTGTAATTTACAAGCATGAAATGCGAGTCGATGGGCTTTTATGTTGCAAGAAGCCCAATGCTGGCTCAGCTGAAATTTTGATGCAAGCAGCCTAATGCATTTTATACTCTAATCTTAATGTAGTTAACGTTCATGCTAAATATAATGCAGGCCATCAATAACTTGAACATGATACCCCACCTACATGCATGTTCATACTTTAGTATCCTGGATCATAGGTCGCCAACTATACTTTAAACACAAGTTACTGACACTGGAATTCTCCAAAACTTTGTACTGAAGGATCTTCGCATGTTTTTACTAGCACATGCACTTACCCCAGGGACATTCACAGGCACATCTCCGGTCAAAAAAGCTCACTTTTCTAATTCAGTATACAATAAACACAAACAAATTCTGATTGAGCTAAGCAAATACAGTAGTATAACCCATTTTTGTCCAGCTTTTAACTATTAACAAACACCCAAACCATCGTATTAAATTCAAAAGGATCCATTTGTATTAAAGAAGTTTAGAAAAAATTGCAGAAAAATCTGGTGAAATATACAACACCCTCCGTTGAAATATCGTACAGTAGCTTATTTTACTGTGATACGACTCTGGGTTGTCTGTACTAAACTTCCACTACAGATAAAATAATTTGTTAGAAAATTACACCCAACCCACCCAAGGTTTGAGACGTTGCGAGGCGGATAGTTTCCGTGCCGTCCCCCATTTACAGATAGTTGTTAAAATTACTGAACAAAAACAAAAGGAAAATTTAGTCAAGGCATCCGCGGCGTGGCCCAAATGTCTTCATGACCTCGTGCCACACAAACGGGTCTTCCACGGAAAGTTCGATGTCGACCAGAGACGCATTTCGGCGAAGCTACACCAGTTAACAGTACGATGTGACGGACATCGTCAGTGGGCATGTGTCAATGAGAAGCCTAAACAGAAACTGACCCACCACTGTCCCGTCTGGCGTCACTTGGATGCAAGTTGGATTGAGACTACACGCGGACGTAACGGTAATTTTCGTGCGAAATTAAAGTTTTCTTCACCAAATTAAACAAACATTGGAACATCAGATTCATATGAATTTACGAGAGGAAGCCCCGGACAGCAACTAGCAAATTAAACACGAAATATTTAAAGAATTTGAGGAACGCACACACAGTACCTGCAGAACGCCATTTTGAGACTTCAATGAACTTTGTTCGGCGCGTTGCTTTGATTTATACTACCGTGTATTAATCCGCGAACAAATTATTAACGTTACAGCTGTTGAAATAGGAGCGTTGCACATTATTGACATTGTTATTATCGACTAGTTTTAACTTAATTTTAAAATTAATTTAGTGACAGTTATCGTCAATACACAGTGAATACATAAGATAATAAACAACGACGCACTATATTTTTAGGAGCGGTACAATTTCTAAAGAAGGTGCTGTTCGGCACTTCCGGTACCACTTCTGTGTATGTATTTTGACACTGTACTGATTTTACTACTTCCTTTTCAAAATGTCAAAATCTGCCAAAAAGCAAGTGGATGACTGCAAAGAACATGGACAAGAAGAACTTGATCTCAGTGAAAGAAACATTACAAACATAATGGACGTGCCGGGACTACGTAAGTTCGAAAAGATAACACCTATATTTTCTAAGTTCTTGTAAGATGTCTATATTATAGCCTGGCTACCTTCTAATTTCGCGAGTAATTTCGGTCCTTTCCACTATGAAAGGGCCGAAGGACACACGAAATAATAGGAAGGGAACCAGACTAGTAAGTTATATTTTTCGACTGCAAGCAAACTATATCGCTGACGGAACTATATATCGTTCTCACAATTTAAAAGGACGCGACTCCTTATCGTTCGTTGGAATGACAAAACAGTGAAAGAAATATAATATTTGGCCATACTTAGTTTTATTTAATTTATTAAAACCCATTGTTGTGTTAAAGTTCGTTCTACTGCAGGCAGATTAAAGCCTATCCCATATATCTGCATATATACAGCTTCAGAGTTATGGGAACCAGAACTAAAAATTGGTGAAGTTAACTGAAGTAGACATGTATTATTTATTAATTATATTTAATTCATGTTGATTGTTTTTAAGGGACAATGTAGATGATTTTGAAGGGAGTTATGAAGGAATAGGTGGTAACGCAAGACTTTGGGAGTGAGAGGATCCATTGATCCATTGAAATTCAAAGGATCCTCTCAGTGGAAGTGTGTGTAGATGTAGATCTGTAGACCTCTTCAAAATTTGTCAGTGTCAACAACATTGATCCATTGAAATTCAAAGGATCCTCTCAGTGGAAGTGTGTGTAGATGTAGATTTGTAGACTTTTTCAAAATTTGTCAGTGTGAACAACATTACCTATCCCCACTAGATCGACCACGTTGCTGTCAAGAATGCGTTGTTGAATACATTTGAATGACCTGAATCATGCACACAACATGGTAATATAACTTTATTGAGGTTATGACATAGACATATCTCATGAATATTATTTTAAAGTGCAATTATTAATAGAAAGCATTTATTATGAAACTCAAGAATCATGTATATGTTCCAGACTCCATGCGTCCAGTTGCATACACACATAGGAGAGACCAACTGACTAAATCTTGGGACTAAAAGTGACGACTAAACTTGCTAAGAATATACAAATCTTGCACCATTTTAACTTTGATTTCTCAGTATAATAACCAAAAAAGTATATATGCATTTTAGCCCATGAATATAAATCAATTGATCACAAAAGCCGAAAGTGCAAGTTGCAGAATAACAGAAGTAACAGAGAGACTCATCGTCAATTAATGTTTTCTTGAAAATAAAGTACCTAGATGTGCTTATGTGCAAGTTGCAGATCAACAAAAGTACCGGTGATACAGAGACTCGCTGTCAGTCAATTTTTTTCTTGCGAACAAAGTGATTATTTTGCTTGTCCATATCAGAAATGACACACCAAGATGAATAGTTATAAAATTAGAATGTACAAGTAATATTAAATCATTCGTATGGTTAATGAATATAATCTTGTCATGGGTAGTCCCAAATAATGCTTATTGCTTAGTTTGAGCAAACTGTTCACACACACACTTCATTTATAGCCTGTACAAAGGGTTTAGACCAGGTCTTAATAATGGCCATGTTAAGGAGCTGTGAACATGTGAAATTATAATAGAACTCATTGTTTTCCTGGCAAATTCATAAACTTAATATCATGTGACTATACTAATTCAAAACATCAAAATAATGAAATTACATGTAAAAGCCAGTGAAAATAAATAGTTTTACAGCATTATCCTCAGGGCTGATCCTCACCTATCGATGTCCATGTATTTCAGTTCAATTTGGTCACTTACTATTAAGTGATCTACTGTCATTAGATAAAAACAAATTGAGCAAAGTCTAACCTTCAAACGGCAACTATGGGCTATGTGTCATTTTCAAGGGGGTCTTTGTGTTAAGATACTGAACCATAAAAAATTCAGCTGATCCTACATGTATACTTACTATGAATATAGATACATGTATGTAGCCTGACTCCTGCAGAAATAGTACTGTAGAATCTGTATTAGAAGGCACATCCCTAATAGACAAGATGCACCCATTCTTTTTGAACAATTGAGACGCAAAAATTTTTTGACTCCCGTGTGCGATGCACAAAAAGGGAGTCTTTGCAGTTAGTGTGTGTGTGTGTGTGTCTGTGTGTGTGTCTGTTCCACTGATATCTCAAGAACCATACATTGATTTATCATTTTTGATGAAACTTGGTGCATAGATGCTCTGGGCCAATGTGCAGATTTGATTAGGTTTTGGAAAAAATTCATGCATATTAATTACCTAATTTGCATGATAATTAGCTGATTTTTAGCTGTTGCATGACTGTTTCACTGATATCTAAAGAACCACTCATTGGATTTTGATGAAACTTGGCACATAGATGCTCCAAACTAATGCGCAGATTTGATTAGTTTTGGGTAAAAATCTGTACAATATTAATTACCTAATTTGCATAATGATTAATCAATTTTGGCTTTTCCACTGATATCTCAATTACTAATCATCACATTTCAATAAAACTTGGTACATAGATGTCATAGGACACTGCACAGACCTGATAGTTTTTAGGGTAATATGAGTACATATTAATTACCTAATTTGCATAATTAATTAATTTTCAGCTTTTGATATTTCAAGTAGTAATCATCACATTTCAATGACACTTGGTACATACTGTGGAATACTTTATTTTCGCTGGAATTAATTTTCGCTGAAATGCTTTTTGGGCGTTTTGTATGGAATTTATTTTCACTGATTTTTGATGAGTTTAATGTGAAATATAGGGAAAAAAGTATATTGGCTGGATTTTACTTTCACAGAATCATCCCTTCAGCTAAAGTAGCGAAAATAAATTCCAAGCGAAAATATAGTATTCTACAGTAGTTACTTAAGGACTGTGCAGACCCCTGATTAGTTTTGGGGTAAATGTTTGTGCATATTAATTACCTTATTAGCATACTTAGTTAATTTTCAGCTTTTTGCCTGATATCTCAAGTACTAATCATCATATTTTAAATTATTGAGACTTGCTACATAGATCTTCTAGGACTATGCAGAGACCTGATTAGTTTTAATTGGATATTAATTACCTGATTTGAATAATGTTCCACTGATATATAAAGAACCACGAATTGGATTTTAATGAAACTTTTAAAGAGAACTATGCAGAGACCCAATTAGTTTTTGGTAAATATTTATGCTATTAATCACCTAATTAACATAATTAATTAACACTGATATCTCAATTACTGATCATCACATTTGAATAAAATTTGGTACATAAATGCTCTAGGACAATAGGCAGGCCTGATTAATTTTGGGTTAAAATTTGTTCATATTAATTCTCTAGTTAGCATAATAATTCATAATTTTTTTGTTCTGTTCTGTTCATATTAGTTACCTGATTTACATAATTAGTTTTCAGCTTTTCCATCAATATCTCATGTACAAGTAATTTTGAATTAATTTTTAATGTGTCTTCAATACTCTCAGCACACGGGAGTTCTTTCTAAGCTTTCTTTGATTCATATGTGTAGATGCTCTATTAGAAGCCGCATCCTATCTGTTGCATTGTACCATTTTAATAGAAGCTGCAGCGTTTAATACAGATTTTACAGTAGTTGCCTAGAACAACAACTTCTTGTATTCATTTATGTTTTACAAATTGAAAATGAAAACCCTTTGAATATGATAGAAAATTCATAAATGATATCAATGTTATGAATGTACATCAAAATGTATTTTTTATTGAATCAACAATCATATAATATACCCCGATATATTTTTTCAAGACTAAATCCCTTTTAATTCATGAGAGTCAAACTTTTGCTTGTCTTTGAAAAATGGTAAAATTTTGTAGCAGTGAAAATTTGATTGGAGTCCTATGACAGCAACTTTTGCAAAATTTTGTCTTCGTGAATGACATAAAATTATCAAATTGCAAAAATTATGCATTTTGAATACGTCAGTTGCTATGTCACTGAAAGGCATGTGTGCTCATTATAGGCATAGATAATGATTAACTTTTGAGCCAATCACCATTGAATATTTGAATTTTAATGAAAGCTGATCATTTATAAGCCAAGCCCTATCTTCAACATTCAAATTTGTCAACAACAACAATATTTTTATTACATGTTAATTTCATTTTATCTGATACAATGTAGTGAATAAGTCATTCTCACTAACCTTTTGGTTTTATTGTTTCATTACAGTTGGTTTGCGGCACCTTACAAAGTTAACACTTAGTCACAACCGAATTGTAGGTAAGATAATGAAAGGCAGAGAAATGTAAGGGCAATCAACTTGCATGATATTGCAAAGAGTCACAGTGAGGCATATTTTGTGTTTGGGCAATTTGTAAAGTTGATTTGTCACAGTGGAATGTGTTCATTTGGTATTTCTGGCGATGCTATCATCACCATAGCAATGATAATTTGTTTCTAATAATCTTCATTTTATTATTTGTAGTTGTTCCTCCAAGTATAGCAGAACTACAAGGTCTGGAATCATTGAATCTATTTAATAATCACATTGAGGAAATTCCAATCAACTTAAGTACTCTTCCTAATCTAAAGATCCTTAACTTGGCGTAAGTAAATAATATAGTTATATGCATGCACATGTTTGTAAATGTGTCGAAATGGGCGTAGTGCGAGTGGTTAGTGCTAGTAGCACTAATCCGAAAAAGTACTAGATCTAGTGCTAAAATGGCACTAGATCTAGTGCTAAAATGGCACTAGATCTAGTGCTAAAATGTGCACAGTGCGAGTGGCATTGTTATCGCATTGTCAACGACGTCGAATAATAGGAGGGGCATCAACAACCACTTTCATATTCAAACTACAAACAGTATAAAACATCGGCAATATACGCGAGATATCCATAATAATACTTTCTTTATATGCCGTCGTAAATTAGCCATCCGAAAATCTCCCTGGGGATTTCACGGCTGGTGGGCACTTATTTTGGGCTCAGAATTTAAAAAAATAATCATCAAATATTTTTTGGGGACTTCCATTTTCATCATTGAAGTATCTAACTACGCAGACTTTCAACACCGTCAGTTGGGCCACCTAAGACGAAAGAAACTATTGCAGAGTTAACAATAATAATTAATAATTCTTGTTGAATTAAAAAGTAGACCGCCTGCAATTTCATTACAATATCGCCCAGTGTCATTTTTCAAATACATTTGTTTTTATTTTATTGGTAACGAAAGTATATTCTCAACGAAGTTTCAAATAAAAACGAACACAACTGCATTGCGTAGTAGCAAATGATTATGGTTGCGCAATCCGGTCATGCTGCGTCTCACAATTGTTGAATATTATTCAGTAGTGATTATAATAATGCACAAAAAATAAATTCGTTGAATTGTTATGAAATTCAAATAAAATTCACTTAGTTTCATCGTAAGCAAATGATTCCGATCGCATATAAACGTTCGATGCTGTATGGGTATCCGCCATGTTTCTTTTGCATGAGTTGAGCTAATAGGTCAAATCACTAATTAACCAATCAAAATGCTGAAGGATGCCCATGTGTTCAAATCACCATAGCTCATTTAAATAGCTTGAACGCAACGCGGAAGAGATTTGCCGATGTTGTAGTACGATATTTTGGCTTGGATTTTGATGGGAAAATGGCATGATTTTTTTTTTCAAGTCAAAAAATAGTTGTTTTCAAAAGATGAACTGAGCATCAGAAGAATAATTTAATATTGTTTACAGTGATAGCAGCTCTTTGTCCAAACGAAGCTTACCCATTCACGCTTGTAACAATAAACACGCTCTTGAATAAAAATTTAAATCACCGTCCGTGTTGAGGGACGGTGCTTAAATAGACTATTTTAGGCGTCCGGAAAGATTGAAATGTCTAAAAAATTACGCCAAAATATTTAAAAACTGCCGAAAAATCGCCGCTATACAAAACTACGGTCATCACGTATGCGCACTGGGTTTGTTTAGCTGTGAAGGGTTAAAATACGCATTTCACAACCGGAAATTCAACAGACTAACTTGTAACTTCACAGATTTCGCATGTTTTAATTATTAGCAACTGTAACAAGAACAAAATTTCGAGAGTCTAGAACAAATAATAGGACTCCTAAAAAATACTATTGCTGAGAAAGTGTCTAGACATATATTATATGATCATGTTAAAAAATCGGCGAGGTTATATCATATTCCGCTAACTGGTTACTTGTGTAAAGATGAGCTTGACAGTGTCCTTGTCAGGATTAACTTGGGTTGAAACAAAGGGGAATAAGTCAGTTAAGAGGCTTAAATGGCCACTTGAGAGGGGTTGTCGCTGCTTCCGTTAGTACCTCCTTGCATAGACATTCTAAGGTCTATGCTCTTTGGTACAATGTAACAACAGGATTGTGTGAATCCACTTTTATCATTGGTTGATTATGTCCGCAAAGGTCAATGTCATGACAACCAGACAACGGTTCATTTTCTGTCTGGTTCCCAGCGGTACTGAGCGACATGCCCATTCACAGGTCGCCGTACACACAAAATCCACCGAGTTTTACAGGGACCCGGGACTTAGACTAGGAGTATACAATTTTTTTATTTAGTTCATATATGGCATCATAATTTCATTGAAGATCTATTTTCATTAAATGTGGCGCCGACTAGAAATAAAACGGCACGTCAGCGATTTAAACAAAATCAACGCTGAATTCCCCCATTTACATACAAGTTACAAGTTTATATCCACCGAAGCTGAAAACACAAACTTCCACACAATACGATTTCATACAGTGTATCTATTCACAATTTGTAAAAATTGCGAAGTTTGACCTGCAGTTTCACTGTCCGTGGAGCTAGTTTCCCGGCCGATCGCGTTGTTTCAAACGTCTCTTTTAGTAACCGTGATTACGACAAACGTGGACAATGACATTCATGTACATTCTCAATTTTCCCACTGCAGCACATTTCCAATGAATGAAAGATACAACAATTTACATAAATATTAATTCATTTTCGGACAATTACGGGATGTATTGACGTCGTTGACAATGCGATATCAATGCCACTCGCACTATGTACATATTAGCACTAGATCTAGTGCCATTTTAGCACTAGATCTAGTGCCATTTTAGCGCTAGATCTAGTGCCATTTTAGCACTAGATCTAGTACTATTTCGGATTAGTGCTACTAGCACTAACCACTCGCACTACGCCCATTTTGACACATTTACATACCTCGCATGCATTAAAGGGGCACCTTCCAGTTAAGTCTAATCTCACAACAATTTTACTTTCTGGATTAAAATAAACAATTGATAACAAAAGATAGATTAACATTGTAAACAACATAAACAATAGTGTCCCATGATTCTTTGGTGCAATCCATGGGATTGAGCGGTTCCTCTTTAAAGGCCCAGGTATACTATAAATACGGTCCTAAACAATAGGGATTATTTCCTTGCTTGTCACGCTGTAGTAAACAGCTCCAGCCAAGCCCCGGTAATAGCGCGTTTTCTCGAACTTACAGGTTGATTATGTCGTGCCAAAGTGGATGCATGTGACTATGAATATCACAGCAGTGACTGTATGTAGTATTTATGACAATAAATAGTGTACGAGCTGAGATTTTGGCGGATAAAAGTAAAAAACTCGAACCGAGGAAAGGGACACGCTACTAATCTGGAATAATTAACTACTGTCAATCAAAGTCACGTGATGTTGGACCGCTGAAACAGGGTGCGTCATAGGCTATGCAAGTGATTAACAACACTCATTAGCATAGTCACACCTCCAATTCACACTTGCCCAGGGCAAGTGAATTGGGCCTTTAAGTTAATTGCACCAAAAGATCAGTATGAGTTGTGTGTAATTTAAAGTTGTTCTCAAATTGTCAAAGTTCACTTAAATAATGTATTTCATTTGTGAGTCAAAGTGCTATCTAGGTGGTTAACATTGTTTTATAATTTTCGTAGTCAAAAATATCCTACTTTTGTGTATGAGGGAAAAGGGGGAGTATGATCTTACATAAAATACCATTTATTTTGTCTAACTTTTCCAATTTGTTAATCTGATTTATCGTATTAGTCCAGCTCAGCCTATGCTCGACTAAGCACCCACCCCCACTTTTGGGGCTTTTCTGTTTTCGGGTTCACGTTCGGCTAAGCATCCATCCCTTCCAAAATGCTCCAAATTTGACTGTCTAGTCATAAAACCTGCTTTTTGATCATTGTTTGACTTTTTCGAATACCGGTAATCAAATTTATTCAGTACAGCATGGATATTGGCCACAGGGAATAATGTGCAAATGCGAAGACCACGGTAACCGTGCATAAACTACACTTTAACAGTGACCTGTTAAACAAAACGTAAAAATGTAAAAGTGCTGTGACAATGCAACTCTTTTCGCAAAAACGGCTTACTATTCCACCAATCTAGCACATGGTAAACTAAGATTGTCATTTTGCCAATTTTTCGAGTGGAGTGCTCGACTAAGGGCCCACCCCCCTAAAAATTTCTTGAGCTGATTACCCTGGGCGCTAAGTAGGATGAGTATGGTAAATTTGATGTACGGTAGGTAGAGACTCTGTTTGAGGTTAATAAATGGCTGCTGATGTAGTATAGCTACATTATATTAAGTATGTGCAGATCAGTGACCAATCGGAACTTCTGTTGCAGGCTGTTGTCAGTAAGGCACTCTGATTGGTTAACAAATTTCTTCAGAGGAAAGCTACATGTACCTGAATGCAATTTTCATATCATTGGGTCAGACGTAGTTTCAGGTGATGTAGATGAGTGAACAAAGCTCTCTGATTTTGTTACATTTGGATCAGCTCATATATAAATCTCACTTAAATTAAATATAATTTCCATCTTGTTTGGCTTTCTAAAGTCAGTAATGTAACATGTGATCTATTAGAAGCTGTGTGTTTACACACTTACATGCACCTCTATAGACCCTTATAAACTATTATGCCCTCAGTTTCTTGTGAGTATGAATTTAGAAAGAGGCTCCTTGGTGAAAAATTGTTTTGCTTTACTACACAGGATAAGGAAACTACAACTTAGCAATGCTCTTCTTATAGAGTAAATACGGTCCTTGACTAAGATTCACCACAGAACCACCCACTTTTGTGAAATTGTACAAAATTCTGACAAAAACACCATAAAAATTGCTATTCATTAATAATCGTTCATTTCTTTATAGAGTTAATCGACTTAATGGTCTTCCGAGAGGATTTGGTGCTTTCCCCAAACTGGAAATACTGGATTTGATGTACAATAACCTCAATGAAAATTCCCTTCCTGGAAACTTTTTTCTGATTGGTAAGGGAGTACTTTTGTAGATTCTAATCCAAGCTAAGGAGTCACAGTTGATTATTGAATTCATCACAGATTCTGCAACAAGTAGATAAGATGACAAATAATTGGAACTGCTGAAAGGTTTTGTAGTTGTTGATGCATCAGACTTATAATCAATAGACTTGAGTTCAGATCCTACCTGGTTGAACACCAAATAATGGTTTAATCCTTCCCGGGGTTAGTGTGTCACATACTCAATGGAAAGGCTAAATCAACTGGCCGAGATTCATTCACCAACAAATGTCACTTTGGGGAACCATAGTTAAAGCGGGGGAGTCATCACCTGCACATGCGTCAGATGGCCATAGCATGTCATTGTTTACAAACAAGCGTCCACCCATGAGCCTTTGCATTTTAAGCATGTATTGTTATCATTGGTTGGGACTCAATTCTTGTGTGTGCACAGGTGACCACCACTTCGCTTTAAGGACTACAGGTGTTTTTGTTTTAACTGAGCCTGGTTGACATCAGGTAATCCCTTAAACAAACATTGGTACGGCAAATGCACTACTGTGTTCACCTATGTGTAAGCTTTCAAATGATGTGAATGGGTAGTAATATTAATTAAACATTGTCTGAATCACAGTTAAATTTTTAACTAGTTTTTCCCCTCTCACTACAAGTTTTTTTACAAATTTTAAGTGAAAATTTTACAAAATGTGAAAATATTTGTGCTGAAAATTTGGGCGGGATCTGATTTGTTGTTGTTTTTATTTACAGAGACGCTACGTGCACTTTATCTCGGTGACAATGATTTTGAGACAATTCCAGCAGAGATTGGTCATCTACAAAAACTCCAGATTGTAAGTAGTTTCCTGGGAAAAAATTGCGGTTACATTAGGGTTTTAGTTACAAAAGTACCTGAAGTGTGTAAATGTTGTAAATACTAATTTTGGAAAATTTTGGAAATTCAATAAATTTTCAAACAACTCAATGCTAGCTTAAGTTTGGCAGGAAAAAACGAATTCCAAGCATGTGTATTGGCTGAATAATGTCATTGCTATATTATTTCAATACTGCAAGAGTTATAAATAAATCTGTCACCATTTTTGTTTTGTTTACTTAGTTGTCTGAGCCGAGTGTCTGTATGAATTATTAATCATGACGTCATTTGTGAATGGCGCTATTCAGAGCATATCTCAGAAAACTTGCAAATATTTTTGTTACATTTAAGCCAGAAAAATTGAACTTCTGTCATTTTGCAACATAGAACCTTTTTTTCCTTAATTTTCAAAAATGTTAAAAAATGTAAAAATTATAGTAAAATATGAAAAATGTTACACCCAGATTTTGGCAAAAAAAATTGTACATTAATTGATTACATTCGTCTGTAGTTGGTGCTAAGAGATAATGATTTAATATCACTGCCAAAAGAAATAGGTGGGTTGGAAAGATTAAAGGAACTTCATATACAGGGCAATCGGCTCACGGTGATTCCTCCAGAGTTAGGTAAGTACATGGTTTATTACTGTTAGCTGATCTCGTTCATTGATAACTGCTGAGGAGAGTCTCTGAAAAAAAACTGAAAAATGGAAACATAATATGTAAAGCTAACATGTATATACTGTTCTCAATATTTTTTTCAACAAAGATGTTTTTCCTGTTGAAAATACCAAACTTGTCCTTATTTTGAGATCTCCAATGGGGAATGAATGAAACGAATTTGGTGTATGATTCCCGATTTTTCGATATTAGAATTTGTCACTAATGGATTCCACATAAATTACTTGCAAACCAGTGAAAATAATTTCACTGGAATTTAAGTTTGATGATTTGAAGTGAAATTCAAATGAATATATAAACTATTTTACATTATTACAAATGCATTTTAATCTTACAGTAATATGATATAAAATTTACTCTTTTAGGTAAACTGGATCTTGTTGGAGAAAGGCGCGTCTTTAAAGGTGACAACAATCCTTGGGCTGCACCAATAGCTGATCAGTTCCAAGCAGGAATAGGTCATGTGTTTGATTATATCAGATCTGATACTTATAAATAGTAAGTCTTGTCATGGGCGGATAAATTTAGGCACTGGCAACTTCTCTAGTCATGCAACATAGAAGTCGTTAAAGTCTAATGGCTTGTGAAACCCTGGTCTGCTTGGTTCAAAAATTAACATTATCATAGACAAAAATTGACACCAGAACTGCACACCTAACATGCTTGTTATTTCTTTCCTCCAGTTTATATGGTCGACACACCCAAGCGGCGGCAGCAGCACCACCAAAAACTAGTGACAAGTCGAAAAAGATCAGCAGAAAAGCAAATTCTGCGAGAAAATGAAGATGATGCCAGGAGCTTTTCAGAATTAGTTACGTACTAGAAAATAGAGAAAAAAAAGTAGTGAATGACGTCACGTAGCATCACATCATCATGACATGTTATAATTATTATTTACGTAGCTATTCACATTTTTGACGGATTGACAGCTGCGTTGAACTCGGCTGAGAATATACTATTCCTATCCAGCAGTCTGTGCATAATTGGTGTAAGGTGTGCAACGGCAATATTATTTTGAATAGTAGTCTTTCATCAAAATTTGTTTAAAGATTTGAAATATTCTGTTGTTTGCTTTGCTCGACATCGCCTTCACCTATAGACCACTTTCCCGGAAGTCGAAGATACGGCGTTTCACATGCACGCGCATGTCATTTTGGGGTGTAACGTAAACTTGCACGCGTGATACAAAAAAATATTGTGTTTCTGGGTGTACCAATCGACGTAACAAAAATAAAATTTCCTTCTATCGACTATCAGCAAACTGACTTATTTGTATTTTTCGCCATGACAAAGCAGGAATATTCTTGCACCCCAGTTTTGCGACTTCCGGGAAAGTGGTCTATTATGCTATAGGTTCACACTGCCACTAGAGGGCGCAATTTACTGTGTCCGTACAGTAAAACTTCCTTGGTACTACACACAGGGTTTGTAAGTAAATTAGTCCTGCTAATGTGGTATGTAGTATCAAAAACTGATAATAAAAAATGGTGAAAAACAAGTAGTGAATTACATTCCACTCAGTGCCCTTCATATGTTTTGAATTCCCAGATATGTGAAACGTCACTCCCACGCCGAAATAAAAACATAAAATGATGCTAAAAAATCTGAAACTATAAAAGTGGATATCCTGCCATGACCTTTTTACACACTTCATTTTGAGAGTGCTGGAGGTGCTTATCGCTTCAATAAACATGCCTACAATGTTACTGACCTTCAAGAACAAACAAAGCCCCCTAACTCTCTATTATTAACAAATCAACCTGCCCTCTCAACATTTTATTTTATGGTGTATGTACTGGTCTGATGATGGGTACTTCACAGAGTAGCTTATTATAATGCAACTTTCATGCATTAAAGGTACTCACTGTGTCGTATTGTTTTATGTGGAACTCATTGCCATATATGTAATGAATCTCATTAACAATTAGAAGCTACAGCTTCACCTATATGTGCTGCCACTAACGAACAAAAATTGAAATATAAAAAAACTTAGCTTGTATTAAATTATTTTTCATATGTATTTATCGTGTAAAAGAAATAGCCATTTTAATCCTTCACTTAACATTTTCACTTTTCCATAAATAAATTATTTAAAAAAAAAGATTTTAGTAAAATACTCAAAACTTTTGGAGGGAAAAATTATGGTGTTCAAACTGAGTTGTCAGAAAGGCATTATTTTTTGTCCTGTAATAAACGTATTTAATTGGTGCTAAAACAAAGTTATGTATCTAATTCTGCACTCAGATTTATCATTAGTACCACTTAATTTACTGATTATTCTATAGTAATTCTGTTTGGTACAAAACATGCACATGTATTTTACCTTGCATATTAGTATAGTAATTTTTTTTTATTAACAATTTCAGTTTTTGAAATAGTATAAATAACTAAAGCACGCATTTATTTATGCTCATTTGGTATTCATGGTATTGTAAAAGGTGAAAAATTAAAATTAGTTTATTTGTATCAGATTTGGTTCATATTGTCAATATTTCTGTAATTTTTATTGTTTCAGCACATTTATCAAAATATTAACTTTTTATACATTAATAAATATTTTATTATAAAAATGTTGTATTGTTTGTAATCTGTTAGTTTTCTGATTTACAGCTGTAATTTGAATTTGACATCCCAGACAGACCCTGAATGTGGGTTGGTTTACATAAAAACAAAAGATGTATGAAATGCTTTGTCATTTACTCATGCATGATTCAATACAACCATGTGACAATCAAAATTTCAATTTCTCAGAGAACGTCCATCAAAATCAGTAATAGCTCAATCTTGAGAGGACCTACCTGTGTGGTTGGAGTTGTTTAAAACCCCATCCAACTTTTACAATAGCTTGTCATCAACTCCATATGTTGCACACTGGTTAAAGCAAGCAAATATGCAAGGTCTGATTCACAATAACAATTTACAAGATGTATACAGTGATTACGCTAAAATGTCAGTTTACACTACATATCAAATGAGGTTGTTTTACAATTAGCATAAATACAATGAATTTAAAGAATGGGTCATGTGATCAAAGTGGCCATCTAACAAAATACAATAGACTGCCGTTTTTCCTTCGTTCACATTGGAAACAGAACAGCTAATAGTACGCAACAAATGTTAAACCCTGCACTGAGATTAAATGTTCATACAAAACATATTTTAGTCCATTATTTCTCAGGAAAAAGATGTATAAGAAGGTTATCACAAGGATACCGCAAAGTCTGCACTCAGGCAGTACAGGGTAGTATTGTCCTCTGCTACATATCTGCCAATGTGATGGCTGTAATGCTTTTATGTATACTTTGAGTTATTCTCTCAAGTACAAGGGGCATTCAATAAGTAATACCCCTGACCCACTTCCAGTTGTCTGATCTCAATGAAATTTTGGATGTGTAATGATTTACATCTCTATGGGTTATGTTGCAAAAAACAGCTCTGAACTAATTGTGGTTTCTGATTCACAGGTGTTTCAACTGAGTCAGGTGTGAAATGGAGCCAGTTAAGTGTCGCGCAGTGATTTTTGTATTTGAAAGGACGCACACCAAAGGAGACTTTTGATAAAATGAAAGAAACTTATGGTGATGATGCCCCATCATATGAACTTGTAAAACGCTGGCATCGTGAATTCAAACATTCTGTCTGAATGGAAGTCTGTGGAAACAGCTCCCAGACCTGGTCGTCCCTCTTCTGCCATTCATGAGGCATCTGTCTGTCAGGTTGAGGCAGCCATTTTGGAAACTATCATTCATGACCATTTGCATATGCATAAGGTGTCTGCCAGATGGATTCCCAGGTTGCTGAAACCTTTCCAGAAGCAAGAATGCGTTGAGTGCTCGAGGACGAATTTGGAGATGTGCCAAGAAGAAGTTTTCAAAAGACTGATTACACAGGATGAAACTTGGGTCCATCATTATGATCCAGAGACCAAAGCCCAGTCAATGCAGTGGAAGCACTTGGACTCACCACCTCCAAAGAAGGCAAGGGTGCAGCCCTCTGCTGGCAAGATCATGCTCAGTTTTCTGGGACCAGGACGGAGTAGTGATGACAGATTTCCTGGCAAAGGGTACTACAATTACAGGAGCCTATTACGCTTCACTTTTGATGAAATTAAGAGAAGCCATCAAAATCAAGAGGCAGGGCAAGGTATCCTCCTCCTGCAGGACAATGCTCTAGTCCACAACTCGCATGTCGCCAGATCAGAAGCACGGGCGTGTGGCTATGAAATCCTCCCCCCATCCCCCTTACTCTCCTGACCCTCCGATTTTCATCTCTTTCCAGCCATGAAGTTGTTTTTGAAAGGAAAGCGTTTCCCAAAGTTACGACGTGGTTGGAGGACCAGCCTGGGGTGTTCTGGACACCGTTTTTGTAGAGCTGCATCAAACAATGGGAGAAATTCATAAATCTGGGTGGTTCCTATGTAGAGAAAGACTAATAACTGTGCCAAGTTTTATTAATCTCCTGTTATGAAAAATAGGTCAGAGGCATTACTTATTGAACGCCCCTCGTACCTTGTAATTTTAAGTCTTGTTAGTAAATATGTACATCATTGATAACCAAGGCACTAAGGGGAATTACATTTACAAAATCTGGGAGACAAGATGCAAATTACCCCCTCACCTCCCTGTTTTTACCTATAGTTTCTTCCAGGATGTTGTTGCTGTATCAATTTTCATTCCCCGCATTCAAATGCATTTTCGCCTTGCATTTTTCATTCAGAATTTGATTTTCTCTCCAGAATCTATTTTTCTCACTCTGATTTTATAATGAAG
This sequence comes from Saccoglossus kowalevskii, assembly GCF_978046115.1. NCBI lineage: Eukaryota > Metazoa > Hemichordata > Enteropneusta > Harrimaniidae > Saccoglossus > Saccoglossus kowalevskii. The sequence continues at coordinate 21,724,635 of NC_140661.1, read as the reverse complement.
CAGTTTAAAAATAAAACAGACATTTTCAGATACATTAAATTAATTTTAATAAGCTCCAGTAGTTCAGTGAAATTTTCACTTGTACACAAACCAAAATACAGCATGAAAAGTGTCATGTGACTTATTATATCATTACAACCAATAAGAGGGGGAGGGCACCAAAATGATGCCAATATATTAATTTATTACACATCACACACTAGAAACACAGAAAGGAAAGTTATTACAATATGGAAAACACAGGAAATAAAACCATTTGTGAAAAAATAAAATCGGTGCTCCTAATAGAATGCCAATAAAGCCACAGACGGTTCAGAAAAAAGTGTTCCGATGTCCATAACTCAAGAGCTCGGAACAAGCAACTCTTACCGAAGTGTTGATAATGTTTGATAACATTAAGTAAAACTAACCAAAATGTGGATATGTGTGAACCAATGGGAGGAGCTGAAAGGCTAGACACCATGGGTAGCTCAATAGTCCAAGACAAGCAAAATTTCCATTCAGACAACTGAATAGTAACTCACTTGCCTTGAACTATAGTAAATACTTGGACAATGTACATTTCGGACAAACAAGTTTAAAATGTTAATGTCAAGCCCCGGAGCAGATAGTCATGTGATGTATATTGACCAATGATATTAAATCATTTGATATTCCAAATTTAGAATAAAACTGCAAAATAAAGAAAATAGTAAATCTCAAATTATAGTTTATTTTGTAATAATCTTAACACAATAGAACTTATTAGAAAATGGCCGAATATCAGAGATCTTATTCAACAATAAACTCCATGACAATAGAGAATGAAATATATTCGGTGCGCAAAAACAAGTCTTGTGGCCTTCATGCCCTCAACGTGATCTGCACAGCCATTTTGTGAATATGGTCTATTGCCAAGAAATATAAATAGAAGCCACAACAACCGGTAAGAAGTTATATTTTGAATTGTGAATATTATACAACAAATATACCAGTAGTCAGACTCACCGAGAATAATCAGCAAGTCTGAATCGTAATGGACATACATTACCAGTCGTAAAGTGCATCATGTTCATATGACATTCTAACTATAAATAACTGGTTGCTGGATGTGTTGTCAAGGCAACCACTCATTTGTTCAAAAACGTCATTGATAACAAAATAAAAGCAACATAAATTACACTGCTGGATATAAAAAAAAACAGTACTGAGATTTACGCTAGATTATTTTCAGTGATTCTAAATATGCTTTATTTGTGGTGATCTCTGTTGTATTGTTGACGCAAGTCTTTCACCATTGAGTATATAACGCCGGCCGTAATAGCGCCAACAACCATGCCTTGTGCCGCAACTCTCAATCTCATTAGAAATATAGATGTTGACATGCCATGCTTTTTGTGACGTCTGTAAGATATTGCACCCCAGCCAAGCGCAGCGACAAGACCAGCGATACCTAGTAATTAAAAAGAATGAAATGGATGAATTTCACTGGTGCGTACACAACAAGGGAAAAAGTTAACGATGTACACATGACATTGGTTGTGAACTTGAAATACAGAATGACGACAAGCGAAAGATCAGAAGAATATTGGAACAATTCACGTCATAAAAGAATTTGTCTTTATAATTATTCTCAGTTTGTTATGATTCCATACATACAGGTACATGTTATGCATAAATCTGAATGAATAATGTGATATTACTAGCATCATACCTAGGCATTTAGAAAGTGGAATGCAACATAGTGCATGTTTGCATAAATTGGTAACATTGTAGCTTGGCATTAGTGGATGAAACATTGCAAGTGGAATGCCACATAGATTCTAGGCATCAGTGGAGGGCACATTGTTCGTAGAATGCTACATAGATTCTAGGTGTTAGTGGAGGGCACATTGTTCGTAGAATGCCAATAGATTCTAGGCGTTAGTGGAGGGCACATTGTTCGTAGAATACTACATAGATTCTAGGTGTCAGTGGAGGGCACATTGGTCGTAGAATGCCAATAGATTCTAGGCGTTAGTGGAGGGCACATTGTTCGTAGAATGCTACATAGATTCTAGGTGTCAGTGGAGGGCACATTGTTCGTAGAATGCTACATAGATTCTAGGTGTCAGTGGAGGGCACATTGTTCGTAGAATGCCAATAGATTCTAGGCATTAGTGGAGGGCACATTGTTCGTAGAATGCCACATAGATTCTAGACATTAGTGGAGGGCACATTGTTCATAGAATGCCACATAGATTCTAGGCGTTAGTGGAGAGCACATTGAGATTCTAGGCTTGCTAGAAGTGAATCTGCCAGAAGACAGGTATATTGATTGTACTTGCCAAATAGGGGCAGTGTTGCTGCCAGGCTGCGTCATCGCGACATTCTCGCAAAATTCACAGCAATGACGCGTTATTTTAGAAACCCTGGGCCACAGTTGACGCACTAAAATAGTGAGCCATGTCGCGCATTTTGCTTATCACTGGGTCCACGATTACTAAAAGACCGTGTAACCGTGCTGGGTCATTGCCTTGGTATACTCAGTTCTTTTTGTGATTCAATCAATGTAAAGTAAACATTGTTGCGATTTTTACACAAATTTGATTGGCAGAAAGACGCACTGCGTCGCGGATGTTCCCAACTCACGACGCCAGGGATACAAGTAAAACCCTTTGTTGTTGCCGCGCGTCTACCGAACGTGTAAGTCATGGCGGGTCGGCAACTTACGGCAGGGCGACAAAAGCGTATTACGCTTTTTTTTCCAAGCAATGGGGCTTCAAATTCATTGCAGAAAAGCTCTGAGTCATTAAGTGACCATGATCAAGATGTGAGCAACGCCGAATTGACCGCCAAGTCGCCTGAAGTTCAAGTTGAACAATGCGAACCTTCGTCTAAAAAGAAAAAGACTTTTGAACGCAGATATCAGGCTAGCTGGGAACAAAACCCGAAATATTCCCATTGGTTACAATATGATCGAGAGAAAAATTCCATGCAGTGCAAGATTTGCCTTCAAACTGGAAAGAGAAACCCTTTCACTGAGAAGGGAGGCTGTGTGAATTTCCGTACAACAACGCTGGACCGCCACATCAGTAGTGGAGATCACGTGAAAGCAGTTCAAGAAATCGCACTACGTGCAGACTTCAATACCACTGTTCAGAAAGTATTATCCGATAATGACAAAGCAATTATTTCCGCATTGCAGACCGTGTTTTGGCTGGCGAAGGAAGACATAGCAACACGAAAATATGAATCGCTGCTGTCATTTCTAAAGTTACAAGGTGTTGAAACCATGGATAAACTCAGAGTTGGGCAGAATGCATCATACACTTCACGTCAAACTGCCGATGAAATGCAAGACGCGATTGCTGCAGTGATATCCAAGGAAATCAAACAACAATTACGACAGAGTGAATTTCTGAGCGTGCTATCTGATGAAAGTACGGACATTTCTGTCACTAAGAAACTAGTAATCTATGCCAGATTGATCGATGACGATTTTACTCCTAGGACACGGTACATCGGAAATGTCAAAGTCAAAGACGGTACATCGAGTACAATATCTTCATCACTGAAAACTACTCTGTTGGAGGGAAATTGTGTAAAACCCCACCAACTCATCGGTTTTGGCAGCGATGGCGCCAGTGTAATGAGAGGAAGGCTGAATGGTGTTTCCGTTCGTTTCCAACGAGAAATAAACCCGTTCATCATTAGTATCCACTGCATAGCTCGCCGCTTAGCTTTATGTACCAGCCAGGCAGCGAAATCTGTCACATACCTCCAGAAATACTCGCAAATTCTCACTGATATTTATTATTATTTTTCAAGATCGGCCGTGCGTACTGAGAGTGTGAAGGAAATTCAGTCAATATTGGACGATCCACTTTTGAAATATAAGGAAGTCCATGATGTTCGCTGGTTTTCATTTTATTCATCACTAGAAACAATATACTGAACTTACGGCTCATTGGCAACATATTTCCAGTCCGTTGCAAGTACACAACCAATAGCAAAGGGACTAGCAAAGAGAATGACCTGTTACGAGTTTGTCGCAACAACACACTTATTAATGGATATAATACCAGTTTTAACCCATATGAGTATGGTATTTCAGTCAGCGGATATTGATATTGCCATTGTGCAAGCTTCAATTCAGACAACCACGGCCAGAATCAAAGAGTTGGGCTCAAAAAATGGAAAATATCTCTCCGATTTTGAGCAGATGTCGTCGGCTAATGGCAAGACGTATACCGTGAATGGTCACAATATAAGTGCAACAACAAACCAAAAGAAACACTTTGATAATATCAGATCAGACTTCACTAAAAATATTCTTGACAATTTGGAGGAAAGGTTTCCCCAAGATACTACTACATTAATTAATGCATTTGCTGTTCTTGCAATGCGACCTCTGTCATTTTTGCCCAAAGACCAAGTTGACGTATTTGGGAACACCGAAATAGAAGTCTTAGTCAATCACTTTGGAGCGGCGAAAACCACTGAAGACGGTACTATTATTGAACGCATTGTTGACCCAGATTGTGTTTTGCATGAGTGGGCTACTGCCAAAGAACTTGTGCTGTCTCAGATGTATCCTAGAGACAAAATGGCAATTTTGTGGAAACTATTGTACACCTATCACCGTGGCTTACTTCCTAATTTGCTTAAACTTGCGAAAATAGCTTTGGTTTTGCCAGTACAAACCGCTGATTGTGAACGCGGATTTTCGGTACAAAATAAAATCAAAACAAAGACACGAAACCGCTTAGAAGCAGAGAGACTTCATGTATTGTCACTGATCTCTGCTGAGGGATCATCCATAGAACATTTTCCATTTGATGTTGCCTTAAACGAGTGGAGGCAGTTAAAACAGAGACGTATATTCAACAAAACTTCTTAACTGTTTCAGTCTTGGTAATTAATAACGCAATTGCGTGACTGAGTGCAGAGAGCTCCCTGTTGAGTGTAAGGTTAACCAAAGGTCAGTCATTCTGATAATGTACTTCACAATAGCACAGTAAAAATTGCATGCTAAGTTTTTTATTTGAGAAATTAAGTTGATTGAAATTGTTAGTAACATAACGTACTTGTCTAGTGTATTTGGCAACATTATGCACATTATTGTCTAGTGTATTTGGCAACATTATGCACATTATGACATATTTTTATTCTTAACCTTTTACTTACCAATCATCTCAGTGGAACACTAGTAGTAGTTGGTAACACACAACTCTATGTATTGCAAGCTTATTTTTTTATTTGAGAAATAAAGTTGGTTGAAATTGATTTTGAACTGCTTTATTATTGTTCCCCCCAAAATGCAAATGTCTCACAAAATTAATGTGCATGGGACACATTGTCTCCTCACAAAAAAATCCTGGCTGCAACACTGTAGGGGGTGGATTTCCAGTTGAAAAATATAATTTTTCAAAGAAAAAACTGAAATAGAGATGGTATGTGTGTGTTTCACAGAGTAAAATATGACTGACAGTTTTTCAACTCCCCAAAAATATGAAAATATTACGCGATAGCCAAAGATAATTAGTCTGCTCGTTATTCTTGCTTAGACAGAATAGTGTGCAAATTTTCAGAAACTGGTACGAGTTAAAAGATGTTGGCAGTTTTATTTCAGGCGAGATTTTACGTTGCCAGTTGGAAACTGATGTTCTGTGCACTGTGACTGTGCGTTTGGAATGTTCAAAGTCTGTCCTACCTTCCGGTTTGTTGACCCCAGGTCACACGATATGCACAAGCACACAAACTATACGCCATCAATTTGAGAATTGGGAATTAGCAAGCAAGGTTTACACATCTCAGTGAAGACTTACCGATTGGGACAAATGGATCTTCTTGTGTTTTCCTCTTCAGTTTAGTACTTGAATCTTCAATTCTGTATTCACTTGGGTCAAACTTCTTGACTTCAGCTGGACGCGACGACATGTTGACTGTTTATTACACACCTAAAGTGAAACGTAAAACCATATTATAGATAGCGCAAAACTGTATCCACTGACAAACATCCAACAGAATGGATGATCATGATATACAATCATTTGTAAAAGTAGCGACCTAGGCCTACAAGAGCTGCATAGTATGCATACCGTAAAAATCATATTTGAGGCCGCAGCTTTAATAGAAGCCACACCCCTAACTTGAAACATTGTTTCATGTTGAAATTGACAAGTTGTGATCCCAGGAAAAAGCCTGCAATATAAGCTGCACCCCAAACTTTCACAAATCAAACAGCGTAATTTAGGTTTACTGTTGTCATTGATGTTTATTCGAGAGGACAGTGTTTATTGTGGGTAGCGTGACTGGGTAAACTGCGTTTCGACAATGAGCTGTTATCATCAAAAGTGTTAAATTCTTCTTCAATGCTCAGCTTATCTTTCAAAAACAACTAAATTCTTGATTTAAAAAAAAAAAATCATGCCATTTTCCCATCAAAATCAAAGCCAAATGATCACACTACAACAACGGTAAATCACTTATGTGTTGCGTTCACCATGTGGTCGCTGACCTGTCATAACATATTTGTCATACAGTACAGTTCTCGCGGAAGCTTTGGCTTCACTTCAGCGTCAGCTTCGCTTCAGCATCGCATCATTATGGCATTGTTATGGCTTCAGCGGTCATCGCTTCGCTTCATTGTGGCCTCATTATGGCGACAATGTGGCATCAGCATCGCTTCATCAAACAAAGAAGTACAGAACTCATTTCGCCCTCAGACTAGTAATACTAGTCTGAGTTTCGCCCAAGCCCTCGCCCGCTTTTCAATCGCTCGCTTTTGCGACCGCTTGTTGAATTTCCGCTTTATTTTCGACTGTGAAAAAATTCGGACTACTAACAATTTTCTGGTTTTCATAGATCACGGTTACTAGTTTAGTAACCGTGCATAGATGTTGAACAACCGTCAAAAGTTCAAATACTTTTTGTTTTAACTATCAATAATTATATGCATGCAATCTGACCCTTTGACCTAGATTTGGCTGGGATTGACTATTTTATTTTAAACAACTTATTCTGACGCGACGCACTGCTACAAAATGTATTTCAACAGAAGTACGACATGGTTGTCTGGGTTTCTTTTCCTGACTGTGTTGAGTTTACGATTTGTATAATTATTATTACCCCCAAGGAGAAGACAAGCCGAAGGACAATGAAGCTAAATAGAAGTCCCACGCATGGACTGAGTGAAAGAAAATATTTCCAAGGCTAAAATAAAACCTAATATCTCTTTGTGTATTTGTCAATTTTGCATATATTTAGTATGACAGTATGTTCGTAAATATCTGTAAAAATCTCGTCTTTCGTTAATAATTTCATTTGTTTGAAATGTCTACCGACCGTGTCCCAATAATTTGTTTGGAATATCCCAGTTGGTTTCTCCAAACGGTCCCGACGTCCGTCATTCAACACAATCAGCATTTATTTATCGTAATTCCTGGGGATCATGTTCCGTAATTTGCGGGCTGTAAAACCAAATAATTAAACAAGTACTATTTATTATATCTATATTTTTGTTTTAGCTCGCGAAACTACAACACGGCATAGTGTTGTCGCGGTGAACCAGTCGCCTTGAAATCGATGGAACTTCAATTATCCATTTCTCACCTTGAAATAAAATTTTTAAAAAATCGAAGAGCATCGGGGGATATATTATTAACCCTCTTTTAGCAAATATATATTTTGTGTTATCCTACCGACACCATAAAAAACCATGTGAAAATAGAGGGCATTTTTGTCTGATACCTTAAAATACCATAGCCATTTTTGCACATTGTCTCTTTTGGTTTTACATCTCCCGAACTTTAGATTATGGAATATTCTTACAACTTCTTGTATGCATATTATCTATTATGATGTCCTTTATGTATTATACTACTTTTATGAAATACACGAAAGGTATTTTTCTAGTCATCACTAAAAAATCACACATGGCTTTTTATGGATTGGGCCATATTGCTGTTGGTATGAATTTATGGTTTATTATGGTATCAGCTATTATGGACATTATGGTTTTTTATGGTAAAATTTGATACACTTGGATTGAATATGGTAATTTATGGCATTTTATATGTACTTGATTGTGAAATGGTATATTATGGCTTCAGATTTAAAATTTTATGGTAATATATGGTGTCAGAGTTCACTAAACCATGTGTCACTATACCATCAAGATTTCATTAAAATTTGATACACAGGTGCAAATCTGTTTAGACTAATGACATATTTTTACTTCTATCTGTCCAGCCGTTTTTGTTTATCATATTTATACTTTAGTTTTTCTTTAGCCAAAATATATCAGTGGTCAAACTGTAGAAATGTTCATTTCTTTTGATAAACGAATTCTTCTAGTGCCGCTAGTCTATAAACAAATGAAGATCATTAACATTTTCAAAATGACAGCTGTTTTAGCCCATAAAAAGGTTACTACACGGGCAGTACATGTAAATGCTAAATCTGTTGACATCATTTTGTGTTTCAAAATTATTCAGAGTTTAACAGAATTTGATCGTCGCATTTAGGTAATTATATTTTCTCAAATAAAAACCTGAAGCCATATTTTACCATAACATGGTATTTTATGGTCCAATGATTTCCTTTCCCAAGCCATAAAAACCCATACTGTCTGGCAGAATCCTTATTCCTTCTGAAACCATAAAGTACCATATTTTGTGGTCCTGAGGTTATGATAAAATACACATGTATTCCCCAAACCATATTATACCATAACATGGTATTTTATGGACCAACGATTTCCTTTCCCAAGCCATAAAAACCCATATTGTCTGGCTGAATACTTATTCCTTCTGAAACCATAAAGTACCATATCTTTAATTATTACTGTAGCCATATAATGCCATAAGATAAATCCCCTACGTTCTGCACAATCTGAACGCATAAAATACCATATAATTGATTTTAGACTGGAAAAACCCCAAGCCATACAAAACCATATTTTGGGGGGTAACATTTTTTTGGACCCCCCAAATTCAAATTCTCAAGTAGCATAGTTACTTGATAAACCACGACTTACTCTTTTAGGCAAGTTCACTTTTATCTCTGGTTTCATGATTTATTAACAAAATTCACATCTGTCATGTTTATCGTAATTAGCATATTTTTGTAACCCTCCTCTAATCGTACAATTTAATTTATGTGTCTGAATTTCATGAAATGAGAAGACAATATTCTATTCTAAATAGAAAACCAAGTTTAATGTCAATTTGATTACTTAAAAGGCAGTACTTGACAATTGAAATTGGTTGAAATTACACAAAAAGTCTTGGCTAGTTAGTGTGAAATGTATGCTGGGAAATTAGGTGTCCATTTTTCACATGGTATTTTATGGCGTCGGTAAGAAGAGGGTTAACCAGTCTTACCAATCGCTAGCTTTATTTTATTCAAATTCATAAAATTCACGAGTTTTTCGACATTTGTTGGCAACTTCCGCGCTAAAAATGGTTGAAAGTGTGGGTGTGGTTCTCTCGCAAAGTCTCGTTGATAATACGGACAAATATGGTTCTGTGACCCAGGTTGTGTGCTCCGATCAGGTGACTCTCAGCCAATCAATGATGTTGTAACAAAGCATATTTGACACTAATTTAAGGGTCGTTGTATCATCCAATCTCCTGCGTCGATTCATATAGTTTGTTTGTGCTGTGACAGGCTTCACAATTATTCACTCAAAAACATCGGTATATTTTGACAATGAGGTAAACCAGATTGGGGTCGATGATATTCAGTATCGAATGACTTCCGTGTGTATTATAGGTTTCAAATTGTTCATCGACTGGGCACCACTGGACACGTTTTTTTCTGAAGCCCAATAAATTATTTTTGCATGTCAAGTGCTATTCAATTTTTTACAGGGCATGTGGCTCGTTTTTATTCGAAAATATTTTTTGTGAGAATACTTTTAAAGTACGTATAGGTCAAGCTTAGGTCACTGATCGTGACTTAATTTTGAAAATTGGATGTAAAATTTTACCAGACCGACTCCACCACAACCATCCAATCATAGTTAGAAATGTACGCACTTGTTTTGGAACTTTGTATCAAGATGGCAGGCGACAACGCCGACGCACCAGGCGACGTACGTGTGTTTTGCATGTATTAGTAGTCCGGGCATGGGATCGGACTCTGCTAAAACTAAACGAAACACAGAAAAATACCACCGAAATGAGGAATCTGAATCTGTTCTCTTACCAGCAAATAAAATGAACGAAAATAAGGTACTTTTATAACAAGAACAGTTTCATTTCGTGTAGCAAATTGCGTTGTATCCGAACGACGATTGCATCGTGTGATTTAAATTTATCACGATTTTCCCTGCAGTCAATATGACACTCGTCACCTTGCAGATTGCAATGTACTTCACAAAGTTGTTGGTACCCAATACTCGCAACATTAAATAATTAAACAAGATATATTTTTAAAATGTCATTTTACTCTTGGTCATATTTTATTCCCTTACCGACTTGAATTTCAAATCGATTACATATCGAACTTCTGTACATGTTTTTTTTACTCTACTGCCTTTCCGTGTGAAAATAATGAGGTCATACTCATGTCGCAATACTTTGAAGCTGATGCCATGTTGATGCCATGAGACTGCGAAGCTGAGGCCACGATGATGCCACAGAATAAGCGAGGCGAACACAGCTTCAATTGTCAATGACGCGAAGCTGATGCCACAATGATGCGATGCTGAGGCGACAATGAAGCCATGCGTAGGCGACAATGATGCCACAAAAGCCAAAGCTTCCGCGAGAACTGTACTGTATAACATTTAAATGAGCTATGGTAATTTAAACATGTTTGCACCATCCAGAGTTTTGATTGGTTAATTAGCAACTTGACCTATCAGGTCAAAAACAGTTTCAAGTCACTAAAGTGCTTGAACAAACATGGCGGATATCGTATCTGATCGAGCGTTTACATGTGACCGAAATCATTGGCTTGCTGTGAAACTAAGTTGAATTTTCACAACAATTCAACGAATTTATTTTTTGTACATTTTTGTAATCACTACTGAGTAATAATCGTCAATTGAATATGTAATAAGTATTTAAGTGAATGGAATCATCGTATGAACCTTTAACGAGTGAATTATTGAGTCCAGTCAAAACCATTTGTTTTGCGAGTTAATCCTGCAAAGTAACCAACAATTGCACGATTACATAAAAAAATGTTATCTCTGGATAAAGAATTCTGTGTCCCACGTCAAAAAAGAAGAAAAGGCATCATGTGTTATAGATCAAATACTGCAAAATATTGCAGTAAAACAGTAGGATCCTGTGAATATTACAGTGGGGAAACTGAAGCTACTGTAGAATGGGCGAGTGTACCACAGACTCATTGGGTATGCAGGGCTTGAAATTTTTTATGAAAACCCACTAGCCCAGGACGGGTCACTAAGATAATCAACTAGCCCTGCCCAAGAAATCACTAGCCCTCAATATTATTGTCATCAATTTTTATTATTATGACACAGTGTACATACAGTATTGTATTTTTTAATGTGCATTTGGTATTTACTTATGAATCTAACTTTGAAGAACTGTCCAATAATATGTTATCAATTTGATCATCCGTATTTACTTTATTTTTTAATTTATGTCCACAAATGTGTCTCTTGCGAATACTGCTCTCTAGCCATTGGGTTATGCTACTATCTGGATTAAAGTCCTTCAGTGCAGGCCCTTCAAGCATGATCATTAACTGATTGCGTAGAGACTCCTGTGTCAGTGAAGTTCTTAGCTGAGTTTTAATGATGTTCTGCTTTGAGAAAGCTCTCTCACAGCTGGCTGTACTGGGTGACACAGCCATTACAAATTCTACAAGTTTCAGCATATCAGTCAGATGAGGCGGCTTTATTTGCAACATCAAGCTATATATATTTACAAGTTTTGCTGTACGCCATTGTCTGCAATGTACCTTCAATGCAGGCCACTGATGAATAATTCTATCTCTCTCACCTTCTGAAAAATATGTGTGTAGGTAATCCATAAGTAGTTGTGAAAGCTCATCGTTACCATATGCAGCTAGAAGTTGGTTATCTATTGGCCACTTCTGAAAGTTAAATATCATGAGAAGTGAAATTGGCTTTTCCTCCAATATTTCAAACCGTTTTTTAATGTACTTTATTGTGCTGTCAATAACTTTGTCTATGTATGTTGCATCAAATGCACTACTCGGTTGTCTTCCCTGTGACTTGTGAAGTTTAATGTTACCAAACATCAGTGTTTCATCATTGAAATTGTCATTGAACTCATTCATATTCTTGCCAGGATATGCTTTTAATGCATTCAATGCCAGGTAAGTCTCTTCTAGTCTGTCTGGTATTTCCATTATTAAAAGTTTCTCCTCTTGGAATACCTTGGATAGATTTGCTAATATAGGTAAGTAATCAAGCAGGAAATGGAGCAGTCTTACAAACTTGATTGCAGTGATAGTTCTGTGGTAGCCCTTTGCACGGCTTGAATTATCAGTACTGGAATTTTTATCTGTACTAGCATGTTCCAGGTAAGTCACAACAGCCTCATAATTGTTCTTGATAGCTTTTACTGCTCGCTCCTTACTGGATAGTCAGCGTACTTGCTTCACTCCGCTTATGTGAGACAGGTCATGTTCCAAAACATCAGAAATGTCTTTCAGCTCTCTTCTTCTTTTAGGTGAGTAGTGGTAAAACATGAAGAGTCCTTTCAGGGTTTCCTCAAAATTACCCATGACAGCCAGATTATCTTTGTTAGCATCTAGAACTGCTAGCTCTAATTTATGAGCAATGCACTGTAAGGATATCAGGGCAGGATTTATGTCAGTTAATTTTTTTGTAACACCATTTTTATTACCAAAATTCACTGACGCACCATCAAAATTAGCCATTACCAAGCTTTGCTTAATTTCCTCATTATCAGGCTTGAGTTTTTCAAAACTAAGTCCAACCTGTGATAACCCAGTATCTAATGCTTGCAAAATACCATCAGAATTTGCTGCTTCTAGTGGTACAATATCAACTTGTCTACATACTGGCATGCTATCAGTGGGATTCACATATCTCAGAAAAACAATCTCCTGCTCTATCACAGCTGCATCAGTTGACCCATCACCAAGAATGCTAAGAAAGTTAACCTCCATTATCTCATCTTGTATAATTTTCTTCAGACATTCGACAATAGAATTTAGAAACATTTTAAAGCTGGCTATATTTCTATAATTTTCTCCTATTTGTAGGCCATTTAGCTCCTGAACTTCACACATCATTTCAAAGTCAGAAAATGGTTTTCCTCTTTTCGCAATTGCATAAGCAGTTCTAAATAACTTTCTCAGTTTCTCCCTCTGATCGACATTTAATTTTGTTACTGCCTTGCCTATAGGGGTTTCTGTCAACAGATTTGGGCATATGTTAGCCTGGTAGTTTTTTTCTGCAACTTTTTTTGCCCCAACATCACGAAAATAGCGACGAGTACATGCCATGTGTTCTTTTGTTTTTTCATGTGATTTCAATGGATCCAACCGGAAGTTTGTTGTCCCTTTAAATAGCGGACTGCTTTTATCGGCCAAATCAGGGTATTGCTTACAATAAATGCAAAACATGACATCATCTTTATGACTTATCCATGGGCGTTCATCAGACCATGCCGGAATGAAATGACGTTTCCTTTTGTGCCTGTCATATTTTTGGTCACGCGTTAGCGTTACCGTATCTCCACAATTTTCACCTGATGACGTTGATGTAGGAGTTGGCAGTGCGGCCGTCGACGGTTGAGGCTCATTGGAGTTTTTGTCAAACTCTAAATGTTGTCCTACAACTGCTGAAGACACTTCAGTCTGCATACCAAGGCCTGGTTCGTCATTTTTTGGGACTTTAGCCCATAGACTTGTCAATGTTCGTTGCATCGCAGTGCTTACAAAATGACATATACAAAAGGAGGTCACAGTTCATCAGGCAACACGTGGTAAAACATTTGACTGTTTCAAAATGGCTTACATGTGCAACATTGGGACGGTTTCAAGGTACTCCATGCCGTGATGTCATTGAATAGGTCATCTGATACTATACATGCGCAGTGAGTTTATGGAATACGGAAGTATTCGTTGTAATATTTTCTCGCGTTATCTGGGCAAAAATTGCTAATTAGGGCAACCAAACTGATGGGTTTAACCGAAAAACTGCTGTTACACGAACCAGATGACAAATTAATTAAAAAAAGTGATTTTTTTCAGGCAGTCCGTCGGACTAGTAACGTTCATAACTGAATGGTCCGGCAAGCAAATTCATTAGCCCGAGCGATCGGGCTACCGTAATTTTCAAGCCCTGGTATGCTAAAACCACTGTAAACCAGGCGAGTGTGCCATCGACTCTTTGAGGTCAAAGCTACTGGGCAAGTGTATTACAGACTCATTGGGGATGCTAAAAATGCTGTACCCTGGGCAAGTGTGCCATAGAATCCCTTAGGTCAAAGCTACTGTACAATGGGAAAGTGTACCAGACTCACTGGGTATGCTAAAACCACTGTAAACCATGCGAGTAAGGCAGCTTTATTGGGATGTCAAAGTCACTGTACACTATTAAAGTAAGTGTGCCATAGACTCATTGGGGACGCCAAAGCCACTGTACACAGGGGAGTATGCCACAGACCCATCAAGGTCAAAGTGACTGTATACCAGGGCGAGTATGCCACACTCATTTTGGGAAGGCCAAAGCAATTATTCGTTCCCAAGATTCACTCACTTGCAGAGGCATCAATCAAATGCATTTATAACGAATGACATCAGAGAATCCAGTGCATGCTTGGAAAGATTTGACTGCATAAACAAATGCGAGTGAGAATATAGACTCATTTATAAATGCAGTACGTAGGTAATACATGCTTTGTGAATACGCAAGGACATTAGCAAATCGACTAGCTCTGGGTCCACAGCTTTTCTTGTATCGGTTTAATCTTTGTGATGGTATTTTGGTCATTTCTGATACAATTGGTGTCACTAAATTTGTTATTTTCAGACATTAGCAATTTTATCGACACAGAAGAGCTATGATTCCTCCCTTAGACTTGCGTAACACAAACGTGTGACGCCAAATGGCATCGCAAATAAAAAATACACAAGAGAAAAAAAACTTTCATGAGAAAGTGCTACATTTTTGTTGGAAATAAAATCGTGAAGAGGTGGTTATATTTTGAGATGAACATGAATGGACTTTCTTGGCCTAGATTCAAGACAAATACTAAAACCCTGTTAAATATTCCCCAGATTATTCTCGTTAGACCAAAAACTTCTCTATAGTCTTTGGTTAGACCCATCAAATTTAAACATACTTTTATGTTCCATATTGTATCCCAGCATCTAGTTTATGTGGCAAAATCAACTTGCACTTTACAGATAAAATTAGGAGAAACCACATCAACATTTAACAAGAATAGTTAATAAGAATGCATCATTAAGATTGGAATATTTATATACCCTATATATAAAATATGTTTTTGAAATGCAGTCCCTCACCCCCTTGGCTATTTTCGCAGATTTTTCGTCGCCGGAGCGATTCACGTCCCAAATTTTGGTTCTCTGGGCGTCTCTAATAAATACTCTAACCGCTGGACTGAATTAGCTAAATTATGAAAAATTCATAGAAGATTGGGCGAAAATCGGTCGTTTTTGGCCTCAACGTTTTTTTGCTCGGAAACGCAAGGGCGATAAGACTCGATTTTCAAGAACGCAGGTCGCTCGCTCGGATCGGACGGTTTCTATCGTTTCGAGTCTGTTGTGTGTCTAGAAACATAATAACTTTGTTGTTTGATGAATATAGAACTTGCTCTGTTCCAATAAAGAATTTTGATATGCAAATCGAACAATTTTAATAGTTCCTTATTGTAACGTCTCGTATAAATAGTCATCTACTCCCCAGAATTTGACAATGGTACTAGCCCAGAATTGACTTTCTGTTTAGCGCGTCTTTGATTGTAGCAATGTTTACGCCACTGTACGAAAATACGCACACTCGCGAATTTGACAACATTCACTTGAGCGTTTTAGGATAGTGGGAATAGAAGCAAATAGATGGAAATGCCAGTTACGTCACTCATGAAGATTGATGATTCGATTGCTGACCGGGATAGATGTATTTAGTGTTCATTTCTATGCATATTGTCTACACCTGCGATTCTCAATTTCGATGTGTAAAATCATATCGCTGCTGTGGACGGCGACGGCTGACAGATTGTTTTGGTTCTGCTGCTCTCTTGGCATGGGCAACTGATTTTTAGGTTTCTGTTTTATTAATATTCTGACGTTCACTTGGTCGTATTTTGTATATACCACTCAGACACTGACAACAAGTAAGTAAACGGGCCGGAACATAGCCAACATGTCAGTGGGACTCTGAGGGCCCCGGAGAAAGCGCCATCTTACAACATTAATGAACGAAATTTACATTACAATTTCATACTTCCGAACAATCTGATATTTATGCTGGATAACAAAATATACAAGTACTGTCTACAATATACTGCATAATGGAAATAACATATCTAACCGTTGTTGATTTTTGTACAAAATTCCAAGAACACAAAACAAACAACTGACAACAATCGACAAAACAAAAACACTACACAGTCACTGTTGTCATACCCTGTGCTCTCGCTATCGCTCGCAAATGTCGTAAATTACGAAATTTGGACGAGATTTACGAACAAAATAAATATCTATTAGTAGGATTTACGAACACATGTTGTACAAAATACCCTCGCAAATCGCCCTCATTTAATTGTCAAGACTCGACTGTGATCATCACGCGTGTTACGGTTTGAGTGATTGTCATTTTAAAGTTAAACAATGTCCCGTTACTTCTAAGATTGCAACAATTGTTACATGGTGATCGCGATCAACACGGAACTGCCATTGAATGTATTTTTCCACTATAAAGTTATTTTGGTGTCATAGCACATGCGTAGTTTAGTCGACATGTGTTTCAAGATACCCTGCGACATTACTCTCAGTATGGAACGGTTTCATGTCGCCCTTATCAAACACGTGATTTGTTTATTTATTGAAAATGGAGACTACGTCAAAAAGGAGCAGACAACTGCTCGACGAGTATTTTTCACAACGAGATGGAGAAATCGCTAAATCGTGTTCAGAACCAGAAACATATGGGTGTCCTAACCCTGACAGCATCAAGAAACGGAAAGTTGATCGTACTGCAGCACGATTTCAGAAATAATGGAAGGTTAGCTGCGGTTCCGTAGCGCTTTGGTGCGACATACAATCTAATTTTGCCCTACCAATTTCATTCGAACGTCTTGTTTTTATTTTTGTTGTTGTATGTCGAACATGGGCCGGCCAGTGTCTGTCACGTAAATAATGCGGTCGGCAACATAGGGCTATTATTCCACAGCTAATGGAAGGTGAGACAATGTTAGCGAATCGATCGAAAAATACTATAATTTGTGTAACATTCTTACCGGGCATTCTTAGCATTGAGATCGAGTTACAAGACCGAAAGTTACTTTAGTTACTTTTTCACTTTAATTCAGAAATTTCGATGAAAATAATAGTCATTTTGTGTCGTCATAAACGTCAACATGCGGGTTTGCATAATGAGCACGGGAGATTACTTCATAATAATATTGATTGGCATAGTTTTTTCTGAGAAATTTCCCGTGAAAATTTATTCACAGACTTGTGTTCTAGGCAGTGAACTTAGTGAACTTTTGAATGATAACTATTTTCCCCACTGTTAACAATGTGAACTTATCATGAATATGTTTAATTAATACTGAGTTATTCAAATAAAGGTTCTGGTGTCTACATATTATATTTTGTTGTGATGTTTTGTTGTACCATCATAAATGGTACATTTTGTGGAGCAGACTGCCTAATTTGATGTCATGAAATTACACACAAAAGTAGAGCTCAGGTTGCACCAGCAAGCACCATTTTCAGCATGCTGTTCTTGTTTTCGGTGGACGACAGATGGGACACCTCCCTCTCCTTCTCTCTTCCCCGCTGTGCTCGGTCGCGGGAAAATGCTCCGCAGTTTCCAGACAAAGTTTACTAATACTTTTTTTTCTTGATTAGTAAATTTACTATTACCTAGCAAATTCCAGAGAGAGCCCAGATACCAGTAAGAAAAAGATACTTTGGAACTCATTGAAAATGTAAATACAAAATAAATGTCAGTGAATACAATATTTATTAATTTGCAGCCTCTATGGACAAGTTCACAGGCTCTAATATTACAAAACCGTTAGTTGTGAACTGAACTTTAAATTTCATCAGGATATCCACATGAAGTTACACAGATAGAAAAAAAAAATGCAATATTAGGACAAGAAAAATTATGCTTTTTTTGTCAAGGCTATATACTAAATTCCCTTATTTTGTGAGTGTACATGTATCCATAAAATTATCAAAACTTAAAATGTAATCATAGTACAAATGTAAAGTAAACAAAATTATAGAGTAATTTTGGATTATTTGGGAAAGTACTTGAAATGCTGTGACATGGTCTAATTGGTGGTGGGAATTACCAAGCCAGTTTATAAAACAAGCCAATAGGCTGGTTGGCATCCGCTCCGCTCAAAAACAAGTATCATGTTTTCGGCTGTTGCCATGGTAGGACCACAGGGAGCCCAGGAACTATGATCAACTGTACGCACTCCCTATGAGCAGGCGGGGGCGGGGGGGTATTGGCTGGTATCTGGTGTAAGAAATAGACAAGGGATGAAGGCTCCAGCCAATCACAAGACTGGTTACGAACCAGTTGAGCAAGGCTAACTGATCAGCCGAGACCTCTGCTGAACAGGCCACGCCTTCGACTATGCCGTGCGTTCGGGCAAACCATTAGGAATTCCTAAATGGAGTCAATTTGTGTAGTTTTCTTGATTTATTCTGCAGATATCGGTAAAATGTAGGTAAGGCTTTGGCGAAATTTGAAGGAGCAACTAATATTCTTCAACCTGGTATTTTTTTTAGATTTTATTTTTCATTCTTTTCGTCTGTTTTTTCGAGTTTAAAAAATGTGAGCTGGCTGGAGCCTTCATCCCTTGTCTATTTCTTACACTAGATACCAGTCGATACCCCCCCCCCCCCCCACTCATAGAGACTGCGTACTACAGTTGATTATAGTTCCTGGGCTCCCTGTGGTAGGACATGAACATGCAGCCAACGTAGGTTTATATCTAAAACCGGGCCCGTATACAAAGTTTGCAAAAAAAACGTTCAGTCCATAGAAGTCACTTTATTTTATTGCTAGGACGTATTCTGTTGTTAAATTTATTATTTCCAACCGTTTTGCGATAGTATTTTCTAGATTGAAGGCAGCATTTACAGTTCATTCATAGTTCAAAGTTGCGTTGGGATTACGTTGATAGAGTGTAACAATGTTGGCGCCGGTGATCTCTTACCAGTGCGCAACGTAGCCAAAATAAAAAAAAACATGATCATATAAACACTGCTATTTATAATAATATAAAGACTGGTAGGAGGTAATAAATTTGGGGCGAAAGTATTCAAAAATCAGTTTTTGGCTGAATTTTTTTTTCAATTAGTGACAGTATGACCTGCCTGTCAAGTATGAACAAAATCAGCCAAGCCAAAAAACCCACAGAGCAGTTAAAAGCCGCTGGTGAAAAGTTACTCCGACTTTGAGGTCAAGTTTCTCGGTAATGAAAATAGAATAGAACAACCATTAAATTTATGCCCACACTCAAGCTGAGCAGGATTAGCTACTTAATCCTAAAACTGTAGGGTGAGACACATTTGACGTGAAGGTATTAAAACAAATCAGTTTTTTGGCTGTTGCCATAGAAACGGTGGGCCAGAATTTGTTTTCAGATTTGACAACCTAACTAGAGTGAAGGTGTGACTTGCCCGCCAAGTTTCTACCAAACGGCCCAGCCAAAAAATCACAGAAGAGTCAAATTTGTCGGTAATGAAAACAGATATCAAAAATTCAAATAGTAACTTTGTGCCCACACTCAAGCTGAGTTGAATGAGCTGTGTCTGAGGAGTTTTATCCTAAATTTGTAGGAGGAGATTGATTTGGCACGAAGCTATCCAGTTTTTTTGGCTGTTACTATGGCAACGACAGGCAAATTTTTTTCTTCAGATTTTACCTAATAACTAGGGTGATGGTGTGACCTGCCTGCCAAGTTTGAGGGAAATAGGCCAAGCCAAAACAATCACAGAAGAATTAATACGTGAATCCCCGGAAACCACACACACAGAAACACAAAATTGATTTTAAGGGCAATCCTAGCAGAAGGATCGCCAATAGTGAACAAAATTGTTCGTAAATATTACTGACCGCAAAAGACGCTCATCGCGAAGTATCTTGTTTGATATTTAAATATTTTCAAAAAGCATGAATGGTGACATGGAACATAAATATACAAGGTCACCGTCAAGGACAAAATCATCTATTTTACCTTCATGCTTTCACTAACTAAACACAAACAAAGTAACAAAAATACTAACCAATATTTAATTAATTACACCAGAACAGGTGAAAAAGCTTAAAATCATAAAATTGTGACATTTTAGTTGGAAATAAAACAAAACAAAGAAGATTATATTTTGAGATACGACGTGAGCAACTTTATTTGCCCTAGATTCGAGGCAAGTACTAAAACCCGGTCAAATGTTGCCGGGTTATTCCCGTTCATAGCAATTTAATTTCCACGTTTTTCTCTGTTCCGGGTTATCCCGGCTAGCTAAAATGCTAGTTTCTCGGCCCAAGAATGACGAAATATTCACTAATACGATTGTACTTTTATTTGTAACGACAAATATTCAGTTTGCGGTTTCATGTTCACACGCACAGGAATCGTGACATGACCGTAAAACTGAAGGTCAAATGTCGGTCAATATTAAAGCAGTGAATGTAACATCGAGCCGGGTCGGCGACAGTTAATTGGTTAACTAATTACCGCTAATTACGATTACTGGGAACATGGTTACGACACTTACATCCTCCTGGTTTTGTTGTAGAGCCGAAATTTCACAAATCGATACTAGCGATCGAGACCCCACCGCCATCGAGTCACACGGACCCGGTGTGGTAAAAATGGCGAGTACATTACAAAGCGAAACAGAAACACTCATGAGAAATCTGTACACACATACAACTCACCATCGGTGATGATCACTCACCTGCAGTAACCTGAATTAGATCAAACTGGTACTTGTTCGACGCAGAACTAGGCAGCGTGGTTTTACCGGGCAACTGACTTCGGATGACGTTCACACAGCTGCACGTAGACAGAGCCTGTGACGTAGTACACAATGCAAGTGGGCGTTTCCAACGATATATCGTCATATAGCCAATCAGCGTGCGGGAATATTGTTTCTTTGTTTTCCTGGATCATTGAAACTCTGTATTTCCCTCCAAAATTATAAAATGCAAAATAACTAAAGAAAGAATATGATTAAAGTATAAATTCCCCCTTACTGGTAAACTCTTCATCGAATAATATTTAACAAACGATAATACACTGCGTGTTTTGGCGTTGATTCAGTGGAAACAGTTCTCAGATTTTCAACACAAATACAACTAGTGTGTAACTGAGAGAAATTAGTGTCTGGTACCTTCAATTGGAGGTTCTTCTTTCTGATTTCGTGTCAATATTGTGTTTGTAGTGAATATTTTGGGTCAATTTTGGTCAAAACTGGTATTTTCGACTTCTTGAAAACTGCCAGCTTAATTGATTTGATACTTGGGGAATCACCAGTTAATTTGACCGAGGGGGTGCCGGTGAATTTCACATGTTATTGTTAAATAATCACAAGTCCCCCCCCCCCTAGGTGTATATTAAAAATTGGGCTGTCCCCCCTTGAAAAAAGACAAAATATGGTAGCCCCCCCTCCCCCCCCCATGAATTTTTTTTAAACAATAAAGATTTACATTAATGAATCGTTGCATGCTTCCAGGTTCCAGCTCTACTCCCTGACCTCGTCACTACAGTTTAAGGAACTATTAAGTCATCAGTCTCTATTTCCTCTGCACTGTCAACGAGATCATCACCATCAGAGTCCTCTGAGTCAGTTTCGTCAGTGTTGTACATTCTGGTGTTTACAGTTTGTAAATGTTCAGTGATTTTATGTGTTTTTGCTTGATCTTTATATGATTTTCTGATTACATCACTGGTAATTGCTTTCATTTTGTCTTGTTTGTTCCCTTTTTTGGTAGCTTATTATGGTCCAGGTACTTTTCCAACTCAGCTACTGTCAATGTTTTTAGTGTCCCATTCAACACCAAAGAAATGCAGTCATAATCACTATGACTTTTTTCCTGTATCTTTTTTTGTTGTTTCTTTCTACCCTTTTCCCTAATGGTTTTCATTTGCTTTAGTGTGGTAAGGTGTTGTAAATAGTCTATGACATATTGCTCTTCCACTGCATACTTAGATGAAAATTCTTTGATGCTCTCAGTATTCTTCAAAGATAAAAGCCCATTTTTGAAATTCTGCGTGATGTTGAAACGCGGCTGCCAATCATCTGGCTGTCTTCTTTCAGTATTACTATTCACACATTGGGTCTCATGCACGCTTAAGAAGTGGTACGGCCTCTCACTGTTTGGCACTGGTCGTGGAAAGTTACTCTGACTTATTTACCAGTTATGGAAGGCACCTAAAACAGTGGGCTACTGAACAGACGGCTTACAAAGACAGCATGGTGAGTGAACTGCAGTCAATCTACTGAGTTCATGGCAGATCTTGATAAAACACTGACTTGGTTAAGAAATGTATTTCATGGACTGTCAGATGTAAGTGAAAGAAGAATAAGTAGAGAAAAGAAAACAGGAGAAAAGTGAAGAGCCGAAAACGAGATCGTTTTGCAAGAGGTGTTACAGCTTTGTTACAAAGGATAACATCCACTGAGGTAGTACAAAAATGTTTCTCTGATGGTATACATGGTTCAGTAGATTTTGAAATCTCAGATCAAACTGAAGCCAATTTGAAGTTGTCAAAGATGGATACAGTATATTTGCAATACCTCATTCATCGCAATGTCTTCTGTGCAATGTCTTCAGATGATAAAGCTGTATGAAGAACTGAAGTTAAAATGTGAGTGCCTGTCTGATAGTTCCAGTGGAGAGAGTTATGAGGATGGTGAAAGTGGTTCTAATGATCCTGGTGATAGTGCCGATACTGACATTCTTTGCGATGAGGATAGAGATTTATTTATTTACATACAAAATATTACACTATATAAATTTATTTTATCTTTATATTTTGTGTTATATTAGTGTGTTTGCTTTTCACAAACTTGTTTAAAAGGTTTGTTTTTCTTCATACAGTGGAAAGTGCAGTAAGTTTTTTTATGCCATTCACAGAGGTTTATACTGTTTACAAATAAAGTTTCATATTTAATGTTTTATACTAATTTGATTAAGTTATTGTTGTGCAATAAAACTAAAAACAATAACTCTTTCTCATTGCAGTATGTTCATCACAGCAGCCGTCGTCTATACAATATATGTGAATAAACCCAGAAAATTATAAACCCCCCTCCTTCACTCTTGGAAAAATTGTTAGCCCCCCCCCCTTTTCATATACAGAAAATGGAAAGGCCCCCCTTAGAATTGCCCGGCACCCCCCAGGCCAGATTAACTGGTGATTCCCTTGGTATGTTTGGGATTTGATACCTTGAGTTACCCTTTGTCAGATGTGTTAATTTCTTGATAGTATCTTAAATTCGTTATTTTTAGTGAACATATTTATAACAAGACAGGTGTTTTGTCTTTTTTTGAAAACTATCAGCTTAAAACTATATGGAATTAAGTTGACGATGTACTAGTAGTGTGGTTTTTCGTTGACTACATGTACCGGTATATACGATTTTTCGATCCGAAACTTGACGTCAGTCTCTATTTTTTGTTAAAACATCATTAATTTGGATAGGTCCGATAGATATTCACGAGGCGAGGTGTATCCGATTTATTCGATAGTTTCAGCCTCGTGAATATTCATGCGCCGTAGTTTAATGACAATTTACAAAAAAAACAACATTTGAGAACGATATTTTCATCACAATTTCAAGATACAGTATATTGAACAAAACATTAAACTTTGATGGTGAGTCATACTTTTGTTAAAATTCGAGGATAATATCTTCGTAAAAAATGACGATATATTCCATATAAGACTTACTGTATTAGGCCTTGATGTTGAAAACTGAGAATAGGATTGAGAATTGATGTGGATGAAGCGAAAATAATGTGTCATAATCTGGAAAAATGGAGGGAAATGTGAATATGAGAAAGTTTTCATGATTAAATTATTTTCGAACAACCTAATTCACCTCACTCGGGTTCAGAAGAGTATTCTTAAATCACGTATAAAATGCATTGTTTGAGTTACTATCTCAGGAAATGTATTCTTTTAAAGGGAAGTGGTCGTCGTGCCGGGCATGTGCGACATTTATGTTAATAAAACATTGATTTTTCCTCAATCCACTGCGCTCTTCTAATTACGAGTTTTGACCTGGACGCGACTTGCGCTAATTATCGCCGGTGACTCCTTCGATACCTTCCAATCACCAAAGAAATTATCTATTTAAAGTTTGGCAACGTCTCAGTTTAGACTCGTTGGTCTGCACAACAGTCAAAGTCGCCATTTTTGTGCATATGAGACCCATATCTCGCGCATGCGTAGTGCGATGACCACCGCCCCATTACATGATGCATTTAGTGTCCTTCGCGTATGTTTATGCAAAAATCGACCTCAGAATATTTACGCGGGACAAGAAAAAATAAACATGTGTTAATTGAAGTCACATGACACGTCTATATTCTCAAATATCTCAATATACCCCTCTAGCGGGTCGAGGAAAGCTATACAAAACGACGCATTTTAGAAAAGCTTGTACTTTGTTGCCAATGGTCACTGTTTAATGATAATTACTTTTTTTAAAGTGAGTTGGAAATATCTCTAGAGCGTAGAGACACGTTGGTAAGTAACAGTGGGCCAAACTCATATAACTTGTCTGAGATCCATAATATAATAGTCCGTTTTTGGTTTTTATGGCCTGGTCTATTACCGTGACTATTTTTTAATTTAATTGTTATTACTAGTTTAACTAATAATTCAGAATTGTTCATTTCATTATTACTGAACTGTTACAATTAGTGGTTACGAAGAAAATCATGGAGTAAATGTCTCCATTTTGTTAGTCATCATCGCTTGGTGTCGAGGGATTGGGCTTCTGATTGAACAGTGGTACATTCTATCATTGGGAGTTATACTCGGTAGTTCTCTTCATTTAGTGAAGGGAAACCACGAATAGTAGTATTTTTCTAGAATTTAGTATGTGAAGTTTATTTTCAATATATTTTATGTTTTCATCAAATAATTTTTACTTATTATTTTCAATATGACGGTTAACATACACACGTGTGCTTGTTGAGAAAACGTGGTCGGTAAATTTTGAGAAACAAAAACGGCTTCATGTATATTGTTTTGTATTTAAGGACGCCCTCGTCGACACGATAATAAGTTGAACCCAGAGTTAGCAAGACCAGCGCAATACAAACGTGACCTTGATAATAGGATTGTGTTCAAATAATAGAAGCTGACATTTTTGGACTAACATTATGTAATTGAAACACAAAATATAAGTATTAGATGGATTACAAAAGAGGCTATAGTTAATATGGGCAGATGATTTGCTGGAGCTGTTGGTAAATATGTCATGAATTTGTTTTTGCGTATCTGTTGACCGACTTAATTAGCTGATTATTAGCGAATTGCTGTGTTATGTCTGTCATCGTTCAGGCCTATTTGAAGTTTTGGACAGAACTTGGCTCAGTGATTTGGAACTAATTACCAGATAACCGTCGCGATTCTGACAGTTTATATTCATAGTTATTAATGTAGTGAACGATTAATCAAAAGATATGACGTATTCAGTACTTAGTGTGATTGGCTTTATGATTGAAGGTTACGCCCTAGAGTTTTTTTACTGCTTTGTAATTGGTTAGAGTTGTGAAAATGAATAAAGAGAGTTTGAGTTGGTCTTGGGGAGCACAGCACGATAGACGCAGAAGGGGGAGAGTGCAGTCCTGGAGAGCCTTGGGGCGAGTGTTGACGCAGTCTAAGAGAGTCTTGGGGATTTTTCCCCAGGGCGCTGAGTCTTATAGGGTGCTCGATTGACCGACTAAGACGAGAGCTGAAACGTATTTCGATGTGTGTGTCTTATTTGACTGTAAAGTAAAGTGACATTCCCGATCCCGTACCTCAAGGGGACGAGATAGAGAAACGAGACGAGTTTCCCCCTGGCAAGTGTGGAGAACCCCGAGAGAAGAGATTTTCCCCCTGATAAATATATGTACTTGATTTTGCTGTGACAATGTATACATGTATGAACAATTATGTGAATATGGTGTTGTGTGTTATAGGAAGTAGGTTATGTCATTTGAATCAAGAGGGGAAGATTAAAGTACTTGATCAGAAAGAATGATTATATTTGTTCTTTGGCAGTGAATGGCTTATTTGTACTTGACTGTGACCCACCCACCACTCGATTGTAATTTGGCCAGCTGCTATTAGACATCACTCAGCATGACTAGTTGGAAGACAACCATGTAAAAAATAGTGTGAATAGAATAAACGTCTGTAATGAACAAGGAAAAAATATATTTAATATATTTAAAATATATAAATTTTATTTTTTATCTTAACCATCAATATACAACAAGTTTACAAAAAAATTCGAGTAAGAATAAAGTAAAAAGTTGAACCAATAGGAGATACAGGGTATGGTTGAATTATCTCGCCTGGAAGAAAATAAAAAAACAAGTGGTAAGGATTATATATTGTAATGAATGATTTGAGTCAGGTGTTGAGTAGAGGAATGTTCAATAGGAAGAACATTGTTGAAATGCTTTGGAAATGATTGGACTTTCCATAAATTAAATCTTGAGGCACATTGTAAATAACTAGTGAGAGGATGCTGAAAGCACTACCGTGCATTCAAGCATCCTCTCAATGAAAACACAGGTTATGCACATTATAATGAGGTAAATTAGTGTTGTAAACAGAGTGTCATGATTAAATCTGGTATGATGTGCATGGAACGACTCATGGTGCAAAAGCAGATAAGTGTCGACGGAAGACCCAAATGATAGGTATCACCACCGACCAATTTGGTAGTAGTCATATTGCCGAAAATACTATATCTTGTTGTTTTCAATAAGTTTATGTGCAGCAACAATAAACTGTACAAAACCAGTATGCAGTAGTTAACTGTTTACAAGACAGTATTATAGACCCATATCATGCAAAGTTACAGGGTGTTGTACAAATATACCCCCTTACTTTTAGGCTATTGTATGTTCATCCAACTGTCCATTCAGAATGAATAAGAAATAAAGTAGGTGCAAAGAGACTATATGGAATATAATTGTACTTCATAGAGTTATCAATGGTGATATCAATTCCATCAGACTGATGAAACCGGTAAAAGTAATGAATTTATCGCATGGCAATGGTAATGTGTCATCTGACATAAAACCGGAGTGAATTGACCATGTGCAAAAACAGCATTGTTGGTTTGCATAAGACAGCCCACAAACATGCTATAAGGAGTAAACTTCTTGTATCACCAATGACAGGGCTGTAAATGAGTCAACATCAAACCAGAAACATAGAATGTAAATGCATGGACCTGTTTGTACAGAATCCGAGTTCATCCCTCATTATTTATGTGGATCATATTAAAAAGATCTCAAACCATTATGAGGCCAATGAAAAACAAATTTGGTGTTTCCAGTATTAGAGTAAAAACTATTGGGTAGTTAGGCAAGGATTTTATTATTTTAGATTTATTTTTCCCCCAACATGTTCAGTCTTTATCAAATACAATCATTTTAAACAATTTTTTTTACATGATGATATTACTATCAAATTTTGTTTATTTTAGAAAAAGGTAACTCATTTCCATAAAAATAAAATCAATAACAAATGACAACACATGTCATTGTTTAAGGTTGAGGTGAGTGGTATGAACTGTTGATCGGTGGCACCATTTCAAAAATGGCAGCTGGCAACAGAAAAACATTCACTGATGTACATGTGTATGTAGTGAGCACAAGGAATTGGCCCCTATCAGTTTCTGCCTAATAAATGACAGTTATGTACATTTCTGCCGTGACCATTTACCTACAATAGCAACATCACAAGCATGATAAAAGCCCCCTGATGTACACATTGCAGCTCTTGCTGTTTTTTGCATGTGACAAAAATCCGCCTAAATCACAAGAAACTTGTAGCGAGCCAAACAATGATCATGAAAAAGTAAGAATGAATACAGCCAGCCATGCCAATGAGGTGAATCAAATGCAATTCCTTGCATGACTTAATGCTCAATATTATACAGTGTGTGGTAGCCTATGCCGAATAATCAATGGTGTGGTCACAAATGATCATGAAGATTAATTATGATCACATACTTCATATACATTACATTAATGGGCAAAGACTATAAATCATATCCATGCCCTTAGACATGGCTACATCCGAGGTCATCATTTTGCCAATGCCATTCTTGCATGTCATTATTGCTGGTTGCATAGACTAGACTAAACTAGACTATTAATGTACAAGTAAATACACATATCGGCCTTAATTGGTTTTAGATGCTATTTTATTGAGATGCATCGCGACAACTGTGGCCGTGAAGGACCGGTAGGTTAGTAGCTGCAGTTCTGTAGCTCGCTTGGTTTCGCTGTCGGTTATTTTGTTCGTCGTGGTGTTAACGCGAAACCAGGGAGCTACAGTTCCATCCTATGCGAGTTACCATATTTTACCGACCTGAAATCAGGTCGGGCCGTAACAGCCGTTTTTTTTTCATTATTTTCGCCTCAAGTTTCTACGTTTCTACTGTCGATGGATCCCGAAACTATTTCATCAATTATTTTGAGGGCGATGATCCGAAATTGGTCGATTTCACGACGAAAACCGCGGAAAACTACAGCGAAATCCCAGCGTTTGCCGCCATCTTGAATAAGTTATCGTGACGTCACAAGGCGTCACAGTTTTCCCATTTCACGCATCGAATGAAAATACTGCCGCCTACGGCGGGTCCCGGGATCATTGCGTCAAGATGGCTGCCTCCAAGCGACAGAAAAATGTTTGGGTCAAATAGGCGATAGATTATATACGTTTCCGACTAACATACTACAAATTAATTGCTACTGATGTTGACTTCTATGTAGTCGCTTATATGTCACTACTTTCGCGTGTGGGGTACCCGTAGATCTAGCAAGCAATAGGAATTTTTCCCCACATTATGACCTGACATCAGAGGAAATACTTCGTCGCTTGCGAGTCATCTCCCTTCCAAAGATGTTGTTAGGAAGTCGTGAGAGAATGTCTGAATCCCCAGTGCAAGGAAGTGTAGAAGCGGGTCCGAGACAGCGAGCAATGGTTAGAGATTTGACTTCGCTTCTCCGACAAAACGGTAAGAAATTTTAGATTGAATCTATTTTTACCGTTTTGGTTAGTCAGCTGACTATCAGCGACATCATCATTGTCACATGTAAACGACCTTGGCATCCCCCACCAGGAAAAACAATTGTGCCAAATCACAGTTACTAAAAACAACCGTATTCAAATAAAATAGTTATGTTCATCATTTCAAATCGCATTGCTCCTTGTTAGCAGTGTTGCTAGCTGCCATATTTTCATCTAACATTAAATTTTACAATGTGGCGAATTTGGGAACGCACAATTCACACCTTCGACGGTCCGCAAGTTTTTCGCGTTAATTTACCGCGATTCGTTTTTAAACTTAATTACTTCGTTGTTTAACCTTTATGTGTCAATGACCCAGTCGCCCTTTTTGTTATAATAGAACAACTCGACCTTTCACCCATGGCAGTGTTTTTCATTGCTTAAGTTCATTTTAGTGTATTGAACCCGACAGTGTCTAAAAAAATATTTTAACAAGTTTCTGTCTCACATATGCCCATCATCACTAAAAAATGTTTTTCTTCATAAATAATATTAATCATATACATGGACAGTTGACAGTAAAGATGACTAAATATTAATTTTAGCAAACTGCCACCTGGCTAGACAGACGAAGGGATAGCCCCTCTGCAGCCCCAAACTCAGAGCTAGTGGAACTTGTACGTTTTGAGCTGACAATTAATTGACAAATTTTAAATGACAATAGTGTTAAAATATTTGAGTGGCTTAATCTTTACCTGGTTTGTAAGATTTGCCAACAATTTATAAATCCGATATTCTACATCTTTATAAATTGTTTTGTTTTTCCGAAAATATTTGTTAAAGCAGCTTTTTTTATGATCGGACTTTTGTTATATATAAATTATGTTATCATAAATTTACTTTATGTACTTCAAAACTTAAAATGTCCATTACAAATTTGTTTTTAACTACAATGCTATATAAAAAGTATCCTGAATTCAGTTCATCTAAAATCCACTCAATAATGAATGGTTTTGTCAATAAAAACCAACTGTTTTTTGACGGTAATTTTTCCAACTGATTGCAGTATTCAAGTATGTGTTTTCTCTGACACAATACAGTAAATGGCACAAAGCTATAACTTAATTTATAAACCTACATGTATTTATGAAAATGAATTATGAATACAGATTCCCAGCTGTCATTCAAATTTGTATATTTTATGGTGATTGGCTTAAGAGCTAAACATTTCTATGCCCATGATGCACATTTAATGGAATGTTGGAAACCAGCTAAGGAAGGCTCCATGAAATGTCACACTCATTATTCAAATTGGATCAGTGTAGTTGGAGCTGGGTCCCTGCACTTTGTTTTACAATGTATCGTAATATTGAATTCAAAACAACGGACTAGATTTCCGGGTTGACTGGTTGCTAAGCTACCAGTATCATGTATGTGAAAGGTATGTTGAATCAGCGTTGATTCACTTCCGGTCAGCAGGAGTATGTTGTTTTAGGCAGATTTTTTACTATACCAACTTGAGTTTTGTACCCAATAGCTGAATTAGGCTTATCTAGCATATTTGCATTTCGGCTAGACCCAATTGCGTCCACGCACTGGGAGGGCCAGTCTATAGCACGGGCTAAGGGACACCATCAGTCGGTGACCTTTGTTAAGCCGCTGTTTACAGAAAATCTTTCTAATTAGCTTGAATATCCTGGTTTTTTCTGTTCCTCTGTGAGGAGTCCAACTGTTGTCTTTCCATATACTCTGTAAAGCTTTTGTCTCTTTGTCGCTCCAGTTTTTGCGAGGGAATGAAGTTTCATACACACTGAGCTCGGTTGCCATTTTGGAAATGACAAAGTTGCATATATTTGATCACGTGCATAATTTCACACCCAAATGTCGCCACAGAGGGCGCTTAGCCCTGGGCTAAGCGTTCACGCACTCTTTGTTAGCCTGTGCTAAGTGTCTGGACTGCATCTTAAAATTGGATCAGATCTTTCCCATACTTAGCATTCCTTAGCCCATGCTAAGCATTCACATACGTTGTCTTAACACTGGCTTAGAAATTTGACCTCTTAGTTATGCTAAGAAGCTGTGCATGAACGCGACTAATAGTTGTGTTCACGTTACACGAAGTACGGGCTAAGATTTAAGCTGATTTAGGCTTATCTAGCATATTTGCATTTCGGCTAGACCCAATTGCGTCCATGCACAGGGAGGGCCAGTCGTTAGCACGGGCTAAGGGGTGCCATTAGTCGGTGACCTTTGGTAAGCCGCTATTTACGAACGAAAAATGGATGATACGCGCAAGGTTCTATTTCTGCTGCTGGCATGTTTCGTTCTAATTTTGAAGCGACGTGCACAGGAACGCGAGAGAAGACGGACCCAACTTATTTGAATGCACATAAACAGTATACAACGGCATAACAGAATACAGAGTTTTATTAATGCATGTCGTAGACAGCGAACCAAATTTATTTTGTCTACGATTGGAGCTGCTGTACGCTCTACTACAGTGACCCGATTAGTGTGGAAGCGAGCGCGGAGTAATGACTGGTGGAATATTGTCGTTATACGAACATGGGACAATTTTCACACCCAAAGGTCGCCGCAGAGGGCGCTTAGCCCTGGGCTAAGCGTTCGCGCATACTTCGTTAGCCCGTGCTAAGGTCTAGACCGCGTCTTAAATTCGGATCAGATTTAACCCGTACTTAGCATTCCTTAGCCCGTGCTAAGCGTTCACGCATGTTTTCTTAGCACGGGCTAAGGAATTTGACCTCTTAGCCCGTGCTAAGGAGCTGTGCGTGAACGCAACTAATATGTTATTTCTGTATCCCTGGTATTCATGTTATCTTTTAAAGTTTACAAAATGTTTGTATAATAATGAGGACAAAATAATTTTTTTCATTCATACCATACACCACAATGAAGTTAGACAAATTTTATTTCATAACAAACTTGGAATCCATTTGAAGGCTCACAAACAACTGGTTTTGAAATCAACATCCCTCTCTTCACATGCGTGCTCGATAAAATAGCATCACAGCGGTTAAAATTAAGGTTGAAAAAATTATTGGCATTGGCTTGGGAATCGCAACTCATACTTGTAGTTTTGAAGCAATTTGTGTACAGATAGCCCATTATAACCTTGATTATAAAATACTAGTAGTATGTAAATAATTACTGGTATATCATGTAAACAACATATGGTGACAAGGACAACTTACTCTGACAGGGCTTGAAGTTCATGGACATTAAAAGCTATTGCCTTGATGCCAAAAGGAATTTGTCTTAAAGTACAGATTTTTGCTTTACTATCCCTATAGTCTATTTTATCAAATTTGTTTTTAAAGTTCAAGGCCTGCTCTGGTAATGTTATTTATTTTCTCACCACTAAAGATTTGACACATATAAGGAGTGAGAATTGAATCTAGAATGATGCATGCAATCAGATTTTGGATTATATTCAACAATCATTTAAGTACAGTAAGCCGCACCCATTCGTTTTGAATAATTGATAACCAAAAATCCATTATTTCTCATATGTGTAGATGCTCTAATAGAAGGCACATCCCCTCTGTTGCATTGTACCATTTTAATAAAAGCCACGGTTTTACAGATTTTACAGTAATATTCAAATTAGCTCAGCAGAACTCCACAACAAAATATGCATGACTAATGTAAATGGAAAGACTTTCCTTTGTACCGCCCCCACACCCCTATCCTAACCCTACACCTAACCAGCATACATGTATTCTCCTAATTAAGTAAATTAATTGTTTGATTCCTGTGTACAGGTCACCGTATTCTCCATGGCAACGGTAAACTATCGCTGACCACCAACTCGCTGTGTTACTTTAATGACTGTTTCTCGCTTCTCACTGATGGGAACACTGATGCATCATGGGATACCAAATTTAACCAAAACTTGACGTATCTTTATGAATTTATGAAGAAATCACCAGCACTTAAAGTAAGTCTAGATAAAAATCAGTATGACACATGGAAGATGAAACAAATGAACACCGCTTTACTGAATACTATAGTGTGACACCACACATTTGATGGTGAATGTACTTTCTTCTAAACAAATACACTGTTCCAAAGCAGACACATTATTTGATCCATTTCAACCCATTGGGTGTCACCAGTTTTCCTGGTAAAGTTTAGCTACAACACTTTCTGCATTTTTATCATTTTTTCTATAATTTCTTTGTTCATTTTGGACCCAATTGACATCAGTTTTCTTATTATATGTCTATTACCCCGGTACTTAAAATGATAGAATTTTCCATTCTGTAAAATGCAAAATTTCCTTTAATTAGGGTAAACTATATCACCCAAAATAGAACGTGTTCCAGTTTATTGACACTAATAATAATAATAATAATAATAATAATAACTTTATTGCATCCTTAGAAATACAATGTTTCTATCACTTAATAGCAATAAAGATTAATTGTGATAACTACTACTACAAAAAGAAAGTTAGTTGTTAATGGGATAAAGCAAGTGTTACATATCAAATAGCATTTTCATTTCTTGATTGAAATGTGTTATGAATACTTGAATGGGTTAATTATGCAAGTACCTCAATATACAACTCCATAGATATAAGATAAGATAACTTTATTGACATAAATATATGTACATATGCAAGGAAACACAGATAGCAACAAGAAGTATCAATTCGAGGTCAGTAATTACTCATTTGGTTAATGCTTTTCAGTGCTTAATTAATAGGTAAATGTAAATATATGAACTCATTCACAGTGTGTTTATTTTTGTTGATCACAGGTAATGCATGGTAACACCACGTTACTAGGAACTATCAATATTTCACATTTTCAAAGATTACACACTTTAGAGATCAAGCGTGTGCCGCTACATCTACTCATTGGTTTGCAAGCATTGCGGACACATCTCAAGATATTGATATGTACAAGATGTGTACAATCTCTACAGGTAAGATTTGACATTTGACCTCTTTAGGTGTAAGATTTGACATGTGATCTCTCTAGGGGCCATTCTAGGGTCACACCTCAAGATATTGATATGTACAAGATGTGTACAATCTCTACAGGTAAGATTTGACATTTGACCTCTTTAGGTGTAAGATTTGACATGTGATCTCTAGGGGTCATTCTAGGGTCACACCTCAAGATATTGATATGTACAAGATGTGTACAATCTCTACGGGTAAGACTTGACATTTGACCTCTCTAGGTGTAAGATTTGACATGTGATCTCTCTAGGGGCCATTCTAGGGTCACACCTCAAGATATTAATATGTACAAGATGTGTACAATCTCTACAGGTAAGATTTGACATTTGACCTCTCTAGGTGTCAGTACAAACTCTACAGGTGAAATTTGTATTCCAATTCACAAGAAAATTTCTTTTGTATTCTGTGAGTAACACATACTGTAAATCATTTAATTTCACTGTCACTGACGCTGAGAGACATTTTCACTGCTACATAATTTCACAAAAATTGGTCTCTCGTGAAACTATCATCGTTTACAGCAGTACATGATGATAGCCACCAGACTGTATGGATTACTTTGTACAGCCATCTGTTTCCTCTAAATGTATTTTGTGCACGAGACTAAACAAAAAAAGCAGAAATTTATTTACCACATGAGTTCATCTGAATTTAACATGGGTAGACATGGAGAATATTTAGATAAAATTGTTTCTATTAGAAGTGAGTCAGATGTTTTTTTACCTTTAAACTATTTTAACACTTTACTGTTGTACACTGATAGAAATGTTATTTCTGAAGATACAATAAAATACTCTAAAATACTTTATTTTAGCTGGAATTAATTTTCTCTGAAAAGACTTTTTGGGCGTTTTGTTTGAAATTTATTTTCACTGCTTTTTGACAAGTTGAATGTAAAATATAGAAGAAAAAAAGTATATTCACTGGATTTTATTTTCACTGATTCACCCAGTCAGCGAAAATAACAAAAATAAATTCCAAGTGAAAATAAAATATTTTACAGTATTTCCACCCTAGCAGTCCAGATTATATTACAATCTATGGTAAAATACATTGTTTGACGACAAGTAAAGGTGAAACACAACCTGTGCAATGATTTGACTGACATGCTGAATACCTTCGACTCAATTACAGGAACTGTTTTCATTCTGTGGTGGTGACAGGAGTTCATCTCAGGGATGGCCTGAACTACATACAGTGTCTTTAAGTTTTAACCATGTCTTTGAATTAGATGAATCATTGGTAAGTACACTCTTGTTGATTAAATCTAATCAGCTGATGTCAGAATCAGCAATCTATTGATCACTTGTATATTTGTTCAACTATTTCAATCATAAAAAACTCTGTTACTCGATTTTTAGATTGTCCAAAACATGAGACTTGTGTTTTGGGTTACATCCATGTGTGTGCTCGTATATATACATGTGTAGTTTTTCTTCAGTTGTTTTAGGGTTGTAGATCTATTTTTTTTCAAAAAAAAAGTAAATCACAAAATTGTCATCAAGCGTTTCTCATTCCTGCATGGCTGGATCAATTGATTCAAACTTGGTATAAACCCCCAACCTAATGTTTTGTAATTCAATTCAAAATGACGGATTGATGGCCCTGTGTTTCTGACCATTTCTGGGACATATATTATTCAAAATTGTTATTAATACCAAGACATAATTGTCTGTCTTCAAGTTTTATTACCTTGCCCGTACCATCAAAGATGGAAGGGAAAGGTATATTAAGGGAAAGATTTTGTCCGGCGTTGTCGTTGTTGTTGTCGTCGTCGTTGTCGTTGTTAATAATTGTTATTGTGTGCATAATAACTTTACTAATTCCATTCCAAACTTTATCAAACTTGCTCACCTTATTCATCAGTATAAAGTCTTCCCTGAGTTTGAACAACAGATGCCCTGTATGAAAATATCATCCAAAAATTGAGAAAATCTGATAAAATATTTTGACTGTTTCTACTTACTGATCACTGGTGATACACATCAAAGGTCACTGATCTCAGTGGAAATATGCATTGTTGTATGTGTTCAATGAAGCAAATGATTTATCTTGTAATAATATCCTTGGTAATGTATACCAGAATCCCATACTGGGTTTCAAAACCAACTCATGGAGAGATTGCACAGTCAGATACACATTTGCAAACTTACCAATAAAATCTTTACAGAAAACAAGATGTCAGAAAATCAATATAAGCACTCCTATGAACTGGGTGCCAAACTTTGATCAAGATCTGAAGCTAATAGAAAATCTGTTTAGTTCAAAGTTATCAAATCAAAAACAATACATAAAAAATACATAAAAAGCAAAACATTTCATCCACATTTTAAAAAGAAAATTGTTCTAAAATATATGTATTCTGTATTTGACAAACAGTTCATTTGACAAATGAAAACTCGCAGGAATATGTTTCAGCTATTACAACAGAATGATAGTTTTCATAATACTAGTTTAAAAACGCACTTCGAAGATTGCAGTGTTTGAAGATGTAGATTCTCAGGAGGCAACAGTACTGTTGACTTCTCCCTCCACTGGACACCAACTAACTATTTAAGTTGATTTTGCATACAAAGCAGAGCTTGCAACATGATAGCTATTCATAAAGGGTGTTTTTTTTTTACTTTTCATGTAATACAAAATACTTGGACAAAAGCCAGCTAAGATTTTCTGTTATCTTGCATGTTTTATGAATCTATTCACGTCTAAATGCAGAACTTTTTTTTTTGCGATGAGGCATTTATTTTTATTCTAAAATATCTGAATTACTTTGAATAAAACTGGAAATTGTGTCCCTTAAAATAATTAAACAAATAAGGCACCAATGTTTTTGTAAGATATTTACATCTTTTAAGGACATTTGGTACACTGATTGCCCACTGTTGGTTCAACCCCAAAACTTGTTTGTATTCAAAATTAATTATGACAATGCATATTTATATTGAAACAAACTGTGATAGAGGGAATTATATTATATAACAAAGGGCAAGGTCACCAGAGTTCAACTATGTTTTAATTCAAATACAAACAAAAACATTATGACTCCATTCCTATTCAATTGACAATTATTTAATTTAATTTGTGTTACTTCATCGCAGCTTTTTAGTTTGTTTTCTCAGCTTGCATGCAGAAATAAATTATGGTTCAACATTTGTCTTCCAATAATTACAATACAAAGTATCAGTAACAATTTCACTAGAGCATGAGTTTAAATAGTTTATTCACTACATAAACTGTTCTCTGTACGTGAAGTCCTCTTTCACTTAGAGTTATATTCAATGTCGCTGGTCAGGTTTTTGTAATCTCATGTGCAAATACTGTTATCAATAAATATTTAAAATTAACATTTTTCAAAAAATTAAGATCTATAGCACTGAAACTTTTAGGAATACTATGACCGATGTATAGTAAATTATAATATATTTCTAAGTGTATATTTAATTTTTCTCCATTTTTTTATTACAGAGATTATTAACCGCTGTACAAGTTCTTGACTTAAGCCATAACACAATCAGTGACGTAGAATGCAATCTAGAGGTACGTCATAATACAGAATATCATCAAGTATGGTTACAAGCTGTAAACTCAATAAATGTTTTAGACTGAGGTCAGATGATAAAAAAAAACACACAGAGAAAATTCAGTCATGGCAGAAAATGCATGAACTGGGAAAGTAATCAAGTGACAGCAATATCTAGGAGGTGTTGCTATCTAGATTCAAAACAGATTCTCTAATATTGTCGTTAACGGATTGACAGAGATAAATCTGATTTAATCATCATGGTTTATTTCCCTTGCCTTCATAAATAGTATATTTCTATGCTGAGCATATACATCACAAAATGTTGTTCATCTGTTATCTGATTTGTGCTACAAAAAAACAGTCTTTCATTTATAAGTGAGAAGCGCTGCTGCTGGGAAGTTGTGATCTAGTGCTGATGTTATGTAGTTTGTGAACAGTGTTCAAAAACTACATGAAAAAATGTGATGAAAAAATGTACATTAGGCGTAGCATGCACCCAGATACTTATGTATAGAACAAGATGCCACTCCAAGAAATGTCAAACAGGACATTTATTTGATCTCGTAGTTGCACAGATTATCATTAATTCATGAAATTGATGTCGCCATAACTTCCCTAATTTTCATTACAGTACCTAACAGAGCTGACCCATCTTAATCTTGGATACAACCATCTCCAGAAGATCCCTTCTTTGTCAGTCAGTGCTAGAAATAAACTGCAATTGCTCGTTTTGAGAAATAACAAATTGGAGAACTTGCAAGGATTAGAAATGTTTAGGAATCTACAGGAGTTGGATATCGCTAATAATTGCATCATTGACATCTCTCAGTTTATGTACTTGACTTCATTAAATAACATTACAAGGGTAAGCACCAATGCAATGACAATTATGGAAATAAATTCACTGTTCTTAATAAATCATCACAGTCTTTGTTTATGCCTTCCAGTATTTTTCTGATGTAAAAATAAACATACTGTAATTGTTCTATTAGCAGCACATGTGCATAAATGTGTGTCTATGGTCAAATTAAGCCATATTTTTATGATTTAATCAAAGACACTAGAGAATACAGAGACATGCAACTGTGGTCTATTTTTTATGTAATGACATTTTAATGTAATTTTGACGATTCAACGTGCACCATACTATAATCTCTAGTGATTTAATTCGTTTCAATTTGCAAATTAATCAAAATATAGATATATGTAGTAAAATTTCAAAAAATTTGTTTTCCCCAGACTTTCAAAGCACCATGCTCATATATAGAATTATTTGAAATCAGAAATAGCACTGACTGAAATTTACATTGTATTGTATTTTATTAGTAAGTTTTTATTGCAGTAAACCAATGCAAACTGTTTTTATGTGTACTTTAATGATGTCATGTGATTCTAGTGATATATTCCACTGACTGACCATATTTTGTTATTTTTTATGTAGTTGGCCCTACAAGGAAATCCTGTGTGTTTTCATCCCAATTATCGCATTAATGTTGTGAAATATCTCTCACCCGGTGTCACTACACAGAAGGTAAGCATCAACCAACACTCTCATCTCTAGGCTGACGACTTCTCTTCTCATTCTTCTCTTCTCTCCTTACTCTCATTCCATCTTCCATCCATCATGCATCATTTTTTTTGAAAACATAGGCGTACAAATATATCCACCTTTCTGTGTTCTCAACCTTTTTACTCACTTCTACCTTTCCAAATACTGATCCAATTACAGTAGAAATGATATATATATATTTAACAGTGTATTTTAAAATTTCTTTCCCCTTCTGTTGGTCAGCATGTCTTGCATTTTCTTATAGACTGATGTTTTGATACATTGAATTCACCCAAACCTTGATTTCTAGGCTATGGCAGCTTAGTCTTAGTTCTGTTGATAATTTATATGGTTTTACAGAATGTTTATTGGATGCACATTTAATTGTATTATTTAAAGTAAGATATTTATTGTATATTGTTCTCTTGTCAATCTCTTGGCAGTGACTGATGTAATACTATAATTCTATTTTGTGTAGGTGTATTTAGATGGTAAAATACTGACAAAAACTGAACTTAAGGTAAGTGCGGGGGGATTACTAGTAATCTAGAAAAGAATCTGTATTGCTAACGTACCCCATATTCAAGGTTTTTGATGAAATGAAGCAATAAGTTCTGAAGACATAACCAACACTAACAATACAAGAAAAAAATCAAAGAAACCAAAGATGCTCATATATGGATATCTCCAGAG
The DNA here is from genome assembly GCF_978046115.1 of Saccoglossus kowalevskii. Classification (NCBI taxonomy): domain Eukaryota; kingdom Metazoa; phylum Hemichordata; class Enteropneusta; family Harrimaniidae; genus Saccoglossus; species Saccoglossus kowalevskii. The sequence continues at coordinate 21,684,460 of NC_140661.1, read as the reverse complement.
GAAAGAAAGTGCCAACTTTGTAAATAATGGGGCTATTGGCAATGAAATCCATGCATTTTTTTTAGACTGTAATCATACTGGAATAACAAATGCTCGTACTGAATTTCTGAATGTAGTTAGCATTTATAATGAAAGTATCGTTAAATTATCAAAATAAAAAATGTTTGCAGAAATTTTAAGTTCAAGAGTGGGTTCATTGCCAATAGTGCTAGTAAATTTATTTACTTAGACTTTAGTCTTTTATGTATTTTCTTTTGTTTCGTTTGTGTACTTGTGTTTTATTACCTTGCCCGTACCATCAAAGATGGAAGGGAAAGGTATATTAAGGGGAAAAATGTGTGCGGCGTTGTCGTTGTTGTCGTCATTCTTGTCGTTAATAATTGTTATTGTGTGCATAATAACTTTACTTATTCTATTCCAAACTTCATCAAACTTGGTCACCTTATTCATCAGTATAAAGTCTTCCCTGAGTTTGAACAACAGATCTCTTGTATGAAAATATCATGCAAAAATTGAGAAAATCTGATAAAATATTTTGACTGTTTCTACCTGACTGATCACTGGTGATACGCATCAAAGGTCACTGATCTTAGTGGAAATATGCATTGTTGTATTGTTCAATTAAGCAAATTATTTATCTTGTAATAATATCGTTGGTAATGTATCTCCCAAATCCCATACTGGGTTTCAAAACCAACTCATGGAGAGATTTTTTGCACAGTCTGATACACATTTGCAAACCTACCAATAAAATCTTTACAGAAAACAAGATGTCAGAAAATTAATATAAGCACTCCTATGAACTGGGTGCCAAACTTTGATCGAGATCTGAAGCTAATAGAAAATCTGTTAAAAAGTTCAAAGTTATCAAATCAAAAACAATACATAAAAAATACATAAAAAGCAAATTGTGAACAGAATGATAGGGTTTTTATAATACTAATTTAAAAACTCACTTCAAAAACAAAGATTGCAGTGTTTGAAGATGTGAATTCTCAGGAGGCAACAGTACTGTTGACTTCTCCCTCCACTGGACACCAACTAACTATTTAAGTTGATTTGCATTACAAAGCAGAGCTTGCAACATGATAGCTATTCATAGAGGATGTTTTTTTTACTCTTCATATAATGAATATAATAAGGCAGTTCATATTTGTCTCAGTGAATCATTAATTTTTGACATACACCTATACAAAATACTTGGACAAAAGCCAGCTAAGACTTTCTGTTATCTTGCATCTATTCACATCTAAATGCAGCACTTTTTTTCTGCAGCACTTTGAATAAAGCTGGAAATTATGTCCCTTAAAACAATTAAACAAATTAGGCACCAATGTTTTTGTAAGATATTTACATCTATCAAGGATATTCGGTAGACTGATTCCCCACTGTTGGTATAACCCTAAAACTGGTTTGTATTCAAAATTATTTATAACAATGCATATTTATATTGAAACAAACTATGATAAAGGGAATAATATTAAATAATATTATATAACAAAGGACAAGGCCACCAGAGTTCAACTATGTTTATATTTAATGTCTTTTGACCACAGATAATGTACCTAAATATATTATTTAGTGTCAAATAAAATAAAATATACTATACCATACTATGTGAAGTAATTGTGGAAACATTGAATCAAGAATGATGAAGCATGTTCACACCAGGCTAAGCTTCTAATGTGCTGTACTCAGATCAAAACTCATCATGGCACTCAACTCTTTCCCAAATTTCACTCAGTTTGACGTTGTGAGGTGACTCAAAACAACAAATGCAACAAACACAAATATTTCTCTACTTAGACCAAATTTTAAAATATACTATTTCATGTCTTTGTGCACTTACAAGACGTCACTGAGACTTCAATATTCAAGGTTCACTAGTGCAAAATATCCCTGACTTACTAATAGTTTGAATAAAGTTAAAATTAAAAAAAAATGCAGTACTACCTACTATAGTACTTTTTTTGTAAGGACTCTATAGTAAGGCATATCTTACTCCATTGACCATTTTGAATTGAAAACCTGATGAAACAATTTTGATCATCAAGATTAAATATAAAAAATTAGCCGTACAATAATAATACGTTTCTTACATCTGTAATGTTTGTTTCTTCAGTACCTCCCCAAAGGTGACGCATATCGTCTGCGTAATACTGCCGCTATGTTTGAAGCATCCATCACTAGCGTTGATAGTTACTTTACGAATACAAGTCTTCCACCATCATCTTACACTAGTGGTGTGACCGATGACGACGATACTGATTCTGTGTCAAGACCGTGGTCACGAGCACGAAATTCAAAGCACAAAAAAAAGAGGAAACATCGACAGCCTTCTATCGATGATGCATTAACCGATAGGTCGCAGCAGAGTTCAAGAGGTAAGTGATGGGAGACCTCGTGTGACCATTTTACTGAGTCTGTTTGTTTTTAATTCATTGATGGGTATGGAGGGAGTTTATTATTTTTCTAGTATGCTTAATTTTAATGTAGACAAAATCATACAATCTTGCCCAAGTTTGATTTGCCATGTTCCATGTGAAAATATTAGTGAAATATTGAGAATAATATGGTCTAAATTTTTTAGGCCCATTTGTCTGTGTTTGCTTCACCGATGACAGAGTGTATTTATATCTTACATCTTATCTTATTACTTGTTACAGCTACCACACCATTTGTCGTAGATGCCAGCGATATGCAACACGAGGTAGAGACGATCAGAAAACAACTTGGTCATGATTGGTTGGTTGGACTCTCTTCAAAACCTAAACGGCAACAAGATGATGTCTTCATCGAAAATGATCGAGATGTAACTAAAAATGGTGCTGCTCAGAGCGAGAATCAAAAGCCAACTGTTGATGGTGCTCTTAGTGTACATAAACAGGAACCATTAGAAAATGAACAGGTCACAAGGTCAAGAACACAGAGTACATTGTCTGAAGATGGTGAGAAAAGCTAAATGAGTTACCGTATATTCTAAATTAAAATGTTCATATGGATTTAATAGTGAATTTCCCTTAGAAGTGAGAATGGTAAAATATAAAACCCCTCTTAATAATTAATGTTTACCTTGATGGCGCATATTTGTACAATTATGCGTGTACGAAAATTGCATTATCTTGTTCCAAACATGTAAACAGAATTGATGGGACTGTCTGCTCATCACCGTGCTAAAAAACTACAATGTAATTTACTGTTGTTTTGACAGGTCCATTTATAGTTACTATCCTTGGCTCGACAACCAGCGGAAATCAAGAAATTTTTCTTTCCATAAGTAACCAATGTTTACACGAACGTAACTTAGACGGTAAAACTATCGAAAAACTTGACATCAAGAGTATAGAAAGCGTGAAAACGAGACGTGAAGTCATCTTTGATGAAGTGAGCAGCCATCATAGTATGCTCCCCATAGTGACGATTATGTTGGATTATGTCATGAAAACAAGACAGAAAAGAGAATATGTGATGGAAGATGAAGAAAACTGTAAGGTAAGTGCAAAGACAAGAGTTGTGTACACTGGATAACACAACACTTCCTTATTGTTGTGACCGGTATATGCCAATCAAAACAACATTCATTCTGAGAAACTGGATGCCTTTTGTTATTGGTTTGAGCTAATCATGTACGTGTCAGAGAGCACAGTTTAGATGATATTTTCAGTCTAACCCCAGAGCACATAATAACTTTGAACAATAATATTTCAGTCCTCATTCAGAAGACATTGTTTTGCCAAAACTGTTTTTTTTTTTTTTTGCTCACTTTGTAGTTATTATTGGAGATTCTGCAACCATTGGTAGACAAATATCAATACAACTCACAGTGTTTGATCCATCAGTATCAATGTTTGAAGTGTTCTAGTGTATTCGACAAACACCACGCGCACAAGAAGGTTCAGAGCAGATCCAAGACGCCCAGTCAGATGTATCAGCAGTCGGCTGTCAAAATGGAAGAGAACTTGGGTAAGAACAATAATTCAAAATGCAAATGTTTTTTTGTTTTTTTTCATTTAAGGTAGAGATGCAGTTTACCTGACAGGTATTTTAATTAGTTAATTAGGAAACCAAGATGACCTCCCTTGTGCACAAAACTATGTATTTTCGGAAAGTTTATTGTATGAATTTTAAAGTTTTGTTAGTATTTTTTTTTATGGACACTGTAGTTTGAAATATGCACAAAAATGTGCTTTTTTGGTCAAAAGTGATTTAAAAAAAATTAGCTTCTCAACCATGCTTCTGTTTCCTGTCAAAATTGGTTTATGGGTATATCTGTTTACTATGAAGAAAGCGCCGTCTTGAAAACTGTCTACCAGTTGTCAATTTTGTAGGGCAGCAGCTCAAATTTCACTACTTCAAGTTTATGCATAAATTAATACCCAGGCTAGTTGTCTGTACGATTGCTATAACACTATTAAACTAAAAACAATGCCCCGACGGCGTTTTGAAGATAAACACATTGTCAATCATTTGTGAAAATTTCAAAACAAAAGGTCAAAGCGTCTACGAGCTATTTTTTTTTTAAAGTTTTGGAATGTGGACTAAAAAGAAGCTGAGATAATTGCTAATTTGCATAACAATTCACTCAGTAAGAAGTTTGCTAATGCTCATAATTAAAATGGCTGTTACAGTTTCAAATTTAAATGTATTATCGTTTTGTAAAAAGTTAAATACAGTGCATAATATGGAGATCCCGTCATTTCTTTTTTTCCATCATGTTTTTTTTTATTATTTATGTACAGCCTTGGTAAATCTTGCTAAGCATTCAAAAGAGATAATTTTGCACAAGTTATCTATATTTTAAAATCGTTTTTTGAGTATGTTCCACTATTCACAATTCTACAAAACTTTAACAGTCTATAGCCAAGACTTTTTGGATAATAAAAAACAAAAAACAAAAATTTCACTCCCAAGTGCCCACGAACCTGCACCTTAAATAATCATTTTATAAATGGACAATGTGGCTCATGGTAGTATCAATACTACAAGCCTGCAAACCTTGTTATCACATGAAAAACATTGTTCGAGTATTGTATTTATATTGACCGTAAATGTGCATTAGTGTGTATATGTGATTGCTCTGTGCTTATTTGTATCGAAAAGAAAATCACCACATGTGTGAATGTATTACAAGAATTTCACCTGATTATAGTGCATTTTATCTTCTGCTATGTTGAGAGCAAATTTGTACATATTTATGAAGGTTTTCTAAATACATCACCCTGTTACAATTAGAAAAAATATCAAGGGTAATAATTCCAAATGTAGATGTATCGTAAGTGCTGTATTAGTAGCATATATGCTTATGTAAATGGCAGAGGTATATGGTATATACCCGGTACATTTTGCGATGAAATGAACGGACTGTATTGTTACCAAGATCTGATCTCAGTAATTTAATTGAAATAATATATGCGAAACCAAGTCATGTGTTTTATATTTATAGTTTTGTGTATATTTCCTTCTTTAGCAACTCATTGTCAGAGTCATATAGGCTGTCAAGTTGTTTTACGTGTGTTCAGTGTCTGGTAGGCAAGAACCAGTCGTTCATACCCAAGATAGAATAATGGTGCTCTTCTCTTGGGTTGTAACTAAATTTTTGTATTGTAGGTTTTGACTCTTTGCATGAAGTCCCAGTGTGTCCGCATTGCGGTAACGAGTTACTAATTGAAATAGAGAAACCAACCATGATTGAACATAGTCTATCCACCCCAGTTGGATCCATTGCATCAGTAGGATCAGCACAGCCATTGGCTGCGTCGTCACCATGGAAAACAGACAAGTACGCTTTCTGATATAAAATATATAATTCTAACTATGATTTGATTTTTGCTATTTTCGCTGAAGAGCTGATTTAGTGAAAATAAAATCCAGTAAATATACCTTTTTTCCTATCCAAAAATTAGTAAAAATAAATTCAATACAAAACACCCAAAAATTAATTTCAGCTAAAATAAAGTATTTTACAGTAGATAATATTTGGTAATCAATGTTCTAAGGAACTATTCAGAATAGCTCGTCTTTTTAAGCAACGGTTATTTATCGATAACATAGAAGAAAAAATGTAAGTTTTCTGAAACACACCAGAGTTTGAGCAACGTTGGTTTGAAAAATTTGGCTAACCTTTTGAAAATTGGACTGTCAAATATTATTAACATTTTAACTTTCCCTAAACACTTTGGGTAGCATCTTTCCATATGTTTATGTGTGCTTTCATTGACACCGATACTTGTTAGCAAATTATCTTAAATGACACTCAACTTTTGAACATTTTATTTCCTGCCATATTGGTTCATATACTTACATGTACTATTGAGAATGGATATTACTACTCGATATCAAGAATAAAATAAACAACTTTTTCAAAACATTAATAGATTCTCTAAAATTAGTCCGGATGCTGTTTGATACATTTTGTTTTTCATAATTTTTAGTGATAACTCATTCCTGTCAGCAGAGGGGAACTCGTCATCAGACTACGTAACAGCTGATACTGAATCCTATAGCAGCCCTGTACGAGATATCAACAATGATGTCAGTGTGTCAACATTAATTGCTCGTTCATTGCCATTTGATAGTGAAATGACACTCCATGCTTTGTCGACTCGTGGTGACAGCTTCTCTCCATCAAAAACAAACAGGAATCTAGAACTAGAATTTGTTGAAAATGAAATCAGGAAGTCTGATGTGTTTTCTGAGAAGGTCCCGAATGATGCGTCAGACGATGCTTCTCACGTTGGCGAGGTTTTTGACTTCCCATCAGGAAAAGTACAAGAATTGTTGCAAAATGAAAATAAAGAAAGTTTTAATCAGAAGTACTCACTGGTTCCGACTGACGTGTTCAGCAGTTCGGATAGCGATAGTTCAAATAATAGCAAAAGGGGTAAAAACGGTGCTAATGCGAGTGAGATCTCTCCGCAGAGGCTTAGACGCACATTGGGAATTGTTGCAGAGAACAAGGCTGCCATGACTCTGCAATATCCTACTGGATTTCCGAAAGATCCAATCGAGTCTAGTGTGACAACACCGACTGAAAATGCTGCTTTTGGCAGAGTGTCTCAGAATGGACAGTTACACCATCCGAGGCATCGTAACAGCATTAATGATATAACCATTCTGCCAACGCCAAAAGAGACAAATGTGGAAAAAGTTGTACAGGATGACGTGCTAGTTAATAGCAGCAGTAGCGACATCGCTGTGTTGAGTAATCCTAGTCAAAGTAGCATTTTACTGCTGCCATCACCAAGCACTGAATGTAGTGTCTATGATATGCATGTGAGTACTGTCAGTGCCGGTAGTTCTAGCGGTGTTAGTTCGAACAGTGGCGTTCCAAGAAGCGTCAGTTTAAATGAATCACTTCTCAACAAAAGTGAACACACGGACAGATTGCACAGCCCGGAGAGTGGGATTTACGATAGCAGCATCGCGAGCCCATCAGTCGGGGATACAACATTTAGTGCAATCACTGCCGAAACATGTGCCAGTATGGTAAAGAGCGTGTATGAGCGAACGTTGGATAGTACAGATGAGGAGGAAAAGTCAACCCGAGGAGACTCTGACGATTTCACACATATTACTCCGCTGACATCGCTCAGTAACACGCCCACGCCAATGAGTCTGCTCGAGATGAGTTCTTCTTTCACTGATAGTAGTACGGTCTACACGGGTAGTGTAGGCTCGCATCATGACAGGTCATTGACAGACAGTGGCAGACATGGTAAACATCGCACCATGATTATGCTCCCGATACAGTATAATTACGATGATTTCACCGTTGTTGATCATCGATTAAAACTTTATGCAATGATGTCATTATTCAAACATGAAGAAGAGGAATTTCAGTGTGTTCTCAAGGTAGGAATATTTTTATAGTCAATTTCATGCAAATTCATCGCACATTTAACATTCAGTCACATTTAACAAGTTTTTCTTTTTGTCAACCAGTTAGAGCATTCCTTAGTAAAACAAGCTATGTTGTTTTTATATATATTACAGTGTAACACAGTTTTTGATTGGTTGTTGGTAAAGATTTGCATAGGTAGTTGGTCAGGTGGGGTGTACACTGGCTCTTTAACATTTCAAGCACCGTTGTCAGCTTTTGGCACCAACTACAAAATGATTTTGTATGGTATGTTCCTCCCCGCATGAAATATTGATAACAATTTACAAACCTTTTGATCAAAAACTAAAATCAATATCTGAAATATAGTGAAAAGTTTACAAAAAATATTTGATCTAAATTCTGGGTCGGAAAAATATGTGGCTCCCATAGGGATAATGTTTTTTCTCATTTGTAGTCTCCACTGGTACAGCATCCCAAAGGTGAACACTATTCGTCATTGCTGATTGTATCCAGTCATAACATTTACATCTTAAAAATTCACAAAGAGGAAACGTAAGTATTATTTTTATGACAAACTTACACTCATAATTGTAATGACTATGAGGATGTGTTTTTATGAAGAAAAATATAAGAACAATTATAGAACATGTGTAATAATTTAGTAGTAATTATTTCCACTGACTCGATTTCTTGAAACAGGTGTATTATATGGGTCTTTCCCAGAATGTATGCTGTGAGTGCAAAAAGATTTAAAAAGTCCTTTTTCTTTTTTTCATATTTTTTTGCAATTGAATTTTGCAGACGACTTTTTATTAGGGCCCAAGCCTGTAGGGCGTGGCCCCTATTCTTATTGTTCGTTTTTTTCTTCTTCATCTTCTTCTTTCTTCCGTAACTTTTTTCGTCAAGCCGTTTGAGAAAACCGCTGAACGGAATGGTCTGAAATTGCTCTATACTGATAGTCTCTAATATGAACTGGTGCAACATGCTTTCAGAATTTTGATTGGCCAATTAGTTTGGCAGCCATATTGGATTGAAATAAAAGCGGAAGTGGCTGTTTGACCACTTTCTGAGGGTCTAGGCGTCTAGATTTTTTATGCTGTATAGTACAACTCATGTGTAATCAATATCAGGAATAAAAACTTTAGCGGTCATGTGACTTTTCCCGCCATTTTGTTTTTCCTAAAAACGGTAAAAAACACTTAAAAATCTTCTTCTTCAGAATCGCCAAGTAAAATGTTCTCATATTCAGTACTTAGCTTCTACATATGGAGCAGATTTAGATTTGAGAAATTCATTATGATTGGTCACGTGGTTTGGCCCCTATTTTGGATTTGTTCTCAACAGGAAGTAGTTTTTCACTCATGCCACACGTGACGATTATTTTCAATATTGCTGCATGGCATCTCTATATCAATCTCTTTCAGAAACCTATAAAGATTTCAGATCAGTCACATGGTTTGGCCGCCATCTTGGATTTTGAGGGAAATTGACCAAAAGTTTGGGCATTTGTTTCTCAGAGGTGATTCAACGAATCTACTAGATGTTTTTATATTTACCATGCCTGGCCTCAACTCCATATGAAAAAAATAATATATTTTCCATAAGTCACGTGGTTTGGCCGCCATCTTGGATTTTGTGAAAATTGAAATTATGCAACTACATGTTTTCTATTAGTCCGATTGGAATAAAATTTTGTACGTGTATTCTACTCTTTAGATACATTCTTTCCCCTGAATGGCATATGGCTAGGTCATGTGGCTACGCGCCCATGGGGTGGGGGGCTTCTAACCTTATTAATATGCATAGCTGCTATATCTCAAGCACTATTGCAGTTAGGAAGATGATTCCTGTGTTATCATGACAACAGTAAACAAGAGATTTCATTAAAATAACAGATTACCATATATGGTCATGTGAACTCATTAATATGCATAACCATTATATCTCAAACACTGTTGTAGTTAGGAAGATGATTCCTGTGTTATCATGACAACAGTGAACCTGAGATTTGATTAAAATAACATATGACCATATATGGTCAGATGAACTCATTAATATGCATAACTGTTATAACTCAAGCACTGTTGTAGTTAGAAAGATGAATCCTGTGTTATTATGACAACATTGAACAAGATATTTGATTAAAATAACAGATAACCATATATGGTCATGTGAGCTCATTAATATGCATAACTGTTATAACTCAAACACTGTTGCAGTTAGGAAGACGAATCCTGTGTTTTTATGGCAACGTTGGACAAGAGATTTGATTAAAATAACAGATGACCATATATGGTCATGTGAACTCGTTAATATTCATAACATTTATATCTCAAATAAATATATGGAACCAACTGCATTTCGACCTCATGGTATTAATCATTCAAACTAATTGTGTATCATGTGTATCATTTGAACTCATTATTTATGGCATGTATACTTGGGCCCCTGTGATGCTGCTTGCAGCCTTAATTTTGTCCTTAATTTTGTGGTTTTATTAGAATTTTTCCTGATAACTCAATGTGTTTAATCTTGCTAGTCAGTATAGAAAAACTCAGGCAAAGCAAAAAACTTGCCCTCTATAGACATTACTTCAAAATATGTGGTTATACCAAAAGTTTACATGACAGAAATGAAAACATAAACACTAAGTTTTTTTCACCATTACACTTTTTATGCGTGTAGTTACCCAAATAACCCTGTTGATCCTGTATTTGTTTTTATTAGAAGTGTATCTTTGATAGCAGCATACACAGACATTGCATTTACTGTATTCAAATCATTAAAACATGACTTACTTAAACTGTAGATACTTGGTACACTTTTTAGTCCCCGTTCGGACAAAGTCCAAAAACGAGGACTTATAATTCGGTCTTCGTCCGTCCGTCCGTGCGTCCGTCCGGAGTCATATCTCAGGATCCCTTGGACCGATCCCGTTCATTATTTGCATGTGGCTAATACTTTATGTGGGATTCAAATCAAAATGGCTGACTGGCAGCCATCTTGTTTTTTGAAAATGTTGTATTCTGGACATGCTTTGTCAGTTTTCATTCACACTTGGTACATAGATTATACATGTTAGGATACATGTCCATGACAATTTATTTCACAATTGGATCAAAGATGGCCGACTGGCAGCCATCTTGTTTTTTGAAAATGTTGTATTTTAGACATGCTTTGTCAGTTTTCATTCAAATTTAGTATATAGATCATACATGTTAGGATACATGTTCCCGACCGTCTGTGAGTTCCTGAGTCTGTACATCCGTGCGTCAGTCTGTCCAGAGTCATATTTCAGAATACTGTGGACCGATTCCGTTCATTCTTTGCATGTGCCTAGTACCTTATGTGGGACATATGCACATGCAGTGGTTTAGCGATTTGATTCAAAATGGCCGACTGGCAGCCATCTTGTTTTTTGAAAATGTTGTATTTTGGACATGCTTTGTCTGTTGTCATTCAAACTTGGTACATGGATTATACATGTTAGGATACATGTCGATTTATTTCGCAATTGGATCAAAGATGGTCGACTGGCAGGCATCTTGTTTTTGTTTTTTCATGCTTGGACGTGCTCTGTCAGTTTTCATTCAAATTTGGCACATACATGTACTTTATACATGTTAGGATGCATGTCCATGACAATTTGTTTCAAAATCTGGTCAAGGATGGCCGATTGACAGCCATCTGACTTTTTGGCTTTATTACTATATTTCCTCAATTTATGTACCATTTTCATTTGTATTTGGCACATACATCATACATATCAGTGTGTTTCATAATCAGATCTAAGATGGCCGAATAACGGCTGATTTTATTTTTGGCCATATTACTACTACACGGAACACGTGTTTTGATGTAAATAAACAATCTGTTGTATATGCCACTTGGTACTCAAATTTCAAGGACATGCTCGTGACAACCCCTACGCTTTAATATGGCGAGCACAAAGAGAACTTTCAAAAATTTTATGAGGACTGTGTCAATTTCAATGACTTGTTATTTATGTTTTAAAGTACATGTGCTTTAAAAAAAAAAGCAAATAAGGTAGCTGCAAAACATGTAAAACTGATTCTTCAAATCAATGAAAATTGAGAAAACCCCTATTTTCACTTAAAACTATGTTTATTTCAGTGACACGCCGACTGAGTGGTTACAGAAGAAAGCACAATATTCTATAGGTTATCTACAGTATATTAACATTGGTCTGAGTAACCAAAACTTTCAACTAGAATTTAATTCTGATAATTCTTGTTATACCTATTTGGTTCGCGATGCCACACGATGCAAAACATTCATTGAATGCTTTACAGGTGAGTTATTACATTGCAGAGTACCGGTAGTAGTAAAGATTAGAGCAGCAATTGAGTCTGCCAACTTGTTTCTCCACTTGTTTGTGTGTGAGAATTACTTTAACACATGGATGGATCACTGTGAGAGAGGGTAGTGTTACATTGAATGTTGCAATGACATCAAATAATCTAGCAATGTATGCAGTTGATTTTTAAAACCTATCTGAATTTTTATTCCATATTCTATGTTCTGCTAGAGATTCATAAAACTTAACATTAAAGTAACTAATCAAAATTAATATTGACCTGTTTTCTACGATTTGTGGTTCATAGAATTCAGTTTTAGATATCTATATAAACAAATCCATGGAGAACAATGTGAGCAATTGTGTTAAGAGGTATTCAGTTTGCACAGCGCTCAGAATTATTGGGGGGGGGGGGGGGTTACACAATATAGTTTGACCATATCATAACAGATGGTATTTATTATTGTACAATGTTTATTTGATATTCACAGGAATTATCAAAGGAATGCCTGAAAACAAACTAAAGGATATTACCAGTGAGAATCCGACGACGTACGCTAATCTCATCACTCAAGTCCTAATAACTGGTAGTCATGATGATAGTATCGTAGAAACTGACACCGACTTAATATTGTATTTATTAGCATATCACAAAGTAAAAAACAGTAAAGGTATGTATAAATTACGCAGTTTTATCTCGTTCACGTCTGTTGTCTATTTTAACCACCAATGTTTAATTATGGTTATCCGTTTTAACCAAGCGCTTCTAATAGAGCAAATACAATAATAGTGTTTTCAATTTCTATTTCTTATCACTGTATGGTTGAACTTTGAAAACCGGGACTATTAATTCAGGCTCCATTCATATATAAATCTTTAAACAATGACTATACGCAGGAAAAGACAATTAATTATTAGGTTATTAGGAGAATACCGCTAATTATGTAAATTCAACCACCTCTGCTATGCGTCTGTTAATACAGTAATTGCAATGCCTTCATGCACTATTATCTAAATTATTTTTAGTTTTGATTAGTTAGAGCTTTTTTTAATAAATAATAATAATAATTGATAATTTCATTCATATAAACAGGTCACAAAAAGCAGAAGCCCATCACTATAGTTGTCACAGCAACTGACATATGTTTGGTTGAGGAGGACCATCAGTGGCCGTTACCGAAGTTACAAGCGCCACCTTCTACAAAATCTCAACAATTTACATGTAAAATTCATCAAAAGATAAGCAATATTTCAGGAATTGTAAGTTTTTTGACTAATACATCCTTCTAGTAAGTACCGACTGCAGCTGAAAAGTAAAAAAAAAGAAAATACCTGTATTATTTGGATGTATAACCTCCTCTTATTTTTTCAAAAAAAATCTATTTTTTTTTTGTAAAATTTGCTGTGCTCAAAGAGATACACAAGCAAATCCAACAACATTTCTTTTGTTATGGATGTTTGTCAGCACTAGAGGGCGCTATTTATTGAAATTGGTGTATTATCTGTTTTATTGTAATCATGAAGCTCTGCCATGTTTGCAACACATAGACTGAATAATGTGAGCAGCGGATTTCCATGAAATGAATTACACTTGCCGTCATCTCTAAAAAAACAAACATTTGATGTCTTGGATGTATTTCCCGGGCTTGTTGGTGTTTCAGTCAAACTGATGACATTACATAACACAACAACAATCTTTTTTTTGATAAAATATCTTGTGACATTCAAATATGATTTTGAATATTCAACATGCCAGATCATATTAAAATATTCAGCTCCCACCACAATAGTTTTCGATTTTAAATTTTAAAACAAAAGTGTGCCTATACAACACACTCTAAGCAGTAGAAAATAAACGGATAAAAAGGAAAAAAATGCCAACGCCAAACAGTGCTGTATTCCTGATTTGTATTTGTTTTTGTTTTTAAATAAGAAATAATAGTATTGACCAAGATATAATTATGTGTCTTCAAATTTCAATTCAGTCAAATACCAACACGGTCTATGCCATTGACAGGGACTTTTATTTTACCTGATACCAGTGATGAACATTTAACAAATTTCAGGAAACAAGTAAAAAACATTGTTTTGTATTTTCATGTTTCAGGAGCTGTATGAAGATGCTGTTTGTCAGATTAGAATAGAATTTTTCAACGAGGTTAGTTTCCACTCTCTGATGCAGTTGTTAATAATTTCCTTTCAAAGTACAAGTGTTTTTGTTCTATTTATAGATGGTCTTTGACCTTTCATACCCAATTACCTCAGCTTGACAATTTTTTTCCCATAAGGAAAATTGTTAATGAACAAATTCACAACATAATAACTAATAGGGAAATCCGAGTAGACTATTCTTGAATTCTAAAATTGGACAATACCTAACTATATTTTGGGTTGACTATTGTAACAAATTTTGTTACTCAAATTTTTCATTAAAATTGTGCTTATGCTTTAATTTTTCATATAAGTTGAATTTTTTATTTTCATTTTATTTAAAGTGCCTGTGATATGGATGCTATTTTCACGCCTAAAATTATCCATTGATACCTAAATATTATTAATTTTTTTGTTTCTAAGCATGAATTATTTTTTTAAGTGAAAAAATGTGTTTTAAACTCTAGTCTAGGGCAACTTTATTTTTGTGTATTTTAAAACGAGGCTCCTCATTAGCTTCTCATTTGCATACAGAAATTCCTCTTGTGACGTCAGAAGGGGAAGTCGCATGGCAGCTTGCATTGCCGATACGTGTAAATAAGGCAAATTTCATGTGCAGTTTTCTCGTCTTTGACTAAATTTTCACTTATGTACTTGTTCGTTGAGGGGGAATAGACCATAATGAACACATACTGTCAATTTTTGTTGCATGGGGTTGAGTTAGATGCGAAATACCGGTATGTCCATTCTGGTGTAGCTGGTCACCGTGATCGTAACCGGCACACGTTTGTACACTGTAGATGGACAAAATAGAATGTGACGTCAGAATTATCTCGTTATTTAGCAGGTTACTAGGCACGTCACTACACTGTTTTATTTCATCGATCGTCTGGGTAAAACTTTCAAAATTAAAAAAAAAGAGAACATATTTTGACATTCTAAACATTAGACTATCGTGATCACTATAAAATAATTAACAAAAACAAATCACAGTTACTAAATAAATGACAGCCGCATGGAAATAAATTGAAATGTTGTTGAAATAGGTGAACATGTCGGGTCAGGACGAGGGCAAGTGCGTTAAAAGCGGCGTTTAATTGGATAACAAAAATAATTAAGATCGACACACATACAGATAAATTCAGAGTGGATTCGAGTTAGCGTGATCCGTGGTGTATTTGTCATAATTGTAACATCATATCACAGTCCCTCTATCACAGAGGGACTGTGATCATATTAAAACTTTATTTGGTGGAAACACATTGACCAAGCCCAGATTCTTATTTCATAAATTATTACGCAGATCAAACTGCAAGCATGGAGGTAAAAAAAGAACAGAGGTGTGAATTCGATATTCAACACCAATCACGAAACAATTCAGATACTTTTAGCCTTCGAAAATGAAAACAATTAGCAGTGTGTAAGGCTGTGTAATTTCCTGTTTGTCCGACGCTTCGTTTTCGTGTCACTGTCAAAATTATTGCTACCTTTTACTTAACATTGACTAAATGGTCTCTATAAAACGATCATAATCAGGATCGCAAAAGAAGTCAACTCATTTGAAACACTTGCCGGACGTTTCTCTCTCTTCTGAAATCCGCCTGGGTGATCATGGTCCGGAATCTATTTTTTTCAAAAGTGTTGCACCAGGTTTATGTTGACGGCATTTCTCTTTAAACCTAGTTTTTTTTTTCATGGACGAGGACAGTTTCCCCCCCCCCCAAAAGAATCTGAGGTTAAGTGGCTTTCGTCCACTGATGTCGCACCTTCGGATCGATTAGAAACGTGTCAACACTTACACTATGACTATACGTTTCACTGCAACTGCCCACAACACAACATCTAAAAACTCTCTCTCTCTCTCTCAAAAAAAAGAAAATAGACACAAAAAAAGAAGAAAAAAAACGCCGAAAAATGTATATCGTTTAAAAGTATACTGAATGACCAGTGTTATTACGGATCAGGGGTATGACTTCCTCTCACATTTTGGCATTTGGTGGCGCACTTTCGGCGAGAGTCGGAAATCCGGAAACAGTCGGCCGTTTCAGGATAGGTGGGCGTGGCTACAACACGAGCAATATCCCAAATTTACTTGAATACGAGTAATCATTTTCAGCAAAAAAATTAATAACTGCCCATTTCTGTAGGACACAGATCTAAAATGGGAAACGTGAGGGTGGGCATTGCACAGGCACTTTAAGGTTTCACAAAAAACCTAACGACAAGGTTTGCAATGTCTTCAAGCTTAAATAATTTTCTTTGCTGCCTAATGTGTTCAAATGAACTGCTTAGTACAAACAAAACAATGCAATATTCCTTTTAGTAATTGAATTAATTAAAAATTTAATGTATATGAAATTATCTTTTTGCATTGAACAATTAATTAGGATACTGGTGACGAATCTAGTTGGGACGTTGTAACAGAAACAGAACAGTCAATGAACTCACTTGTCACTGCTATAAAGGATCCCTGGGAAAAGATATTTGCCATTGAACTTCAAAAAACAGTGCATCCAACGATTGATATTCAGGTAAGATGATTAAATGGCTTGTCTTGTACTGATTTGTTATGTGCCCACAATAGCAGAAACAGCTTTGATGACATTCACACAGCACTTAATGTCACGGCAATCACTCTCCATCAAACTTTCACAATTTTTCATAACTCATACACTGAACTTTTGCTTTGTTTGCTATCAATTTTCAACTACCAGCAAGTTATTGTCATAGCGCCCTCAGTATTATATGTGTGAAATGCTCTTGTTTTTATCATCAATTCCATTACTCAATATTAGCTGTAATTTATTTTTGTTGGAAACCAAAAACATGAGTTGACTTGCGTAATTTAAAATAAAATCTGTGTAAACTATCAGAGAAAAAAGTATTTTTATATGATTTTATTAGTCCCTGTTTTTATAAGTTCCTGTTCAGGCTACATTGTATGTCTGAAAACTGGGACTTGTGAATTGTCGTCTGTACATCCGTGTATGCAGATATCCGATCACATTTAGTCTTTACACATACATGTATATCACTGATATTAAGTGACATATGTACATACATTCATTTCATGATCTGATTCCAGAGGCTATTTTTGGATTTCATTCAGACTTGCTACATACATTGGACATTATGGGACCTTGCAGAAATTGCCAGTGAAAAAGTATTCTGTTGCATATACTGCCTGAATATCTGCCTTTGTGCCTGACACATTAGGTTGCAACATGCATATCCCATGGCGTTTCCATTCTCATCAATATATTGAATTTTTGAAGGCATGTATAAAAGTATTCCTAGGATAATTAGCTAGCAATCTAGTCATTCCGAGTACACCTAAGAACAGCCTGGTGGTCCATTGCAAGGTAACTATGTAGTTGATACAGGATTAGCTGTCTCCATGACTTCAATACATTTCCATGAATACACATATGAGCAGACTAACCCAAAGGTTAAGCCCACCTACAACACTTCAGACCGATTAACAAGTCTATTATTTAGGGATTTGTCAAAGTGTAATGATCATAAGGAGCATCTATGGAATAATATCTATACTGTAAAAGTTTACAGCAGTCTCAAACTAGTTGTAAAAAAAAGCTGATTGTGTTACGCCCCCAGCACAAAGCAAGGCAGATCCTCACACACACGTCTCAAGACTTCTTGTTATTTGCTCTTCTCAGGTGGGGGGTGAAGAAGTTGACTGTTTGAACTGGGTTGGGTACTTCCTGGTTTGTTGTTGCCCTTTAACAGCAATATTTTTCAGTATTATAATTTGGACTTGAGTTTGCTTTTTTGGTGTGAAATAATTGAGAAATTTGTACCCGAATGTGTGATCTTTTGGTGGTCATGCATGAAGCCTATTTAAAATAAGAAGGTTACTAAATAATACTGAATACTGAATATTTAAAAATATAAAATCTTTTTAACACTTTAACCCTTTGACTACCAAATATTTTTCCCACCAAATATTCAACATAAATGTAGGTTAACACCTGATAATGGTGTTAAAAAATTGAAAAAAGGTCAGTGTTAGTGAAACAGAACATGTATAAAAGGTTAACCTTATTTCATATTCAAGATGTTGATGCAATTTTGCACAGCTAACAGTTGAGATCTGATAACAAATATTGATATATATACCTCGCAGACCTTTGACTCATAGCAAAGGTTATATACATCTCAAACTGAATTGTCATTGCTACACAGATCATTTGACATGGACTTAACATGACGTCAACCTTTTCACCACCAGACTTTTAATCTTATATCCTTTAATATTTTTGAACCCTAATTTTGAAGCCAATATAAAAAAAATTCAGTTTTTACTCAAAAAAATTGTTTATTTTTGTCCCAATCTTCTGAAGGAAAATGCAGACAGGACTATTTTGTGGATTTGTGATGAAAATCAAAAACTGGTGGTGATAAGGTTAAAGCAATACAGTCATCACATGTGCATGGGCTACTGCTCTATTATTCAGTTCTACACCACACCACACCACATATGTGCTATACGCATGTAAAACATAAACATTGGTCATGGTTGTAACTAGCACTTCATCATCACAAAAAAAAAAAAAAAAAAAAAACCTTAGTAAGACAGCTGTTTGAGTTTACTAGTTTGCCTGTAAGTGGGTTTTAAACTTATCTTTAAAAAATATAAACATTCATTGTATGGCATGTGCAGTTCTGACAGTAGAGCCACTTTATCAAAACCCCCATTAATAATCAGCATAGTGAGATATCAAAAAGATTCATTCATTTTTACATGATATTTCATCATCCAGCTCTCAGAACATACTTTATACCTCGCTATGCTCTTCCTATCACTGAGAGTCAGTTACGTTTGCCAATTCATCAAATAAATTCATCAAATCCTGAAGCTTACAAGCTTACAGTTTGTGGATCAAAATAATTTTATGTCATGGACAAGTTAATTTATTAACTGGATTTCTACAGATTTAAATAAGAAATTATTAATGCTTGGAGGGTCAAGAAAAAAAAATTTAGTGGGGGGGGGGGGCCCTCTTTCAGTGAAAAAAATAAAAAACAAAGAGATAAATAATTTACACAAAATTTGTAACTAACTGCAGAGTAAATGTTTCCAACCTGGTTATTTCCCTATGGTTACAGAAATGAATGAATGGGAAAAAATGTGACTCTGTCTAAAGACGGTTTGCAAACAATAACGTTTGCTCACAGTCTGTGCTGATTTGGTCCTTTGTATGGGTGCGTTTTAACAATGGTGAGATTCCGGCGAACTATGTCTACTTGAAACATGTTGCCCAA
Source organism: Saccoglossus kowalevskii (assembly GCF_978046115.1). NCBI lineage: Eukaryota > Metazoa > Hemichordata > Enteropneusta > Harrimaniidae > Saccoglossus > Saccoglossus kowalevskii. The sequence continues at coordinate 21,664,868 of NC_140661.1, read as the reverse complement.
CAGTGAATAGCATTTCTTTGATCACTGAGGTGAAGGAAGTCAGAGAACAAACTACGTAAATTGATTACTCGATCAGAACTACAAAATGCATTTAATTAATGCATTTTGATAGAAATATTGTATTTCCCATTTGAAAGTCATTACTCTAGCGTCAACCAGGCCCAGTTGAATGTATCTTTAACCAAGGTTGTATCTATTAGTGAATAAATCTGAATCTTTGTTCTCCCCATGAGGTCTGTTGGCACACGCACATTTTTGGTGTTCAAACTGAGGTAGTATTTGAAATCTTTTACCAATCAATGAGACCAGCATTCAGCTTAGATTGTAGATCAGATCTACCGGTAACACATTCATATGAAGAACTAGTATTTTGAGGAACTGAAACTCTGTAAAGCAAACAACATTTACATGTATTTTTCTGTTTTGTTGCATGGTTATCTGGAAAGTCATAGCACACCAACCCCTTTTCATTCGCAAAATAAAAATAAATAATAGTATGCTGTCTATGGCAACACAAAAAACTAAGCCCTCTATGGCAACTCAATAAAAAGTAGGCCCTCTATGTCAGCTCATTAAAAAGTAGGCCCTCTATGTCAGCTCATTAAAAAGTAGGCCCTCTATGTCAGCTCATTAAAAAGTAGGCCCTCTATGTCAGCTCATTAAAAAGTAGGCCCTCTATGTCAGCTCATTAAAAAGTAGGCCCTCTATGGCAGATGAATAAGTGTAGGCCCTCTATAGACATGCAAGTTTCTGCTTATATTTCAAATTCACACTGTCCAATTAGATCCAAACATAGTGCACAATTAAATTCTAGCACATCAACGAAAGTTGATCTGTGTCGTGAATCCAAGATGGCTGCCTACCAGCCATTTTGTTTTTAATATGGGTATATAGACAATAAAGACTCCCATTTTAAGTTGTCTCACAGTTCAAGACATTAAATTTACTTATAAATGTAAATACAAAAATAGAGAAGGCTGGGACATTCTCAATTGCCTGCTGAATATACTACCGATATTTTCAGAAACTTGTTGAATGTCTTGGGAAATGAATTTCAGATGATGTTTTTTGAGGTTTGTGTTTACTGGTATATCCAATTATGCAAAAAATGCCTTCATTGCTCATCCCAGAGCTTTGCCAAATATATAATAAAAAAAAAAATTCTGCTCTAAAAAATCAACCACGTAATTAATTAATTAATTGTTTTCTAAACTGCAAATTGAATGCAGATTTGTGGTTTTTTTGTTCTCCAAAATTTTGTATTTCTTAGCTTTTTGTTCATGAGTTGGTGGTTCAATACTACTTTAGGCTATAATGAAAACAAACACTGAATTTTCGAGTTTTTAGCTCTGCTTTTATCGTAGATGACAGAGCGAAGCTGTTCATATAGGCACAGTCCCTCCACTGTCTCACAGAGGCTTTGATATAGGTGATTGTCTGTCTGTCCATCAACAATTACATTTCCATCTTCTTCTTGAAAACTACCAGATTTGTTTATTTCGTGTTGATATTTTCAATTCGAAGCAATGTTATTAAAACTATACTTTGTTTTGGGAAATGGTAACCAGAGGACAAATAACTGTTGTGTGCATTGGGTTGCATGTTTTGTGTTGTGTTGTCTTTATATTTAATTTGTCATTTAATGCAGGTTGGCTACAATATTTGCTAATAAGATATTGATTTTTATATATTAATACTGGATAAAAACAAACAATCATGTTTGTCAAAATGATTTTTGAGCTTTAAAAATGTCAGCCAAGTTAGCCATACTGTAATTCACAGTCGTTGAGGTGTGAGGCACCAAAGTTGTTAAATAGTCCGTGTTCTGTTTTCTGAGAAACAAGCATTGAATATATGTTGCATGAAATGGGTTTAACCTCACAGCAGTGCTGCAACTGAGAATCTTTAATCTGAAAAGAAATCATTCATCGTCGGTTCATTCTCATGATAGACTTAAGTATGTCATCGACCCGACATTGAACTTTAAATATAAATATAAATATGATAACAATAGAGCGACTGAAATCTGACTAATGGATGTGAAAAGACGTTAAACTTTACTAAAGACCCACATTAAGTTATCCCATTAATGTGCACACACTTAGAATAGTACACAAAAGAGGAGACAATTATATAAAGTGCCGTTATTATCCACACAGAGAGTACAAAAGTTTACCCCATTGCTAAAATCATAACAACTCTCTCAATGTCTCTGTGTTTATCAAATTTTAAACTGTATCACTGAGTTTTGATCCTACATCATTGTTAGATTTTGACCTACAGACAAATTGTTTTTCATATTTTTTTGTTATCCCCCGATGTTTACTGTAGACAAGCAAACAAACTGTGATCAGAAGAGAATAGTATTATTGTTCAACCTTTCATTTGCTGTAGAGTCTTGCACGATATATATATATATATATATATATAATCTGTCTGTCTCCGTTCCCTATGTTTCTAGCCAGTATGGTATACTCCACAGTTGTGTTTTAGGATATCAAGGTCGTTTTACCTGAAGATCTTGTCACTGAGCCAAATTAAGGTGGATAATCTTTGGCTGTTTATTGCAATGCAGATATTGGCTTCTGATTCTTCCCATTATTATTACTGGAAAAAACCCTTAACACCGATTTAACTTGCGGCAAAGTTATCGGCAGGGAGTATCGGCACCAGCGTAACTATTACATAAGTGTTACACCAGCGTAAGGGGCTTAATTATGGTAAAGGCAACCATTCACAAAAATAAGCTCCAACAAGTTTATATGTATGTATTTTATTATGACATTTTACATTGGTAATTGGTAACTATTGTTGCACAATTAAAATAGAACGCAAACATTTATGGTCAACCGAAATATCACCTATCTACGAGTCAATGCAATTGTGTGCATTATCCAATGCCCTCCATATTTACACCCCTTGTAAGCATTTCTGGTGTGAAGATTATGAGTTCCTTATCTATTTTATTACTGATCACAACTTGCGTTGATGTAACTTTTGCTATTGAGAACACAGTATTTCAACTTACACTATGATGTTTACTGTTTAAAGGTCAGTGGCAGAGTAATGACACAATGCAGATAAACGCTGTGTGTTCCAACCCCTCCCCCTCCCCCTTCCTCCTCCAAATACACACATGCATACAGGAAAATAAATTGTCCATTTTTATTAATATTTTACAAGAATGTGTAAATTTCATGTGATGAGAAGATATAATAAATAATTTCTATAAAATTGAAAAGTTGTTCTCAGATAGAAAAAAAAAAAAGTTCCCCCTCTTTCCCTACCCCCTTCCCTCCCTCCATCTTTAATAGTGCAGTCTCTCTTCAAAAGTCCTCTATTTAGGTCTTGACAATAGTTATTTAACAAGATAATGTTCTCAATGTTTGCAGATCGTGTTCGAGTTTTATCAGAATACAAACTTGCACCTTGTCTTGATCTTTTTAATCTACGGACAAATATTAATAAATTATTGATTTATGCCATATTAACCCAAACAAAATTGAGATGACTGTTTATTCTTATGATAACCCGACTTTGAACTTGGACAGTGAATTTATGGCCTCTAATTTTGTCATCACTTCGTGAATTCATAATTCTTTTAGAATCTGCTGATTTCTATAAAGTAAAGTTAAAAAATACCATTGCTATCAGAGGAAAAATATTGAAAGCTTACAGACATTTGTCTTATGAACACAAAAGTTTGGAAAGCCAAAAAAAAGTTTAATAGATCAATACTTGGATAGATGATGAGATAAAATAGAAACTATCATCTCAATGTGAACAGTTTTAAAGCTGTATTTGGTTGATGTCTGGGTTTCTGCTAACTCTTCACCAGTCATCAATGTCAAATTATTTGCATATTTAAATTTCACCAGCGATGGGTAAGGTGAATTACAAACTATGAATTGTTCTTTAATAGATAGAGGGCAGCATTGCGCCACCATCAACATATCTTCATCAGCCAAGATCTGTTTATCATCATTTTATCCCCGTTACCTTGCCAATCCTGTTAAGCGAATATGTTCCCTTTTTGGAAATTCAACATCTGACCATCTTGTTGTCCATTGCCATTTGCTGTACCAACTCTGATTGGCCACATCTTTTAAATCTAATCAGATCTATTTATTTCAATGCAGTCAACTATGTGACCTCTCAGAGGGGGGGGGGGCTTGAATTTGCTATGTGAATCTGAAAGATGCTGTAATCCTTTGTAATGTTATGTTCTCACTGTTGCGAACCACACCATGCTATTATATCCTTTAGCAGAAGTCCTTGATGGATTGCTTTTAAATGGGATTCATTTTGAATATGAATATCATGTAGCACTTCATAGTACATTCTGTAAAACCATCAAATATTTGAACATTTTAAATTTCCATATTTTGTAATAAACAAGCAAAAATTGCATATTTAAAGATCTGAAAAGTTTCCTTTGCCCAATTCATGCATTCATTTATTTATGCAGAAGGGAAAAGCACAACATCACTCAACATGTTAACCAGTGTGCCTTCTAAGCCAAAATGACACGCCACTAATGCACAAAGATCTACTGTAACGCAACTAGTTGTATTACCGTAATTCACTGTCACGTCATTGACACATGAGAAATTTGTACATTGATATAGCGATCTTGAAAAAAAATCTTACAATAATTCGGTAAATGAAATTCACTTTGTATAAACAAAATAATTATAAATACGAAGAAAATCAGGGGCTTAAACATTTCTTTTTGTGCCTCAGGTCTCCTGTATAATTAGATACAATTTAATTTTCTTGAAGACGATCTCCCCAGCAGTGAACAAGCTGAGTGAACTTGACTTTGGGAGATTCTATTTCCATTCAGGATCAGTTCTGTTAGAGGGCATACTAACAATTCTGAAATCTGGGAATAAAAAAGGCTACTGTGAAATGATTAATTTTCACTGGGTTTAAATTTCACTGATTTATCATTTCAGGCATATACAGTGGGATTTAAATTCACGGTTTTATCATTTAGATAATGTGTTCTATGCTAAATTTTACATATTCACTGGGTTTTAATTTAGCGCATTTTCAAGTCAGCGAAATAAGCAAAATTAAAACCCAGTGAATAATTAATCCTTTTACAGTATTATCTAACACAGTACTAACACAGTAGGTTATTGCAAATTTCATGAACTTACTCAGAGTGGAATACCTATTTATGTGGTTTGATTGTCTAAAATATGAATAACATGAAATCACATGCATCTAGGAGAAAAGTATGTACAAAAATAACCAAAGGATAAAACCAGTTTATGCCGGTGTGGTCAAGTTTCATTATAGTTTTGAATACGTGTTGTATGTCCCGTAAAGGATATGAACAGACATCGGCAGATTTATTGTACATCACATGAGTATAACTAACAAATACTGAATTGGTTCAATCACTGACATCAAACACTGTCTTGTTAATGCAACAAATCATGACAAGTCTATTTCAGACAAAAACACACTTTTTAATTTACAATTTCTTAAAGCATTGTCATTCACTTGTCACATTTGTTAATTACTTGTCAGTGCCGCAATAGACATGTTGTTTTCAAATTCATTGTCAAATCCCCACTTAAGTAACCCATTTCTCACCATTGGTCCCGCACATTTTAAGCATATTTCTCACATTTCTATGGTAACACTCACTGACATTAAAGATGAATTTAAATATTGATATTGTCTGCAGATTTGAAGATTCTGGTTGCAAATTTTTTACACCTTCAGGACCAGTAAGCAAACACTTCAAATTGAAAAAAAAAATTGAAGAAATATGCATGAAAAAGTGCAAAATTTTAAGGATTAAAGGGATACTAAAATGCAGAATGTTTTGGCCACCACTGTTGTCATGGCGAGTGATACTGATATTTTTCTTATGATTGCATCAAACGTTACCTGGGAGCAAAATGATGAGACCATGTGCTGTACCAGGCAATAAAGCTCTGTAAAAATCTGAAATAAAGTTATGCATCTTTGATTTGTGAAATTTTACAAAAGTTGTCACGTCTCCAAAAATGGACAAATCTGTGTTTGTAGCACAACCAGAGTGTCAGCCACATCGGTTTCAGCGCTTACTAACACATGGTACACCGTTGGTTCCATAAAGTGCTGACATACTTAGGATTATATGCGATGTCAAACGCTCATCAACCAACAAGCTGCAATTAAGAACTTTTAAAGAGTTGTCACTCTGCTATGATATCTATCAATTGCTTGTGAAAAGAGTGAGTACGCTGACGCTGACGCAGTAGTTAATCACACTTGAATTCCCTCCACATATTCGCTATAATAACTTGACTTTTCAACAAACAAAAAAAATCTGTTGAGGTTTTTGAGCATCACTGGATAACATTTTTATCTGAAATCTTTGCAAGTCACATTCATTTGTCAGTTTTCTCATTTCAGTGGGCTTACAAATATATTGCACCTACATACTTGTTGACAGTTTGATTTTAAAAGCGTTCCTATTGTGTATCATCAAATGTTGTCAACAGTGCGTTTGTTCTCTGGATCTACAGCTTGTCGCTCAAGCCGATTATATTTATTGTGATCTCATTATACGAGGATACGTGATGAGAACCTAAAATTATTCTGACAAACAAACTTTGGTTAATGATTTTCTGTAAACGTGCACCGTACAAGTGATGATTACCACCACTCATTATGCAAAGCCATTCATCCATACAGCATTATCTATTGAGGACCTGTTTGTTTTCATCTGTGATTTCTTACCCTAAATTCTTAACAATAAATTTGAATGATAACGTAATCATAATTCATTTTAGCGACTACTCCAATTTGTCACCATTTCTAAAATCCATTGTGCCAGTCTTAAAAAGTAGACTACTGTATTAGCTCAATTGAATAATGGAGGTGCGTCTGTGGTCAAAAAGTCATATTTTAATGATTCACTATACACAATGTGTGCCTACGTTTTCTCAAGGTCTCTAAGAACTTTCACTGTTGATGCAAAATACTTCTGATATTAATTGTAAATTTGATTTGAAATTGCTCAATCATCTGGAAACCATGCTGCATTTTTAAACTGCAGAGAATGTTTTGCTTTTCAGGGTTCAGATTTGACTGGTCCATAATATGTAATGTTTGAATGGAATTGCATGGCTATTACTAGTAACTCGGCACCTGTTGACGCCATTTCCCCGTATTTGTTTTGGCTATCCGTAGAGGTTTTCAGCTAAGCATTAATTGTCGAGGTCTTGGAGACTTCACAAAAATGCATAGATTCTTTGGCTACTGACTCATGTTGGATCTATTGAATTACATTCAGTATTCCCATCCTACAGAAGTCAACACATGCAGTCACTGACTCTTACATGCCCACATTTCAACACAATAATAATAATCTTTACTGCTTTTACAACGGTAGCAAAATAAAAATTATAATGACAAAACTCTTTATATTATAAACAAAAAAAAGAATGTTAGTGAATAATTATATAATGGTCTATTATTATACAGATGGCTTCCTTATGTTTGATAGCCGTGTATCACCACCCACGTTGTTTGACATAACATAGACTACCCACGCATTACATTTCTTGGCACACCCTGCAAGTGTAGTGATATTTATACATCAATCCTGTTGTGGGACGTTCGGAAATTCTCAGTGATCATGCTGTATCCTGGATAATACTGAACCCATGTCGTAATGTTAGTCAAATATTTCGTGGGTGCTTGACAATTGTACTGTGCTCTTGTGTGTATGTAGGGGGGGGGGGGGGGGGGGGCTTATCATGCATTTGGAAGAGTTTTTTATTCAAAATTTCAGAAATATTATCAGTTATGATACTGTTAATAATAATTGAGATCACTGTGAGTGGTGAATTTTTACCAATTTGTAAAAAAAAAAAATTTAATAGTTTTTAATAATTTCTTACGTGTACGTATGATGTAACCGCACAAATTTACATAACTGCTTTTTTAATGTAAATATTTTTTTCAGCACTGTTTACTGTATCATATTCTCTATCACAAAATACTGAAAATCAAATGATCTTTTTTTTGCAGGATATGTAAATAGATCTGTCAGAACAGAGGTTATAAGTCAACCTAATCACAATGAAGTCCAATGTATCAATACACCATATACCTGTACAGTACTGTGATGAAGAACTATTTTTTGTATATATACCTTTAAAGTGTGGACAGAAATGTCTTCCTTCAATGAACTTATTATTATTTAATTGCTTATATAAAAGAATCTGTGGGCAATATTTTTACTTCAATGAATTTAGCTTTTCATTGTCTTATAATAATACTATATAGCATGCATTAAATGTTTATTCACTAATTTTGTTGATGTGTCTGATTTATACATAAACAGTAGCTTTACTTTTGCTGCCTTTGTTTTTAAGGCACAAAACTGGGGCTCATTGCCCTATGTGGTGTTATAGCGCCCTCGTGAGTTATTACAGTGCCCTCGCACTGCCATTTTGAAAAAAATATTTTCTCTCGGGTGCATTTGATTGACACAATTTAGATTAATTTCAAACCATTACTGAAATCGAGTTTCTAAACAAAACACAATCATAATCATGATTCTTTTTATTCCCTGACTCTAACATTTAATTTTGCAAAATAACAGAATTTGTTGATCATGGTGTTTGAATATTCAAGCTCTGTTCATTGCCCAAAGTCACCTGTCATGCATCCACCATCTTTAATCACAAAATTCCGTTTAAAACCATGATCATAATCAAACAGGCATTCAAAAATGGGATTGGTTAACCACAACCATAATTGAACAAATCAAATGCGCTCCACTGACAGACAGAAAGTTGTTTTATCAACTTGAAGGCATACATGTATATTTAATTAATTAATGTTCAGTTGTGAAAGACTGTTTTTTGCCAATTATCCCCTGCACTATAATATTAACCTTATTAACCTACCACTCCCTGTAAAAAAAATTTCTTCAATGCCAAACTAGTTGCTGTAAATTGGTAGTATGTCTTCTTTTTATCCTGTTTTTATCAGCTCACTCTTAATGATAATGAGTTTGCGAGGTATAGGTATGTCTGTTGTTGTCGTTAACACTGCATCTTGTGACCCGGATAACTCAAGCAATTGTCCATTCTTTATCAAATTTTATCAGTTCAATTTTGGTGTGGCTGGCTCGTATATTTATGAAGATATTTGAGAAAATGTGCATCATTAGCATAAACAGGAAACAAATGGATACTGGTTAAATCAATTTGGCATACCGGTAGATATGTTTTGTATTGTACAACAATTTTAAGTTTTGAAAAATCCTAGGAATGGATGAATGGATGGATGGATTTTGTTCAAACCTGGTACAAGCATTAAACATTATAAGACCCTCATGCATGCTACTTTGTTTTGCAGATCAACTTCAATATGGCTGACTGGAGGCCATTTTGTTGTCTGTGTCCACTCTACAGTGATCAATTACAGCTTAAGTTTTAGGGTTTTTTCATTAATACATCAGTTACTTTTCTATGTAGTAGAAATATTTAGACCCCATTTGAATATAATTTGGATGGATGTTCGTCTGGAGTCGTATTTCAGACACTTATTGATTCAAAAGACAACACGTCATGTCCTACATGTGCACATCTAATTACTGGATGGTCTGAACACAAATTTCTGACTGGTGGTCATTTCAGACATAAAATTTGCAATTTCTGATAGGTGTCTGCGATTTGCACTAAAGTAAGTACATACATACATGAACATACATATTGGGTTACAAGTGCATATCATTTATTCAGTTATTGTCAACTGGTGGCCATATTGTGTTATATTGCTTCTATGCCAGTTTCTTTTGAATGCATTGTTCTTGTTTAATCTTAGTCCAGAAAAAGTATACCATAAAATACAACAGATCCAATTTTTTAGTTTCAATTTAATTCACCCGAGTGTTGGTCAAGTATAAGTTAAAGCACTAAATTTGTATGTGTCCAGAGCTGTTTCTTGGAGATTACTGGGCCAATATAGAGTAAAATTGGTATGATGATCACCAAATATGGTCGATTGGCAAACATTTGTATTTCCTGATGTACATGCAAGTTTATTTTTAATGAAATGACGCCTTTGCTTAATATTCATTATACGTAGATAGAATACCAAAAGATACATCTTTAATAACAAGAAGGTTAAGCTTGGTACATGATGCTGTGATGACTTGATATAATGACAAAAATAAATCGGATTTCACCAACAATTCGTCAAATGTACTATAATTGACTTTTAAAAGCTCTTACCAAGTGCAATGACAGAGACCTGCACCTGAAGCTGCTTTACTTTTACTTGATCTGTGTTTTTCTTTGCTATGTCCTATGTTGACCACATAAAGGTAATTTTGAACAAATTTAATGGTGGCTGTGTCGTTTTCAGTGATTTGTGTTTGTATTGAATGTCTTTTCATCGTTGGAAAGCAGGGAACAAGGAATTTACATGGACATTACACATTCCCCTTTGATCATCTTTGTCTGCAAGACTTTGTTGTCACATATATGCTGTTTTCTGTCATTTCTTTTTAATTGTTATAAATTGTAATTGAAGCCTGTGTTGCTATACAATCACCATCAAATACCCATTCACTCAACGAGAGATTTCTATTGGCTGATTAGAACAGCATTGGAACATTTTTGTCATTCCACACTGCACTCTTTGATTGGCTGATGAATTCAACTGAAATTAAAATTGATAAATATTTATAAAAATCAGAGGAGTGGGCTTGTGGTTATGATAGTATCAATATTTGCCCTCATAGGTTTAGCAATTGGATAACAAGTTTAGATCGTACATGTGGAAAGTGAAGGGTAGGTTTATAGAAAGGTCTCTGCATTGTTTTGCTGAGTGTTTCGACCCCATAGTTACCATGTGTCCAATGTCACCTAGCAACACACTGCGATGACATATTTCTTGTAATAATTGAGTGATATCTAGCTCAAAACGTTGATTTCGTTGCATTTATGGGAATATTTGTCATCGCACTGACTTCTGGGAGTGGGGTGAAATTTTTCATTTTATACGTTCAAAATAAGGAAATTTAAAAATACGAATAGCATGGAAGCAGCTCATCACAAAACTTTTACAAGCTACATTTTGATATTGCTTGCAATTATTAAATATTCAGACAGAAAATATAATTTTAAGGTAGCGGGAAAGATGTGACATTTTTGAATAAAGAATATGTCTGTTATCTCATTGAGAAACCTCCATTCACCACATATGACTTGAAAGCCTGGATAGAGAAACATGATGATCATATGAAAGATTGATTTCCAGACCTTACCAAAATGACTAAACTCGCAATTTCAAGAAAATACTGCAGAACTTCTGGCTGAAATGTTAGGAAGTTAAAGCGGGAGGGTCGTCACCTGCGCACGCGCGGGAATTGAGTCCCAAGCGACGATAACAACACACACTAAAAACGCAAAGGCTCATGAGTAGACGCTTTTTTTGTAAACAATGGCCATCTGACGCATGCGCAGGTGACGACTCCCCGCTTTAACAATATACAGAAATGTAGCAATTACTAAACACAAATAATTTGTTGTAATATTACCACAAAATACTCATAAATGTTACAATGTATTGACCAATATTACTGCAGAACATATTAATCATGCTGTTATAGGGTACAAAATATGTTAGTATCCTTTGTTATGTAAATATACCGATCAAGAACTTTGATGTTGTCAAACATTACTGGTCGTCGCACCACGCATGCGCGAGATATGGGTCTCGTTTTTTTTCTTTTCTCGCTACCTTAGTACTTACGCTAATATATGTGCGCCTTGCATGAATTGTACTACAAAAATCTTTATATATATATATATTATTTGGCAAAGTGTGTATTGATATCAGAAGAACAGATCAGTGCACATATAGTCTGACTTGCACCCGAGACTAGTAGAGGTATTCTAAATAAATTTAAAACGTTCGATTGTAGAATGAGGGTTTAGTGAGAACAAAAATCAAGGTTGTGCACAATAACTAAAGGAAGCTGAAAATACTGTGCCCGTCACTTGAGTTTTGTGAATGGATGAATGAATTTCACCATAAACAAAAAGAAAACGACGTTTCACAAGAGTTGAGTTTTGAAGTTTATGTTGTGTTCATTTTTTATTTCAACTTCAAGACATACGAGTTTTAGATTTGAGGAACGCCTTTAATGCCAGAAATGGGTATACATTGTTTGTTTGTTTGTTTTTATTTAAATGAACCTTTTTGGGAAAGGCACTTAAATCCGAATCTTTCACCAGTTCTTGAGATAAATGTAATTTTCAATCACTCGATATTAAGATATTTTTGACAATACAGTGACAGTTCGATATCAAATTCTACTTTCCTTTGATTGGTTATCGATGCTCGAAAAATTTCTTCCATGAAATTTGGAGTTGTACGTATGATCGAGAGATATTCTCCCAACATTTTAACCTGAATCGTTCAAATCTAGAAAATTTGGGTGATTAGTCAAAAATTGCAGCACTGAAACACAGTCCCTCTATCACAGAGGGACTGTGACTGAAATAAATACTAATGTCGCCCTGTTTACTGGGGGAAATACCTTGCTGTTTGTCCAAAACATACGTAGTGCGTGACAATATTTCAGTAAGTAATCAGCCGTCAGTTTATCATACCATTGGCCATCCAAAGCACTGCCATACGCTGACCTCCCTGTGGTCACGGAGCGTATATGCGGTTATGGTTTATAACCTTTGATGCATAGAACATTGCACTTTGTATCAAGTGACGATACCTACGAAAATATTCCCTTTATGTTACACAGCCTACGTACAGGTAGCCATCAAGATTGGGACGGTCTTTTATTCGGTGTGCTCACAAAATGTGATAACCGTGTCTCGAACAATGAATCCGATCCGGAATATGCTCGCCTAAATAAAGAGGGTATTCATTTTTATAATTAAGGGAATGTTTATGTTTTCAAACTCACGATCAAGTTCATTGTATCCCAAGGCCTTCCACCTTTCATTGTCGAACATTGCTCCATATGTTAACCTGATTTCGCTTTGTGTGTGTTAATGATGTGGCATAGATTCTACGTGCAATAGTGACAGAGATGATAGTAATTATATTCAATTATCTACTAGCTTAAAGCCACTACATGTTTACACAGGTATTACACGAACATATCTAGTAAAAAAAAGACTCTTATTTGTCCTGTTTTAAAAGAACTGAGAAAGTACATTAAAAAGATACCCAACCATTTAATTTCAAATACATAATTTGCATAATATATGCTCTAATTAGTATCGAATTCTCATAACAATTAATTTCCACCTTTCGGTTATTTCGCAGTTTCGTGGTATGAGTACATGCATACTAATTACCTAGTTTGCATAATCAGTAGCAAAGTGTTGTATGGTCCTGTATACATAGCTAGAAACACTCCAACCATCATTATAAAGGTATTACTGCACGTTTTTACCCTATTTCTATTCAAGCTCCTCCTCGAAAACTTCAAAATAGGAGATTTCCCTTTGTCCCCGACGATTGATTTGTGCACTTTGTATATGTACGCTTTGTAACAGGAGACCCATGTCAAACGCTACACGACGGTAACCAGTTATCGCACCTCAAACGCGTAGTTTACCTTCGAACCGCCGAGCTTATAATTCGGTATTGAGATTTTTGATGGCAACAATCAAACGAACATTCGACGCAGTAGCTACTAAGTAATCTGGCATACTGAGTACCCATGGTTACACGAGACACAATATACTACTTTTTTGAAATTAAATTATTGTTTGTTTTCAAAAAAAAAAATAACCTCTCCATCACTATTCTGAAGAAAAAAATCGCCGTCCAATTTCGTGAAAACAATTTTTCACAATATGACTCCACGTAACACATGTGATGTTTTAATCCTGACAGATAAAAAAACAGTGGCGATACACTTAAAGGATTATGGTCACGCATTTTAAAAATATTCTCAGTATTAAAATGCATTGTTGGTTTGTGTCTTTCATTCACACTAGCATAGCATAGCATTCCAGAGTTTATTTAAATTCACTTCGTTCAACCCTTGACAGAATGATGTTTTTTGTTGCTGTTTTTTTTTTTTTTTTCTTTTTTTCTTGAAACTTGTTTCGAAATATGACCTTTACTATTGACGGCCACCGCACGGCGCTACAAACGTTGCATCCCTAAGTTCATTGCAAGCTGTTACCCGAGCTGTCACTTATGTTTACAGATAAGACGTATGTTCGTAGATTTATGTATTGGTTTGAAACCCTCCCCTGAAATTAAAACATTATAAATCTTTACAGTACGCTAGTTTATTGATTGTAATTATTATGTATTGATTTATTAATTAATGGGTTGAATTATTGACACATTTTATGTCGTGTAATGTTGGGGCATGTCTGTTTCATGACTTAATGACCTTAGATAAGTACATTATTGTTCCATAATGACCCCTGTTTTTTCAAATATTGTATTTATTTCAGCAAATGTTTGCAGACCGCTGTTACAATATTTACTCATTTAATGGTAGACTATCGCACGTTGCTTTTCGCGCCAATTCTGAAAAGCTTTGTCTCCTAGATTAACAAAAAGGTTGTTTGTATGTATAACTTTAGATATTGTTCCAATAATGATCCCTGGTTTTTGAATATTGTATTTATTTCGAAATGTTAAATTCTAAATGTTTGCAGACTACTGTAGCATTAATTTCGAGTTTCAATTTTGCTATTTTCGTTGATCAGCTCAATTAAATCCACATGAAAAAAATAACATTGTAAATAGTACTTTCTAGAAACATGAACTTATTACGTTCGTGAATTATTCATTTCAACAAAAGAAAATGCAAAAATTATCAAAACAGCACAATTTGACCAAAAATTGAAAAAAAAAATTAAAATAACTATAACTACGTATTATTGTCACTGTAGCGACTACTTGAGAAGAATATTATCTCTTTCATTCTTGCGACCGCTCAGAGGTATAAGAATAATGTTATCTCCGTCATTCTTGGGTCGCTCCGGCTCGGGGATATAATCTCATCTTGTTATAAATTGGGGCCCCTCGGGGTTAATGTTATCTTTTCTTGGGACAACTCGTGGATAATATTATTTTCTTTGTTCAAATATATCCCTGAGCGGCCCGATAATGAAGGAGATAATAGTATCCTTGGATGGTCCCAATGACAGAGAGATAATATTATGTTGTTACGTAGTCATTTTCAATATTGGTCGAATTCTGCTGTTTTGATTAGTTTGCACGTTCTGTGGGTGATATGAATTATTTATGTGACTCAGTGAAACTGCTCAAAATAGAAATCAAATGCCACTGAAAACAAATAATATTACAGTATAAGTAAAGTACTCTGACCGGGCCCATGTCCTCACAATTACGCCTTGGGCATATGCATTTTTTTCCGAGCGGGCCCATAACGTCCTGGTATATCATATCCTATTCATTTTTGGTATTACGATTCTTGATCTGAGTTTTAACATGGTTTGGCAAAGGTTGGAATTTCATGTTTTAGTCGTCGTTATATGCAGTCATTTGACTGTCCGTAAATACATACATTACGTCCTATTCAAGGACTATATAATAGTACAAACATCTGACGCACACCAAAGTTTAGGTTTCCCAAAATAAAATTGAAATTGGTATTTCCATTTAAATCCTAAATTCTCAGAATAAACCAGAATGTGGATTTTTTTTTTATCTCGATGGTGTTTTGTAAAACAAGTGTAAATCAGTAATTGGTATTTATTGACAAGGATCAGTGGTGCTTGTCGAAATCTCGTTATGTGAAGACCGCTCCGAGAAGTGAGTTTCCGTCTTGAATGAAAAGACATTCCTACTACTACTACTGTTACTGCGAGACTTCAACCCACACACCTTCTGTCAATGAATTCGTCGCTGCCTGCTCCACACCTGTATTTTTCTTTTTACTCGTTTACCAGGCCAACCTACTAGAAAAACACTGGGAGTGGGAGGTTTTGTGTTGATAACGGCTGCTTTTAGACAAATATCAGCGCTAATCATGAAATGTCAGCCAGGGAGGGTTGATCTAGTATCTGGTATCCCCTCCCTCCCTCATCAAATTATTTACCCAACATGTGAAGCCCTTCTGATATGTGTTGTCGGATTTGTTTCTGAACTTCCTATTTATGACGAATGCAAAGGTTAACGAACTAATTTAGTAAAGGATATGGAAGTTGTAAGGAAACACTGAAGTTGGACAATTCATTAATTTAACTCGTTGACATGGTTACCTCTCCTGTACTCAGACATCTGTCATTTCCCGGGGGTCGTTAATTTGAGACGATAATATAGATAAATAAGTACTTAACCCGGAGTAATCTGTGAAACGACACAAATTACATCACTATGTCATGACTAGTGCTTCAAATGAAATAAGGTTTATCTCTCACGGAAAGCTATTTCCATGCAACCCGTTAGGTAGACCATGGAGCTAATTTTAATTTATTAAATTTATTTTACCTCCATGTGTAGACGTACTTTAGACACGATGCAAGTATTTTACATGAGGCATGAGACCCCCTAAGTGCATGTTTCAATTGCATGAAGCCACTGTAGTCTTACTAAGCACAGTGTAGCACTACTAGATCCACATTCAACTACATTAAAACAGTTTAGTTTCCGCAAATATCAAATCTGAACACAAAGCGGATATTCGTGAAAAAAATAAACTTTGTTTCTTACTGTGTTCTAAGATTTACTATTACAGTGTCTCTGTAATACAGGAATATATGATTTCTGTGAAGAAACCACTCGTACATATCAATCTAAAGTTCAGATTGTCACATATGGGGTATACACAGAAGAAATTGTGTTTTTTTTAAAAATAATTACTTGAATGGTATATCTACATGACAAAATACAACATGTTCAGATTACAGTTAAACTATCACCTCCACATACACAAGTTGGCGTAATTTAAAGCGGGGGGGGGGTCGTTACCTGCGCATGCGACAGACGGTCATAGCGCCGCGTCGTTGTTTACAAACAGGCGTCTACCCAGAAACCTATCCGTAAACGTTTTTAGCGTGCGTTGTTATCGTTGCTTGGGACTCAAATATCGCGCGTGCGCAGGTGACGACCCCACCGCTTTAAGTGAATGATTTTTTGAGAAGTTTTGATCGTTCATGTGTTTTTTCAGGAAAATACGATATTCTCAGATTCATGTAATGAACTTGCCAGGTGTCTGTTCGATTTCCCACGAGAAAAGATATAATGGGATTGTTATCTCAATTTACACCTGAGTTTGCGGGATTTGTGGGAGTCAGTTGTTTATAGTTATAAATAACAGTATTGTCTATTGTTTCCTCACAGGTGGGCCATGAGTTGTGTCGACATAATAGTCGTTTGTTTGTGGTTCTGAGTCATTTACCTTTCCCGGAAACGGGTCATAACCTGCTCGTAACTTGTGTTTAGTGTGTGTGTGTGTGTGTGTGTGGGGGGGGGGGGTTATGGGATAGGTAACCTCGTGTGCTACATTGGTTATCCAATGCACGGTTACGTATTTAGTAACCGTGACCAATGGGAGCAAAGTTCGAAGAACGCGATATATGCAAATTAGACTCATCAGAAAGTATTCGCACCTGGCGAGTAGAGTCCCTATGTAGCGATAGAGCGTGGAGATCCAGGTCATAATAGGTCACATCTATTCGTTGAAAGGTCGATTTGTCGTACTATATAACGAACAGATCCGGTAATTTGCAATGCTGTCTAAAGAATGAACAAACAATGTATGAAGTCGGTTAATTTTCACTGATTTTTGAAGAGTTGAAAAAAGGGTAAACTCGCTGGATTTACAAATTTAAGTTTTAGTGCGCCAGATGTTCCATCACTAAGAGGAAAGTTGTACTCTTCAACTGTACCATATGGGATGAAGATCGTTCAGAGTGCTGCTCGTTCGCTGAATGGGTACTGTAATAATGATTGGAACGAAAATAGACTATTTATCCAGGGAACGGACGTTGTTGGGGAAGAAACCCGGTACTAGTAAACTGGTACTGTTAGGAAAGAGTACTTTCCCCGTAAATGCTGAACGAAAACTGTTATCAATTGAGACGAGCTAAAAAGCAATATTATTTACGGGTCGACAGCAAGGAGCACTATCAGGGCTCTAACATTTACATTCCCAGGAAAGATTTATTTTTAGAAAACAGTGTTTCAATTACCTTAATTGGAATTCTTACTACATGTACAATAAATTAGCATTATTACCAATTTACATACCAAAAACAAATAAATCAGGGGCTGTACTGAATAGATTAGAAATATCCGCCCAAAATATAAATGGTCCACCCTTCTCATTGTTTTAAAAAGTAAACCCCTAAAACCACGTCCACGTCGGAGCAATGACACCCACTGCATGCAACGAAAATATATTCCTTATCAAGTGATCGGCTCTGACTGTTTCTCGAATTTAGAGATGTTCAGTTTGCTGTTCACTCGTGGTGAGTCGAGGTGCAGTCAAGCGAATTGAGGCCACTGAACACCGAAGGGAAAGCTGTATTATGTCTTCAAGTCAGGGGAGTTCTAATAAATGTAATTTACACGCATGGTAACCTGCACTGAATCGTCAATAGTGTGTTTATATTGTTGTTTACTTATTAACGGACATGCAGACATTAATTAGCAGCGAACAGAAAAAGGGGTAAAATTCTTTTCAAATTGAATCAATTGTTGATTGTAGTCCAACTAGGTATGTCGTATATAAGCCAACTTATACTGTAAATTGCTTTATTTTAGCCGGAATTAATTTTCGCTGAAAAGACTTTTTGGGCTGTTTTGTATAAAGTTTATTTTCACTGATTTTTGATGAATTGATTGTAAAATGCGAGAAAAGGTTTATTTTCACTGAATCATCTCTCCAGCGAACATAAATTCCAAGTGAAAATAAATTACTTTACAGTACTCAAATTGGGAAAAATGCGCGTATGTTTTAATGGGGGTAATATTAGCTGGTTTTAGCTTTAGTTGCCACGGCAACATATTCTATCACCTGTACGAAAAATCTTAAATCAGGCGGAACCAATTTTGTTAAATGTTTTGTGTAAACACTTTACGGTCTTGTGGAATTGTCGGTACTGTAACTTGGAGAGACGTGTTTTCGGTCTATTAACACAAACGACACAGTAATGCTGTTTAGAACCATGAAAGTTCCCTAAAATTGTTGACAGATATCTGCTCATCAACCCTGTGGAGAAGGCGCGACCTTTCTATTGGGTTTGGGGGCATGCTCCCCAACATTTTGTCGAGGGGGCGACTGCCACCACCCCCTCCCCGTGCCGTGCCACTGGGTGAAGCTGTAGTTTTGTCTTACAGAATGACGGCAGTAAACCGGAAACAAGGTGCCTGTCTCACACGAACGCAAGAGTAAACCGAGGGTAAGACGTTTTAAAGTTGTATTTGTCGCCCAGTTCACCAAACTCAATAATCTTCTAACCTTTACAAGAGAGAGAATTTCAAGAGGCGGAACATTTTTATTGTTGTAATACATTATTAAAAGTCTCTAAGAACAATGATCAAATGCTGATTACAGTTTAAAGTGATGTTCAGTGAGCACACAGTCGTTAAATTTACTTTTACAGATCCGAGTGTGTTAGTGTTAAACACGTCCGTCTTTTTAGAACTATGTTTCAGAGCCCAGTCTCAAATATCTTTATTTATTGTTGAAGAAATTGCGCGTCGTTGAACGCAAGCTATTGAATGTGCAATTCTTTTCTCAAATCAAGAGTAGATGGCCCTCCCACCTGTACGCATCCGGCGATCCCTTGTTTACTTGATCTGTTTTGTCGTCATGACAACAATTTAGGTCACAGGTTGAGTTTGGGGAGATACTGACCCAGTGACTGACGTCATTGAAAAGTTGAAAGTCTTATTATGGGGTGTGTTTACCGATAGGTGCGGAGTAAACATGTTGCTGTCATACGCATATTATTAAGCGTTGTACTCATGTGTCGTAAACTTACTTTGACGTGGGTTGTTTCGTAATACGGAATAATAAATAAAGTGGGTTTATGTATTTACAGGGAAAACAAGTTTCATGTTAATTGATACCGTGTTTCTCGTGGTGAACCCAAATAGATTGTATACTAAGTTTTCTAATGTTACCTTTTTTTAAGTGTGTTTAAACAGACCCAGCTTATTTGCATAATTACGGCCACCATTTGCGTCATCACTATGGAAGTCACTGGGACAGCCAGAGTACATCTACGAATTTCAAAGTACACCGCTATTTTTTTCATGCATACAGTAGAAAGCGTGTTTTATAAATCACAATGTTTATCGGTGTCGCAATTTTTTTTGGGGTTCGCTTTTAAATCCTGTTCGCATGTAGTGGAACAACAATCTCGACAACTTTATTTAATCGTAAAATATTTCTTTGGTTAGTCATTCTCAGTCGAAAGTATGTTTGAGGACACTGTAAATTTTATTTTTTTAAATAATGAACACAATTAGTTATACGGTAGTATTTAATTAATTGACAAGCAAAACCCAGTGGAAATTCGCCGTCCACAAAGTATTGGATTGTAGATACTAGTATGTCATTTATTTTAATGCATTGTGTAATATTGTTTTCAAATTGTCCGGATTTTTGGTTTGTTTCGGTTTTGTTCGACGATGATCTGGCATTTGTATTTCAATGATAAATACATCTCAAATCCATTCCCGCCCTTCTCTCTTTCTCCGAAAAAAGTACCTACCCTGGTACGATAATACGTACCTGGATAAATTTAAAATTATTATGAGTAGTGTACAAAGATCTGCAGCATCTATTAAATACAAGTCGTCACATCGATACAAAACCATGTCAATTATTTGGTCACGAATATCAGAAATACTACACGAATATGAATGTATGTCCTGTGTACCTCTAATTAGACAGATATTGATCTAATTACAGAAGTTAGCTATCATTAGCGTGTCGATATTTGTCCCCCTAATTGTTATCGACGAGACGTCAATTAACGAGCCCGATACCAAAGATATCGGTATCACAAATTGGATAACGCGTGCGCATGCAAGTCATTGCGATGATCGATAACATTGTTGTCATAACGACTCGGGATGGATATATGTTACACCGAGTTATGACGCAATTCAAAATAGTCGTTTCATCTTAACATATATATATATATATACATGTACTAGCACATCGCTACACTGGTAGTACACGTGTATGTCTCGATCTGTTGGTTTCGCGCGTCAGTCTATTTCAGTATCGAAATTTGTCTATTGTACATTTCATCAAGAAATATATGTAATCTCACTTCTAAATGTGATAAACGACGTTCTGATTCAGAGTGTCGATATATGTGTTTTCATCGTAAGACGAGTGAGTTGTTTTAAATTACACAGCACAAATTTGTACGTTTTGGGAAAGATGGTGTTCTATGTGATGATAAAGATGCTATTTCAGTAACGCGAGATTTGTTATCAGATTTGTGGTGATGTATATATCAAGAAAGGACACCTGTTGCTTTTATTTTACAATATAAATATAAATGTATTAATAGTAAAGCGGCGCAGACGTGAGTTCATAAACATGAAATAGTTTTATAATGTACCACTGAAACACGGCGATGACCGAATGTTTAATATTAAAAACTTTGGACAACAGCCCCTCTGTAACTGAATAATGCCCTGTGTAGTGATTTTGAATACGTTCAACTGTATCTATCGGAATTTAATTATTCACCACCACCCCACTGCCCGAGACGAACAATTCATGTTCCGCATGAGTATGTAAAATTAATAGTTGCGTTCCGGTGTAAGTACGAACTGCCCCCCCCCCTCTCCCGTTCATTTCTCGCACTGTTGCTGTCTTTGCCGGTGGCGAATTCGACCCAGTGACATGGTATTTGATACGCACAGCTCCGGGAACTGACCCGCTGGCTGACTACGATTACCTACAAGTACTGCCATTGAAATGTAATAATAGACTGCATATGATTGGTGTTATCGTTACCCTGCAGGTAAAACACTCAAAACAGATTGTGGTGATTCGTAAAGTCATTGATTCTAATTTATTCAAGTTCTGTCGGGGTACACGGTATGATATATTCTCGTCCGAACTGACGTTTCCCTCGGCTCTACGACGGTACAAGTGCTAACTGTCTGTCAACAAGCGCTGTGTTTAATATCGTTTTACGACAAAACAACAGACCTCGCCATTTCGTCGAGTTAACGAATGATTGACGGGTCTACAAACCCGCTATTGTTTGGCTCACCCAAACCAAGGTGAGTGAACGGCGATTCGAACTGTGACGTCTGTAACGTCATTGGATTGGCTTACTACCAATCGTAAACGATCAATTATTATACCGGGCAATTAGCATGTGAATGGAATGGGTAGATAACCGACAACCCTCGCCGCCATGCCAGGTTGTTGCACAGTCAAACAAGTGTAAATAAGCATCGAGCGCCGAGCCTGTAGAACCCACCCACCACTGTTCAATTCATACACCAGCAACGCTCGGTTGTACAGTCTAGGATTTTTTTCACACCAGTTCGATCACGATTGTTTTGGATTGATACGAGAGACCGTACTATTTAACTGGTAATAGACTTCCCGTTTTAATGACATTGATGAAGACGATCGCCAGTTAACGGAGTTATTTTCACAACTGTGGTGTCATCTCGCAGTGTTGAAGTTGATTACTGACATCGCATTGTCCGATTTGTCCTGACCCAATCGTATTATTGTGAAAAGTTTTTCTCAAAGAATCGAGTCATCGCCGCGAATAAACTGGTGTTCCGGCGTAAGTTTCGCATTTTGCAGGTCTGCGGTTAGTTTACAGACTGGTTTAGCCGATACGCGCTAAACAAAACCAAAATTATGGAAAGAAGCAGCCTAAGTCAGAACTTAGAGAGAAGTCGAGGTAGTCTGGTTAGTCGCGATACTTTATACAGAGGAGGGGACATCTCTCCCTCAATTTTATTAAACAACGGCAGCGATTCGGACTCCACAGTCTCGATATCGAGTACATCGAGCGAGGACAGTCTCACGAAAACTATCGTGTCGTCTCGCATCTACGATTCCGACTCCGATAGCGACGTATGGATAAACAATAACCCAGAAAGAAGGCGCAGCACTTACAGCATGCCGTGGAAAACACAGCTCCAGGTTTCACAGTCAGGAAGACTCAAGGAGAAAAAACATTCTCGCAGTCAACGCAATAGTACGGTAATCGACAACGAACTGTTCACACCGCTGGAACGGAACACGTGTACTAAACAAAACAAGGCAGTGCGGTTTGCCCTCTGAGAGTTCGTGCTATTTTAATATTTGTGTAATATCGGTGCTAATTCTTGACCAATATATTGAGCCAGGTATTGCCCGTGTCTGACTGCCATGGCCAAATACAGACAGACTGACTGACGACCTGCCAGAACAATGCGTTTAATATATCTTTTTTTGTGGTGAATGATGATACTTTTCGAAGACAAAGTTTGAAATTTGATATTTGGGATACGCAATGTTATTTTTTTTTTTTTATTTTCTGCATGTAACTATACTATCATATATATATATATATTAACAATTTAATAATTTGTGAGACTTGAAGTCTATTCAATAGTTATTGTCTTTTTTACGGATCGTCTTGTTACGAACGTATGTTTTGGAGATACATGCACAGACACGGATGCGTAGTTTTGTATGTCACGATCACTCCACGCTGTCCCATGGAAAAACTGACTTCACGGGATGTCGTAATATTTTACTGAAAGGAAATCCGCTTATAGTGAAAAGTGTATTCTATGGCATTCGGGGTCAATGGTACAACCCTTCTGCGACATAGGGATGAACAGTAACATGAAATTCACTGAGTCTGTATTTATGTGCTGTTTGTTTGCCAGTTGTCCTGGTTTGTTGTTCGGCGGTTGTTCGCTGATTTATGATGTAGTTGTTTATACCGCTGGAATCATATCAAGGAGCCCCGTCCTTTCTGTCACCCCAGTTTACGATTCATAAATACAGTCAATGTGTTGTTTTTTTGTTTTTGTTTCAAATAGAAAATTCATTTCGAAACAAAAAATAGCGACCCGAGTTGTTCGCAACGTTCTAAGTTGTGTCGTGTATATTCACCGTTCGGACTCGGTGGTACTGATCAGCCTATCGCGACACGATCCAGGGGTGGGTTAGGTCAAATCGTGGTTCTTTTTCTTATTTATTGCAGTACAACATATGTATTTACAGAATATATTGAAATCTATAAAGAGACGTATTTTTCAATAATGTTTCATTTCAATGATGATCTTATTTGAACTTGACATTGGTGTGAACACTTCGGATGGTGTATGTTAGAAATACATTGAAGGGGGTTACAGAATTATCGTGGCGGATAAAAATAGTGACAAAGACGCTTAATCGCTAATCGGTTTTTAAGCAGGTCATTGTGAAAGACCGTATCTTAATTATGGTGTTTAATTTAACAGTTGGAAAAGTCCACCTGTTGCATCATCACGTGAATTGTCTGTTAACTTCAATAGAGTACGTATTTGTCAATTTTACGACATCGGGTCGATTTGTCACTTCAGCGACGCACTATTTTGTGGATGGACTGTTTGTACTCCAGGAGGGGCGTGGAAGATCCAGACCAATTTGCTTTACGAAATAACGAATATAAGCAATCTTCCAATTCTCTCCAGATTTCAAACTCTTCACCACTTTTCTTGAGCCACTGTTAACTTAAAGTTGTCTATCTTTTATGAAATGTAATTTGAATCATTTTTCAAACACATGAAAGTCCGATAAATAGTGTTTCAAAATTCAATTGCCTTCACTGTTTCTTTATATAGTTGATGCTAATACGAGTCGAGCCAAGAATCAGCTGTCATGACAACAAGAAACATGATCTAGCTCTCTTGTTCTTGAATGAGCGCACTTTTGGAAAATTGTCTCGTGCCGCAGACAACACAGTTACGTCATATTTCTATAGTGATAATCACGATATGTCATTTCCCGCAGTGCCTAAACTTAACACCCATCAAAATATTGTAACTGCGAGTAAACAAAGCCCTTTAACTTACCAGAGAATGGCATGTTGTAGCTGGGCGATCATGTGAGCAAGGTGAGCCAAATGCGATTAATTTGCTAATATTTAATATAAGAGGGCAACCGTCTTGAATTAAATCGAAACTACTAGTATATAGTTTCGAGCCGGATTCAGGATGGCTTCCTCCATATAGTGATTATAAGTTTTTTTTAATTATCACTTGTTAGTCAGCAGACTACTCTTTCAAAATCCACTATGAGCGAAATTTGTAAGATTCTTATGTATGTGCGATGTGTATAGTAGCAAAATAGTTTTAGGAACGTACCTAAAATTATAACGTCATTGCGGACATGGGCAGACAGTGAACTGTGCTGTGTGCAAACAATTTTATTCAAATTGCTGACAGAAGTTTCATTTCTAGACGATAATTGTAAACAAACCAAGACGGGTCACGTGGAGGTCATCCGGGTAATCGATTCGACACCAATCAATTACGAATAGAGACTCTTGTTTCCCTCCGGTGTGGCTGAATAAATTACGGTCTGTATTTTTTTTAAATGAAGTATTTTGTCTACTTTTGAAAAATACAGCAATAACAATTCAATTAAAGCATTATATGTAGGAATATCAGAGTACAATTGCGTGATTGGTTTATTCCTGTATCGATGACCTCTGACCCACACTTATCAGCGAAATGCGTGCCCAGGTTCAATACAGGACGCTTCCAAAAAAAAAAGACTATTGACAAACGTGACCTCGGCAGTTAAACAATAAGATTTCGTGTGATATAGAATTAGATGTCTGTCTGTGTGTTCACAGTTCAATGGAACTGAATCACACCCGCCATCTGTACATTCGCAAAAGGTAACATTCTAAAGTACATGTATATGTAACACGTAGTTTGAATTCAATTCGGGGTGACTGTAATCTGATGACTGCCCTTGTGTAATATCAAGTTATTTAATCCATGCTCGCCCACGGCCTCGGAAAGTAGCAGGTATTTTTGGTACCTCACAATCCCTCGGGGAATAGATGTATACGAGTGCCCTCATGGCCGCACATTATTATTTACCCATTCAAAAGATCAAGGCATCGTAGCCATCCTCATGAAATTGAAATTAATTTCGATTAAAAGTTACATTTCAAATTCGTGTATGTGTTTAAGTCTCTCATGACTCAGCTAAAAGCCGTTCAAAGTTCTGTTTTTCTCTTAAACTTTGAAAACTTTATGATCGCATTTCCACAACTTTGAATACGAATCATAATATTTCCACAATAAGTCCCCTCCCTCTCAGCACATTAATGTCGACAGAAGGGAGGGGATGAAAAACTAGAGCATACAAAACATTATTAGCTCAACACAAAAGACTCAAGTAGAATTAAAATCGATTCTTCTTTTTTACTTTCATAATGCATTCAACCTGCATGTTGCAACACTGTGTTTTGTACAGGTATACTGTCGACCGGTGGCCGATGATGGCGCTGCAGCTCAAGTGACCTACTAGTAGATCGTGAGTTCAGTCCCAAGACGTCGAAGGACGAGACAGATGAAGCGATGACAACTGAACAAATATTACAACAAATCTTTCAATGACACCAATAATGTTGCCAAATACCACAGCCGTCAAAGGTTACGTTTGGGTCAAGAGTTCTTCCCGTTATACCATGTCGCGTGAATGTCTCTTCCCCTTCAGTAGATTACCAGTGGAGACGATTAATAATTGAGGGATCGGCGTTAGCGACACCCGATATTGTCGGGATTGAAACGCGTATCTTTTTCATGAGTACGCATCGTATCATGCACACAAGACACAGTGGAAACATTTTGGCAGGGTCTCATGTATACAAATAGCCGGAAAAATATGCCTGCTACGGAGGATGTAGAAAAAGGATACACTTATTAGACCCAGCGTATATGTTATTGAATAGTCATTACTTAGTTAATTGAATTGGGCCAAGTCACAATTATTTTCTAATTGTCATTTCCAACCGCCGGTTACCCATGGAAACAGGGCGAATATATAGAAATTCTTAAAAACGATTGTGATTTTTTTATCCGATTTTCCAATGATATGTGAACTTAATCTTGGACATTAGTTTGCTTTATTATGATTGAAACGCGTACAGTCAGTATATGTTTTTACCTCGATGACCAGCTTGAGTTAGGAATTCAAAACCAAACTTTAGAAATCACGGGCGGGGTGACTGGAAGACCATCACCACTGCATTTCTTTCGCGGTGTCTTGTTTGAACATTTTTATTTTTCTTCAATGTCACGTTGGCAACATGTTTTCCCTGCAACAACTTGCATGCGTCTTTCTCTCTCAGTGTCCAGCTTGCAAATTGTTTTTTTAACAATCTTCCAACCACTCCTCCCTATGATTTCAAATAGTGGACGCCTTACAACCAATCACAGTCACTCTACTAGTAGAGTGACTGTGAACCAATACACGCTCCAATATGCTAATGGGACTTCTTCACGTTCCGCACCTTGCCGGAGTAGCTTTGTAGTCTCTTTTGCGACATTTGCTCTCAACTACCCCGCAGCCTTGACAAATAGGTCGGTGATCCCAAATTAGGCCATCTCGAGCTGACATTCATGAAATGAACATTTGTTTATCCATGGGGATCACCGAGCGAAGTTGTGTACGCAAGCTAAAAATGTTTTGTTCCCGAGTAACTTTCTTTTGATGACTAAATATTCCCCGTACAACGTAACGTGAAGGTAACACGAAAGTGCGAATACGTCTATTGAATTTATTGAAATTATAAAAAAAACTATTTTACCCATATCGCATTATTTGTATTGACTGCAGAATGCACAACTAAATATAGTGAAAGACGCTAAGACCAAAATAAAAAAATAAAAATAATTACCCGAATACCCCTGAATGTGAAAAGGTGTGCCCTATTTGAAAACAGGAGTGTCGTGAAAACTAAATTATGAAAATATGACTAAAAAAATGCCATTTGGCAGATGAAAATAAAATATTGGAAAAAAGATTTGAAATTGGTAACCGCTAACTACGATATTCAGTTCGTGAACGTCTTCATGGTGAGTTGTAATTTGCATTTTAATGTGCTTATGCTTCGGCAGAGCCTGACATGTATAAGCATGAGTGGCTCCCTCGCCGGCCGAACGGCATCAGAGCCCACTAAATAAGTTGGGTTTGGAGCACCGCGGAGGGCGCAACTCACGCGATCATGTCAGGCTAGCTTCGGCACTCAGATGTGTTCTTTTGTTTTTAACCCGTTTACAACGAGTATGCCGAATTATAATTCACGTCGAAATGAAATCAATCAACGTTTAATTGACGCATCAATACCTTGGGTACTACAGAGTTGTGATGGCTGCAGAAAAGAAAACATATGAACAAATAATCCGCATGAACTTTGAGGTGTCTCCCGGGAGACAAAAATGGGAAAATGCAAAGTACCCGATACTGTATCATCACTTAAAGCGCGGTGGTCTTCGCGCAGCACGTGTTCGAATTTCATGTAAACAAACAATGTATTTTACACGCGTTGTATACGTCGCTATGAGTCCCATATCGAACAGAACGCGGAGCGACGACCACCGCCCCGCGACGACCACCGCCCTTTAAGTGAAGTCCTCGTTACGTCAACTGACAAAATGTGAAAATGGCAAATAAACCAAAAACGGAATATCGCCCTCATTGCCAACTTTTAATTGTCGAATGAGCTCTTCTTTTGACAGGTTAACGATGGGCTAACCAAGCTCAACCAGTGTATTTGGTAGACCATACTACGTGCGACAGACGGTGCAACGTCCTCATTCACGGAAGATTTGATCTAACCAGGTTAAAGAGGTTACCAAACATGCTGGCAGTCTGGAAAACAATGTTAGGATCATGGAATATATAATAACAATGCCGACAGTAGCAATATGGTTGAATGGCGTACTTATTATAGCGACAGAGCCTTGACCCACATTAAATATCGTTTAATGCTAGCATCATGCAACACGTATCATGAAGACACTCAGGTTCAGGTGGAAATTTTTGAATTTGATGGCAACTGGATATAATCAGGATCCAATCAGATTCTAGAAATACTAGTAGTTTATTTGTATGAAGCAGATGTACGAATTTATGATAAAGTAAAGTTATAGGTAGCTTGCCAAAGAATATATCACTTTGAAGTTGCATTCTTACTTTTGCATCCTTATCACTCCCAGGACACGCTGAAAACTTAAAATTTTACCAAATGATATTGCGTTAGGTAAAAATATGACATATTAAAAGTAGATATCCTGATCTAACTTTTCACCCATTTTATTTTGAGATTACTAGGGGGTCTTATCCCTCAGACATCAATATCTACCCCTGATATCTACAATGTAACTGGCTTTCAAAGACAAACCCCCTAACTCAGTCATGGTGAGTTAATTTAAGAGATGCACACAAATTCATACCCTGTAACCAATTTCTCCATTACCCACCCACAAAATACAAACATTTTCAAATGGAATGCAACTTTTCAAATGGAATGCAACTTTAACAACTGTCTGAGATACAAAAAAAAAGGATTTTGACAACTCCACATCCCCCATTGTGAGTGTGAATTGCTAGAAACACAGAGGAACTGTGCTGGAAATAAAGGCTAAAATTTAGACATACCGTATGCCAGAGCATTTCTGACGCCATATTGAATAACTGGGACGTTAGTCAGAGTTGTTGATTTCAACGTTGGATCACAATATTCATGTGTTTTACAATAACAATTACCACCCAAAACAAGAGACAACTTTATTGGCCACAAATCAAGTAAATGTAGAACACTGGTCAAAAAACTATCATGTTTCAACCCATCGTTGCTAGAACATTATAACTGTGTTAACCCCTCTAATCGTTTTTGGAAAAAAAAAATATTGGTACCCCCGGAAATGTTATAGTCCCTCTATGATTCATGCTTATCTAACGTACTTTTAATTACAGGTGCGAAACCCACAATTAAAAACTAGTGATCGGCAGTAAACACTCGCTGTTAAATGACATGCCTATAGTCTTCCCGTAAGTTGAATGAAAAAATATATTAGTCGTTTATCGTTGCGAGTGTTACTCGTGTTTTTTTTTGTGGTCACGTGGTACAAGTGCGTCATTGTTTCCGCCATTTTGGTCTATCCTCGTTCGTAGTTAGTGGTGTCATATCCATTCAAATATTCCTTTTATATGCCTATGCCTATAGTCTTCCCGTAAGTTGAATGAAAAAATATATTAGTCGTTTATCGTTGCGAGTGTTACTCGTGATTTTTTGTAGTCACGTGGTACGAGTGCGTCATTGTTTCCGCCATTTAGGTCTATCCTCGTTCGTAGTTAGTGGTGTTATATCCATTCAAATATTCCTTTTATATCATGACTTATTAGAGATAAATGTTAGATATGAAATCCACGAAATTTGGAAACAAATTGTGGTCACCTGTATAACATCTGGTGACCATGCGCGTAAGGTAAACGTCGAATAAGCGTATTGCTTGATGACGTAATCAAAAGAATATCATCAGGCGAACTAGAAACCCTCAGATGATTTCTCTCAGGTCCTAGTTTAATGTAAATGTAAATGTAATTACTTGTCTTCAATTGCATTGGTACCGAAACAATTTTCAGCCCGTTTCGTCAACTTTTCATCCATTAGTTTATGTGCAGATAAAAAACAAGACGTTTGAAATATTTTTTATTGAGTCTAGTCTTCGTGACATTTCATGTTTTCTTAGTGCTAGTAATCAACATCATGACACTTCCAAAGTTTAGTAATAACCCATGAGCTAACACATGATCCACATGGGCCAACATATGATACCTTCGCCATTGGTCAACGTAACATCCTCTCATAGAGGGATTGTTCAAGACAGTGTTTTTAAGAAAGATTATGGGATTCTGGGATGTTTAAATTTTTTTTTTTATGAGAATTAAAAATTTAATTGAATTAAGAAGGCTTCCGGTAGACATATTGATAAATAAGATCAAGTTTGGCATTTACATGTGCACATTATTTTGATTTTTGTCGATGTCATCATTATTTTGTACTTTTAAATCACCTCTGACGCCTGACGGACATGTCAAACAAGAAGAAAAGGAACACTAGCACATAATGCTGCAGCACAGAGGTGTACAATCTCAACACACGGATTTTACTACACAGCCCACGTGTACGTGTACGTGTACACAGCCCTCTGATAGAGGTTTGTGGTTACTATTGGTTACTGTTGTTACTAGTAATAATGCTATTGACTCGGAGTTTGATTTGCAAAAATCAATCAAAATCATTTTTTTAATTTTTAGTTTTAAAGTACCGGAAGTGAAGTGATGGCATCAATGCACGAGGGTTATTAACATTTTTTCCGTGAAGTCGTATTACACGTGTTTAGCGTGAAAACCTTTGTATCATTGCGAGAATTTTCTCAGTTGAAGCAGATGCGTTTTTGAAAAGAGCGCCACCTAGAGTCGACAGTGCGTCACTACAATGCATTAAGAATATTTACACTAGTAACATAAAATTGTTATCTGGACTATCGTGTAAAAATTCTTGAATCTAATAAAATATCAGTATGATTATTTCAAATACTAGTACTATACAACATGCCATGGTAGTATGATTGTAAAAAAAGATTTGAGGCAATATAAAATAAAGTCCCCGTACATAACGAAGTGATAAATACTTTGACTGTTAGAACAGCTTCACACTTAAGCTATCGGAAAATGTAGCTTCTGCACTGTTTCTCCAGCCCGTTAGTTTGATTTTGACTTGAAATAATAAAAAATAATAGTGTACGAATTTTTTACGATGTTAAAAGACTTATTTATCGCGACATTTGTCATTTGCATTGAACGCAAAGTAGTAAAAATAGTAAGTGCGTCACCCTCAATGCAACACTGAGTTGTATCTGGACAAGGGTCACAGGTCAAACTGTACCTGTCACTGAAATTAATTTGCCTTAAAATCAATCTGATAAAAATAGGATTCTCGTTGTGGCTTTTATTTATTTATCTTTTTTAAAATTTTATTTTCAAATATAAATTGATTCTTATATTTTCATATATACTATTATATTCGATGGACATCATAT
Source organism: Saccoglossus kowalevskii (assembly GCF_978046115.1). Classification (NCBI taxonomy): domain Eukaryota; kingdom Metazoa; phylum Hemichordata; class Enteropneusta; family Harrimaniidae; genus Saccoglossus; species Saccoglossus kowalevskii. The sequence continues at coordinate 21,632,768 of NC_140661.1, read as the reverse complement.
TTGTCTGTTTGTTTCAAGTTTTGGTAGTCGCAAAAACAAAAGTTTCGTTTAACAGTAATTGATTGGAGTACCAAGGAGCTTAAAAACGGTGGAATGATAAAACATAGTTGGTTATCAGATCAACCCAAGGGGTCAATATTGTGAACGTCCAGTTTATGCACAGTTTGCTAGAAATGCTTACTGATTGGGCGCGTTATCGATATAAGTCACTCGCGCCCTCTGACTGCTTCGTTCTGCTGGTTTCAGCTTTTCATGCCGAGATGTGGCATTACTTTTTGCAGCCGCTTAATATCTGTAAATACAAATTATTTTGTTTATGAACGGCTGTGCTTGTTTACATAAAATAATAATGCAGTTTCAGAAACGTTCTCGACTACTCCCATATTGCACCTCTTCTTCCGTCTTAGTACTTTTTCGCGCACAGGACGGCGGCAACTAGAGAATTCGGCTCGAATCATCCGGCTGAATGTCTGACAAACAAGCACTACTTCCACAGCGGATAAACCTAAAGAACAACATTGTTATATTAAGTAAGACAATCCATCTGTAGAATGGCACACCCACAAGAAAACTACGTCGACGTAGAGGCGGTATTTCAGGTATTTACGGTAAATTGGTGTTCAGGGAATGTGTTGGTGGGTTGGCGCGCCATATTACAAAAAAATATCTTTGTCCATCCGTCTTCATCGAAGAGGTTTCTCTTTCCAAGTCCTTACTTGATGCCCTGAATCTTTCGTTTTTCAGTGATTTTCAATAAAATAAAGTTATTAATTGGTAAAAAGGGTTATTAATGTTTCCCCTGACTCCATTTAACAAGCACACTAATCTTGAATTAAAAATGGAATCCCCAAAAACAAGTTGGGTCAGCTTGATCCAGAAAAATAAAAATTGCATGTGGCTGAAGGGAACTTTTGTAAGCACAAACTAAATTTTTGCGGCACCTAATTTCCTTTGTTTTTACATTTATTTTGTTCATAAGTCCATATTCAAATCTCTACTTGGATACTAGCTGCAGTTCTGTAGCTCGCTTGGTTTCGCTGTCGGTTATTTTGTTCGTCGTGGTGTTAACGCGAAACCAGGGAGCTACAGTTCCATCCTATGCGAGTTACCATATTTTACCGACCTGAAATCAGGTCGGGCCGCAACAGCCGTTTTTTTTTCATTATTTTCGCCTCAAGTTTCTACTTTTCTACTGTCTATGGGTCCCGAAACTATTTCATCAATTATTTTGAGGGCGATTGTCCGAAATTGGTCGTTTTCACGGCGAAAACTGCGTGAAATGGGAAAACTGTGACGCCTTGTAACGTCACGACAACTTATTCAAGATGGCGGCAAACGCGGGGATTTCGCTGTAGTTTTCCCGCGGTTTTCGTCGTGAAATCGACCAATTTCGGACAATCGCCCTCAAAATAATTGATGAAATAGTTTCGGGACCCATCGACAGTAGAAAAGTAGAAACTTGAGGCGAAAATAATGAAAAAAAACGGCTGTTGCGGCCCGACCTGATTTCAGGTCGGTAAAATATGGTAACTCGCATAGGATGGAACTGTAGCTCCCTGGTTTCGCGTTAACACCACGACGAACAAAATAACCGACAGCGAAACCAAGCGAGCTACAGAACTGCAGCTACTTGGATACTAAATTTTTCCAGACAGGGTGAACTCTGCGTGACCCTTTCATCATCCAGACATCCCACAAATGTGCATTGTTGTTTTCACAGGCTTGTTCAGGCCAACATCACGGAAACCAGTAAAATTCCATGCACACAAAGTAAACAACGAAATAAATATTCTAATTAATATTCATAGTTGGTTTTGTCCCTGAGACAAACATTGAGAAAACAATTGCGGCTCACTCGCTCGATCACTGCCTGCAAAACAAGAGTTGACTTTGAATGGCATAAAATAAGTTCAACATTTTCCTGAAATGACTACTGGAACTGCAACACTTGAAGTAGATAAATGCGACATCACACTTTGCCTTGAAAATGATTGTTAGCCTTAATTTGGTCCCATCGGCAGTGAAGTTCAACACAACGGTGAACCCCTTCTTATTGTCAGTTGTTTTGATGTGCATGATCTTGGCACCTCGGTACTCCAGTGTCCGATTACCCGGCATTGAAATGGAGTGGTGTTTCATCCTTATTGTAGATGTTAGAATTGGTACTTACTTTTGTGTCAAAGGCTAATAACATAACTACAAAAGAGCATGATTTTCCTCTTTGTGGTCTAGTAGTAATTTGTCAGTTTGCTGTTCTGTTGACATGGCGATGCTTGAAACAACGTAACCAGCCATCCATGGCTTTATAACTCGGACACTCAGGAACTTGGCATGCTTTGACATTGTAACTGTTTATCAGTGACACCATTTTGCCATTGGTTTTCAAATCACTGAGTGACCTCCCCAGCGAGATGTTTTGATGACTAGGAACGGATGGTATAATTTGCCCGCTTGATAGCAGTGGAAATAACTTTCAACTTGAATGAAACATCATGAATGGAGATATGTGTTCTTTTGGCATATTTTACATTGATTAGGCCTAAAAAAAAAGGATATGTTTCAGGTAACGAGCTAAAAAAAAAAATAGGTAGGTAGGTCGGATTTTTTTTTTTTGCATTCAAACAATTTCGACAAGTTGAAATACAATTTGATGAAAAAATATAATTAGCATGAATATATCTGGGTCCTTATTCAATACCCAAATATTAATTGAATTTATATTTTGAGATGATAAATCTTTATATTGGTCAAAATTGCTCACATGGTCAACTGATATTAGTTTCAAATTACTGACACCACCAACATATCGAGTATCATACTCAATGGATATTGTTGATCTCAGAATTCAAAAACAGCCATTGAGGACATTTGTTGATATCTGGTTCAACTGAGGCCAACTGAATAGAATGTGATAAGTTTCAATGATGTTCAAGTTTTATTCAAGTATCCATGTTCAATGTTCATTTATTTTCCATTGGGTCTCATGCAGCATGGGAGGTACCCTTTAATGGTGCATGCAGCTCATCTTTCCTTGATGTACCTGCTGCATTCTTCACGCCCGAACTGTAAACAAATATTAAATTGACTTAACAACTTGCAAGTGTGTTGTTTTTTAGAATATAAAAAATATATAATTATGCTATTTTAATTTTTTACAGTTGTATAAAATCAATATTAAAAAAAGACTATAACATTTATTGCTATAAAACACACCGTTTTTACATTAAAATAAAATTTGCAAATATATATATTACTCAACAATAATAGATCACATGATCCCCAGTAGCTAGTATTGCGGGTTGATAATATGAAAATAACACAAAGATTTTCACAACAATACACCTGGTCAGTTCTGTGATATTTATTCCAACGTTTCGCCCTGAAATTAGGGCTTCTTCAAAAAAACTCTTGTAAAACAAATAGATACAGTGTGTAAATTCCCGGAATAACAAAATAATTTGTAGGCACTTTATGTTAAAATTTAATGAATTGTCAAGTTCAGTTACAAATTAAAAGTAACTCATTTATATTTCATGAATACATGTAAAAAAAAAAAAAATACCGAACGTTATTTATAAGAGCACCATAGTTCATACACATACTTTTGATCGTTTGGTTTTGATCGATGGTAGAGACTTTTTCTTAGCCGAAGCAGACATCAGTACATCAAATGGATTTGTCGTCTCTGGCGATGCGGGTTCTGTGCATTTATCAAGTCCCGAACACATCGTGCTGTCCGGGCTCAGGAACACAGGTGAACTTTATGAATTTACTCTCGGCACAGGCGATTTGAACATCGAGTCCATGTTTCTGATTTTTGTTCACGGCCCTTGTTCGTTCTCTGCTAACGCAAACTCACAGAACGATTGTCCCGTACATGCGTACAAATCTACTAAATCCTCAAAAGCTTCAGTTGTTGGAGAAATAAATGACCTCGATGTCCAAACATTGTGCAATAAAAAAAGTATGTTCAAAGCACAAACTGCGACTGAACTTGCACTGGAGGCGGCCATTTTGGAATCTAAAAATAGGTAAAATGGTGGTACGTGATGTGGTATGCGATCGCTGATTGGCTAAAAGACTAATCGACCACACGTTTCCAAAGACCATCGGAAGTCGGAACGAGAGACAAAACTTCGTCATCAAATAGCAAGTTTTTTTTTTTTAAATAAATTAAAATTTTATATATGTTGAAAACAAATTAAGATGAGGACGTATTTTTAGGTAGGGTCAGGTTACCGGAAACGCACCATTTTTTTTTAGGCCTAAATTATAAGAAAATAGTGAGGTAATAGCTATGTAAAACAAAAGAAAAGTGAATTTTCCATGGAAAGTACAAAGTATTTAAGGAGATTTTTGCATATTATCTCCTAAATTAAAATTACTTAAACTCATGGTAGTCATCTCGCCTCTGCGGTGCTTCAAACCCAACATGCGCCTGACAGAACGATGTAGTTTTTCACTTCCGCCGACAATTTTTTGTCGGTACGAATCAAATAGCAGGATAGTGACAACAGTTTTGATTTTATTCTGTGCTGAGAAGCCCCTCTCGCAAATAGCTGTGTTAACTGGCAGCGTAATTGCAATCTTCGCTTAGGTGATCAAATTAGGCACTGTTTGACGGTGGTTGTTTATCAGTTTTCGGAGCAGTGTCAGGTTATCACATATTTAAGCTTGTTGTAGTACGAGCTTTTTGACAACAGACCATTCCTGTCGGGTTACATCAAGGACAATGATCCGGTCGCATGGCTTGCCTTGACTGTCATACTTCTTCTCGCCATAATGACAAATCAGTATTTAGTCCCCGTTCGGACGCAGTCCGAAAACGGGGACTTATGTTTTGCCCTGTGTGCGTCCGTCCGTCCGTCCGTGATCACCTGTATCTCGAACATGCATGGACCGATTAAGTTCAAACTTCACTCATACATCACACATTATATGGGACATATGCACATGCATTTTTTTCATGATCTGATTAACGATAGCCGAATAGCGGCCATTTTAAGGCCGAAAATGCATCAAAATCGCACATTTTCACCATTCCGGACCCGGATCTCAGTTATGCATGGACGGATTTTGTTCAAATTTGGTACATACATTAAACATAATAGGACCTTGATGCACGTCATTTTTTTTTCCGGATCAAGTTCGAAATGGCCGACTGGCGGCCATTTTGTTTTAAAGAATTCAGTTCTGGATCCGTATCCGAGACATGTCTGGATTGATCAAGTTCAAACTTCACACACACAAGGTACATCATGTCACAAATATGTATGTGCATTTGTTTCATGATCTCATTAACGATAGCCAAATGGGGGCCGCTTTAAGGCCAAAAATGCATTGAAATCGCACATTTTCACCATTCCGGACCCGTATCTCAGTTATGCATGGATGGATTTTGTTCAAATTTGGTACATACATTAAACATAATAGGACCTTGATGCACGTCTTTTTTTTTCCCGGATCAAGTTCGAAATGGCCGACTGGCGGCTATTTTGTTAAAGAATTCAGTTCTAGATCCGTATCCAAGACATGTCTGGATTGATCAAGTTCAAACTTCACACACACATGGTACATCATGTCACAAATAGATATGTGCATTTGTTTCATGATCTGCTTAACAATAGCGGAATGATGGCCATTTTAAGGCCGAAAATGCATCAAAATCACGTATTTTCACAATTCCAGAACCGGATCTCAGTCATGCATGGATGGATTTTGTTCAGATTTAGCACAATGTGTTGTACATATGCAGGTGCATTTCGGTCATGATCTGCTTTGAATGTATATGTCACTCAAATATGAACGGAACAGGGACGTGTCATTGACAATGACTTGTTTGATTTTATCATTGCCGTGGTGAGAGAGTTCGGCAGCTTGTACGAATGACAGGTCACGCATTGCGAGTACATCAAACGCTGATACTACAATGGTACTATCATTTGAAAAACTACTTTCGAAGTTCTTGATAAGATTATCAAGGAATTCACATTTGGTGTTCTCTACATAATCGACATGTTGACGATTTTTTTAGTTTATGTTCCATAAGTTCAGTCTTCATTGATCTGCTTATGTAATTGGGCTTCATAATACACTTGCAAAGATCCACTCGTACATCTTTCAGTTGGTGGACTGCGATAGGTTTAATTGCAGCGACGTCTAAACTGTCCTTTTGAAATATTAAGTTCAGTTTAGTAACAATTGGAATGACATCCATCAAAAACCATGTTATGGTGAAGAACTTGCATCAGGTGCATATGTAATCCAACCCCTTTTGTATTTTTATGTAGAACACTCTGATCAAAGTACGTAACAAGGTCGTTCCATGATTGGTAAACTGTTTGCAAAGAATCGTAAAATGCATGAATCTCCTTTATCTTCAGCTCAGGGCTATCAATAATTTTCACTTTCCCCTTAAATCGTGAAGAACGGAGCAAAGACTGCTTAAAATAATAAAACATACTGGTGAGAACTTGTCTGTACTGCTGTAAATATTCAACATCGCCGGCTGCTTGGCTGGTACATAGCGCAAGTTGGTGAGCGACGCAATGGATATTTATTAAAAATTGCACTAACTCCATTATTCTTTCCTATCATTACCGATGCTCCGTCACTTTCTAGGCCCATCATTTTTCTGCCATTGAGTTCTGTTTGCTGCACTGCGACGACCAGTTTGTTGGTAATTGATGCCGCATCTTTTTCAACAAGGTAGAAATTACCAAGGAAATACCACATCGAATCCTTCAGTTACAATTCTGTTGTATATAACCAGCCTCCCAGTCATCGATGTATAAGTGCTTTCGTCTGTAAGAACATATCACAGCTCTGAATACGTTTTGACACTTTAGTTGTTATAACGTCGCTAATTGTTCGCTGTCAGTCTTCGACTGTTGTGGACGATTGGTACATATCATTTCGCCAACCTGCAAGTTGCTAACATGTTCGCAACCAGACTCGTGTAATAACTCTAATAACAATGAATATTTATTGCTAGCAATAGCCTCTTTAGCTAACCCAATATACGGTTTTCATTGCTGTGATAACGGCGTCTTGCTTTTTGGTAAGGACTGTAGAGATGGCTGCTTCTATGTCTGCACACATTATTGTAGCTTTTACAGCTTTCAAATGCAGTGCGCTGTTGGCGTGTCGTTAAACAATCGATGTGCGGTAGTTTTTACATCCGTCGGCGTCAGTGAATGGGTTTCGCTTTCCAGCTTGGAGACATATTCTGCACTTCATGCCCGTGCCATCTTTCTATTAATCCAGAAATTCAGATCATCTCGGTTTACTGAGCCATGACGACTGGAAATTACTTTGCTTTCCCTTTTTAGCAGGTGGCGACGACGGGTCTACACATGACCCCAGACCGAGCGGTCTTGCAGCGTTTTCAGTTTCTTCGTTTTGCGTTGCATTAATTTCTTTTGTGGATTCAGTCTTCATTTCCATTGACGTTTTTCTTGAAAAACATTGTTATTAGTCGATCCCTTTTCATATTAATGTAGTTAATATCTAGGACGCGTACAAAAAACCAGGACACAGCGTAATTTTGAAACTGGTGCTCGATGAAAACCAGTATCACGTCATTAAGAAATCATACTTCAAAATAGTTTATCACAAATTTAACAGGGGAAGTATCGTTTTTTAAGGAGCGTTGATGAAATCTACCTGATAAAATACAACAACAAAAAACACGCACGCAATCACACGTAAAAGTTTATTCATCACATACTAGTATCAACCAGGAAGGCAACATTTTTACCTTTCCCGTAACATCAAAAGATGGAAGGGAAAGGTATATTAAGGGAAAAATTTCTGTCCAGTGTTGTCGTCGTTGATGGCGTCGTTGTCATCATTAATAATTGTTGTGTGCACAATAACTTAACTAATTCTATTCCAAACTTTATCAAACTAGGTCACCTTATTCATCAGTATAAAGTCTTTCCCGAGTTTAAACAACATATCTCTTGTATGAAAATATCATGCAAAAATTGAGAAAATCTGATAACATTTTGACTGATCACTGGTGATACACATTCAAAGGTCACTGATCTCAGCGGAAATATGCATTGTTGTATGTGTTCAATGAAGCAAATCATTTATCTTGTAATAATATCCTTGGTAATGTATCTCCCAAATCCCATGAGAATACTAGACTGGGTTTCAAAACCAACTGATGGAGAGTTATTGTACAGTCTGATACACATTTGCAAACTTACCAATAAAATCTTTACAGAAAACAAGATGTCAGAAAATCAATATAAGCACTCTTATGAACTGGGTGCCAAACTTTGATCAAGACCTGAAGCTTAATAGAAAATCTGTTTAGTTCAAAGTTATCAAATCAAAAACAATACATAAAAAATACATATAAAGCAAAATGTTGCATCCACATTTTGAAAAGAAAATTGTACTCAAAAATAGGTATTCTGTATTTGACAAACGGTTCATTCGACAAATGAAAATTCACAGGAATTTGTTTTTACCTATTAGAACAGAATGATAGTTTTTATAATAATAATAATTTAAAAACGCACTTTAAAAACAAAGATTGCAGTGTTTGAAGATGTAGATTCTCATGAGGCAACAGTACTGTTGACTTCTCTGTCCATTGGACACCAACTATTTAAGTTGATTTGCATATAAAGCAGAGCTTGCAACATGATAGCTATTCAGCTATTTTCTGTACAGGACAAGTGAAATTTAGTGACATTTTGAAAAAATTCTCGAGTCCTGAGATGAAATGAAGTTATTATTTATTATTATTCATTAAACAAGGTGTAATTAATAAATAAATGAATGAATGAATGAATGAATTGTATAATGAACACCAACATTAATAAAATACAAAAAAGAAACTGTCATTGCAATTTACTGTAACTGTAGAAATAATAAATTCTCCTCTACACAATAGTGAACTATTTTGACAGACACTTCTAAAGGCTGCCTCCAGAGTTCATTTTGCAGTTTACCAGTCTGTTAAAACAAATTTGCATGCATGTAGGCAATATATATGACACATGTGTCTTCCTATTTTAGGATTTCCTCCATAGAATGGTGGAAAAATCTACACGGATTACTGCTGAAAGTGGCTCTAATGTGGTTACTGCAATTAATGTAATGACTGCTCTTAGGGTAAGTGAAATAAAGTCTTATGTTTCCAATTAGCCTATCGGCGTTCATAGTCCACAAATCTTGTGGTTGTTGTTAGCCAATGGGCTTTTCTCACAGTTTATCTGAAACACAATGCAAGAGGTTGTACTCCAGTTACGTAGGCTGTTAGACTTGTGTGTGCAGCTTTGTTTATTGACAAGTACCGGATCTGGGCAACTCTCAATTAGACACTTCCAAACTAGCTGCGTTTCTGAGAATATTGGAGGTATGTGTTAGGCTCAATCGTTGCTCTGCTCCATTGGAATGCGCCGGCGCATTTCCAAAAATAAGCATTGTGCGCCATCTATTTGCGCCACCATTCTGCGCCGTATTCCTCGCCAATCATTCTACGCCATTGAGAAAATTCATACCAGGTCAAGCTTTTTAAAAATGTAAAATCATTGACTCGTAGACGACAATGATTTTCAAGCCTGTTTATCAACGCAATCTGGATGTTTCACGTGAAATACTGTTGTATAATATTTCTGGGAAATAAGTATGAAGCTATTGGAATCAAGTAAATTAAAGTAATCGGCTAGCTATAATTAGGCAAATTTCCAAATAGATAGCGCACGGAGCTCCATGGGTAGCCTAACATTGAGTCGGACATATCGATATGCAAATGAATAATCTTTGAAACAAACAGGGCGAAGACTTAGTGTCAGAGAAATAGCGCTCGATAACACAGGCTTTCAACGGTGAATTCTAAGGTCACGAAACCATGAAAACAAACATTGTCTTTGGGAGTGGCTGAATTGTTAAAACAAAAACTGAAATTATATTTTGAGAGGCCATTCTCTGGGATATAATTTGAGTGGTTGAATCATAAAAACGAGAAAGAAACGCCGATTTTGAGACAAAAAGGTGCCAACGGCGTTACATGCACCACACAGTAAGAGTTTATTGTAGTGTTTTGTAAACAATGTCTCTGTTCATTCTCGCGGCCTAGAAAAAATATACACTCGTCCAATCATTCTGTCATGGTACGGTTTATCTTATTCAGGATTTGGTGGCCCTGATACAATTCCGTGGTGCTAAATCCGTTTTATCTCGCCGAAAGGTATCTGGCCAATCAAAAATCACAATTCACGCATCGGTGAGGTGATTAGCATATGACACCATTTTGACCCCAAAGACGCACGTACAGAATAATTTTCAGACGTTTCGAAAAACAACTTTCTCAAATAATTTGCCAAACTAAAACATGGCAACTTTCTTGAAAATAGCATAATTCAACTAACAAAAAAATACGGTAATTTCGTCATTCTTAGGCAAGCATTCAACTATTTGCGATCTCGGGTGATTTTCAGACACTTCGAAATTTTCGGAAAAACATTGTTTTGTAAAAGATATATGTGAAAACAAAACACTCCAACGTTCTTTTAAATAGTATGGTACAAGTAAAAATTATGATAATTTGATCAATAGATGTTTTGTTTTCTCAAAAACAGACAAAACATATTCTCAAAGAAGCTACATCACGATCCCCAAACGTTGTCAAGACCAATCACAAACAAGAATAGACAAGGAATTTTCGGATCACTTCCGTTTTCCCCCACGCTAATGAAAAATACCGTTGTTTCTACTGACTTTCTGTTTTGTCCTGTCTTTGAGAATGCTGACGCAAAACATCCGATCCCGGGTGATTTTCAGTCAGTTCGTAAATTTCGGAACAACAACTTTTGAACAGTGATTTGCCCAACTAACAAACACTCGTGTTGAAAATAGTATGACTTTATTCATCATAAAGAATAATTCCCGTATATACATTAGTTGTTGTTTTCCGAATTGCCAGTACGGAAAAAAGTCTGATCTATCACGGTTACTAGTAGTACTAGTAGTTCATTCGAAAAATAGAGATGCAAATATCAACATTGCTAGTGGTGGTGAATAAACATTGCATTGTCATTAAAACTTTTACGCACAAATTAAACTTGGGTTGTTTATTTTTGTAGGTACTAGTGAGGCTGCGCTGCAAAATTAACCAACTTACATGACATTTGATGTTATTTCGACTTCGACTTCGGCATTTGAAAGTTTAGAGTACATTCCATAAATAAAGAAATCGTTTTTTGAACGCAAATAATACTCTCACTCTCGAAGTGAACGTAAGTCGTTAGTAGCTTCGGTGACTTGAAGTCTGGATGCATCAGGAATGTTTCAAAACAATGTTTATTGTAGCAATCCAGGGAGCTACAATTTTGTTTGTAGCTTCACAAGCAAACCAACATCAATAACTGACAAAGCAATTACATTTAATACCATCTTGAGAATTTTAATTTTGCTCGTACTTTGTTTGGTTGCACTCATCGCGTGGCTATGAGTATGAAGCCGTGCGAATTACAGTTGTATGTATGAAGCTATGAGCCACGTGTTTTTGTAAAATACTAGACAGTGCAAAGACACGCAAATGTGGTGGAATTGGATTTTCTGGCATCGGAACTTCATAAAATCCCATGATGAAATACAAAAAAAATGGCAGGTGGAAGTGAAACATTGTTTCAACTACGCAACGGTAGACCTAGATTGCGTCATATTGCTTTTTGATGGCGCAGAATGACAGCTCAACTAGTGGGCAATTTCGATAAAAAAAGGACTGTAAAATTAATAGATCAAGAATAGAAACATACATCATACATGATATTATACATATGCACATAAATTTGTTTCACATTCAGAATGTGGTTCTAGTGCCATATCTCTGACTTGCATTGACTGATTATGTTCAAATTTTAAATATTCATTATACGTCATGTCATTGATACAGTATACAGATATATTGGTTTGACGATCATATTAAAAATGGCCGAATGGTGGCCATTTTTGTGCTAAAAAATCAAATATCAAGCTTTTCTGGATGGAGTTTGTTCCAACTTGGTACATACAGTACTCATTCCGCCCAACCTCCCGCTTTTATCGCTTTTTTTCCGACCGCTTATCGCTTAATTTCCGACCGCTCGCCGCTTACCGACCGGAAACCGACCGCTTTTTTTCCGCTCGCTCGCGTTTGCTTTTGTTCGCTCGCTCGCTCCTGCTATGGCTGGCTTCAGAAACATCGTCCGCTTGCCAGCCGACCACTGGAGTAACAATGATCGTACATTGTATGTATAAACTTAAGTTTTTATTCGTAATAAATTTAGGTTTTAATGACGATTCAAAACACAACGCCTATTGCTTCTCTGTTTTGGAACAAAGACGCCTTCAAATCACTTGACACATTGTAACCTTAGCTTCGCAAGTCGAACCGTGACCTGTATTTACATATTTACGTCCTTGTGTGTTTAGTTCAAGCAGCTATATAACTGGTCAATCGCGATATGTATTGAGTACTAGTATTTGTGTGTTGTGTGTGTGTTTCTGTGTGTGATTTTGACTAAATTTATTCCGAACGGCGCTCAAAATAATTTGACACTTTGTTATTTTCGAACGCAACTCGCACTATGACCCTTATTCAATTTGCATAAGTAATACGAATGCTGTAGTTCAGAAAATCTATTGGTTAACTTTTGCTCGTGTCTGGGTGCGCAAAACAAAACTGCACATATAATTATCGCATAGCTGAATTTCTACAAATCAATTGGACTTAAACTACTAGTATAATGACTGTGACGATTAATCGCTTGTCTGAGTACATGCCGCGGCGACGAATTATTGGATTGGCAGCAGCCGGACGAAAAATGAAAGAGATCTCGGAACAGTTAATTTGTTGAGAAAAACAAAACAAACGCAGCCAATGATACATTTTGAAAACAAAAATACAAAATAAACGCAATCAGAGGCGCCGACCACGCGCGTTGGAAATAAATAAAACGTGTTGTGACAGTCTCACAAAACTCTTTCACTCGCGCAATATAATTATGTTATTTCCCAAAGCACTTATATTTAATACATTGACGAAAAACACCGCAAGAAAAATGTAAATCAGGCTTGTAATTACTAGTAACTCTACTCGAACGCAATGTTGATCGCTGTAAAAGTGGATAAATTCGAACCGTCATCAAATTCAAAATTCAAGCGATCTCGTTGAATGTCAAAAATAAACTCGATGTTTAGAAAGACAAAAACAACACCATATTAGAGTGCAAAAAAAGTTAGCAGCAAAGAACGAGAAGTGCATGTGGGAAAGCGATGAGTGAACTCGAGGAAAATTATGCTGATGTGAGAACAAGCCATATATTCGCGGAGTACTCGCTAAAACATCGAGAAAATGTACCATTTCAAAGGGCACCCTTACAAATAATGTCTGCGATTGTGTGAACATGATAACGTGCAAACAAGGAACAGAACTCGTGGTCCACAAGGAAACTTAGCGATGACGCAGTTAGATGTATACGGCTGTTGAAAACAGACTCCTTCGATCTCATATAAGCAGGTTCACGTGGATGTATCATTTTCAACTATTACCAACAACGCTATGATAACAAAGACATTGTGAAATTCTTTTGTTTTTATGTAGAAAAATACAGTAATTTTACCAAGTAAAATCATATTTATTAAAATTGTTGTTCATACACGAGTTGTCGAACACACTACATAGTTTGTAATTTCATCTAGCTCCTTTCAGTCACGATTCAAGACAAGTAAAAGGCACAAATATAGATAATATAGCAAATTATTTTTTTCTGTAATATTCGTGTGTAATCAGTAATTATGAAAAAAAAATATGGGTACATATGAAATAGATTTCGTTATGAATTATTCTTAATTTCAATTTCTAAATTATTTTGTCAAAATCAGTTTTTTTTCCAGGTTTTTTCCCCCAAAACGAAAGAATTTCATAATGTCGGGAACGAGAAGTTTTTTTCTTATTATTTATTGGGAACGGAAAGTCTTTATCGTAGAGCTTCGCCTCGGTTGACAACGAGCTCTTCGGGTCGCTAAAACTGTATGTCCACCTCTGTTGGGGTGAACATTTGTATTATTATACTGAATAAATCTTAGAACAGAAATGGTGGCACTCAATTATGGCAATCTTCCAGCTCATCGTTAGAAAGATTTTCGGAGGCAAATTTAATCTTGAAGGATTGCAGGAAATTGACCCTTACCGATTCATATTTATGAATTAATCGGGATTCAGGTATCATAGTGTTTGTAACAGGAAGAAAAAAAAACGCTTTCGCGTGGGATTTTTCATGCAAACATTGTGAATGGTTCCCCGACACTGATTCCTTTTTAACTTTCAATTTTTCTAAGACGCGGCAAACCCTGCTCATGACCGGAGACGTCGTCGAGATGCAGGTGCGATTCCTCTTAGCAACGCGTTCTATTTATTTTCAAAGCGTGTGGTCGGCGCCTTTGATTGCGTTTATTTTGTTCTTTTATTCACGTAATCTATCACTGGCAGCGTTTGTTTTGTCGCGTCTCACAACTTAATGTCCAAGCTGACTTTGTTTTGGCTGTAAGTGAACTACGTACAGCTCATGAAAGTATTTCGCCCAGAGTTCGCAAAAAAACGGAATACCCTGCAAAATTTGAATCCTTTATTTTATAACGAGACATTGGGCGCAAAACTAAAAATCATAATTGTAATTCAACAAGTTTATGTAACGTGTTAGTCCGCTTGCCAGTCGCCTAGTTAAAAAACGCGATCTCCATTGATGTCGGCTTCGACAACTTCGGACAAGTAAGATGGGCGCTGGCCGACATTACATTTGCAAGTACTAGTATTGTATTTGTTTGACAAATTGTACACTACGGTCATTCTATAACAATCGATCAGTCGTTTTTTTTCACAGTCTTACTATTCCTGCAGATATTCTTCAATTGTTAGGATTGCCAATTGTTAGGATTGCCAATTGATCAATTGCCACGGATTTTAACATAACTACAACTTGACCCGTGTTAAACCCAAACCAGGCGTGCATGACAACCATCACCCTACACACGGTTACTCAACGAATACCGTACTCTACAATAGACATTTTTCGCTCTCCACCAAAAATAGAATGGTTTTATTTCATATTAGTTGTGTCTGTGTCAGTGTCGTATTTGATTTCACATGTTTGGTTCGTTCTTGTTTATGGTGGACATTATTATCACGCGTATGTATTATTACCAATTTTATATGGCCGTGTGATCCACCGTATTTTTTTCAACGGTCGTTCTATAAATTTCTGATTGTATTTATTCTTATTTTAACATCATAAAAACAAAAATGATACACTTGTACATGAAACAGTAGGTAATGAACTGTAAATGCGGGCGGTTGCGCTGTCAGGCGAGCGAGCGATTGCGCGAGCGGATACTTCCGGATTTGCGCGGTCGAAAAAAAAGCGGAAATTGCGCGGTCGAATTGAACAAAGCGAGCGAAAAAAAAACGATCGAAATCCGGAAGCGGGCGGGAGGTTCGGCGAAATGAGTACTGTACATTAGACATTAGGGGTCTGACATGCTTTGACTGATTATGTTCATTATACATGTATTCAAAATGGCTGATTTTGTTTTAATTAATGCTGTTTCAGAGCAATATCTCTCAGTACTCATTTGATGATCAGATACACATGTCAATCATTTTAATGTTAAACAATCATCATAATCATATTCCTGAAATGTTTATATTTCAGCTATTTTACTATAAACAAAACTATATATCCTAAATTCGATAACTAACTAGGACTGTGCCATGAATGGCTTGTTCTTTATTCCTGCAGGAAGTTTTGGCAGAAAATGAAGCATCCAAAGTGAATTATAATAACAAAGAAAATGAAGATGGTTATACTTCAACTGGATCTTAAATCTTGTACACACAGCTATGGTTTAAGACCAACAACCAACTAAAAACCATTTAGTTCTTGATTTCAGTTTATTTATGTGTTCCTATTTGTAGAGAAATCAGTGCAACAAATATTATATATTTAGACATATGACTAAGAACATGAAGGTGGCATCACATTTTTTTAGGTGTCACCATTAAATTTTAAAATTTTCTTGTCAATTTGTGTTTTGAAGTTAAAACATTTCGCATTTGTTTTATTTTTATTTGTTTTGTTCAACTTTCTGTCGAAAGCTGGGAAAAAAGCTTTGATGTACATGTTTGCAACTGATACAAGTGATGAAACTGGAATAATTTTGTTTATGAACTTATCAGCATTTTATTATTTTTTTTGAACGCTGGCGAATGTGATGTAGTGCATATGCACCTGGTTTGATCTTACTTAGTCTTGCAAGTATGTGCAATACTTTAGATATAAGTTTGTGCAGTTGATAATTTTATTTACAGTTATGTAAATTATTCGGGTATACCTTTATGTAGAATTTGTTTACAACAGATACAAATATATATCATGTAAAACAATCATGTTATTTTACTGAATATATATATACTGTTCTTTTTATATTCAGTAGCCAACAGATACAAATATATATCATGTAAAACAATCATGTTATTTTACTGAATATATATATACTGTTCTTTTTATATTCAGTAGCCAACAGATACAAATATATATCATGTAAAACAATCATGTTATTTTACTGAATATATATATACTGTTCTTTTTATATTCAGTAGCCAAATTTGAAAAAAAATTATTTGAATTATTTCTTATTTTTGAACACAAAGATGCGTTAGGTCAAAACATTAATTGCCAAGGCAGTATAATGTACCTCTAATCATGTTAATGTATCAGTATAACCACTTTTAAACAATTAAAAATATTTGAAATACAATCTTTGTTTGAAGCTTATATTAAAGGCCCAATTCACTTGCCCCGGGCAAGTGTGAATTGGAGGTGTGGCTATGCTAATGAGTGTTGTTAATCACTTGCATAGCCTATGACGCATCCTGTTTCAGCAGTCCAACTTTGACTTTGATTGACAGTAGTTTATTATTCAAGATTAGTAGCGCTTCTCTTTCCCCGGTTTGTGTTTTTGACTTTTATCCGCCAAAATCTCAGCTCGTATACTATTTATTGTCATAAATACTACGCACAGTCACTGCTGCGATATTCAGTTACATACATCCACTTTGGCACGACATAATTGACCTGTAAGTTAGAGAAAACACGTTTTTACCGGAGCTTGGCTGGAGCTGTTTACTACAGCATGACAAGCAAGGAAATAATCCCTATTGTTTAGGGGCGTATTTATAGTATACCTGGGCCTTTAAACAATGAAACGCATACATGGTTGAGATACAAAAAATACACTGAATGTGTAGTTGCAACGAAACCTAATTAGTTCCCATTAGACATGGAATTCGGGTTTTGTTTTTCATGCATATTTTGGATTGCGCACAGAAAATCTGTGCATATTAATTACCTGATTTGTATGATTAGTTATTTCAATGAATCTTAGTAGAAATGTACTCTAAGGAAACGTGATGATTTAATTAGTTTTGGGTTTATATACATCAACAATAATTATGGTACCTAATTTGCAATTATTTATTTTTCACCAATTTTATTTTATTAAAATGAGTGATTGTCCGTAATCATCTGTGTCAACTTTTACTTTTTTGATTTCTTGGAAACAAGCCTGTTTGCTTTGATACTAGGTCTATTTGTACCTTGGGTAGACCTCTTAGATTTGTTCATTTTGAGATGATATCTCTAATTTTGATGAAAATTTTTGGTAAAACTGCAAGTTCGATTGCTTTGCTATTATACATAGATACTACAGGTTGACCTCTCTCACATTTGTTTATTTTCTAATATCTTTTTTAATTAGTCCCTGTTCGGACGAAGTCCGAAAACTGGGACTTATAATTCGATCTCCGTCCGTGTGTCCGTCCATCCGGAGTCATATCTCAGAATCCCTTGGACCGATTTCGTTCATTCTTTGCATGTGCAGAGTACTTTATGTGGGACATGTATGCACATGCAGTGGTTTAGCGATTTGATTCAAAATGGCCGACTGGCAGCCATCTTGTTTTTTGAAAATGTCGTATTTTGGACATGCTTTGTCAGTTTTCATTCAAATTTGGTACATAGATTATACATGTTAGGATACATGTCCCGACCATCCATGAGTTCCCGAGTCTGTCTGTCCGTCCATCAGTCCATCCGTGCGTCAGTCTGTTCAGAGTCATATTTCAGAATCCTGTGGACCAATTGCGTTCATTCTTTGCATGTGCCTAGTACCTTATGTGGGACATATGTACATGCAGTGGTTTAGCGATTTGATTCAAAATGGCCGACTGGTAGCCATCTTGTTTTTTGAAAATGTTGCATTTTGGACATGCTTTGTCAGTTGTCATTCAAACTTGGTACATAGATTATACATGTTAGGATACATGTCCATGACTATTTATTTCGCAATTGGATCAAAGATGGTCGACTGGCAGGCATCTTTTTTTTTTTTTTATGCGGTATCTTGGACGTGCTCTGTCAGTTTTCATTCAAATTTGGCACATACATGTTAGGATGCATGTCCATAACAATTTGTTTCAAAATCTGGTCAAGGATGGCCGATTGACAGCCATCTGACTTTTTGGCCTTACTGCTATATTTCCACAATTTATGTAACACATACATCATACATATCAGTGTGTTTCATAATCAGATCAAAGATGGCCGAATAATGGCTGTTTTTATTTTTGGCCATAATACTACTACAATGAACTCGTGTTTTGATGTAAATAAACAATCTGTTGTATACGCCACTTGGAACTCAAGTTTCAATGACACGCTCGCGACAACCCCTCTGCTTTAATATGACGAGCACAAAGAGAACTTGCCAAAATTTAACGGGGACTGTGTCATTTTCAATGACTTGTTAAATGTGCATTGCGAACAGTGAAGAGAGGCTGCTTGTTAGGATTAATTACCACATAATAAAACTTCATACATGTGTGCCCTGGAACAATACACAAACCTAAATCTATGCATAATATTTTCATATTTAGTTCATTGTGTCAATCCAGATACGATTAGTTTAATTTAATGTTGAAAAAAAACATGTATTGATTATCTACTTCTGAAATCTCAAAAAATGTGGTAGAGATGCTGTGGAATTGAACTGAAAACCGAATATGTAAAATCAAATGTATTTTGTGTTAGTATAAATTTTGATAATGCGGATCACATTGTTCATCTCAAACAGCATACAAATATTAGTTGCTAAGCTCCTTGTTTAAAAGACATTAATTTTAACTTGTGTCCAATACTCTCGGCATACAGGATTTTTTTCCCCCCGAGTTTCCTTTAATGTACTTAATTGTATATAAATTGAGTGCAAAGGCAGGCATAATGGTTCATGTGAATGCCAATTTTCTTTGTTTGCATGTCAGTTTGTTTTGTGATTTGATTTGAAAATGGCCCACTTCTTGTGTTCTTTCTTGGAAATGGTGGAACTTGCAAGATTGTTAGAAAGACTAGACATAATTGTAAATGTATGCACATTTGTTGACCTTTGACATATTTGATTCTCAAATGTGCCTGGTGGAGTTTTTGCTGATGTACGTTACTTTCATGACTTGACTCAAAATGACCAACTGGTGACCATTTTATTTCGGGCTAGGACATTCAAACTCGCACTTGTCGTTCAAAAGATAACGACGGTGCGAAATATGTTTGGGTTTTGTCACAGAATAATAGTCTATTAGATGTGCGAAATAATATAATTAGGGGACAAAAAAAACAAACCTGCGTAGAAATAGGTCTTGATTATCGAGACATTTTTAAATGGACTTTATTACAGACAATGCACGAGACAAATTTCACCCAGAAATTCCGAAGTGTGCTCTCGCAATCACGGATTGAATGGATACAAGTTTCGCCATTTTTGTTGTCGCATGGTTATTATGTAAACAAAATTTGTCCCGCTATACTTAGGCTTTAAAATTACAGTTCTGAAAGAGACAACAGACAGAGAATGATTTATTTGAAAAGAGGGTTACAAAAATCAAAATTTGATTGGTAGAGTGTGCTGACAACTGGGGAACAAACTGAGCACCAGAAACAAGTTAATGATATACCAGTACATGCAATTACTAATTATAATGAAAATCAATCGGTTTATTTCTGGTTACACTCGTAACACATCAGTGAACAAACTTTTTTTTTTTTTTTTTAAATCAGCCTTGTTTACAAACGGGTACAACATTTTGTATAAATATTGCAGGTCTCTGTAATTTTCTCTCAGGGATAAAAAGTATATTTCAATGAGATTACGATCAAATATTAAAAATATCTATGAAAACACAGATATTAAACAGGACTACTTTGTGGCGAACGATTACACATTGAAAATGGCAGTAAAGATTGCACTAAGGTTGAATACTATTTCCCAACATTTTTTTTTTTTGCATTTTGATCTGAATTGTCAGGTCAGACAACATTAACCTAACCTATTGAGCACCAAAGTTGACTTCAGTCACCATCCACAAAATAGTAGTATTTATAGTCTGCTCTTTTTCAAATGAAATATTTCAATTTTTTTTTATCAAAAACCAAAAGCGAGGTCACATTTTGTCTGTTTTAGTCTAAAATGAAGATTGAATTCAGTGACAGTTGCAGAAAATTTGAACAAATATAACTGGGAAATTTGGTGCTCAAAGGGCTAAACTCCCTACAGACAGCAATGTCAAAACTTGGGTAATTTTTAACATAGAGCCAACTACCCAAAATGTTATAAATTTAACACAGCTTTTATATTTTTTTTATAAAAATCAAATGGTATACTGGACATAACAGTATTTACAGTGAATTTCATGAAGGCATGAATATTTAAAAATTTTCTAAGACGGTCAGTTGAAAACAACTTGACCAATCACAACACTGATGCATAGTAGTAATTTAGCCAATGACTGAAAGAGACTTGCAAAGACTCATGGGTGTTACCAAATTTGCATTTATAGCCAATTAAAGCATCTTTAATGGATTTGAATGAAAACATTAATGCCCTTATGAAAATCACTGTACATGTACCAAAATGTTGATTCAACCACCCTGGTACTGGTACAATAGAGGAAGTTGATTCGATGGAGTACTTACTCTAAATGTGTCTGTCCACCATTTCAAAACCAGTTTGTTTTAACTAAAGTTACACTCAAATAAAAGGCTTGGGTAGTCAAGTATTAACTAGAGTGTTTTGCATCCGCTGAGCATTTGTATCAACACTAGAAATGTACATCTAAAACACAAAATAGAAATTTCCCTGTAGTATAAAAAAATAGAATCACTAATCGAACTCAGTCGCGGTTTTCCTGACAAGTAAATATTTAAACTGGTTCTCTTTTTTTCAAAATTTTTCTACATTGCTTCTCGAGAGACCAGACATGATTTGACAACACTTGCAGTGTGTGACTTAAAACCTTTGATGTTTGGATCTAAATTAATGTTGTAAATATTCACAAAAGTGGTGAAAAGGCGCATAAATACACAGTACAACATATACTGAATATTAAAATTGTATGATTACAACTCCATTTGTTGTTCACTAACATTCAACCAATACAGACAGACGTACATTCACAAACTTATGGATAGTTAAAACACAAAAACCCAAAGTTCTGGTAATTTAGATAATGATAAGCACAAGAAGAAAATAATTTTCTCCCGTGGTTTAAAACAAACAAACACGCTATTAAAATTTGTGCCACAATAAAGTGATATATGTACACAGAGCAAGTTCATGAGTCAGAAAAAAGTTCTCATTTTGTTGTCGTATTTGAAAGATTACCATCAATGTTCAATATTGAGTAGTCCAAATCATTGATTTCTGCCGACTGAGTTTCGCTATTGTCCACCATCAATTTGTCACCACGGTTACATTCCAGAGCATCATCATGCTGGCTTGCAGTTCCATTTCCAGGTTCTCCATCAAGAAAAACAAAATCCTGCGAATTTGTAGAGTCTGTGCCTTTTGGGAGAGCTGTCTCCGTTTGGTCAGAAGACTGATCAGCTGACACTGAAGATTGATCAGTTTGGTCGACAGCAATGTCACCTGACAGGACTGTCTCTAATTGGTCAGCTGACTGGTCAGCTGACTGATCAGATGACTGATCAGATGACTCCCCATCTAGATTCAGTCCGTAGTGATCATCGCTGATTACGATCTCGTCTTCATCGTCAAGTAAATTCCGAGAAAACTTTAGAGTACCTTTAAGGATATCTCTTACCTGTGAAGAGTGGTGAAATTGTTGCCATGGTTACACAATAACATCGGAGTATCTACTTGCTAATGTGTCAAACAGTCCGTGTGCTTTCTACGTGGCATCACGTTTTCATGAAACAAATGTTGCATTTCTCAGTACCAGATTATAAGCAGTGGCTGGTTATAGCAAGAATCAGTTCAGATAAAATAATTGTTTTATTCACTGATGTTGATGTTAAATACACATGTAATGTATACAACTTATGAGTAGCATTGTCACAGTAGATTACAAACTCGTAAGGCACACACAGCGTTTTTAACTTGAAATACGCGTGCAGGTCGGTAAAATTACGTCACTGTGTTAATATTAATGGTTCTACAAAACATATACCGCAACTAATTTATACAAAGCAACATTGTTTATTTAATACAAAAAAGACAAACCTGTTTAAGTCCAGCGATTGCCAGCATGATTTCATCTTCTCTCTGCAACTTCTCTTTTGTCAATTCTTTCTGAACATTATCTGAAGTGGGAGAAGAAGGTGAAATGTTACCGAGCGTAGAATTTAAATCTTTAATACGCAAGGTCCATCATTCTAATCACAGCAGAACTCTATAGACAACGGGGCAAGCCAGGATGTATGGAACAACTAGAGATAGTACTCGCATGTGAACTGAGCATGTGATTATTCCAACACTCTTTACGGCTGATTTTGTAAATTTTACAATATCAAGGATTGACATGACAAATTTATCATCAAAGTATTTATCTAAAATTCTAATTATTCCCTATTATTGTTTGTTTTAGTGATTTCTCAAAATGACTGACAAAAGTAGTGCAACCAAATGCCTTTTGAATACTTCCACAGATGAAAAATGACTGGTGTATAACAACATCGACATAACAGGCAATGTGTTAACTAGATGGGAAATTACACAATTATTGTTTCCATGGAAACAAGTTGGCTACCCTCTCCATTATTTCTTCTTTATCTCTTATTTGATGGAGCCTTTCACTTGACACAATATCAAAATTTCTTAGTTAAATTTTCTGAATTTTCATGAGCCAGTCGCTGATATCAAAGATGTAGGATTGCAATAATGTGGACAAGAAAATAAAACAATCATAAAATGTTTAAAAAAAATTTACGAGATGCACATTTTTGTTTGGAATTGCTGTTAAAATCTATTTTCTTCGTACAGTTTTACAATACTTTGCCAAGAAAACTTGAAAGAGAATGTGACTCGCTCTTTCTAGCTGACAAACTGGACCTCGGCCATATCACCTTTGGTATTTTTATCAATCTCAAAAAAGCCTTTGACACCATTAATCATGAAATACTGTGCTACAAACTAGAACATTATGGTATTAGAGGTCTTCCTCTATTATGGTTTAAAAACTAATTTTGTAATCGCCAACAATTTGTATGTATTGAAAACACTTCATCTTTGCCACGACCTATTACCTGCAGGGTTCCGCAAGGGTCGATTCTAGGCCCAATCTTCTTTCTAATATATATTAATGATATAGCCAACTCTACCAATTCCTTTCATTTTCGACTCTTTGCTGACGATACTAACCTATTTAAATTCATTCCAAACAATAAAATCAATCTCTCAGAAATTGATAATGACTTTCAAAGGGTTCGTGCATGGTGCAGTGTTAACAAACTTACTATTAATTCTGAAAAAACAAATTACATGATAATTAAAACACCACAACGATGGTGTCACACACAACGTAATATTACCGTAATTGGTATAGTACAGGTGTGATGGTTCAAATACCAAAATGGCAACAGTAACAGAAAGACTTCCCTGGCGGCGATGATAAAATACGAACACGGAGCCAACAGATGAGGTTTATTATACTATTATTATTATACTCTGCAAACATCAAGTACAATAACGTGGTAAAACTCCACTACTCCAATAACTAGATACTTAAACTCCAATACAATTCAACGAGATATCCGATCTGATCTCATTGCTGAACAACTCCCCTATATATACCCGCACTGTCTATAAATAGACCATTACATCAGCATACATAATGAGTCTTGAACTTACTACCAATTTCTAGAATGTTCCATTACCTTCTATTGCCTCCTACAGTATTTTATTACCTATTCAACCATTTTCTTAAAAATATAGAATATTCCACCCAGACACAGTGTGGTTCTAGAACATTCTCAGTGACACGGAAGTGGTAAATAAGTCGTATGCGACAGATGGGTCACTACTGAGGGCAGCCTGGAAATTAACGGGTCACCGATAGAGGGCGTATATGTTGTCAATTACCTTGGCATCTCCATTGACCAGAATATGTCATAGAAAGCCCACATTGAATAAATTTGCAAAGTTATCGCACCAAAAATTGGATTAATTTCACAACTACGTCATTTTGTACCTAGGAATATCCAAATTCTCTTATACAATTCCTTAATTCTACCACACATTACATATTGCCTGGAAATCTGGGGTATTACATATGCTACTCTACTGCAACCAATATATCTCTTACAGAAAAAAATAGTACGCCTCATCACTTTCTCTGATTCGTATTCCCATGCTGCTCCTCTTTTCAAAAAACTACCGTATTACCCCGGGCACGCGCCCCTCCCTGGGCAAGCGCCCACCCCCCTGTTTTCACAAAAGTTACATGTTGGGGACATCCTTGGTTAAACGCCCAGGGTGATTTTTAGCTAAGAACAGGGTTTTATTTGTCAAAAACGAACGTGTTTGATTTATTTAAATAGTGTGTTTGTTATGGTAGTTCTCTTTTTGACTCCCGTGTGCGAAGCACAAAAAGGGAGTCTTTGCAGTTAGTGTGTCTGTATGTGTGTGTGTGTGTGTGTGTATGTGTGTCTGTATGTGTGTGTGTGTATGTGTGTCCGTCTGTTCCACTGATATCTCAAGAACCATACATCAGTTTTTGATGAAACTTGCCAATGCGCAGATTTGATTAGGTTTTGGTAAAAATCCATGCATATTAATTACCTAATTTGCAGCTGTTTCATGACTGTTCCACTGATATCTGAAGAACCACTCATTGGATTTTGATGAAACTTGGCACACAGATGCTCCAAACTAATGCGCAGATTTGATCAGTTTTGGGTAAAAATCTGTGCAATATTAATTACCTAATTTGCATAATGATTAATCAATTTTCAGCTTTTCCACTGATATCTCAAGTACTAATAATCACATTTCAATGACACTTGGTACATAGATGTCATAGGACACTGCACAGACCTGATAGTTTTTAGGGTAATATCAGTATATATTAATTACCTAATTTGCATAAATAATTAATTTTCAGCTTTTGATATTTCAAGTAGTAATCATCACATTTCAATGAAATTTGGTACATAGATGTCATAGGGCACTGCACAGACCTGATAGTTTTTTGGGTAATATCAGTATATATTAATTACCTAATTTGCATAAATAATTAATTTTCAGCTTTTGATATTTCAAGTAGTAATCATCACATTTCAATGAAATTTGGTACATAGATGTCATAGGACACTGCACAGACCTGATAGTTTTTAGGGTAATACGAGTACATATTAATTATCTAATTAGCATAATTAATTAATTTTCAGCTTCTGATATTTCAAGTAGTAATCATCACATTTCAATGAAATTTGGTACATAGACATCATAGGACACTGCACAGACCTGATAGTTTTAGGCTAATATTAGTATATATTAATTAGCTAATTTGCATAATTAATTAATTTTCAGCTTTTGATATTTCAAGTAGTACATAGATCTTCTAGGATTATGCAAATATAATATTAGTTTTAATTGGATATTAATTATCTAATTTGCATAATGTTCCACTGATATATAAAGAACCACAAATTGGATTTTAATGAAACTTTTAAAGAGAACTATGCAGAAACCCAATTAGTTTTTGGTAAATATTTATGCTTATTAATCACCTAATTAACATAATTAATTAACACTGATATCTCAATTACTGATCATCACATTTGAATAAAATTTGGTACATAAATGCTCTAGGACAATAGGCAGGCCTGATTAATTTTGGGTTAAAATTTGTTCATATTAATTCTCTAATTAGCATAATAATTCATAATTTTTTTGTTCTGTTCTGTTCTGTTCATATTAGTTACCTGATGTACATAATTAGTTTTCAGCTTTTCCATCAATATCTCATGTACAGGTAATTTTGAATTAATTTTTAATGTGTCTTCAATACTCTCAGCATACGGGAGTTCTTTCTAAGCTTTCTTTGATTGGAGTGTGTTGTGGCCCTGAAAAGGACCGTTTTGTTTGTGTTTTTACGTAAAAACTCATTGGAACGACGTAAGATGAACCACACAGCATGTGGCGCACACGTTCCGCTTTTTCTTCATTCACGACGAATCCAATATTGCAATATTGCAACGATCCATACCTTGGTGAGTGGTTTGAAGCACTTAGCTTTGATTTCAAAACGTAGCATTTCGCTGACTGTGAATCCATAACAGGAGCTCGCACTTTTGAGACATCACGTCGTAAACTTGCTACTTTCTTTCCATCCTTCATCACAGCTATGGCATTACCGTCATGTAGATTATTTTTCTGTCGTTGAAGGAAAAACATTTTGCCGACCTCAAGTCCATTACGATAACCATAATGAGGCATGCCGACGATGGGAACTTGTTGCATTATCGTTATTTTTGTAATTGTGTCATGTGTGTGGGTGCGTGAATAAATCATGTTAATGAGGTCGACCAGAGTTTATTTTCAGTCTGTTTTTTTATGTATCGCCATTTGGATATGTTTATGTATTCACAATAGTTTGTAAACATTTCACGTCAGTAATAAAAGGTTTATTTGTTTCATAACCCTGTCTGCTATTCTTCAGTAATTACAATACGAATTATGCTAATGAGGTCATCGCCATCTTGAATTACAAGCGGTAGTTTTTCCCGGCCGTTTCAACTTGCACTGATCACGGTTACTAAAAAAAGTAACCGTGCATTGATTACAATACTTCCATACTTTGTAGCCAATTTCAGTGAGTAATACAACTTCATTCGCTGACATAAAACAAGTTTTATTCTTAAAATTCGACCACATGTCTTAGTGTTACAACAGTTCTTGACCGAGTGCTCACGTTTATTGAAACCTCGCATAAATCAAGAAATAAGTATATGTACAAAGTGTACGAAAGCATTCCTTTATTTGACCTTATCATACGATCACAAAAACAACTTTTTGGGGTGGACCTCGGGTAAGCGCCCACCCCCAATTTTTCCAGATTTTGTATGTTCAGGCCCCTGGGCGCGTGCCCGGGGTAATACGGTAAGAATACTAGACATTTTTTCACTCTGCAAGTTACAAACCTGTTTATTTGTCTTTGATCTCAGCAATAAATATTTTGTACATGATATTTACAACTATTTGGATCTATTGTCCCATAATTATCAAACTCGTAAATTATATTTAATAATTAAACGAAACATTGGAACTGTTTGCCTGATGCATTTAAAACCATCACTAAGAGACATATATTTAAAGCAAAGTTAAAAACCTATATCTTAAAAATTTGATTTGGAATATTTTTTCTCTTTCTTTCTTTATTTGGAAATTTGTGTGATAAAATTATGAAATTATATATACAGGGGTTACGGACTCGACTAGTTCTGATGAACTATATCTGTAATCCCCACCAAAAAAAAGAAAAGTTATCTAAGTAGAATTTGTTATTTATTTATTTATATGTATTTACTACCTGTGCAATTTCTACCTTTACCGTTGTTTTATTTTTTTGGTAAAATAAATTTCATTCAACAGCATACAGTGATCAGCAATGAATATTAGTTTGGCCGAGGATGACAACAACTGTTACTAGGGTCAGAGGTCAAGGGTCATTAATAATGAGTTCCAGAAACAGAAAAAAAGATTTTTACTCACTGATAAGTGACTCCATTTTAGTAGAGCAGTACATACACATGTCCTGTAAGTCATTGTACTCTCCTTGTACTATTGATAATTTATGTTGAAGTTCCTCTTCCTGTCAACAAATTTATTAAAATATAATGAGTATAATTTTGTTACATCATATTGGAGGTTTAGTATGCATGTCTCTACAGTATGTGATGTCATCAGTTTGTGTGCATGTGGTCTCAGCTATTCACCATGTATGTCGTCAGTTTATGTGTATGTAGTATTAAATTCTTTACAATATCGTATGTCTTTGATTTAGGTGAGGGTTCTCCGAACCCGCCTATTCACATAGTTCATACCCACCATAGACTCCGGTCAGTCAAAATGACTATTTTGAACTGTGGGCATTAATCAGCGATTCTGCCGGTGACGGAGAGATATAATCCAGGTCAGGGGAAGCCCCATGACCTCAAGATTCTTTTACCCCTTACGTCACGAACCCACGTGACCGAGGCCATGTGGCAACGCCACAGGTAGCCGTCCATCACTCTGGTTCCTTTCTCTCCGCCTCGAGGACTTAGACCAACGCGACGGAAAGAGTGGGGAGGTTGGGGGGGACCCGGAGTCTATGGTGGGTATGAACTATGTGAATAGGCGGGTTCGGAGAACCCTCGCCTAAATTCACTACGTTCAATTACCCACCATAGACTCCGGTCAGTCAAAATGACTATTTTGAACTGTAGGCAGAGTCAGACACCGATAGGTGGCGGGTTTTTCCTAGCCAACAGAAAAAAATGGAATGATGAAAGTCTTTCCCCAGTCCGGGATGAAAACAAAGTCAAAAGACCTAAGTTAAGATCCAAGAAGGGTGGTGTCTTACCTTGCCTGTGCTGTCCCCGAAGCAAGAAACCAATGCTGTGGTGACAGGGTTCGGTGCGCCCGAGAAAGCTAGACCCAAGCCGAATTTGGGGGTGATAAGCTTGAAGTAGGACCGAAACAGTTCGCATGAGGGCGTAGGTCAAAAGAAGCGAAACCTGGGAGCTTCCAGGGAGTGCTAGTGGTACAGACAATCTGCCTGCAAAAATGCCGAGACTGACTTATCGCCTATGCGCAGGGGCCCCTGCGGTCATACGGGCTGGGTCAGCAAACAAAGCCTGACCCGTTACGACGGGGCCTAATCTGAAGAGACCCTGCTCAATAGATTGGTTGTCTCTTAGGTAGTAGTTGATGAAGACGTTCTCCAGAAGCCTGTCCTCAGAATGTGTTTGAGGGGAGGCACCTGACGCTAGCACTAGTGAGTTAGCAATCGCACGGACCTCATGTTCTCGTACTTGGTGCCTCTGCAAGGTCTGTGTTGAGGAGGATATTGTATTATAGACCTCCAGTACAGTCGCAGTAATCCACCTGGAGATGGAAGTCGGGGAAGCCGGCTTATCCTGTTTGCCAGGGCCGTAACACAAAAATATGTGTTTGGTTCCCCGTCTGGAAAACCTGGTACGGTTCTCGCGGCAACTCAGCGCTCGGACCGGGTAGAGAAGCAATTCCTCCTGATCCTCCGGACCGACAATATTTGCCAGCCGGGGGATGACGATCGGGTGAGGATCGTGTCCTGGGATTTGGTTCTCGGCGAAAAACCCGATTCGTGTCTTTAGCACAACTTGATTGTCCATAACGGCGGTACATCATCCGGGATGGACAATGCCCCCCAGCTCTGGCCGACGCCTACCTGAGGCGAGGACCAGTAGGAAGACTATTTTCCACGTCAAAAATTTGAGTGGTGCTTGATCAGAGAGGCTCAAAAGGCGGTCTGCTTAGAGTGGACAACACAGCCGACAAGTCCCAGTTGGGCAGTTCCCTTGCATGGGGTCTCAGCGTCTGGAAAGCAGTAAATAGTCTCCTAATAGTAGGACAATCGGTTAGTCTTGTTCCCGAACGTTTGAATGGTGGGGCACAAGGCCGACCTGTAGCCAACGATCGCTGCGTAGGACAAACCCACTTCGTCAAACAGGTGGACGAAGGAGCCTGCTACCTGGCCAATAGAGGGATGGTATCGATCAATCTCCCTTCCGCTACACTAACCAGTGTATGCTCGCAGCCTAGAAATGTAGGCTGCATTGGTGGAATCCCTGTTCGCCCTGGCCAGGACGTTGGCAGCCCGCTCAGATAAAGCTTTCGTATGTGCGGGTCTAATGAGAGCCTCTATGCGGGTAAGTGATACCCGCTGGGCTCGTGGTAGTGCGCCGTCTGGTTGGGACGGCATGTCCGGTAAGTCCGGAAGCACTGCTGGTGTTTCGACTATCGTTTCCGACAGAAGTGGAAACTAGGCCCTGTTTGACCAATTGGGTGCGACCAATGATAATATGCAGGTGTGCACCTGTCGTAGTCTTCTCCGGTGCCCGGTGGACTAGCGGGAAGGTAGGAAAAGCGTACACAACTAAGTGGGTCCGCGGGGTAGCAAAGCGACCCTGGCCCAGGCTCCTGGAGTCAGCAGGAGTGTTACGTACGTCGGGAGCTTGGTGTTCCGAGGTGCGGCAAACGGTCTAACCTTGGACCGTCCACAGCCGAAACAGCCTGGAGGCTACCCACTGGGGTATCAGCCACTCCGTGTTCTGGAGACGGAGTTGCCCTGAAAGGGCGTCGCCAGACTGTTCCTCACCCCTGGAAGGTGGTGTGCGGTTAGCTCCACATTGTATTCCAGGCACCAAAGGAGGATTTTGCTCCACTAGGACTGACAACGATGGGGAATGCGTCCCCCCCTCCTTCTTGAAGGAGACCACCGCTGCGTTGTCTGTGTGGAGCAGGACCCTGTGGTCTCGAACTACGGGTAGAAAGCGTGGTAGTGCTAAGTACACTGCTCACAGTTCGAGCCGGTTGATATGGTGGTCCCAAAACTATGCGGGAGCCATATCCTTGGGCTTGTTTGTCCAATAGATGCGTTCCCCAACCCTGGGGGGAGGCATCTGTTACCAGAGTCATACCTGCGGCGAGCAGGTCCAAGGGGGCCCCTCTGCCCAAGGTTGGTCAGTGACGACCACCAGGGCAGGGCTTCCTTCACTTGGTCCGAGATCGAAACTCGCCTATCTAGTTCCCATAGGAGAGCTCGGCGTTATAACAAGCGTTATACCGGGCGGCTGCGTAGTGCGGCCTGGGGAACGACCCTTCGAACCGAGGTCATCATTCCGATGATCCGCATTAGTTCACGGAGGGACACTGAGGGAACGCTGACTAGGCATTCAGCTAGGCTGCTTAGCGCTAAGCAATATGCTTGAAATAGCTAAGCCAAGCTTACCTCTGTGTCAAAACTCCATGCCCAGGGACACCAACTGCGCGTTGGCTCGAGGTGGGACTTGTCGATTTACTAACGAGCCCAACTGGTGAAGTAAATCCTGTGTTAGCCTGATGCGTTTGGCTATTACCCCTTGCCCGGGTTGTTGGTAACTAGTAGTCTGGGTACGGATTGAGGTGTACCGATATCTGGTGAAGCAGCAGCACTACCTGTTTCATCCCTCTGGTGACCACGTAGGGCGCTGTGCCTAACCCGAACGGGGGGGGGGGGGGGGGGGGGTACCGAAGTTCGAATATTGGCCCAGCTGGGCGAATCGAAGGAGATGGCAACTCGCTAGGTGCATCGGTACGTGCAGGTAGGCCCCGCTTAAGTCTAGCGGGGCTACCCAGTCAAAACGGTGGATGGAGAGAAGAACCCTGAATGGTGTCTCCATGTGGAACCGATCGAGGGGCACGTACTGATTCAGTCTGTCTAGGTCCAAAACTGGACGCCTGCCACTTGTAGATTTGGTACTACGAACACATTTGGGTAGAAGCCTGGACTTAGTTCCGGCTGATGTACCCTGTGTATGGCGTCTTTCCCCAGCAAACTGCTACTTCCTGTCTGATTGCTTCCGCCTTGCGGGAGTCCCCTGGCAGTGCCCAACAGGGGACACACTGACGGGGGGAAATGGAGATTTCAGCGGTATGCCGTAAACGGATGTCACCACCTGGAAAGGTCCAGGTATCGGTCACCCGCCGTCTCCAAACCGGACTGCACCGGCGCAATCTGTGTACGACAGGGATGTGTGGCCATGTGTTCGGCAGTTGCAAGGGGGGGGGGTGCTCCCTTCCCCCATGAGGTGAGTTCCCCAAGGCCTGAAGTAGTCACTAAGTTGTGACCTGGCCACTCACCGAACACGTGCCCCCCCCCCCCCCCCCCCGTTGCAGAGGTGAGCGTCAAACATGCTTCCCCTGCTGCCGGGTAGACGTCCGTCCAGAGAGGGTGAGGAGCCACCACCTGGCTCTTACCTCCCTGGGGGCGCGCCACTACCCTTCCCTCCCATGGAAGGGTGACTCTGGCTAGTGGACAACGCCCTAGGGCGTTGTGTTTTCTGTGCTTGGGGTGCCCTCCGCTTGCCCATGGCAGGACCAACTGGCTAGCGGATTCGATCTGAACCCTCTGATTCATTGCACTCCGAAGCTCCGAGACTGTACCCACCATTCCCTGAACAAAGAGGGTGGAGGGTGTCCAGTCTGCGTCACTGAGGTGGGGACGTACCCCGGCTCAGCTTGTCGGCGAAAACATGTGCGTCTAAGGCTGCGTCTCGTAGCACAGTAGAGGCTCTGGCCAAGCGAGCCAGGCAACACTAGGGGGTGTCGCACGTAGATGTGCGGTGGCCCACCAGTAAAAATGTCGCCTGGTCTAGGAGGCTGGTGCGTTCTGCCTCCAAGGTCACCAGAGTGCTGGGCACGCATAATAATGCGCTCAAGCAACTCTGCCCTCAGGGCTAGATGGGTCGTCCTCAATTGGCAAAGACACCCATGGAACGCGGCTATCCCCCTTTGCGCGGTTTGCCAAATTCGTGGTACCGGGGTATGGGGAAGGAGCCATGGAATCAGGTTGGGGGCATTTTGGTCTTATCCCACGCTATGGGGTCTGATCCCGAAACACACCGACCGGGTAGCATTTGGTCCAGTGGGAAGTGTTGCCTAACGTTATCCCCACCTGGGGGCCTTAAGCATTACATCCTCCGCGGCTGACCAACGCCGCCCATCAACACCGTTTGCGTGCTCTGCGCCCCACTCCGCACTCAGACGGACAGGGGAGAGATGTGCCGACGGGGTTGCTTTGGATCCAGACACCCGTGTTGAAGCAACCTTAGGTGGTCGCTTTAGGATCAAGGGTGGGGGTATATACATCGCATCACTGGGATCGATGATACTCCGCCTCACCCCAAAAGCGTGGCTCACCGAGTCATACAGATGGAAGACTCTGAGGGACCGCCCGGAGTACCGGCTGTATCCAACGCGAGCGAACTGCGTCTCCTTTAACTTAAAATATGTGAGAGGGAGCGTGTTCGACTGTGCGTCTCATGACAGAGTCGGTTCCTTCTGGGGACGCTCGTGGGTCGGTAAGAAAGGAGTGGGTTTGTGACGTAAGGGGTAAAAGAATCTTGAGGTCATGGGGCTTCCCCTGACCTGGATTCTATCTCTCCGTCACCGGCAGAATCGCTGATTAATGCCCACAGTTCAAAATAGTCATTTTGACTGACCGGAGTCTATGGTGGGTAATTGAACGTAGTGAATTTATCCACATGTGATCTTAATTTTTCATAATAGTGTGATGTCATCAGTTTATGTGCATGTGGTCTCAGCTCTTCACAATGTATGTCATCAGTTTATGTGTATGTAGTATTAAATTCTTCACAATATCATATGTCTTTGATTTATCCACATGTGATCTTAATTTTTCATAATAGTGTGATGTCATCAGTTTATGTGCATGTGGTCTCAGCTCTTCACAATGTATGTCATCAGTTTATGTGTATGTAGTATTAAATTCTTCACAATATCGTATGTCTTTGATTTATCCACATAAGATCTTAATTTTTCATAATAGTGTGATGTCATCAGTTTATGTGCATGTGGTCTCAACTCTTCACAATGTATGTCATCAGTTTATGGGTATGTCATGGTAATCTCCACAATATATAGAGAGATAGTTTATACACATGTGAAGTTAAATCTTCACAATGTGATGTCATCAGTTTATGTGCACGTGTTGTTAACTCTTCTCAAATATGTTCTAACACCATCAATTCCTGGAAAGTTAACTCTTCCATAAAATATGATGTCATAATTTTTCGTTGGGATATGATGTCACCAGTTTATGTGTATCAGTATATCAGTATAAGGAGTATATTTTGTGACTGTGTTGTACATGTACAAATGACTGATGTTCTTACCTCTTTATTCTTTCTACTAAAACTTCTTGGTCGACCAAATATAGATGTTTTTTTACTGGCTGCATCAGATTGAGGAGTTTTACCTGTGCCTGGTGTTATATTATCCAGCGGTGTCATGGTTCCACTGCCTCGTGACGGTAAAGTCTTTGCTTTGACAGATTTGTCTACTGCTTCACCTAGATATTAAGAGACATGTGACATACTAGACTATCCTTGATTGGTTTTCCAGCCACAACCTCCAGCCAATCAGGAAACTCCTTATATGATTGCTGGTTGTGACAACCTATTCTCTAAAATGCTTTTAGATGCGATAAAAATCAAATTATTTAAAAAGAATGACATGGAAAATGCATGATATGCACATATTATGATTTATCATATTTAATAATGTAAACAGTTTGTTACTTAAGAGTTCTGACCAGATCTTATGCAAGTAGAGGGCACTGACCAAAATCTAAAACATGATCCTTTCTATGGGATTTGACATCCAATTAGAACA
This sequence comes from Saccoglossus kowalevskii, assembly GCF_978046115.1. NCBI lineage: Eukaryota > Metazoa > Hemichordata > Enteropneusta > Harrimaniidae > Saccoglossus > Saccoglossus kowalevskii. Next base: position 21,597,944 of record NC_140661.1, on the reverse strand, counting down.
CGTTTTACTGGAAAGTGGCATGTAACACATGTTATGATTGGATGCTGATTCGATAAGACCAGATTGGATTGGATGCTGATCTGTACATATTCAAGATTGTATTGGAATTACATTGGTATTAACCAATGGTTGACTGTTCAAATATTGTAAATGCATTAATTATTAACTGGTTTTTAATTTCACTATTTTCATTGATATTCAGTGAAATTCACTAAATTAAACCCACATGGACTTCTAGAATAACAATAGAACTCCCTGTTTCTCTGCCAAGTTTGTGAACTTATATTGTTCAAAAACATTAAAATACTGAAATTAAATGTCATTAAAAATTAATGATTTTAGAGTAATGATAAATCTAAGCATACTTACTACCAGCCTCACTAATTGACGACGGTTCACTTGTTGATTTCGGTACTTTCGCTTTCACGTCTGACGTTTTGTTCTTGATTCTCTTTGTTATATTTGCGATGCCCACACTGACTTTATTGGGTTTAGGTTTCTGTGTTGAAGACTGTGAGGGCGCTGTCTTAGATTGACCGGCAACATCAATTTTAGGATAAGAAAAATTATATACAGGTACAGAAGGTTTCTTGCGATTCTGCAAATAGAAAGTCAATGAGTGAGAATGAAAATATCATCCAATGAGGTTAACTGTTACATTTGCCTAAAATTAAAAATATCATTGTACTTTTGACTAAATATCCTCCAATGAGACTGGATGTTACATTTGATAAGAACATATCATCCAATGAGAATGACTGTTACATTCAACTAAAATATCATTTAAATAGAGACTTGTACTTTTGACTAAATATGCTCCAATGAGACTGGATGTTACATTTGATAAGAACATATCCTCCAATGAGACTGACTGTTACATTCGACTAAAATATCATTCAAATAGGGACTTGTACTTTTGACTAAATATGCTCCAATGAGACTGGATGTTACATTTGATAAGAACATATCCTCCAATGAGACTGACTGTTACATTCGACTAAAATATCATTCAAATAGAGACTTGTACTTTTGACTAAATATGCTCCAATGAGACTGCATGTTACATTTGATAAGAACATATCCTCCAATGAGACTGACTGTTACATTCGACTAAAAATATCATTCAAATAGAAACTTGTACTTTTGACTAAATATGCTCCAATGAGACTGGCTGTTACATTTGATAAGAACATATCCTCCAATGAGACTGACTGTTACATTTGACTAGAAAATATCTACCTTTGGTTTCCTAAGATACAGTGACTGGTTGAGAAGAAAATGGACATCTGTAACAGGTGGATACCTCATCAGTGTTTTCAGTGATCCGGGATAATCATTACTCAATACTGTAAAAGAATCAACATTAATAATAGTTAACAGATGGCACAGCCCTCATCTGTGATCAAAGAAATCATTATTCAATACTGTCAAAGAAGTAACCTTGATAATAGTTAATAGATGACATAGTCCCTGTCAATAGAGGATGTTTTGACAACAGAATCAAAGGTCAATTCATTCCCAGATACTGTAAAGGGAGTAATTATTCACTGGGTTTTAATTTTGCTTATTTCGCCAACTGGAAAATGCACTAAATTAAAACCCGGTGAATATTTAAAATTTAGCATAGAACACATTATCTAAATGATAAAACCATGAATTTAAAAACCCACTGAATATGCCTGAAATGGTAAATCAGTGAAAATTAGTCATTTTACAGTAGCCAGAATCCTATGCAAACCATGCAAGATGGAATCCTAAAAAGACATTACCGTAGTATAACCAAAATTGTTGAAAAAAAGTAGCTGTTTACTGCAATCTCTTATTGTTTCATAAATGTTGGTTTTAGTATTCCACCAATCTAATATATATGACTAATTACAGAATCATGATATGTTTTTTTGGAACGTTCATAATCTAAAACATATATGTTGGAAATAAATTTTAACCATATCGACAAGAATTTGACAGCTATCATAAAAATTGTATGCGATTAAAATAATAGATCAGGTATATATTTATGTGATGTTTCTGGGACTACTATATTGTATGCGTCAGAATACATACTTTTGTAATCGTGTTATATGTCACCTGATCACCTGAGTGTATTGGTATGTGGAATGTTGTGATGTTGGTGTAAACACTTGAACAGAAATTGTAGCATACTTACATTGTTCTCGTACATACATCAACATGGCGACAAATATATAATCTATCAAGTCAAAAGTCAAACCGTCTGCAAAGATGGCATCCCATAATACTAATAGGTCTTGTAAAGGAAATTCTCTTCCAAACAGCAAACGAACCCACCGACTGAAATGTGGAGAAAAGCAAAATATTACAATTATACAATTATGACCAAAAGGTCAGATGTCAAGGGTAACTCAATACTGGTCTATTGAAGTCTGTACCACCCAAAGTACGTGTTGATATCATTATTTGTGTTCAATCGCAAGTAGGCTTTGAACTTGAGAGTTCTGGTGATAAATCAATACTTACATGCCATATATCTGTGGTGCAATCTCAAGTCGAGATAAATGTAAATACAATTCATAATCATATTTTTGAAGTACTCTATCTTGTATTTTGGTGAGTTTTGTAACAACTGGTGAGGAAGGGCTGAATTCTGATGGATCAGTGAATGGCGTCGCTGACATGATCTTGTTTTTGATACCCTGGAAGTACGACCTTGACTCTGGTCTGCCAAATCTATACCACGGTTCCATGGTTTCCATTAGCTGTACAAACAAGGCGCTGTAGGAAAAAATGGACAATTTAATATGCTGGCAAGGTTTCTTTAACCTTCGCTAACTTCATGGTAATATTTACTATTGGATAGTGATATGAAAATTAAGTGTAATAATTGTCATCACGATATTATTTTGAATGCCAAAACTGCAACATTGCGAGCTACATCATACATGTAACTTGTTTTGTAACGGGTTGGGTCAAGAGGAGCCATCAAACTAATACTAAGGGGCATATACAAAATGATATTTTCTCTTTCAATGTATTATATTTGTTTGCATAAATTGCTGTACTGCAAAAAAAACAAAAGGCATGTACTACCGATGATTTCACATGAGAAGGCTACCCTGCAACGCTACATACAGTTATTGTTGTTGAGATCATTTTGTTTATTAAAATCAGTCAATCATAAAGAACAATTTTTAGTCCACGTTCGGACGAAGTCCAAAAACATGCAGGGACTTATATTTCGGCCTCCGTCCGTCCGTCCGGAGTCATATTTCAGAATCTTTTGGACCGATTCCGTTCATTCTTTGCATGTGCCTAGTACTTTATGTGGGACATATGCACATGCAGCGGTTTAGTGATTCGATTCAAAATGGCCGACTGGCAGCCATCTTGTTTTTTGAAAATGTTGTATTTTGGACATGCTTTGTTATTTTTCATTCAAATTTGGTACATAGATTATACCGTTAAAGTCCTAATATAAACCGCGGTTTATATTACAATGTATCAATTTAAAAATTGGGATCAAAAGCTCAAGTTCGGGGTGCGGTTTCTATTACGTACATATTGCAATCACTAAATGGGCGTGGTCATTTTTTGTCCACAACACATGTACAAAACAAACAATACACCGTACAATCTCTTGAATAGGCGTCGGGGAAGAGTGAAAGGCCTTATTTTGGTTCTAAAATAGGCGTTACGAAATGTTGAAAAATTACAGTCAATCAAAAAAAAATTCCACATGATACAAAAAATACTCAGTATTTTTAATGTAATATGCATTTATTTTTTTAATTTTCTTGGTAACGAAAAGTATATTCTAACAGAAGTTTCAAATAAAAACACGAATGCACTGCTTAGTAGCAAATGATCACATATAAACGGTAGCTCGATCCGGCCATGCTGCTGGTCACAAGTGAATAACTTACTTGTTTTCGAAGTGTTGATATTGGTGATTATTATTTAGTAGTGATTACAATAACGCACGAAAAATAAATTCGTTGAATTGTTATAAAATGCAAGTAAAATTCAACTTAGTTTCCCCGTAAGCGAATGATTTCAGTCACATGTAAACAGCCGATACGATATCCGCCATGCTTTGAATGCTCACGTGACGTATTATTGACCAGATAGGTCAAGTCGCTAATTAACCAATCAAAATGCTGGATGGTGCCCACGTGTCTAAATTACATAGCTCATTTAAATATGTTAATGACAGTTCAGCGACCTCATGGTGAACGCAACACGGAAGAGATTTACCGATAATGTAGTGCGACCTTTCGCCTTTGATTTCCATGGGAAAACGGCATGATTTTTTTTTTAAATCAAGAAATTATTTGTTTTCGACAGATAAATTATTCTTCAATGCTCAGTTTAACACTTTTACGGTGATAAAAGCTCATTGTCTAAAACTTACGAAACCCAGACGTATTCAGAAAGAGTATTGACAGAGGTCGCCGCCAGAACAAAAGCAGTTTCATTGCCTGTCTGACATCTTATCACCGCTGAACAATAAATAGGTGTGAATATTTTAGGCATGTTGTCGAAACAAATGAATAGGATTAGGAACAATGCCGTTTTGGAACAGCTGGTTGAAACAATGAAGTCAGTCACGGTCTTGTTGAATTGGGGGTGCGGTTAGTAATAGGTACTTTTCAAGTTTTCAGTTTTTGTTAAGAACTCTTTAACCCCAAAGCCGGAATTGGGGGTGCGGTTACTATTACGTATGCGGTTTATATTAGGACTTTAACGGTACATGTTAGGATACATGTCCACTGACCGTCCGTCCGTGCGTGCGTCCATCCGTCCGAGGTCATATTTCAGAATCCTTTGGACTGATTCTGTTCATTCTTTGCATGTGCCTAGTACTTTATGTGGGAAATATGCACATGCAATGGTTTAGCGATATGATTCAAAATGGCCGACTGGCAGCCATCTTGTTTTTTGAAAATGTTGTATTTTGGACATGTATTGTCAGTTTTCATTCAAACTTGGTACATAGAATATACATGTTAGGATACATGTCCATGACAATTTCTTTTGCAATTGGATCAAAGATGGCCAACTGGCAGCCATCTTGTTTTTTTAAATGTTGTATTTTGGACATGCTTTGTCAGTTTTCATTCAAATTTGGCACATACTTTATACATGTTAGGATACATGTACATGACAATTTGTTTCAAAATCGAATCAAGGATCTGACTTTTTGGTTTTACTACTATATTTCCAAGATTTATGTACCATTTTCATTTGTATTTGGCACATACATCATATATGTCACTTTGTTTCATAATCAAATCAAAGATGGCCAAATAACCACCGTTTTTATTTATGGCCATATTACTATATCTGTCACCCATGTATCATTGTCATTGATATTTAGCATGTTATAAATGGATACATGTACATGTTAATTCAATTTGATCAAATTTGGCTGACTGGCGGCCATCTTGTTTGTTTAAAATGTGATAACTCGGACATGCTTTCACTTGTGATCTATGTTTTTTTTTTGCTATGTCTTAAATCGAAGAGGTACACATGTTCGAATTGGATGTAAATAAACAATATGTTGTATACGCCACTTGGGACTCAAGTTTTTGGGTTTCAAGGACATGCTCGCGACAACCCCTCCACTTTAACATGACAAGCACAAAGAGAACTTTCAACAATTTTACGGGGACTGTGTCATTTTCAATGACTTGTAATTTCAGAAAATGCTGGTCCTAAAAGTGTGCTTGCCATGATCATTTTTGACAGAGTTGGAGAGATAAGTAAAAGTAAAAAATAAGTAAAAAACAAAATTTACTCACTATGCATCGTGCTCAATGTAATCGGGATTTAAAAGCTCCTTAACAACTTCTCTGAAATGCAAAATAAAAATAGTATTTATTAAGTTGCAACATTGTAACATACAACTCTATTCAAATTATTTCACACTGTATCTCTCAGAGATTATCGAATAACTGGTGTCTCTTCAGTTGGGTAAACTATTTTGACATCTCAAATACAAACATATGAAAGCTGAGCTATAAGCAGCATTTATTGACCCAAACTCCTCCTACAGTTGTAAACTATTTTTTCAGGGTATATTAATATGAATCACAGTCCCTGATCGAGGGGCTGGGTATGAATGCAGGCTTCTAAAAGCAAACATGGAATATTTTTATTTTGATATCTGTGATGCATATAAAGTTACCAAATTGATATCACATTACCATGGTAACAACTTTTGCTAAGGGTGAGATATATAGATCAATAAAAATAAAGTTTGACTGTAACAAATTCTGTGAAATGAATGAGTTAACCCAATGAGTTACCCTAAACCATTGCTGAGTTTACAAGACAACATTTTATCAGAGCCTTACGGCTTGATCCAGCAAAAATGTATACACGTTCGTGCATTGTCTCAGATTCATGACTCAACAGGATAATACTCTGACATGCATCGTGTCATGTAAAGAAACAACACAAGCATGACACCAAAATCATTTTCAGCCATGTTTTCATACTTAGTAATTGAGAACGCTGTCCCGAACCGGATTAAATTTGGGCAGATCTTGGCTCTCCTTTGGCCCGACCATGTAAACACATTGGAGGAGCAGTAGTTCAGCTCTGACAGAATGTTGTCATGTAAACATAGCACATATCTGTATAATATAAGTATTACATTAGACACACATTCACCGCATTTATAATTTTAGTCAGTTGAAACTCAATACAAGATTAAAAAAAAATTATATACAAGTAGAAAAATATTTCATCGCATCACACGAGTTTGCTAAATAGAACAATACGATGTTTTCAAGTGATATGACTTATTAGAAGTACCGATTGATACAAGTGACATTATGGGCTAGTATTTTCCACAAACCAAACGTAAGCAGCCTATGACATTACAAGTATCAACAAGCCCTAATTACCAACAGCACAGAGAAATTGATAATTTTACGAAACTATTCTAATTTATGCTAATTCAAAAAAATATCCAAGGACACAAGTGCATTTGTAGCTGTCAATGAGAATTGAGGACTGTAAGAATATTACTCATTTTAGCAATATATGTTCAAAATAAATTTATAGTCAGCGAAATTTGGTTGCATCACATGCGTAATTTGTTCTAAAATTCTCATACTGCACTAATGAACATTGTACCGATGCACAATTTGCATACTTACAATGACGAGGTTGAACGTGAATAGTGCAACGTTTACCTTACCATATACCGTAAGTGATACTTAAAGGGCGGTGGTAGTCACGTCAAATTTCATGAAAATGAACAATGTATTTCACACGTGCTGTGTATGTCGCTATGAGTCCCACATCGAACAGGACGCGGTGCGATGATCCCTGCACTTTAACACTAAATATAACAACGGGGAATTGTAAATGACAATGGGTCACCCCAAAAATGAGACAAATTCAAATTAATTTTCAAAATATTTTCTTGAGATTAGGGTGGGTGACACTGCCTGATTTGATTGCTGAGGACCACAAAATAATTTAACTGATTGTTAGTGGGTAACAGTCATGTTAAATTTTTAACATCTTCTAAGGGTAAGGATTTTTTATGTCAAATTACGAGAACATCACCCAAGGATTAAAAATGTAATGGACAACACGAGTTGTCATGGAAGTACGATGGAAAAATACTGATGTAATGTTATTAAATAATTTTACTAGTAACTATAGTAACACATCCAGAACCGATGTATTATTATTTTTTCTTGAGACATGGAGAGTGAGATGAAAGTGGGCAGGGAATGTGAATATTCTATAATCAGATGAAAGTGGGCAGGGAATGTGAATATTCTATAATCAGATGAAAGTTGACAGGGAATGTGAATATTCTAACATCATATGAAAGTGGACAGGGAATGTGAATATTATAACATCATATGAAAGTGGACAGGGAATGTGAATATTCTAACATCATATGAAAGTGGACAGGGAATGTGCATATTATAACATCATATGAAAGTGGACAGGGAATGTGAATATTATAACATCATATGAAAGTGGACATGGAATGTGAATATTCTAACATCATATGAAAGTGGACAGGGAATGTGTATATTATAACATCATATGAAAGTGGACATGGAATGTGAATATTCTAACATATGAAAGTGGACAGGGAATGTGTATATTATAACATCATATGAAAGTGGACAGGGAATGTGAATATTCTATCATCAGATAAAAATGGAAGTGTAAATATACAGGTATCAATGTCAGCTTTAATGATGGACAGAAATACAGGTCTGCTTTGTGACTGCATGAAATTAGTGGAGTAAATGATTACAAACACACACATGGGCTAGCAAGGTAGATTATGAGACAGGTGTTTATTTGTGAGACCCACACTATGAGAAATAAAATCAGTTTAGGAATCCACTCTAACCTCCTCTTTTGTGGACCAATCACGCTACAACAAATAGGCAAGGTAGGATTGGTGGAAGCAGCAACAGTGGGAGAATAAAAACAAAACTTAAAACATTAATTAAATTAATTGAAAAAAAATTAGCGTACAGAGTTAAAAAAAATACAGGGATGCAAAGCCTATATAACAGACAAAAACAAAAAAAAAGAACAAAACAAATCATACTTTTTACAATCACAGACAATCACATTATCAGTCAGTTTGTAACATGCAGAAAAAAGTATGCTTATTACCCAGAATGCTAATAATGCACAGATCAATAATTATAGGGTATTATACCATGACCAGGTCAATATAAACAGGCATTCTGAAAATATGCACTATGATGCACAAGGTCAATAATGCAGAACAATACATAATAATTGTCATGTTATTCATGATGCATATGCATATAGCAGGTCATTATGTATACTGCAGGGCAATATATCCAATCAACCAATGAAAACAGCTACTTACAATAACGACTCCATTTCTGTAGCATGTAAGAATGCCTGGTGATCACAGTGGAGTACAAAGATAATAGGTGCTAATAACTCGTGCATACCCTGAAAAAACAAACAATATCCAAGTGATTATTAGATTGACGAATAACTAGTATTTAGAGCTATTCGTGGGTAATACCGGAAATAACGTCTTGTTTTGTGGGAATCAGTTTTCATATTTTGTTATGAGAAAAAATAATAATATTGCTTCGAGCAACACCACATGGTATCTTGGTGTTTGACACAAATAACCTGTTTATGGTATGTGCAAGTACCTCGGCATTGAAATCACAAAACTGATCAAAAGATCTGCACTATGGCAGCAAGGGGGCGCTATAGCACCACAGAGGAGTGATGTTTGACAAAAACTCACATAAGACAAAGAATTCACATCTTTTCAATTCACTCTCACCTGTTTGTAGGACAATTCTTCATTTTCCCGTGCATAGCAAAACAGTATATTGACCATCATATCGCGAACTTCTTGCGTTTGAAAAAATTGGATTTCTGGGAAAGTTCTTTTAACATCTTGATTTATAACGTGTCTTAATTCGTTGTCTTGAAAAAATTTGTTCCATGGGCTCTACCGATAACAAGAATAAAAAAGAAATGAAGAATAAGAATACAGACTTGACTAGCAACGTAAACAGTTTTGTTTCTATGGACAAAATAAATAATATTTAAATGATCCAGCATACGGCAAATACAATTTTTGGTTTGTATGTGCTTCTATTGGAGCAAATATGATGATAGAATGATTAATATGAAAATAAGCATAAAGGAAATGATTAGAAGGTCAGCAAATGAAGAATAAACATCCCACATGTATGGGTGACAGTGTTGACAACGCAGACAGCGTGGACAGCAAACAGTTCCATTCACAGAGACAAATAGATTAAAGGACAGTCCAAAAACTTTCAGAAATGTTTTTGTATGAGAAGAGTAAACTAGAGAATTAGGTTAAAGGGTCAGTAGCTATAACCGTTTAGTATTGTTGCATCAAAGTGGTATTAAATAACACAATGAGAAAAAGGTTTGAGTGATTTATTAAAATGAATGAAAATTATAGCATTTGTGACGATTAAGATTTCACAAAATTTTGTTGTAAATCACCTTGGTCAAATTTTCCACTATGCTTTTTTTCTGAAACTGGTCAAAAAAAATGTTTAAAGCATAGTCTCCAGACACTATTTTTGACCCCTTTCACCAAATGATGTGTTTTAAATGACTCATTACAAACTTGTTGGTAGTGATGATGACAGTCTGATGACAACTTCATTTATAACACCAATAATTTATTGAGATGTATAAATATATAAATGAAATAAATATAAATGCAAAATACAGTACAAGTTCATAAATGTTATTCAAATTATTCATCAGGATCATTGGCAAGGCTTGATAACACAACATATGGAAGTACCGGATTCTGTTGTAAATTTGCCAATCCGAAAAATTGCCCGGGCCCTTATTTGGGGTTAAAAATTTCAAAAAATGGATCATCAAATATTTTTGGGGGACTTATAATTTCATTGAAAAATCTACCTCCGCCGACTTTCAATGCCGACAGTTGGACGAGCCAAAACGAAAGAGACTATTGCAGAAGCTAATCTAAAATTTTATACATTTTTCTTGCTGGATTGAAAAGTAGATCGCCTAAAATTTCATTACAATGTCACCCAGCACATCTTTCTCCAAAAAATCACATTAACGAACCTTGTGCGCCAAATACAATTATTTTTTTCATTTTATTAGTAACGAAAGTATATTCTAAAAGAAGTTTCAAATAAAAACGAACACAACTGCATTGCTTAGTAGCAAATGATCATGGTTGTTGATTATTACCGAGTAATGATTATAATAATGTGCAAAAAATAAATTTGTTGAATTGTTATGAAATAAATAAAATAAATAAATTTCAACTTATTTCATTGTAAGCGAATGATTACGATCGCACTATAAATGCTTGATACTGTAGAAATAAATATCCGCCATGTCTTGACCTGGCAGGTCAAATCACTAATTAACCAATGAAAACGATGGATGATGCGAATGTGTTCAAATTACCATAGTTCATTTAAATATGTTAATGTTAATGTTTTCAAAAGATAAACTGAGCATTTAAAGAATAATTCAACATTGTTTACAGTAATAACAGCTCATTGTCAAAACGAAGCTAACCCATTCACGCTAGTCGCAATAAACATCACACTCTTGAATAGGCGTCAATGAGTACGGTGAAACTTTTAGGCATCAGAAAAGATTAAAATAACACCTTAAAAAAAATGCCTGCCGTTTAACGGCCCTGGGCAAATTTATGGCAGAATCCGATATTTTTCCCTTTAAAATATACTAATTTATTTTTGTTTGCAATAATTCATGTTTTTTGGAATATGTTGATAATTTTGGTGAATGCGAGATGTGTAAACATGAAATTAATTTAAATCAATTGAACACACAGAGTGAAATTCAATTACTAGTACATCTACAATTGCAAATAATAAAACTTACAGCTACCGAGACTAAATAATAGAAACAGAACAGGTTTTATAAGTATAAAATCTCAAAACTATATCAGCCTTATCTTAATACTAAATACAATTTTCTATAATTCATCATATAAGTCTAAGATGCCATAAAAATGTGTTCTAACCTTCTTATTGATGCAATCAAGCTATCAGGTGAAATAGGTGAGCAATCAAAACATAAATATGATTAAACTAATGGTTTGATCAAGACACTTGGGGGGGGGGGGGATTTGTTTAGTTTGTTGTGTGCAACTGTTTGAATCAAAAAGGAAATTTTTTTTTATTATTCACAATAGTTACTTATATATTTACTATTATACTCATTAATATGCATTTTTGTAAAAATGATAAAATTGCTATAGGGATTTTATTCACTTTACCCCACCCATATATTATTGTTCATCCCTAAACACAAAGGTCAAAGGTAAAATAGTATGTCAAGCATTTGTCAAGTATCATCCTTTTTATCCTCTACAACAATCTAAGTGTTTCAGATGTCAGAGGTCAATGACACCCAAAATGACGTTAGTCAAGAAATATGCTGAAAAAGAAGCCAATATTGATATTTGTCAAACAATCATGTGACCACTTTTGACCAATAACATTGACTGTCTCATACTTGAGGCATAATAATTAATTTCATTTAGCTAATCTTTTAATAGACTATCTGTTTCAGGAATCTCATTTCATTTCCTCCCCAGGATTCTAAATGGTTCATCCCTAAATGTATGTTAATGCTTCCAGGGCTTAACCTTTTCACCACTAGACTTTATCGCCCAAAATGTTCCGCACTTTTTTTCTTATATACTTCAATATTTCTGGAAGTGAACCCTAAATTTGGAGCCAACAGACAAAATTTTAGTCAATTTTTAGCTTTTATTCAAAAAATTTGGCTGTTTATGACCAAATTTTCTGAAGGACTATTTTGTGAATTTGTGATGAAAAGAAGGAACTGGTGGTGAAAAGGTTAAACTTCAAAGTTGTCAGGGCAACATTTTCAAAGCCATATTTAATAAAATCGCCAAATAATATATGAATAGTAAAATCTGTTTTTTTTTCGAGGGGCACCAAACATAGTGATTGAGGCAATTGCCTTTTGATGCCTTTGTGAAGTGTTTTTAATGCCATACGGTATGCATGCTCTAATGTATCAATGTATGACTGACTATATACCTGTTCATCCAATGACAATGGATGGTGAACTGTAACATCTTGTTTACTTTCGTTACGTGGATTCGTTATGTGTATATCTTTAATATCGCTGTAAATCTGTCGGCTTTCCCGAACTTTTTCGATCCAATCACACTGATCCTCAGGTAAACAATCTAAATACAACTGAAATGAAATTGAAACAAATAAAATATGAGAATGAATACTGTCCGAAATGTTTAGCAATAGTGAACAAGTCATTGAAAATGACACAGTCACCGTTAAATTTTTGAAAGTTCTCTTTGTGCTCGTCATATTAAAGCGGAAGGGTTGTCGCGAGCGTGTCCTTGAAACTTGAGTTCCAAGTGGCGTTTACAACAGATTGTTTATTTACAACAAAACATGTGTTCCGTGTAGTAGTAATATGGCCAAAAATAAAAAACAGCCGTTATTCGGCCATCTTTGATCTGATTATGAAACACACTGATATGTATGATATATGTGCCAAATACGAATGAAAATGGTACATAAATTGTGGAAATATAGTAGTAAGGCCAAAAAGTCAGATGGCTGTTAATCGACCATCCTTGACCAGATTTTGAGACAAATTGTCATGGACATGAATCCTAACATGTATAAAGTACATGTGTGTGCCAAATTTGAATGAAAACTGACAAGATACCACATAAAAAAAAAAAAAAAAAGATGGCTGCCAGTCTGCCATTTTGAGTCGAATTGCTAAACCACTGCATGTGCATATGTCCCACATAAGGTACTAGGCACATGCAAAGAATGAACGGAATCGGTCCACAGGATTCTGAAATATGACACTGGACAGACTGATGCACAGACGGACAGATGGACGGATAGACTCAGGAACTCACAGACGGTCGGGAACATATATTCTAACATGTATGATCTATGTACTAAATTTGAGTGAAAACTGACAAAACATGTCCAAAATAGGACATTTTCAAAAAAAAGATGGCTGCCAGTCGGCCATCTTTGATCCAATTGTGAAATAAATCGTCATGGACATGTATCCTAACATGTATAATCTATGTACCAAGTTTGAATGAAAACGAACAAAGCATGTCCAAAATAAAACATTTTCAAAAAACAAGATGGCTGCCAGTCGGCCATTTTGAATCAAATCGCTAAATCACTGCATGTGCATATGTCCCACATAAAGTACTAAGCACATGCAAAGAATGAACGAAATCGGTCCAAAGGATTCTGAGATATGACTCCGGACGGACGCACAGACGCACGGACAGAGACCGAATTATAAGTCCCCGTTTTCGGACTTCGTCCGAATGGGGACTAATAAGGACAATATTAACCGATTACAATTTTCTTTATTTTAGCTGGAATTAATTTTCGCTGTAAAGACTTTGCTGTATATTTTCACAGATTTTTGATGAATTAAATGTAAAATATATGAAAAAATTTGCTAGATTTTATTTCCACTGAATTATCCTTTCAGTCTATTACAGTATTACATTTATGTGTCCTAGCAGCTTTTACCAATTTTAAAATACGGAAAATTTATTGCATTAATGTTAATCACTGTCATGTGACTTGAATTCACCAATCAGGAGCAATAAAATAAGTAACAAAGCATAATACTTACTCTCCAACATACACTTCTAAATCTACTACTTCTCAAGTTTCCATTAAATCCTTGCTTTTTGATCACTGACATGTAGTTATGGCAACCGAATAATCGCTGCCATTCTTCACTGCAATGAATAACAAACAAAAATTAATATATACATGAAATTCAAGCAAAAATACAACATCCCAGTTTTATTAAAAAACACCTTTCTCACTACCGGTACATTTATATTCTTTTTAAACATAGATATAGTTCTATTTACTTTATGAGTAGGTATAGATCAAAATCATGCATTTTGTTTCACATATCATAAGTATAGTATAGTATTGGTTCAGTAAGAGTTACCATAGTCTTGATTGTAATTAACTAACACCACCTCTGGACATGGTAACCATACCCTAGGATCTGCTACTACAAAACTTTGACAATAAACCGACAAAGATGTAATTTTCAAAATAAATTAGAATTGTTGTTCTGTTTACAAATTTTTCGCTGAACTCAATTTAAATTGATAAATCAGGTTTCAGCTCAGATATATTAAATGTCACCATGTACTGTGAATCCAATTACTTGATCAATGGTTTCAGTGAAATCAATTACATGTATATGATTGCCAGACAGAATTGCACCAACACCCTTTACTAATACCAGTAAATGTTCATTTTTCACAAAACACTGGACGGTAAATCTGCCAGCTTTCCAAAAATCAAAAGAGGGTAATACATGTATAAAAAAAACATAAATCAAAGTTAAATTATTCAAAGTACCAAATTAACATATTATAACATATTTAAATATACAAATTTGCATATTATATTATTTAATTTTTTACTTTTCTCAAGTGATTGTTGGTGGCGGTGCTGATCACTAAAGATCTCAAACTAATGTTCATACGTTTTTTTCAGAAATATTCTCCATTAACATGATATTTATACATGATGCGATTGATGCCGAAATTTGTCAGAATGCCAGTGATTTGGCAGGTATACTTTTAGCATATTTTGCTCATTGCATAAATGAGTGACGGTTTCATTAAAGTTCCAACAATCTTATTCTGAGTTTAAGTATTTAGCCATAGCCTCAACATTATACCTTGGCAGATTCCCTCAAGATAAACCTGTATTCGCTGCACGATGAAATCAAACATAACAATGGTGCACGCTTTGGGGCATTTTATTTCATAGGGTGATCAACTTTATGATTTGTAAACTTAGTGTACGTATTCAATAACTATTCGTCATTTTTCATGAGTGATTTTCACTAAATTTAACTCCCCATTCCTACCTCCAATAATCAAGTTCCGAAAAATTTGACAAATCATGACAGGCAACTTTGGTGAAAAAATTAAAAACTGGCATTAGGTATCACCCCCCCCCCCCCCCCCCCAGTTATTTTATCAGCATTTGAGGAAACTATTTATCTGAACTTCGGCCTAACTTGGATCGTAATTCTTTTGAGTTCAATATAAATGGACGTAGTAAAATCCTGACAATGTTCAAATAACATTTGACCATTTTCAAAATGCATTAGTGCATAAGTAGTAAAGTCACTCATCTTTCACTCGGGTGTCACTGGATTATTTTTACACTTTTCTAAATACCATTAATTTTTTGATTTAATAGGTCAAAATATGATCATTATGTAGATAAATCATATAAATTTACATCAATATTGCTCTCAACTCTTTCAATGCCATGAAATTCCTAACAAAAATTGGAAGCCACATTTTGTTCATTTTTATGTATTTTTCTCTGGTTTTTGCGGTAATTTTGGGCCAAATGAACATAATTTTATATTAGTTACAGGTCTTGATCAAAAATTTTTGAAAATATACGGGAAAAAATGATACAGGTTCAATTTTGAGAAAGATGACAACAGTTCAACTTTGACGTTCAATTGGTCAACATGCAGAAAAAAACGGTTCAGCATCTTCAGAAAAATAGTCAATCTGAATTTGAGTACACAAATTACCACAATATCACTAATTTTGATAATTATATCTTGTAGCCACTTGGGTATAAAGTAATTCATATCGCCCTCGGTCCTGGTCAATATGTATATATTATTGTCCTGCTGTGACTGTATTCATATGAAGATTTATCAATGTACGGCCGCGTAAATTTTACACATATTTTAAGCCGTATACTAAAATAGGTTAGTGTGTAAGGTAAAATGTCACAACGACATTGGGGTCAAAAGAAGCAATATTTTAAAAGAATAATTTTTATATCATATAAATAAATAAATAAAAAAATAAATAAAAAAATGATGAATTTTGTAAATAATTACATGTAATATGAAGCTCACTCACCAGTATGATGTAAATGTGCTATGTTTTGTTTCTTTGAAATAATTGTCAACATCACAGTCTGACAGATCCTCTTCTAACGGATGGGAGATAGCTGAAAACATACTCAAAGTTAGGCAGAAATAGTAAAGTTAGGCGAGTGAGTGGAGCTAGGCAAGAGACAACAAAACTAAGCAATATGAAAGAGTAACAATCTCACTGAGTCCCATCATAAGGGATGATTTGATGACATTATACATCCATGGAACAGGAGAAAAATGGCTGACAGCAAAACGATACGTCAAAGAAAAGCGGATTATCATTTTATTTATAGTACTATCCAGAAGCTGGTCAATTGAATTGGATACCAGTTGATTCTGACTCCCGGTAAAATAATGTACCTTTTTAGGGATAGTTATCCAAGCGTACTGGTAAATAATGGCTATGAACATGATGCCAAGAATAATACGAAAATTGGAATTTAATAATTATTATTTGTTATTTCATTAAGAAAAAATGTAAGTGTCAAATCCTAAGCTTTGTGTACACCTTATTTTAACAATAGTACTACAGTTGTCAAACACAATTTTTTGACAACGATTTTTGACGAACTGTTGAATCAAGACTACAAAGTTATGTCACAATCAATTAGAAAAATGATACAAAAATGACATTTTCTGATGTTTTTTTCCCACACTACAATTTCGCAAATCAATGATTAGTCCCACTGTTGACCAATCTGCAGAAGATACATTCAAATTTAGGGTGATGTCAAATTTACGTTGATGTCAACAAATTTACGTTGATGTCAACAAATTTATGTTGATGTCAACAAATTTACGTTTATGTCAACAAATTTACGTTGATGTCAACAAATTTATGTTGATGTCAACAAATTTACGTTGATGTCAACAACAAATTTATGTTGATGTTGACAATGAATTTATTTTTTCATAAATTTTTCTAAATAACAGAAGTGTGTCTCAGGTCAAAATGGTTGGGTACGTGATAATTGCAATTTCTCGTTTATGAGCACTTCCTACTGGCAATAATTTCTCAAAGATGTCGGTGGTTGTGCAAGCACAAAATTGTGACTTTTCTCAACGAGTTCCATCAACAATACGAGCTAAGCTGAATATGATTATCAAAAACACATTACAGCAATGCTGCCATCAATCACCTTATCGGTTACAATAATCAATAACATGATGTAACATGTGTAGCATAATTCCTACTAACTAAACGTATTAAACAAAATTCTGGTAGCATTGTGGTTGTTGCATAAGACCCATGACAACAAAACAAAGTCACAAATGGTATACTGTACTATTTTCGCTGATAAGTAAAATCCTCTAAATTAAATCTGCATGAATATGTAAAATAACAATAAAAGTCATTGTTTTATTGACAAATTCGTAAAAGTAAAACAAAGTGAATATACTCAAAATAGTGAAATTGAATTTCAGTGAAAAATAAATGCTTCACAGTATCAAATTCCCATAATGCCATTATGATAGGAAGGTATCCACACAGCAATGTCACATTCCCAAACAGAGAGGATGTTTTTTTTGTTTTGTTTTTTATATTTATATAAATCTTCAGTATTAATGCAATTTTTACATAAAAATGAAATTTATAATGAATATTCAATATGAGAAACTAATGTTTGACACAAAAAACAAAAAATTAAAAAAAACTAACGCAATTAAGAGAAAATTTAAAGACACCAACATTTTGTGGGAAAGAACATGATGAAGGCAAAAACAGACAATTTCAAATTACCTACCTGCTTGCTGATTTATATCTGATTCATTTTTCTTTTCATTTCCACGCCCAAACTTCTCTAAAGTATCTAAAATATCATCTTTGATCGAAGTGCCTGTGTTTTTACTCATAATGAGGTCATGTGACGTGATCAGAGATCTATTGCTAGTCTGCAGTGAAATATCAAAGGAAGCATCGTCTAAACAATCCCGGAAGCAGTTGTATATCTACGGAAACAAGGAAAAAATATTTCCAATTATATGATGCATTCATTCAATCACCATTGTCATTGTAGCGTGAAATTCTACACAAAATAGTATGTGTAAAATACAAGATTTGTTCTGCGGAGTAGTCAATGCATTATCCAATCAGAAAATTCAGTGTGATTGGTCACTCATGGCTCAAGCAATTCACAATTGAAATAAAGTCAGCTGTACAAGGATTTGTGAAAAGACATGCAGCCATTATTTTAAGAGAAACTGTTACCGTGGTAATTTGCAGGGATTAGTCTAGGTATGAATTTCAGAAAAATCACAGAATGTTATTATTAGAAAATCATTAAACAAAAATTATGAGATTATTTTAAATAATGATTTGATCTGTCTGGTGACCTCATAAAAGTACATTATGGCATGACCTTTAAAATACGAGGTGAAGTCATATTAGATCTTAATCGGTTCTTAGAAAATCTCTTGAGGGAAAATCTTGATTGAAGAAAGAGCAGAACTATTGTGCAATATTCGCTTTGTTTCATTTATAAATAATGGAGCTATTATACAAACTTCTGTTAACCAAGGCAGTTTAAGTCAAATCCAAATTCTGCAATACTGAGCATGTTACTGCACATATAAGCAATGCATTGTGGGAGATAACTAACAACAGTAAATGACTATTATCACACTAGAAAAATAAAATTCATATCAATAATCATATAACACTTTTTCAACCCTCATCATCGAGTGAAATTTCAAGATCTGAAGAAATAATTTCACCATGAAACCAGTGCAATAATGACAATTTTACCAATTTCCGACAATTACCAAATTTTTTCTAGACACCACACTATTTTATTTATTTTTGGTATCCTGGTGGGATAATAATGAAATAATGGAGAAGATGATATATAATCTTCAGTTAGGATAAAAATGAAAATTTGACAACCATAAACAATGCAAGTGGATTTCTGTTTTAAATTGGACATCATAAATACAAATGTATTGACAAGTTTGCTAATTGTGTTTTGCATTAGATTTCATATGGTGATTGTCTTCATCCTTGAACAAAATACAAACAGCATACACAGCCATTGCTTGGTGGGACAGAAGATTGAAAAAAAAAACAGTCTTCATGAATATGCCCAAAAGTGAAGACCCATAAAACAGTGTTGTTACAGAAAATATTAGTGTGATAATTGTGCTTGGAAAGAATTAAGACATTAGTTATTTTAAAAAGTATTAAAATTTACAAACATGATAAAAAGTGAGAAAGGCTGAACATGCTATTTTATTTAAATTAATAAGTTTATACGCAATTCAGAAACAAACAAAAAAATTGTGAAAACAAACTTGTAACAACTGCTATATTCATCAAGTGGGAAATATAAAAATTATATTGCATAGTTCAATCACATACACTGATGTAGACACCTGATAAGTGAAGTAACAGTCCAATCACATACACTGATGTAGACACCTGATAAGTGAAGTAACAGTCCAATCAGACACTGAGGCAGACACCTGGTAAGTGAAGTGACAGTCCAATCACAGACACTGATGCAGGTACCTGGTAAGTGAAGCGACAGTCCAATCACATACACTGAGGCAGACCCCTGATAAGTGAAGTAACAGTCCAATCACATACACTGATGCAAACACCTGGTAGGTGAAGTAACAGTCCAATCACATACACTGATGCAAACACCTGGTAAGTGAAGCGACAGTCCAATCACATACACTGAGGCAGACACCTGGTAGGTGAAGCGACAGTCAAATCAGATACACTGATGCAAACACCTGGTAAGTGAAGAGACAGTGCAATTACACACACTGAGACAGACACCTGGTAGGTGGCACACAAAAACCTTTGTAGTCAACAGAGACAATACCTAACATGTGAAATGCATACAATATTCCACATCAACTATGTATATACTCAGGACAGATCAGACATAACCTGATAAGGACAGGTGAACATGATAGGACAGGATCAGACATAACATGACAGACAAATTGTTGAATTGGTATCATAGTTCAACATTCACAGATTCAGTAATACCAAACAATTGACTATTGTCGACTAATGAAGCTTAAAATTTACTAATTTAAATAACCTGGAGGGTATATTTCCCATTATATAAAAAAAAACACTCATTTACTTTTTCATTACATTTTAATACTGTTATAACAGAATTTCATTTGTTTTGAAACTTCACACCTAATCTCATGTTCTGTCTGAAATAATTTACCTTTAACGCTGTATTAATTTACGAATATTGTATTTCCAAAAAATGCAATCAAACCAGTTCTTGCTATTAATATTATTCTATCAGAAGAATAACATTGTTCTGGCCCTGGGTCTTTTTAAAATACCTCGAGGGCGTTTCCGTGACCTACTAGTGTTTATAACATAATCTAACCATATTGAAGGTTGACTATTAGAAACTCAAGCAGGTAGATATTTTTTTGAAATCTATAGAGAAAATTTGTAAATCAGAGAAAAACAATTATTTGATCAAAATGCTCAAAACTCAGTGAAATACTATTTAGTGTTCCCTTTATCTCCTCCCCCAGATTTTCTAATGGTCCATCCCTCAGATCTATTTATAGCCTGGTACACAACCAGCAACAAAATCTTCAGCCAAATTTCAGCTAAAACCTGTTTTTGTAAAGGTATGACAATCTGAATGAATGTTTTTTATTTACCAAAACCATATACTTAAACATATATTTGTAATTTATGATATATATTTACAGAATAATTAAAAACAGGGATTTTGGTGAGAGGCACAGAAATAGTTTGTGTTGAATTACACCAGATGGTCATGATACTAATAGAGTGAATATAGTTTCCATTTTTGTATATCGGCTTCCGAGAAAACAGTAGGTCTGAAAGTTTGGATGGCACATTCCTATTTTTGGTAACCCCCCCCCCCTCTGGTGAGCATCAAAATCACTGCCATATCAGAAACACATCTTTAATAGATGAATTGGCAAACCTAAAATACTATACATCTCTTTGAAGTAAATGTATTTTTTCACAGAAAAAAATTCAAAGAGAAAATATCCTGCGTATTTGCAGAAGAAGGGAAAAAATGTGAAGAGAATTTACCAAAAATGATCAATGATTTTTTGAGGTGTTTTGAATGTCAGCTTTATTTAAGTGTGATGTTATTATTTCAATGTAACATGATTTTATTCTCACAGAACAATTTGGTTTAAAGAAAAATCTGGTTACGCAAAGGTTACTGCAGGGTGCAGAGTATATATCCATCAAATTATTCTTATTTAAATTATTTTGCTAAATTGACAATATCACATTGTAGCATTGCTCAATCAAAGTATTGTAAACCACTTTAATTTTGTCAAGAGCCAAAAACGTGAAATTTTGTCTACATGATAGTGACTTGCGTGAAAATTAAAATCCTGCAATTGCGACAATTTCTAGCAGCGAAAATTAAACAGTTTACAATAAACTGGCACAGTACGCAATGCCTAACACACATTCTATGAAACAATTTATATAAAACAAAATAAGGAAAACATATTTTACAAACAATGTAGCAAATAAGAGTAATCACCTGACATGCGTAAAGCCATCACCATGGTAACAGAAGAATGAAAGTCAAAATACCAGAATTACAAAGCAAGCAGAATGAAGTTTGACTACATACAAACATCATAGACAGCAACTACTCATTCTCTATCCAGGTGAGAGAACAAAGGAGAAAAAAAAAAACATTAGAACAACAGCTTGTTATTTGTTAGTTTGACATTTCCGTTGATTGATGATTTACTGGCGACTCCATGTCAAAATGTTTCATAATTTTCCCCGCCTTGCAAAATTGGCATAAAATTGAAGCGGTTTACAGTATAAAGTACATAACTGTGAACTCTGGGCCAAGACAAATTTTTCAGAATTTCGTAAATCTATGAAATTTGTCAAATTATTGAGCAGTGGAAATTTCTCTGAGCTTCTAAAGCCATGAAAACCTCACTTTCTTAAAATGTTGTCCTCACAATAGGAATTAAATTTATATCATGAACATTTCAAGAAATGAATGTTAAGCAGTTTACAGTATTTTGCCGAATGTACAACAATTATAATGAAGTAGTTGTCAATTTGTAGCGAATTAGCATATTACAACCACTACATTTTTGACATTTTCTCTGCTTGTATTGTTTGTAAGATTTTTATTAAAATATGTCAGTCAGAAAATAAGTGTTTGGACAACAAATAAGCATCAAATCCAGGCTGTTGGAAATTGCGTTATTGGTCGATCAAAAATCAAAGATACACCTTTAACTGTAAATTGTATTTCTTGTATACTGGATCATTAAAATATTACTTATACACCTCTTGTTTTTTTTACACAAGTGCATGCACTACTGAGAGAGCAAATACCATATTTGTTTTATTAGAAACACATATTATATTAACCATAGATACACCTCTGCTATTTATGTAAATGCATGTGCTACTCATAGAGCAAATATGGTATTGCATAGAAAAATACATAAATAGTACAAAATTGGCAGTTGATATAGTAATTTAACATTACAATACAAATAATTTCCATTATTCATTATTAATAACACATCAATGAATATTAATAAATAACACCAAACGACTATATCTACTCATCGTTATGAAAACAAAATCAGGAAATGTATAATGAAGATTGGAAATTATCATAAAGCGTTATATTGATTGTGTCTGTAAATAACAAAAGATAACATCTCTGTTAGATCTTGTGATAAATATATAGATATTGTGAACTGAATCATGTCAGATTCTGAATTACAGTCATTCAATAGTGAGTGAATAATATTTACCATATTGGTATATTCAAATCACTTCGAATATGAAGATTATTTCCAAATCAGGAGATATTCACCTTATTTTTGACAAATCTCTCAGTAAATTTTCTAGGTGTGAACAAATTAGGTTAAAATATCAGGAGAACATCTCACTTTTACCCTTTCATCCTCCAAGTATGCAAACAAATCCATGGTGAATTATGTTCAAGCATTGGTTCCCCAGTTGGGCTGTTCCAACTTCACACAGTTCTTTGGTTGACATCAATTGCCTCAGTATCTAGAAATTGTCTCCTGATTGAAGACTAACAATTGTCTCCAAAAATCTCTTTTTTGGGGAAACAGTGCCTTGCTGATAGAGGGGGTGGGGACAAGTCAGCGGATTATATTCGACTTATTTTGATTCAAAGTATGTTAACTAGTCTGAAAATACATTTTTATCTTAATTTTTTTTTTCAAGCTTCACTTATGATATTTTTCTCTCGCTAATTGACTTGCTATTTTTAAACACTAACCGATGAGCTGCAATGCTATACAATTACAAAATACAGTCTACGCAAGACTTCCAAAATGACGTCATTTTTGTTGTTTTTGATCGTTAGGTAGTGCGCGAATGACGTCAATTGCGTATTTGGTTGAATATTTCGCAGTAATTCGAGCAGTGGTTGTGTAATTAATGTAAATAACATTAAATGTTACAAATTCGTCCTACTTGTGAAAGCTAAATCTCGATTTGTCCTAATCCATTTCAAAAGATAACGGTTGGGTTGGTAGTGTGAAAATCACTAAATCGGGGAGAAATGGTGAATTATTAAAATTGTACATTGTAAAATAAATATATGGAGAGTGTAAAATTGTTTAATACGCTCAGAATAACTCCAAACATACCTCAGAATTTGGTTGACCGAGCGATGTTATCAGTGGGTTGGACAGAAGAGAAGATGGCTGCCGGTCATGTGACTGAGGTCACCTGATTATTCAAAAAAGTTCACAGAATCGATTGCCTCGCTGCCAATGAGAAGGACTCACGCATTTCCCAATTAACACTCATACATTCAACCATGGAGCTTTAAGTTCCCTTTCTAGCTCCATGATTCAACACACGGTTTCAGTTACATGCAGTTTCGGATTATTTTTTCCTGTGATATGTGACGTTTCTAAAGTCACAAACTTCCGGAGTAAAATGAAAATAGGATATGACGTCATATTAGTTATAATAATAATAATAATAATAATAATAGTTTATTACGCAACTGAAATCTGCTGTAGATACAGTAAGGTAAAAATAGTATAAAATAAAATAAAAGAAATACAACTAAAAATTAAAAGGTCTAATAACTACGAATAAATAAAAAAAAATGAAAATACAGTAAAAGGCCAATATAAAGGTTCCAGGCCGGGGGTTTACACAGGCCGTGCTTTGTATATGGTATTTCATAATTTTTAAGAACATTGCGTCTTTGTTCTCTTCACTGGAGGTAATTTAACAATGGCTATGGTCCTTTACATGTAATTATTTGCATTATTTCATGTATGCCCCGTTTTAATTGGGGAATTGTTATATGTTTACAATCAGGTTATTCGTGTCATAAATAAAAACGTATTTATTAGTAATTTAATTCGCTCAAATTCAAATATGTAATTATCATTCGCTCAAGAGCTCACGAACATTTTCTACACATCAGACTAACACTATTATTAGGTTAATTACTAATAATACTAATAATATATCGTTTGGATATATTCATTAAAAATCCGTCAATTTATAAAATAATACCAACCGCATTCAAAATACCAAAAATGTTTGTCTTAAAGAAGTTTCTTTAGTTAATAAAAGCCTAAAAACCAAGTGGTATTTGGAAATTACAGACTTGTTGAAGAATATTAAACAGGAATGTTTAATTAATAAAAGCGATAAATTAACTTCAGCAAAAATAAATGTCATCAAGTCCAACCTCAAACATAAGTTTACGTCCCATTGGAAAGAAGAAATCCACAGTGATATTATTAAACAGTCTGAGGGAAAAACAAACTCAGAACTTACAGAACATTTAAATTCAATTCAAACATTTGCCAAAAGGACGGGATTTCTTTTTATTTTAAATGTTTTGTTTTGCTAATTACAGATAATCGGTAATCTAAACGGTGAATATACTAGTCAAGTTTCGTCCAACAGTCGTAAATATTGTGCGTATAAAACCCCCTTTCACCTGTTTACAGTTAAGTTATTGGTTATTACGTGTAGCATTTCGTTTCGTTTCTTCAGTTACAATAAGCCACGATAAAGTCATAGTACCATTACTGGATTGGTTCTTACAGACTCAGTATTTTTACAGTGATAACAAATTATTTTACGTTTTTCCAACATTTAGAAATCGTTTTTCGTTGGTTGAATTCCTAAGAAGACGCTTTTATTGGTAAAAACCATTTGGTAACGTTTATTTATTTATACGTTTCGTTGCAACCCTTTTTAATCAGCAGCTCATAGGTTACAAATCAAATGCGGCATTAGATAATAAATTAAACATAAAATCTTTGAGTGAAGGAAAAATGCAAAAGAAGAAATTGGATCAAATTATAGATAACGGAATTAAGAAAAAGTCCATTAAACATGCTTGGAGGTTAAGCCTGGAGCAACAGACAGGAATTACACCAGCGCCCTCATCGATGTATGCACGAGTATCAAGTTCATTTCTTTCCGGCGTTGCATTTATCTTTATTACAAAATTGTGCAATAGCCGTGGAAGTCAAAAGGGGAATTATGTGTGTACATGTGTAATTATTAGAATTTAATTACTCGAATGAAAGAGGTCATTTTTGAATTATCTCTTAGTCTTCAGAGTTTATGCTAAAACACAGAAGGGGTCGTCACCTGACAAGTGTTTGTAAACAACGACACGCTATGGCCGTCAACCGCCGTAGGTGACGACTTCCCCGCTTTAAAGGGCGTTGGTCGTCGCGCCACGCATGCGCGAGATATGGAACTCGTTTGAACAAAGATGGTGACTTTGACTGTTGTGCAGATCAACGAATACAAACTGAGACCTTACTAAGATTCAACTACTCAGTATGTTATTTCCATGGTAATTGGAAGGTATTGAAGGAGTCACCAGCGGTATTAATTAGTGCGTGTTGTACCCAGGTCAAATCTCGTATTCGTGATTTCCATTAGAAGAGCACATTGGAATTTGGGAAAACCAATGTTTATCAACACAAATGTCGCACATGCGCAGCGCGATGACCACCGCCCTTTAATACAGCAAGTCTCAGAAATATTGGGGCAGCCAATTTGCAAACTCGCTAGCTCGCTTTGGTTTTGACTAAACGGTTGACTTTCGAATCTCGCTGGCGCCGTCTTGTGGCCACGCCCACTTTGGGTGAATCTATGTAACAATCGGGACCCTGGTAGGGATGGTCGTCATACTTTATGAATGAATGAACTTAATTGTTCCCGTGTAAAAAAAGAGTAGGTTACATAGGGTGTTTGCAACAATAAAGAATTTTAGAAGCTAGTCAGCGACGGCCTTACAGTTGGATGGCGATTTCGTGTTCAAATATACCAGGAAAGTGTTCTGTGTTCTTCGTATAATGAAGTGATGTCGAATTTTATTAGCGATTGGCTTAATGTTACCCCAACGAATTGTTTTGTAGGAATCTGTTTCTCAACGTAGTTTCAATCAGTGTTCAATATGTCTACCCCCATATATATAGTAAATATCGGTGGATTAATCGCTTATCATATTATTACTTGTACGTCAGCTGACTGGCTATTCTCAGACTTACCAGGAAATCTATTTATACATTATTACGCCTCGCAAAGCAAATCATTCAGGGGAATCCAAACATGTACCTGGCTACGTACGTAAAAGCAGTCCATGTCCCCTAATGCAATATAGGCTCGCCCAGAGTGGACGAGACCACGAGTCGGCGCCAGCGAGATTCGAAAGTCAACTGTTTAGTCAAAACCCAAGCAGTTAACCAATTTGCTAGCGAGTTTGCAAGTTGGCTGCTCCAATACTTCTGAGACTTGCTGTAACTACCAGTATGTAAATTATTTAAAAATAGCAAACCCATCAATTCTGTTTCCCTTATGCTTTTTCAAGTATATTTCAATGGTTTTATACCCCTGCCCAGCCCCTATGGTGTGTGTGTGTGTGTGGGGGGGGGGGGGGTACTTCTGATAGAAAGCTATATGCATATATGCCACCAAATTAATATTAATATTGCAAGAAAAATTACTCAAGTGGTTCTATACCCATGTCAAATAAAAGGGGTATACATTTTTTTAAAAATTGTCTGAAAAAGGATATTCATTTTCACATTGTCTCAAAGTGGCTGGCATCTGTAAGGTTCTGGCCAATCTGATTAAAATCTGATGTAGTGTACGGGCTTTAGTTATTTTGGCTATAAACTTATTTTAATTTTATTTTTTATTACTTTTGTTATTAATACCCTTTTATTTTATTTTATTTTATTTTATTATTTTACTTTGATTTTGATTTTGTGATTTTTTTAATTCCGCTCTACCTAGGTAGGGCAGAATTAAAAAAAAATAACAAAAGTAATAAAAAATAAAATTTAAATAAGTTTATAGCCAAAGTAATTGAAGCCCGTACACTACATCAGATTTTAATCAGATTGGGTTCTGGCTACACATTCCTATCATTTTGTTACTTACGGTAATAATAGTGTTATGTGGAAGAAAGAACAGTATAGCAGAGTGGCTGGAGTCCAAGGTGTCCATCATTTGAAATAGTAGGGGGTGGGGTGTCTTAAAGATTGTGAAGACTTTTTTTTTCACAGCGTCTTATCTGCATATTTTTATTTTCCTTGAATGTGTCAACATTCGTTTCCTGCATTAACTTGCATGCAATTGTTGGTGTCTACAAATTTCTTTTCCAACAAATCTCCCGGCCACCCCGCTATGATTTCAAATGGTAAACCTCTAAAGGCGTTTTAAAGCAGTGATACATACTGGAATACTGGAGTAAAAAAGGGAACTTCAAACACTACATTCCAGTGTTTTAGCAATGGCTTGGTTCAAGTGAAAGTTATAAGGGATAGAGGGGGGGCTACTGCCCCCCCCCCCAGTTTTCAATGGTCAAGCCTAATGAAACTTGTAGACTCAAAATGATTTTACTTCATAAAAACACACCTTTATTGCATAATACGAGTGCATAAAATACAAAAAAACACAAACATTTGTGTGCTCTACAGGGGAGGAAAATAAATTAAGGGGACTACATATATGGTACTAAATAAAAAACAATAATTTAAAATATACTTAAATACTATTGCGATGGAATAATATAATAGTTAAATCAAGTTTTCATAAAAATGGCAGTTACAATTTAAGTCTCTGGAAATAAAAAAAAAAAAAACTTTCTTGGAAGCTTTTTATTGGGAGCCTAAATACCCCCAAAAAGAACTTTTAACTTACTCATGGAAGTCAATGATTTTTGTATGAAAGTACTGTAACTCCTTATTGCAATATATTTCTAATGGCAGTGAATAAGGATCAGGTGCAATATGTAAAAAAAAAGTGACTTTAAATATATAATATACCGGTAACATAACATATCATAACATGGCAGGAGTGGTTACATAATCGTGTATTTTAACGTCTTTGGAATTTATTGTGAACTAGACTGTATTGTCACACACTGCAATATTCAGAGGTCCATTCACCTCTTCATTAAATTAAACTTTGAACTACGATTTGGTTATTTAATATTGGAACATCCCATTCTTAAAGAAGGGGTGGGGTGAGTGGGCAGTTGAACTGGCTATGATTGGCTGATGTGCAACTGGAACAGTTCATTATTATGCGAGAGGGAAGTACTATAATTTTTCTTTGCTCTTTCTTTAAGTACACAAATCTAAATTATTGACAAAATTTCTAAATTTGTTCCTCCGAAAAGTTTCAGTTTAAAATTTACATGAATACTGCAGTGTACATCTGATAATAATAAAATTATAATGACAAGAAATGGCAAGATTGTGTCTCTTAAAAACAAAAATTCGGAATATAATAAAAAAAAATAACTTGAAGCCTGAAATGTCATAACAAAAAAAAAGAACTCAAAATACTAAAAAATAAACAAATTCTATGCACCAAATTTATACGGTGCTATGTAAGTGTCTTTTATATCGAATATTAAGTAAATCATGTTGGATGAGAGATTCACACAGGAATGTGTCTTGACATTTGTGAAAATCAATCGTATACCCTTACGCCTGATCCCTAAAGGTAACACATCCTCACATTTTCTGATGGTACAGCAACAATTTCTAATAGTATATTTCAAATATTTACCAACTTATCTATTTTTGAACATTTTTTGGAGAAAAAAAAAATAATCGAGCAATTCTTGAAGAGTGAATCTGCGCCACCAAAAAGTACCAGGATTAGTGACCTTCAGAGGTTATACACGAGGTCAAATCGGCAGTGAAGTACACACAATATATATTTTAGCAGTGACTCCTTCTTGGCAGGTCTTTGGTAAAATTGTTTAAATAATGTGGCTATGTTTGAACATTGTAAAACTTGTTTTGGTATAAATGGACACAGTCCTCTCTCTCCCCCTCATACCTGGTAATGCATTGCTCATATTTCTGTGGCAAGTTAATAGCAATTTTAAGTTTTCAATACAATTGCAGAGCAAACGTACTTCAAAAGTACTAAGGTTCAAATTAAAAGTTTAAAAAAATCAAACATGACTCAATTCAGGATAATTAAAAAAAGGTGTTAAAATATGAAATCCAACACTGGCAATGCATGAGCTTCTGAAACAGAATTGAGCACCATGAAACGGCCCGTTTTTTTAATTAAAAGGAAGCACTTCTTTGAAATTTACATAATTGACCTTTCACCTGCAATCTACAAGCAAGGGAAAGCTGTTATTGGTAATTAATATGAAGAATAGTAATTGTTAAAAATAATTTTAAATGAAAACTGTAGATTTTAGAAAAACTAACACAAATGTAAAAATCCCTTATGTTACCCTATTGTTCTCCATATCCAATTTTCCTAGTGTTCCCCATTGTTATTATTGTTAGTTTTTATTTTAATATTAATTATTTGGGTTACCATTACTTATCATTAAGTAAATTTCTGGCTAAAAACATTAAAATATGATTGAAGAAATATAATTATAGAACAAGAATGAATGAATAATTAGGTTGTAAAAAAAACAGATTTTTTATTTGTGTTCTGGGTGGCCTTTATGTTAATGAAAGACACCAACCAATCAGAGGTTCAGATTAGCCAACCAATTAAAATGTGGCAAAACACTTTTGTGTTATTTAATTTTGACGGATATAACTGGAATATTTGATTCTGTTCTGGTTGGAAGTTTTAAAATGTGAATGTACAACTTGAGAAAGTCACCCAGACAAAAACAAAAACAAAAACAAATTAAACAATCTTAAAACAAGATTTTAGTTTCTTTAGCATCATTATTGCTTTTGTAAAATATCTACGTAAAACAGCTCATAAAAGGCTATTAAAAAATGCTATGATGTGGCAATTCATAAAATATATATTCAATATATAGCTATATTACTTTGAAGGTATTAGCACCTTGACTGCATCCTCGTAACTGAGTATTATAAGTGGTATTTGTATTGCTAGAGATGGCGGGAATTGTACTCTGACAAATCTTGGAAGCACTCTTTCTCACACACACACACCCACACACGCAGACAGACACGCACACACATGCATAAAAAAAAAAACAAATCATTGTCATTTTTTGTTATTTTAAGTATTGCTTTGACATAATTCTTTGATTGTGAAATCAATCCCAAGATGCAATGGTGTGCAATCTACGACCTTTGACCTATCCCTACATCCTTTCTCCTATCTACATCATTTTTTAAAAAAATAATTTATTTAACTATAAAATCTATAAATTTAGCATATTTACAACCATTAAGTTGTCATGGTAAACAATTGCTTCAGTCAAACGTTAAAAATGGCATGGCAGCTTTTACACAAAGCAATTTTGAATAAAAAAAAAAGTATTCATATAGAACCAGTATTAAACTTGAGAATTAGTCTCGGTAGACCTCGGTTGATGCTTCTTTTTTCAGCTGTCTTAGCGTATCCTCTCGTTTACAGTAACTGTACCTGTGGTTCATATGCTGACTGTAGGATCCTGAGTGTGAAAACTTCTTTAAGCATTTATCGCATTGATAAGGTTTCTCTCCGCTGTGCAGACGTGAATGTTCCATTAGATGATGTTTGTGCTTGAATGCTTTGCCACACTCCTTGCACTGATGGGGACGTTTCCCTGAAAAAAACAAGTCGGAACATATCATGAGTATGCATGTTTGCTGCCCTCTATAGTCAGAATGGTGCATTTATTTGCTGTGGTGGCTTTATTGGTCATCTTGCAGATTTTATTGCAAGTTAAGGGCACTTTTGTCAGTTATCTTGTATATTTCATGGCGAGTTAAGGGTACATCATTTTTAAACATATGTTTATTTTTTCCACAGAGAATTGTTTTTGAAAAGGGGGGAGAAAAACTATTTTTCAAAGTTTAAGTTATCAATGTCAAAATTGTCATATTGAAAAGTAAACATGTATGAAATGGAACACTTCTTGCATTTATTTATGTCTGTCATAGTAACAAGTACCTGATTCACCCTGTGAACAACTTTTTTGCCACATTTTAAAACCTAGATTTTCGAAATAATTGAAACAAAAATTTATTTTTTTTACCAAAAAGCGATCTATGATTTTTAAAGTTTGTTGCGAAGGGATTTTGAGAGGACAATAGAGTATACACCAACCTGAGTGTTCATAGACATGTCTTAAAAGCGAGCTATGTTTCTGAAAAGTCTTGGGGCACTGACTGCAAGCATACATTCCATTAATTGTGCGTGATGATCGGTCTTTGCGCCGTCTTGTTCGACATTCACCAATAGATTCATCCAAACTACCTTCACTCAATGAGTCATCTGAAAAAAAAAATAATTTGTTATTCAACACGTCAAACTATCACTGATTTGTTATGTTCATGCAAACCATATTTTTAGTGGTTTTCATTTTTCTGCCCTTTTACAATGTAAATCTTACTACTGTAAAATACTTTATTTTAGCTGGAATAAATTTTCTCTGAAAAGACTTGGTTGTTTTGTATGGAATTTATTTTTACTGATTTTTGACAAGTTGAATGTAAAATATAGGAAAAGGTATATTCACTGGAGTTTAATTTCACTGAATCATCCCCTCCAGCGAAAATTAATTCCAAGCGAAAATAAAGTATTTTACAGTATGCGGTACTGTGATGTGACAGAATCACCAAATGTAATACACAAGTAAGACCAACCAATCTTGTGGTTATGTTTTTATTCATACACAATATTGCAAAGGGTAGAATGTGGGGAGAGAATACGCACAGCTGTAACAAATTTCAACAAACCCAAGTTTGAGTGGTTGAAAAAAAAGTATTCTCAACTGAATGCAAGAAATGCAGCAATTACTGTTACCATGTATGCTTTACTAGAAGCGCATTTATTTGGTTACCAGCATTGTATCATGACTTACCTCGATGGACAGCACCAGGATGATACGAAGACATGGGATTCGATCCGAGGGAATTTCGTATCTCGTCTTCCGTCATGAAATGTCTCCCAGCAGGCATGATATCTGGAGGGCTTCCCGTGCTCATTAAGCCCAGGCTGTCCATCAACTTCAACTTCTTTGTGGGGCCCTGCGTGGGTGCCGCAGCAGCCAGTAGACTGTTATGCAATCCTGGGTGGTGATGTGCTGCATATAAATGCGGCAGTTCGATAGCATGTGTCAGGATTCTGGCGGCAGACGGGTTATGGGCTTGTCCATTGCAATGAGCTTTGATGTTATTTTCAAAGTATGGTTGAGCCAAACGAGGATCAACTTTAAATGAACTAAAGTAGAAGTCAGGAGTAGTATTTGGTGTGGAATGATAACCCTTCATGTGGAACACGGACCGAGCTGCGTCAAATTGCTGTTGGTGATACTGCGATGTTTGAGGAAATCGTCTCGCTTTACTTGATACTTTTAATTTTTTGGGCATTGAGAGATCAAGCGGCTGCTCATTGTTTTTTGTTCGTTCTTGCGACGGAGGTGAAGGTTCAGACACAATTTTTTTTTTTGTTAAAGCTATTGGTTCATCATGAGGAACATTTTTTTTGGATAAATTCAACCCGTTTTCGCAGGTGTCCAACGGCGGCATGCTCACCATCAAAAGCCCCCCATAATTGCGATTGTCATCAGTTCTAAGTCTATTTGCATACGGTGGTGTTGTCGTAATTTGTAATGGCCTAGCACAATCGGGTTCATCATTTCCCCTTTTCATCTGATCACTTCTGGAAGACTCAATATTGCTATGGTTACTGTCACTTTCATCACTGGAATCAACATGATGACTGTTAACCAATGGGGTGTGATTTTCATCAGCATCATCCTCATCATCATGAGCATCTCTTTCATGTTCAAGTTGTGCTTTCTTGTTTTCAAACCAAGTTTGTATGGCATGAACGGGAAGACCTAATCTTTGCGAGATCTTATCTATGTCATCAGAAGATGGATTTGAAGACATTGCGTAATAAGCACTCAAAGCATGTTGTTGATTTTCTCCTATTAAAACCTTATCAGACTCTTCCTCCTCACATTCCATCAGCTTTTCATTTATCTCAATATTTCTGGAATGCTCTTTGTTTTTCTCCTGCTCCTGCTCCTCCTCGCCCTTTTCCTCCTCCACCTCTTCCTCTTCAAACTCATCTGATGATGAGGCTTTATCATGTGACATTGTAATATCATCAATTTCAGCTTTATCTTGCTGATCATGTGACTGCTTCCTTGACTGGAGGTCATCGTCATTTTGCATGCTAACCACTTCCCTTTGAAAGTTGATATATTTTGTCAAGGAGACATGATTTTTTACTTTCTGCACGTCCTCATTCTCATCACACAAGTAACGTTCATGCTGGTGCAACTCAATTGGGTTGAAAAACATTTCTTGGCAGTATCTACAGGCATTTTTATCTCTTTTAAAATGGATATTTGTAAACGCTTCAACAGCTTTCGCTTCATTTACTTTTCTTAGCGTGTAATCAACTATGTCATAACTTTTCCCCTTTTTATCAACTCGTTTATTTTGATTAACTTGTGGACTCTTAGCAGGAGTTTCTTCTCGTGGAATTTCAGGAATGACAATTTTCTCGGCAGTTTTGACTTCATTCACTGGATCCTTGCTTTCTCTCTCCATTGGAGGCTGCTTTGCTTTCTTTAGTTTCGCCACATTCTTATTTTGTCCCTCCATCTGTTGCCTGGAGACTGTTGCCCCAACGATTTGAAGAACTTTCTTCACAGCATCATTAGGAGGTGATGTTATGGTGATTGATTTATCTTGAGACTGATCATCGGATGTATTGACGTTGATGGACAAAGCATCGTCATCATCATTGGACGGCTTATCAGATTGATCATAGAAGCTACCGGGGATATAATTATGTATATTGTGTGGGCCAGTGACTGGACTCATATCCTCGGAGATGAGTTTAACTGGAGCGGCTTTTGTCGAGAGCAACAATGACGGCATGTATTTGGAAGGTGTACACTTTTTACTACTTATATGAGAACTATAGGAACCTGAATGTGAGAATCGTTTTTTACACGTAGTGCATTCATAAGGTTTCTCCCCGCTGTGTATCCTCAAATGTTCTTTTAAATGGTGTTTATACTTAAAGGCTTTGTGACATTCTCCACACTTAAACTTTCGATTGCCCGTGGAGTGCGTTAACATGTGGCGCTGTAGCCGATAAATATTCACAAATGCTTTGTTACAGATCTCGCAGATTTGATCTCTTCCGGGCATGTGCGTAGCCATGTGACGTTCCAATTGCGACTTGTACGCAAAACTGTAATTGCACTCTGAGCAGGCATAATTGTTTGCGTTTTTTTCGTGGCGGTATTTGATGTGCTCTTTCAAAGACGTGGCTCTCTTGTAGACACGGTCGCAGTATGGACAACTAAGAATGGTATCATCATTGCTTTCACCATTTTGTCCTGTAATATATAAAAAAAGGATAGAAAACATAAGATTTTTACTTTAAAAAAAAAAACTTTTGTTTTTATGGTGCAATTCTTTTGTTTTTATAGACAGTGTTGATAGAGGGCACTGTTTTGATTTTTTTTTAAATTTCAAAAAAAAAAGTCATCAAACAAAAATAATTGCGAGAACACAAGACAAATTTTTGAAGTTATTAAACGAAATATCATATCAAAAATTCATTAACGCTTTTAACAAGAATCGAAACATGTATGAAACTAAAACCAATTTTCCATTGGTTATAATTCAATACCTATTGCAGACATTATAAAGTATCTCGTATATTAATAGCTACATAAACAACGATGTCATTTTCTATTATTTATTGCTGGCATTTTGACAAAAAAATAATCCCAGAATTGTATAAGATTTCAGGATCTGTGTAGGTAATGCTATCCGCTGGCATCCTGGCATGAGATTTCAATCGTCTCTGAGGCCTCACGTCTCACTGCTATGAAGCCACACCTTGGTACTAACTAAAATAAACAGGTGATGTACATCAAAATAGTGACTGAATCACGGATTACAACATCTGATAGATGTCAAAGGCCATTCACACTGGACCAAACCATACAAACCGAGGGGTGGTTCAATTAAAACCAAAAATGAAGTCAGTTCAAATTTTCACAAGCTTAATTACAAGTACAGAGAAGCAAGATACAAACAATATGATGTGTACCTTGCTCTAGAAGGGAGATAGGTTTGTTTTCTGTTTTTTTTAGACCAAATTGGGTCAGAAAGTGTTCTTTGTTTAAAACATTTGTAGCTGATTTATGGAGACAAGAGCGGTGGAGAGACAGGTACCAGTGTAATATAAACAATATGGAGTCAGAATGGTGAGAGCATCTTGTCAACATTTATCCTCCAAGTCATGGGGTCTGGTTTCAATATAAACATACAAGTCTATGAAGCTTTTTTATCACCTTAACTAGGCTATACCTCTAAACACATTGAAAAAATTAGTCTGTCCTGGTTGTTAACATTGAAATGTGTCATAAAAAGAAAGAGAGAGAAAAGCTGTTCCTGTCTCTGCAATACCTCCCTCATAAGGCTGACAGTGGGGAAAATATCTAAATCTAAATTATTTAAACATTGATTCAACCTTGTTTTGTCAAGACATGCAGTTTAAAAAGAAAGGTCATTTGATTGTTCGGATGTTTGTTTCATTATTGAAATATTCAACACAAATTGGCATGGCGCCGAGAATTTTCAACAAACACAAAAAAAAACATCACATGGAATTATTGTTTCAGTGGGGCTGGGTTGGATCTTTGAACCTCAGGTAGAGAGGGAAAAAATAATCAAAAAATAAAAAGAGGGCACCATCCGAGAAAGGCATTAAAAGTTACAAAAATGCTACCATAAAATTTGTCGAAATTTCTCACATCAGGTAATTAAAAACGTCAAATATTATGAAAGTTTCGAATTACGACAAGAATTTCGCTTCAGGATGCCTCGAGACATGGACACAATAATTGAAGTCTGTATGGGCATTCTCTTTGGTCCTCAGCACAATTTAACCTGAGTGTTGTTTTTCACCTATCACCGGAGGTGGCATTTGGCTCGAATTACTTTTTCAAACTCTGCCGACTTTCTTCCTGTGTGAACAAGCATACAGTAGACAGCTGTGATTCATATATCATCAGTACCAACCTGACGGGTCGCTATTCTCATCATCCGGCGCCTCGGGATAAATTATTGCTGTATCGCCTCGACTGAGGTACTCTTGTAGATTCAAGCCTGCTCTTCCTCCTCCTCCTCCTCCACCAGGTGCTGCACATTCATCTTCCCCAAGTTCTTTATTGCTTTGATAACCATCATCACCATGGTAACTACCATCATTGCTGCTCATCTCATCCTGATTCAGTTCGTTTTCATTGCTATGGTAACCGTCACTATTGTTGTTTTCTTTGTTGCACTTTTCTTCAGCTTCGTTCTCTTCAAGAAGTTCTGAAGAATAAAAAAAATAAAATCATGAAAAATTAATTGAACATTACTGCATAGCGAAGGAGTTAGGCGGATTGATAAACTCACTCAAAAGATAAAAAAAAAAATACTTTATATTGTGGATTAGGTAAATTTCTTCCTTTTCATACAAACAAATGCAAAACTGCAAGTGTCAAGAACAGTTTCTGGCTTTGAATAAAGTTATAGTAGATATGATAAGAAGAAATTTAATGAAGAGACAAATAAAGAAGTTTTTAACAACAAATAATCTCACTAATCTGCATAAAAAAGTAAAATTGCGAGAACCACTCCTATAAAATATGCACAATTACCACGCAGAATTCACGGGTCACAGAGCTAGCGACCATCGACACCGAAACTATGACTCTCCACAAGAACATTTAAACGGACAATTTATGTATCATCACAACTTTGCTAATAAAACGATTTTTAGAGATTGACATTACTACCAAGAAACAAACATCAGTGACACCATAGACTAGTATGTAGTCCCAGTGGACATCGCATTCATGGCTATAAAATAGATTTCTTAACCTTCACCTGTTGGTCAGCATCAAATTTTGTAAGGGACAGGCAATGATTTATGAAGACGGGGTAAAAAAATTAATTCCTCAATCAGTGTGTACTGTAAAATACTTTACTTTCACTGGAATATATTTCGCTGAAAAGACTTTTTAGGTGTGTTATATGAAATTTATTTTCACTGATTTTTGGCGAGTTGAATGTAAAACATTTTATTTTCACTGAATCATTCTTTCTTTCTAACAAAAAATTAATTCCAAGTGAAAATAAAGTATTCAACAGTATATTCATTAGTCTATTAGCATCTTTTAGAGAAACACTACATGTTGCAATTTTAATACATTTATTTCAAAATCATCAATATTTTGTTAATTTTGATAGGTAGTTTCAATCCAAAAAATGGATAATTGTTAATGTTTTCAAAAAACATGGAGATAATTTTCTATTATTACATGTGGCGAGATATCCCTGAGAAATACTTGTTTATTTGAACCAAATCTCTCGCAACAAAATGTTGGTGTAAATTTTTCCATATTTTGATTTATGTATTTTTCTTTCATATTATTTAGGATTTTGGGGAGATTTTGGATATAATTTTTATTATTGATTACTGTAGATGAAAAATGTTATTTTCTAGTAGGTGGCAACTTTATACACTGGGCTCTATGAGGGAATTAACAAAATTAATCTTTACAAATTTGTCAATAGGTTATCTATAAAGATGGAGAAAAGCGTCCAAATTCCCTAAAATTATAATATTAAGTAACGATATTTTCGTCAGAATCCTTAAACTGACATGAGTAGTAGAAAATTTTGTTTGCAATAAGTCTTCCCATCTTTGATGTGGTTTCCACCTTTAACCGATGCTGTGAAAACTACACTGATTCAACATCAACCCCAGGAGAAAATATCGGTTGTTCCCTTGGCTATAAAAGCGGCTCCACTTAGACTGGTTATCTTGTAAACTTTCCTTGGTTGTTTTCTTGGTCTGTCTACAAAATTCATTAAATCAAACCGTAAAACATGTTCTCTGATACTCGGCGAACATGAAGTGGATAACACATAATGTAGGGGTGCTTGTTTAATGATCTTTTTCTCCTAATTTAAATATTAAGATTAACCCTTTGCTTTAAGTACTTTCACCACCTTCACAAAAGTTCCCAGCGTAGTAGTTCCAATTTTTTTTTTTAAGTTTGATTAAAAATTTCAACTAATTGGAAATTATGTTCATTTTGTTGGAAACAAAGAAATGTTGCATTAGAATTTGGGCATGAAAAATTATAACACGTTTTTGGTCAGATTTCCAATCTCTACAGGTGCTAAAAAAAACACTAATTTCTTCAATGAAGTGTAGTGGTTTTGTCCTTATACACTTTTTAAAAAAGCATACAGACCCAAGTTGAATAATATAAAAAAAAAAAAAACTTGGGTAAAGTTAGCCAAAATTCTATCTACCATTATATTTTCAGTGCAATCAATTATGTTTTGAAGAGCATTCACAAATTTTTGCAAAGCCATGATGACTAAATTTATGTTCAAATTTTGTGACTGCCCTCGAGTCGTGAAAATGCACCGCTCATGAAATTAAATTTACAGTGTGACAAATTTGAGTGCAGTGTGACACGACCGTTGATTTGGACATGGTTTTAGCAGTTATATCATCACACTGAAAACCATCACTTCGAGGATTTTTTCTGATTACATATTTTAT
Source organism: Saccoglossus kowalevskii (assembly GCF_978046115.1). Taxonomy (NCBI): domain Eukaryota; kingdom Metazoa; phylum Hemichordata; class Enteropneusta; family Harrimaniidae; genus Saccoglossus; species Saccoglossus kowalevskii. Next base: position 21,558,373 of record NC_140661.1, on the reverse strand, counting down.
GCCATTTGTGAAGAAAAAAAATAATTTTCGAGAAAGTCACTCACACTTTTATTTTCACTGCTACAAATTTTTTTTTACTGAAAATTTGTTTCTTGCAAAATTTAAACTGTTAACAGTAGCGTATGTGAATAATCTGACATTGAAAACAGACTGTATGTCAATCAATTCTACAGTACCGATACATTTCGGTTTTAGGGTGAATGTGTTCCATAAGTGAAAAAAATTACTTTTCATGGTCTGATGGTATTGTGAGAACGTCCCTCTTTGACCTAATATTTTCATACAGGTTGTTTTCTCTATCTTCTTCGTACCTACACATAATTAAGTTAATAATACCAATCATGGTTGTGTTTATTACTGCAATAATGCATTCAAAATTCAAAAAACAATATTTTGTATACTAAAATAATACAACCTGAAAAACTAATCGGTCATCACAGTAACATTAAAATGTATATGCAACATACATAACAAATAATGGCCATAAACTCCGATGATTTAACAATGAATGAATATAATCATTTACAGATATTGTTCAAATTGTAACATTTTATTAAACCAGGTTGTCATAGCTAAATCAATGCATACAACTCATTTCACTAAAAATTTTATAGATACGCAAAATTTTTTTTATATTCAACCAATTTCAGTTTTCATATCTCATTAAAATTGCCAAAAAAAAATCAGTTAGTTTTATGTATTATTTATATTCGTTGTAACATCTGACACAGGTACCTGCATGTTCGTGTGTGTGTGAATTGTCCTTCATAATGGGAATGAATACAACATGTAATTTGCATATTGCCAACACTTCTTCAGGTGCATTATGGGAAAAAAAGCAACCATATTGTAATTGTATCACCAACCAACAATTGTTAATCACTTAGTAGTTGTACTTATTTGCATAAATTTTGAGCCATTAATTTATTTCTTGAATCAACGGGTGGGAAAAATTTAATTTCATGTAGACTTTTTCAGACATATTTGAAAAGTTACTCAAGCCGCATTTCTCTAGATCCACAATTTTTTGTCTGAATCCACCAACATTATCGTCGTGATCTGAAACGCGTTTCAGAATTTTGCGCACAGAATACGAAAATAAAGCAACTACTGAAAAAGAATTCACTTGCAAATTTGCGTTGCCATATATACGTGTACCGACTTGTCAAAATATTTATTCCAACAACAGTTGGAGCTGAATTTCAATAAATAAGTATACAGTTTGGAGAGAAAAAAATATTTAAAAAAGATTTGTTGATGCGAGTCAAGTGAGACAAGCATATATTTAATGTACGGGCAGGTGCAACTGAAGACATTATTAATAAGGAACATGCGATAGCCATACAAATACAGACTCCATGGCTATGTTCCATGCATTTTGAAATTCAAGGTAAAAAGCTTGGAGTCTGCGATTCACCCTAAGGAGTCATTCAGTCCAGACTAAAAGACGACATGAACTAAGTTTAAGTCAGCGCTATTTTTATATTACCTGAACACCTGAATTACTACTGTTCAGTCATTAATTCAACACAAATTTTGACATTTTTGTTTTTGAGTTGAAATTATTAAAAAAAAAAATTTTTTTAAATTATTCTGTCTGAAATTAACAAAAATATTACAAGAATTCTATCTCAAAGAATGAGTAACGTTGAAACTGTTTTTTTAAGAAGATTTGTCAATCCAAATGCCAATTCTATATAAAAAGCTCTGAATCGTGTGATTAATTTGAAAATGGATTATAATTAAAGATGTTAATTCAAGACGTGTATTTTGCAGCCTTCACTGGAAGACATAACCCACATGGATGACTCAAGGTTACCTTCCAGGAAGGGGGCCAAGGGGAAAAAAGAAAATGTTTTCTCTTTTTTAAAAAAAAATTTACCTTGGGAGTAAACTTTCATATAAATGCTGTTCAAACCTCACTTTCAAATGTTTCAACTTTAAAACATTTAGAAAGTTTATAGTTTACAAATTACACTTTTCATAGGCATTCACTTATATTTACAGCAACCTGATGTAGGTATTAAGGACAGAGACAATCTGAAGTCAAGACTTGATACAACGTCTCAAATTACGCACTTATTTAGCAGTCTATATGTAATATACCACGTGGAGCGTGGTACGCAAACCCATTATGACCAGTCATAGGTATGGATGACTCAAGACTTCATGACGAAAGATAAACCGGATGATCTAACGTACCAGGATGTTTGTCTTGATTGTTTTACCTTTAGACGTAATTTACTCAAACCGAACGTCATCAAGGGAAAAAAGCTCACTTGTCACTGATTAAAGTTTCGCAAATCTTGGAAAACTTTATTATCACATCAATCCAGGATATTTGCTTGATGAGGAAAGAACAAAAGTTTATTCCACACATTTAATAAAACTGTTCCGCTTAAAATTGGAGACGTATAATAGGTACATTATAGATGTAATTTCATTGAGTTTGTCAGAATTTAGTCAAATATTCCCCGAAATTTTGCTCAGAACAACTATTTTATCTAGAGTGGAAATACGTTGTCAATATATTATAGCTACATCTTGAATTAACAAACCATACAAAGTAGATAAAATAGCTAGACCTTGAATTAACAAACATAAATTAGCTAAAATATCATGCTAAAAAGCATATTATCACTGTAAAATACCTTATTTTTTGTACATGTATGAAGTTTATTTTCACTGATTTTTGATGTGTTGGATGTAAAATATAAGAAAAAAAAAGTATTTTTGTTGGATTTTATCTCCACAGATGTAATATTTCACCGAAAATAGCTAAAATAAATTTCAAGTGAAAATAAAGTAATTTACAATAGTGTGATACAATCCATTAATACAATTCACTAATCAAAATACCAAAACAAACTACTTAATCCAGAGGAAGGATTAAAAGTTGGACAATTCAGAACTAGCTGCAATGTATTTTATTTTTATACAGAGAATAATATAATAAGCCTTTAGTTGGATTGGTATTGAAACTTTGTGTTATTGAGATGTGCTCAAATTCCAATGGCGATGGCAGATAAACACACAATTTGTTCATAACATATCTATCATAATATTTGATGCTGTCTTAGAAGAGATCTACAGCACCAATTGTTTGACGATGCATGACTTTTCCAGATTAGCCATCCTCATTTTGGACATTTTTCCCTTCCATTCTAACTAAATGATTATCTTTTTCTACTTTTGAATCCCAAAATTACAATCATTTGTTATCGAAGATTTTTTTCCCTAGATCTGACCCCTGTGAAAAATGTATATACACCTATAGAGATATAAAATGAATTTGTCATTTATAACAAACATGTTTATTTGCAAATCAGAAATTAACAAAATACACAAGCCAAGAACAAAAGCATTGCACAGATTCAAAAACATTCTTTTCTATTGGTTTGAGACCAGCTGATGCCAGCAGAATTTGGAACATTGTACAGACAGTGTTATTATAAAAAAAAATGAAATGAAAAGGTGTTTTTTTTAATATATAATTCAATGCCCCTCCTCTATTTGCTGTATCTGGTCATTCCTTATACAATTGCAATGATAAGCCCGACAAAAAACAAGCAGCCTGTCGGCTGAGATAGCTCCGCTGTTAGCAATGCACATGGCAATTAAAGAACAGAAGATATCATTAGAAAATGAACAAATCTGAGAGAGGTCCACATGTAGTACCTATATATGTAATATCAAAGCAATTGGACTTGCGGTTTTTAACAAGAAGTTGAAAATATCACTTTTTACCAAAAATGACAAAAATATTCACCAAAATTAGAGAATTAAATATATCATCACAAAATGAACAAATCTGAGAGAGGTCCACATGTAGTACCTATATATGTAATATCTAAGTAATTGGACTTGCGGTTTTCAACAAGAAGTCAAAAATATCACTTTTTACCAAAAATGACAAAAATATTCACCAAAATTAGAGAATTAAAGATATCATTACAAAATGAACAAATCTGAGAGAGGTCTACCCAAGGTACATATACACCAAGTATCAAAGCATTCAGGCTTGTAGTTTTCAAGAAGAAGTCGAAAAAGTAAAACATTGACACGGACAACGACTGACAATCACTCATATGATAAGCTCCGCTCGACAAAGTCGACAGCGGAGCTAAAAGTGGCTGCTGTTACAAGATCTGTAAAAGTTTTCTTCAAGAATGTTATTAATTGCTATATACAAAATTATTTCACTTTTCTGTGACGCAATATTGAAGATTAAATACTGCAGGAATCTAAAAAAAAATAATTCTTTTATATTATACACTTCATATTTAAGTTTTATTTGATTTTGATTCAAGAACCAAACCTATTGTTTCTAAAGACAGATGTACTAAAGAGCTCAGCGGATTTGATTACACCAAGAGTGTCTAAACGCCAGGTCGGTTTGCAGTGAAACAAGATGAGATGAGACCTCAGGCTGCAGTATTCCAAACATGTAGTCTGCTGATAGCATCTCAAAAATGCGGCCGGAATGCCAGCACATCAGCTGTTGCAAAGGTAAAAGGTATTAAGCGAAGACTCTCGGCAGGAGACTTGCAAAATAACAGAACTGCTAATAAAAATATCACCATGGGGCAAGTTTTCTGACTCAGTACTTTCTTGCTGAGGTGGAAAAAATTGTTCTTCCTGACTTCACTGCGGAGGTTCTAAAGTGGACACACAGCCCAAGTGAATCAAACTTAATACTACTACTGAGTCTATAGACGCAGAGCTTATTTATCCAATAAGCCAATTACAATATAAACACTTTAAACAAAAGGAGATGCTGGTATTTAAACTGTCTGAATTACTTGGTGGTATTGCTAGATAAGGCACTACAAATGCGCTAAATTTCTTAAATACATGATTATAACTGCAAAGGTTTGAAATCACAATCTACTCTCAGGGCCCCTGCAATCTAAACAAGCTGGTCAAGGCAGTCAGGTAGTCTACCGATTTATTTTTACTGTTGTGTGATCGGTGTCTTGTTACACTGCTTAAACCTAACAAACATATCAAAAACACATCAAAACTTGGCAACTTCATTTTTTAAACAAAATTGTATTTTATAAAAGGAATAGACAAGAAGAAAGAAAAAGTGGGGCAAATCCATCAGGTAAAGGGGAGGGTAGGCACTTTTCTAATAAGGATGTTTCAATATTCAAAAGTCCAGTAAGAAATTTTAAGTGAAGTCCACATAACAGATAACAAAAATAAGGTATTTGAATTAAGAAATTTGAGAGGCTGAAATTCCTAATTATGTTATGCACATGTAGCACCTGCTGGGTTCTAAACAATACTTCTGACATCTGGCTAAATGGAACTTACATCAATTACCACCACCCCCCAGCAGCCAAGGTTTGAAACAGTGTCCTGTAACTGTATATCTTACTCGGAAAATGCGTGAATGTGGGAAAAGGATGTAAACTGTGATGCGAGTGAGGTGTTTGAAGCTGTTACATTGGGGTGATGTGAAAGTGACTAAAAGTTGTGATTAACCGGAGTTTCCTTAAAGGGTGCCTTTTCATTGAATTAAGTGCCGTGAAAGCACCGCTACTGAATGCTGTGTCTATTGAAGAATAGACCACGTCGTTTGCATATACCTTCCTTTGTGAACAGAAGAGCAAAAAAAAAAAAAAAGAGAGAAAAGTAAAATAAACGATTATGCCTTTATATTTTTTCACTTTCGGTCATATTAGCACCTTCACATTTGCGTACATAAACTTTGCTGCGTCAGCGAGTGATGATATGCTGGGGCGCACTTCGAGTAATTCGTTACTTGCTTCGAGTCGTAGGGGGAAAGGTGTTGTTGGAAGGTGCCATCTGTCCCGAATCAATAGGTTGGGTTTACAAAGGACAACAGCAGTAATCACTGAAAATCCAGATAAAAAGAAAACAAACAACCGCCACGGGAAGTCCAGTTGAAATCGCGACTAAATGACCACTTCGAGCGAGCCAGGTATCGGCTAATAAAAATAAAAAATACCGGGAAACGAGGCCATTGTTGCTTGATGGGACGATTTTAATGATGATTTAAAATTGGTCAGCTTGCCTGTAGGTTTGTTGCATAAACACAGAGGTGCATTGTCCGAACTCTCACCTAAATTTAAACGATAGAACCGAAAACATCTCCTACAACATCGGGCAGTGAGCTTAAGTAAAACGCGATCGTATATTCCACGTGAAAAAAAATGAACGTGTTTGAAAATGATGGAGGAAATTACCGGAGCTAGAAATAAAATTCAAACAGCCTGTGTGATTATACGGCCACGTTTTCTCTTTGTTAACACCTGCAATAGATTAATTATACATTCGGCTTTCCCCTGTCATTGTTCAGCGGGCTATGTCATTGTGCTAAAGATGCAAGCCATCGCCACTTCTGATCGGGAAAGCTGAAACGTTCGAAAACAGACTCCCCTTCAGATCAAAAGGTAACACTCGGTAAATTAAAGAACCAAAATGTTTCTCCTGTTTCACAAGTGTCGTTCCATCCTTTTTTCCTCATCGACGCATCCAACAAACAGCATAGAAAGACACAATGATGATCGAACATGCACTGTACATAAACGTACGTACGCATTGCCGCTCAGGTACGATACACATGAAAGTGTACGCAGCGGTGAACAATGTGTATACAACGCGCACCTCAGAAACGAACCTCAAAACTACGCGCAAAACTATTTCTCCGCGATAAAAGTTGACACTTACTTTTAACTAAAGATGGACTGTGAATCGGTATGATTATAAAACTATTCGTTACCTTTTTTTCGTCTCGGGTTCGCTTGTTTTCTGCGTGTACACCTGGGTCCCTCCGCCATGTTCCGTTTCAATGAGTTGATTGAGAGAAACTTAACGCATGCGCAGCTTACCTTGTTGACGTCATTGATGGGAGTTCCTCGTCATTTCGTACTTGCCAGTCCCACTTTATATTTTGATAGGTGGATAATGTTAACACCATCTGGAATACGTTTACATTACGCGGAATTAACAGAGGTGCTTAAATTCTGAAAAATACAGTGTCTTAGTTCTTTATTTTTAAACCTTCGCAATATGTACGCAAATATATGTCGTGTTTATATCATGCGGTATTTTATGCAAATCCACGCCAGGTGTGCGTAGTCGCTTTGTCTGTATTACTGCGATTCGCGACAAATTTTACATTCACGGATCACCACAGCAACGAGAGGGGCTTGGAAAGCTATCCTCGTAAATTTGAGTAATATTGTATATCCCCGTGACCGAATTTAACAGCAGGTTATGCCCATTCGACGGCTTGTACGGACTTATTTATGGGTACTCACACCTGGACTTGTGCGGAAGGATAGCACTCCGAACGGTTCATTGGATGCCAAGCTTCTGCATATTGGAGTCGATTGTTGACCATGTCTCGTCGAAAACAGGCCGCACCTAGGTCTATTAAACGTAAGTTGACTTTTTCTGCGCGATCGTAACAAAATGTGCTTCAGCGGTACACGTGAAATCGTATTTCAAAGCGATGGAGATCGGCGAATCGAGCTTACAAATCACGAAACAAATGCCTGCCTGGCTTCTTCGTCACAGATTGTTACTGATTGGCTGCCATTTTGAATACATAATGAGTTGTCCCAGGTTTCCCCACTGCACTGTTAGTACGTGTACACAGAGTTCATATGTGAAATTTACATACTCACAGCCAAGTAACAAGTACAGCATAATTTATTTCCGTAAACATATTTGTTGTGATTTGAGAAAAATTGAGAAATCCAATATCAATATAGAAATAGTGAATTCATTTTCATCATTTTACCTAGTGTTATTAAAGTGTTTTAATTTTCCAAACCTTACAAACCTTAATTTTTTTTTAAGGAGGGAATTGAGGTAATAAGTTTTTATCTTTCTTCCTATTTCACAAATTTCATATCAATCATACCTATAATTAGTACTAACAATTTAGATGAAAAGTGTTAAAAATCTACATAATAATTATGTAAAAATGTTGGTGTGTGAAATACTGTAAAATACTTTATTTACGCTTGGAATTTATTTTTGCTATTTTCGCTGAAGAGATGATTCAGTGAGAATAAAATCCAGCAAATATACCCTTTTTCCTATATTTCACATTCAACTCATCAAAAATCAGTGAAAATAAATACCATACAAAACACCCAAAAAGCCTTTCAGCGAAAATTAATTCCAGCTAAAATAAAGTATTTTACAGTAGTTTAAATTATATAGTAGCTATGTGTACTAGCTCTATCCCTTTCATATCTATCACATTAAAATAAAAAAATCAGAAATTTTATATTTTTTCTGAAATTTTTTTAAAATTTTTTATTATATATTATAATTATGTTTAATTAAACTCACATTTAATTAATTTTCTGATTAGGTGACATCTTGAAGTGAAAACTGATTTGGATGTTTATAAAGTTACTTGTAATGTATCAGTAATCGATAGGTGGCAGTTATATTGTCAGGGGTGAATTATTTGAAAAATGGGTGGGGGTGGGGTTACTTGGAACATCAAAGTCAGGATATATTTGTTGACTCCTGTGTGTCTGTATATGTGTGTGTTTGTCTGTGTCTGTCTGTTCCACTGATATCTCAAGAATCAAATGTTGGTTTTTGATGAAACTTAATACATAGATGCTCCTGGCTAGTTTTTGGTTGAAATCCGTGCATATTAATTACCTAAGGGACAACATCAAAAGTTCAATGTAGGATAAAAAACTTAATTCCTTTAGTTTTTTCCCAAACCCCCTTATCCCCCACTGAAACTTAATTGATAAATATTGACCATGGCGTCAGACTACATTCACCATTAAATACAAATTGATAATCCGACAGTAGTATGGCATAGCAGTTGGTTGTCGGGGAGGGGGGGGGGGGGTGTATAAAAAGACTTTACACTCGGACCAAACCATTTTCTCATCTTGAATGTGTTTTTTTCATTTTCTGTTATTTCTGTCCATGATTGGATAGAAAAAAAAAGAATTACAAATACTTCAAAAAAATGTTGACTTCATTAAAAAATAAAATCGTTTTTGTAGGATGGAAACTTTTTGAGGTCAAACCCCCCCCCCCCCACCCCTAAACTAAAGCAAATAAGTTTTTTATCCGACATCGATCTTTTGACGTTGTCCCTAATTTGCATGATAATTCACCAATTTTGTAGCTGTTTCATGACTGTTCCACTGATATCTAAAGAACCGCTTAATGGATTTTGATGAAACTTGGTACAATGTACATTGATGCTCTGGGAGATTGTGCAGACCAGATTAGTTTTGGGTAAAATTCCATACATATTAATTATCTAATTTGCATAATGATTAGTCACTTTCAAGTATGTTTTAAGTACTAATCATTACATTTCAGTGAAACTTGGTAGGTAGATGCTCTGGGACTATGCACAGACCTGATTAGTTTTGGATTAAAATTTTTTCATATTATCTAATTTGTATTATTAGCCAATTTTCGGATTTTACTCAGATATCTCAAGTTCTAAGCACATTTCAATGAAACTTAGTACATAGATGGTCTGTGATATTGTGCAGACCATATTAGTTTTACATTAAAAACTGTGCATATTAATTACCTGATTTGCATAATAATTTGTCAGTTGTTAGCTTTTCAATCAATATCAATATGAAACTTGGTACATATGTGCCATGGAACAATACACAGACCTAATTAGTTTTGGGTTGAAATCCATGCATAATAATTGCTTAATTTGCATAATAATTACCCAATTTTCTACCTATATCTCAAAAACTAATTATTGCATTTCAATAAGACTTGGTATATGAAGTGGGTGTTTTGTATGGAATTTATTTTCACAAGTTGTTTTTGTTTTGACAAGTTGAATGTAAAATATAGGAAAAAAAGGTATTTTCGCTGGATTTTATTTTCGCTGAATCCATCCCTTCAGCGAAAATAGTGAAAATTAATAATTCCAAACGAAAATAATTCATTTTACAGTAACTTGCAGATAATGCAGCTAGGTTGATACAGCAGCCAACAAAAATGATTGAGTATGGGATATAATGGTTAGAATGATCACAGTTTCAAAATGAGTGACTAACGTTTCCATACATAAAAAAAGTAGTGTAACATTGAGGAAACTATGGTTACTGTATTTCCTGTTTTAGTAGTGCATGCACTTACGTAAATGATAGACTTATCTGTGGACCAAATAAGCTGTATTTTAATGATTGAATACCTGCAATTTTTGGGTTATACAAGGTATATACAAGGTTATGCATTTGTATTGGAACAAATGAAGTACAGATCTGGTTACTGAGATAGCGCAATGGTTAGTTATCTAGGAACTGTCACCAGGCAACAAAATATTCTAAAAAATCACTACAGGTCTATAGTTTACCTCCTGCATACATGGCGTGTACAAGCTTAATATTCCTGGCCATTATTATGCAAATTAGCTGCACTTTTAGTCCTGTCAGTAAAGAAAATGCATCTAATTTGCATAATAATGTTTTTTTTTAAACTTAATTTGTTTTTCATATTGTAAACAGAGAATGCAACTTGTATTCTATAAGTTTGCGTGAATATAACATCATCAATTAATCTGTAATCAAATTAAATACAAAAGTAAATGTTTTTCATTTTGTATGAGCTTCTTTATTCTTTGCGTGTGAGATCACAAGTGTGCCACCTTGCACTGTTCTATATGCTAGAGGTATTGTGGACTTTTGAAAAGGCACCAGTACGACCGCCATTACGTTGACAGTATTCATAATACCGAACATGCAAAGAATATATAGGCTATGTGTGGATTTCTGGAGATATTTATTTTTGATAATATCCAACAAGTGATTAAGGGATTGAGTTATGTTTTTAAAATCGCTTCAAAATGGTATGGATTGGCAGAGTGATAATTAGATGTGGGTCTTGATTTTTTGGAGTGGAGTGGAATGATCATTCGTCTTAGAAAACAAGATATTCTGTTTTTCATAGTTACCATCTTGTACTCACCCTTGGTCCCATAGTTTCAGTTTGGAACGTTTGTTTACCATTTTGACTTTTGACATACTCCACCCCTGCCATGCATCAATCTGTCTAATTATTCTAAGACTTCGGTATAGAAAGTTGGACCGATAGCTGAATTTAGGTTATTTACAACAGCTGGACCTTTCTGAACAACACACTTTAAGTTACGCAGTGCTCCAGTCGGTATCATGACCTCATCGACGAAATTTGCAAAAATAACTAATTTTTATCCATTAAATCGCAGTTTTAGAACCATTCCAAATAATTCAGCATGTGATAAATCTGGATTTTGGATTTACGTCACAGTGGTGTTCAGACCTTGCATGTTTGTAAACATAGCGACTGGTAGGTAAGGTAGGTCTCTGAGGTCTAAGGCTGTGAACAGATAAGATTTAGAGTCAAAACAATGATTTCAATATTTGTGCATAGATATCTGATGGGAAGCACGTCAGATGGAACGCTCCTGAACGAAGCCATCGAATCAAGGGCATACTACTAGTGGGTTAACCAAACTATAATTGACTCATTTATGTTACACTTAGGTATTAAAGAGCTTGCATTTGAGGAGTTATAATAAAGCAAAAGTTGATCATCGTGCATTAAATATGTGTCACAGGTTTGTTTTTTTTAGGTTTTTTGGCAGAATTTCAACAGAATTTCAATTTTCAGGAAAAAAAATGAAAGCTCATAACTACCTTTCAATTATACCACAGATAAAATTTGAAAAGCTTCGAAACTCTTCATTCAATGTTTTTTTGTGCATAACGAGTGAAAGGATGGAATTAAAAAAATACAAAAAATAGGTTATTTCCTCAACATGGTGTTACCACTATTTCTATTGCCATGCTTTTGTTAACACCTGTAGTTAATCCGTACAATATTCTACATGCACATTTATACAAATGTATTATTTTTTCACCTTCACTGAATGACCTCGATCAGGATCAATTTTTGTATGGTGAACACACATGTCACTGCTGAATATATTACGTTTGCAAGAATTTATTTTTACTGTAATTTCAATTTTTATGTTTGGTAATAAGTTAAAAATCAAAATTTTGTTTAATTTTTGTTGTTGGTTGGTTTCACTGTTTCGCAAATGCCGATCTTTCAGAAGTGGGGGATATGATGTGAAGAATACCCTTACCTCATCAAAATTGACCATCATCAAATGTCTATAGTATATTATTATCTTTGGGAATACCCAAAAAAATACTTTCACTTTTTGTCGAATCTCATTCAACGTTTTGAGTTGACCACGTCACTATGACCTTTGTTTGTCCTGTTTTCACTTTCAATTTCATGAATAATGCTGGAGCTTGCATTGAACCAAAATGATCTTTTAAAGCTTTGATGAAACAAGAACAACTTGTATTGGTTTAAAGCTCAATGACAATTGAGATACATTGGGTAATAATCAAATTTTTATTTTTTATTTTTATTTACGCTTATCGCCCCTCCTGGGACATAGGCCGTCAACCAGGTTCCTCCAGGCAGAGCGGTCCTGAGCCAGCGTCTCCAGTTCTTTCCATGTGCGGCCCATCTTCTTAACATCTGCCTCCATGTCTCTGCGCCATGAGTTACGAGGCCTTCCCCTCTTCCTTTTTCCTTGAGGATTCCAAGTCAATGCCTGTCTAGTAATATTAGGCATTGGTTTCCGTAGGGTGTGGCCAATCCACTGCCATCGTCTCTGCAAGAGCTCTGCCTCAATGGGTTGCTGATGAGCAATCTCCCACAAGTCTTGGTTACTAATTACCTCAGGCCAGAAAATTCTGAGTAATAATCAAAATGTATATGAAAATATTTTACGCCAGAAATCAGATGACCAATATAAATACTTAAGTCACAGTATGACAAGCAAAAATAATAATTGATAATAATAGAAATCAATATCATTAGTATCGTGGTTGTTATCCTAACTTCCAATCCCACCTTAATCATTTTGAATATGGAAAATCATTTTGAATAATTTGACTTCAGAATGACTTGTACTAAAGTGGGAAGCCACTGGATATTATGTATTCTATTATGCTGCTTTGGGAGAACGTACAGGTGCTTTCGACCAGGTCAGGTTGGCACCAGGTTTGTGCATTAAATTGCAAGATGCCCACACAGCCCTGTCATATAGAGTCAATAAATATGTTCAATTTGTATGAATGCAATAATTTGATTGGTTCATCTTTAAATCAGTACCTATGCACTTAATTTAGTTAATATTTTATTATTAAATTTCTCTTCAATAACTTAACATTATATGATCCAGTTTATTGCTATAAAATAATTATTAATATAATACAACAATAATTACACCATCATTGGCAGGAAAGAAGCAATTAGCAAATGTTGTGCTTGTCAAGTCTGTTTTCCGAATATCAGAAAAGATTAAACACTATATGGTTATTAAGTAAGATTGATGCGATGCATTACTTCTAATGCATAGTGAACTCCTACAAATGATTCAATCCCAGTTGTTAGATATTTGGATGCAGCAGGTGGGCTGGTTTTAATAGATGTGTTATAACCATCTAGTATGGATGCTTAAAGTTTAGTGGGGATTCTCAAAAGAATAGATGGTAGATACTGTAAACTAATTTAATTTCATGCTAATTGCAATTGTAGCAGTGAAGAGAACTGTGGAATACTTTATTTTCGTTTGGAATTAATTTTCGCTGAAGGAATGATTAAATGAAAATAAAATCCATTGAATATACCTTTTATCCCACATACAACTCAACAAAAATCAGTGAAAATAGGTTCCATACAAAACACCCAAAAAGTCTATACAGAAAAAGTTAATATCAAGTTAAAGCTTCTAGCTTTAATACTTCTCAAAATGATGATAAAAAATAAATTGAAATGGTGAACTCCCAACTGTCCTTCCAAAGTTGTAAACACTCTTTGTTATGTAAATCACAAGCACACCTGGTGGATTCCAATTGTCCTTCAAGAGTTGTAAACACCCTTTGTTATGTAAATCACAAGCACACCTGGTGGATTCCAATTGTCCTACCAAAGTTGTAAACACCCTTTGTTATGTAAATCACAAGCACACCTGGTGGATTCCAATTGTCCTTCCAGAGTTGTAAACACCCTTTGTTATGTAAATCACAAGCACACCTGGTGGATTCCAATTGTCCTTCCAGAGTTGTAAACACTCTTTGTTATGTAAATCACAAGCACACCTGGTGGATTCCAATTGTCCTTCCAGAGTTGTAAACACCCTTTGTTATGTAAATCACAAGCACACCTGGTGGATTCCAATTGTCCTACCAAAGTTGTAAACACCCTTTGTTATGTAAATCACAAGCACACCTGGTGGATTCCAATTGTCCTTCCAGAGTTGTAAACACCCTTTGTTATGTAAATCACAAGCACACCTGGTGGATTCCAATTGTCCTACCAAAGTTGTAAACACCCTTTGTTATGTAAATCACAAGCACACCTGGTGGATTCCAATTGTCCTTCCAGAGTTGTAAACACCCTTTGTTATGTAAATCACAAGCACACCTGGTGGATTCCAATTGTCCTTCCAGAGTTGTAAACACTCTTTGTTATGTAAATCACAAGCACACCTGGTGGATTCCAATTGTCCTTCCAGAGTTGTAAACATCCTTTGTTATGTAAATCACAAGCACACCTGGTGGATTCCAATTGTCTTTCCAGAGTTGTAAACACCCTTTGTTATGTAAATCACAAGCACAACTGGTATGTTCCAATTGTCCTTCCAGAGTTGTAAACATCCTTTGTTATGTAAATCACAAGCACACCTGGTGGATTCCAATTGTCCTTCAAGAGTTGTAAACATCCTTTGTTATGTAAATCACAAGCGCACCTGGTGGATTCCAATTGTCTTTCCAGAGTTGTAAACACCCTTTGTTATGTAAATCACAAGCACAACTGGTATGTTCCAATTGTCCTTCCAGAGTTGTAAACATCCTTTGTTATGTAAATCACAAGCACACCTGGTGGATTCCAATTGTCCTTCCAGAGTTGTAAACACCCTTTGTTATGTAAATCACAAGCACACCTGGTGGATTCCAATTGTCCTACCAAAGTTGTAAACACCCTTTGTTATGTAAATCACAAGCACACCTGGTGGATTCCAATTGTCCTTCCAGAGTTGTAAACACCCTTTGTTATGTAAATCACAAGCACACCTGGTGGATTCCAATTGTCCTTCCAGAGTTGTAAACACTCTTTGTTATGTAAATCACAAGCACACCTGGTGGATTCCAATTGTCCTTCCAGAGTTGTAAACATCCTTTGTTATGTAAATCACAAGCACACCTGGTGGATTCCAATTGTCTTTCCAGAGTTGTAAACACCCTTTGTTATGTAAATCACAAGCACAACTGGTATGTTCCAATTGTCCTTCCAGAGTTGTAAACATCCTTTGTTATGTAAATCACAAGCACATCTGGTGGATTCCAATTGTCCTTCCAGAGTTGTAAACACCCTTTGTTATGTAAATCACAAGCACACCTGGTGGATTCCAATTGTCCTTCCAGAGTTGTAAACATCTTTTGTTATGTAAATCACAAGCACACCTGGTGGATTCCAATTGTCTTTCCAGAGTTGTAAACACCCTTTGTTATGTAAATCACAAGCACAACTGGTATGTTCCAATTGTCCTTCCAGAGTTGTAAACATCCTTTGTTATGTAAATCACAAGCACACCTGGTGGATTCCAATTGTCTTTCCAGAGTTGTAAACACCCTTTGTTATGTAAATCACAAGCACACCTGGTGGATTCCAATTGTCCTACCAAAGTTGTAAACACCCTTTGTTATGTAAATCACAAGCACACCTGGTGGATTCCAATTGTCCTTCCAGAGTTGTAAACACCCTTTGTTATGTAAATCACAAGCACACCTGGTGGATTCCAATTGTCCTTCCAGAGTTGTAAACACTCTTTGTTATGTAAATCACAAGCACACCTGGTGGATTCCAATTGTCCTTCCAGAGTTGTAAACATCCTTTGTTATGTAAATCACAAGCACACCTGGTGGATTCCAATTGTCTTTCCAGAGTTGTAAACACCCTTTGTTATGTAAATCACAAGCACAACTGGTATGTTCCAATTGTCCTTCCAGATTTGTAAACATCCTTTGTTATGTAAATCACAAGCACACCTGGTGGATTCCAATTGTCCTTCCAGAGTTGTAAACACCCTTTGTTATGTAAATCACAAGCACACCTGGTGGATTCCAATTGTCCTTCCAGAGTTGTAAACACCCTTTGTTATGTAAATCACAAGCACACCTGGTAGATTCCAATTGTCCTTCCAGAGTTGTAAACACCCTTTGTTATGTAAATCACAAGCACACCTGGTGGATTCCAATTGTCCTTCCAGAGTTGTAAACACCCTTTTTTATGTAAATCACAAGCACACCTGGTGGATTCCAATTGTCTTTCAAGAGTTGTAAACATCCTTTGTTATGTAAATCACAAGCACACCTGGTGGATTCCAATTGTCCTACCAAAGTTGTAAACACCCTTTGTTATGTAAATCACAAGCACACCTGGTGGATTCCAATTGTCTTTCCAGAGTTGAAAACACCCTTTGTTATGTAAATCACAAGCACACCTGGTGGATTCCAATTGTCCTTCCAGAGTTGTAAACATCCTTTGTTATGTAAATCACAAGCACACCTGGTGGATTCCAATTGTCTTTCCAGAGTTGCAAACACCCTTTGTTATGTAAATCACAAGCACAACTGGTATATTCCAATTGTCCTTCCGGAGTTGTAAACATCCTTTGTTATGTAAATCACAAGCACACCTGGTGGATTCCAATTGTCTTTCCAGAGTTGTAAACACCCTTTGTTATGTAAATCACAAGCACAACTGGTATATTCCAATTGTCCTTCCAGAGTTGTAAACATCCTTTGTTATGTAAATCACAAGCACACCTGGTGGATTCCAATTGTCTTTCCAGAGTTGTAAACACCCTTTGTTATGTAAATCACAAGCACACCTGGTAGATTCCAATTGTCCTACCAAAGTTGTAAACACTCTTTGTTATGTAAATCACAATCACACCTGGTGGATTCCAATTGTCCTTCCAGAGTTGTAAACACCCTTTGTTATGTAAATCACAAGCACACCTGGTGGATTCCAATTGTCCTACCAAAGTTGTAAACACCCTTTGTTATGTAAATCACAAGCACACCTGGTGGATTCCAATTGTCCTTCCAGAGTTGTAAACACCCTTTGTTATGTAAATCACGAGCACACCTGGTAGATTCCAATTGCCTTTCCAGAGTTGTAAACAAGTATGACCTGTCAATCACCTTTATGACAGTTATCTCATGGCAATGCACACCGTTTCTTCCCATGATTCCATGCACACTTCTATTTGCAAGGGTTGAGGTAATAAAAAAAAGACAGAGTAAAGGATGCTGGTACACTCCTTCATGAAACGTCATCTCAGCTTTTCACAAGTTGTATATACATCCTTATACTGTAAAATACTTTATTTTAGATGGAATTAATTTTCACTGAAACGACATTTTGGCTTGTTTTAAACAGAGTTTATTTTCCCTGTGTAAAATATAAGAAAAAAGGTATATTCACTGGATTCTATTTCCACTGAATCACCCCCTCTGCGAAAATAAATTCAAGTGAAAATAAGTACTTTACAAGTTTTGTACAAAGTATAATTAATTTTCACTGGGTATTTAGTTTTACTATTTTGACATTATGAGTATCTACACTGATTTGTCAATAAAGAATGAGTTGCTTGTTCACAGGGATTTAATTCAGAAAATTTCTCTTAATCAGGAAAAATGATAAAAATAAAAAAAACAGTGAATAACTAATAATTTCACTGTAGTAATATATCTGCTCTAAAATTGCATATTTCTGATGACAGAAATGTTTATTAACGTTAATCAACCCGTTTTTCACGAGATCGATGTTATCACAAGCTTGTAGCCAAGCAACCAGAGAACCCTAAACATGTTGATTGGTGGATCATTGCTCACAAGTTGTAATCTGAAAAAATAACTATTAGAAAACAAACGAAAGCTTCAAAGAGTTTTGTGTGTAAGATTAACAAATGGACATTAAATCAATGAAAAGAAAGAAAGAAAAAAAACTTTAAAATGCAAATGGCTTTTGTTGAATACTTCTTATTTTATTGAGTAAAACTGTAAACTAATTTTGCTCAAAGTCGGTGAAATTAATAATTTCCTGTGTTCATACTACTCAAAGTGTGAGCAACTTTCAAGAAATTTTGTCTTTGTTTCATAAAATCATCTCACCATGATAATTCCTAGCAATGAAAATTTGGCGGTTGTTTTAAATGTGGATGCGTTGTGGGTGTTTCTCGAAACAATGGTTGGGGAAAATCCAACAAAATTTTTATTTTCTGAATCATTTGAATGAATAATGTTCGTTTTTATGAAGGGTCAAAGGTCAAGTGTTATGAAACAAAGGGGTCGCAGAATGAAGAACTTTGGGGGTTATCTGCTTGTTTCAGTGTGTAATGCTTTAATCTGATGGGTATTCACATGAGAAGGGCCACTCCCCAGGGGGGTGGGGCCTTGGGGTTGTTACAAGAATCTTTGTAATTGTGGTTCAAGCTTCAAATGAATTGAATGGATGGAAAATCAATCTTCAGGTGGGGGTGCAGGTGAAAGCTGGAATAGCAGGAAGATAGATCTTGAAAATGATGTAACATCATATAATTGCCTTTTATTCGAGATCCACGCAGAACAGATAAACGCAGAGATGGCCCAACCTAACACAGGAGTAGAAGATGACGACGAGTGGGAAGAACTCGTAAACAGGGTCAGGTTGCACCTTGAGATAACTGGGTGGGGTGGGGGTGGAACGATGACTGATAGAAGAGCTTACGAAGGTGAAAGTGCATACATAATTGAATTGAGTGGAAGTAGTTGTTTATCACGTTTGGTACAGCTGTTTAATCTATTGAGTTATTGTGTCTAGACTCCCCGTCTCCGTGTACCTCACCATCTTAAAACATGACAACCCAAGAGGCCCTAATATTGTATCCATATAGCTTGATTCGTTTACGAGGAGGTCAGTTTCATCTTTGATCTTAGTGACAGGTGTCTGTTAAAAAAATCTGGTCAGTGCATGAAGACCCTATTGATGGCATGGCAATGTGCCAAACTTGGTGTTATCTTGGTGGCTGACTATGGCTTGATGCATACCCTAAGTATAGCTAGCTAGGTTTTACTCATGAATCGACGTAATTTTAATATTCAATCGCATTTGAATTCATTTTACCTGGGGCCTAAATTAATTTTGCGGTTGCTTCTGTGCTTGGCCCTGATTTTCTTTAAACTGATACATT
The DNA here is from genome assembly GCF_978046115.1 of Saccoglossus kowalevskii. NCBI lineage: Eukaryota > Metazoa > Hemichordata > Enteropneusta > Harrimaniidae > Saccoglossus > Saccoglossus kowalevskii. Next base: position 21,539,073 of record NC_140661.1, on the reverse strand, counting down.
GTATCATCATCCGTAGCGAAGGGGTGTGGTCTACATATGTTTATGATTACAATGCTGATTGACCATGTTGTGCTTTGTCTGTGTGATGTGTGAGAATGTAGAAACTTTGTGTTAAAGAGTTCATAAACCATTATTCACACGTCACAAGTTGGTCTGATACCAAAAATATAAAATTACTTTTATTGACGACATTCAGATGAGAATGTAATTGAGATACCGGACCCCTTTCCAATCAAGTCGTACAGTTCAGTCACACAGGATGCAACCACCATTTTTACAATGACACTAGTTTAGGGACTGACCATTAGAAACTCTTGGGGGGATTGATAATAAATTTAGGGGGGTCCTACAATGAGACACGAGTGACACCTCATTTCCGCCTTTAGTTAAGTGTTGAACATTAGGAACACTGGGGTGGGGGTGTTGGGCTACTCTCCTCAAAACTAAATGACAAGATAAAAATTAATTTTCACAGTTTTCTTTCGTCTCCCAATGGTCAACCCCCTTTTAAGGAGATGTGAATTTTAGAGTTTACAAACTTTGGATACTTGAGAGCATATTGTATGTATGTTTACCTACTGAAGAATCCTTCAGTTTGACCAATTTGTGAATGTCACTTGTGTATAAATAAAAGTGGTTTAACCTCTGCAACCTTTGTCTTTCCAGCAAATACTAGTTAAAGTAAAAGTACTTTATTCTGTTTTATGAAATTTGTCTCAGTACAACCTGGAAAAATTTAAACAAATTTATTAGCATTGATTATTTTTAGGAGAGTACAATTTTAGTCTCGGAAAGAATATTGTAAATTATTTTTCGTGAATACAAAATTTTGCGAAAGTAGCTGCCACCCATGAGAAATGTTCATGCTTCTCACCGACTCATGACATTTGCCTCACAAATTTAAAATGATTTACAGTATTTGTATTTTTGTTCATTTTGCAAATCAATTAAAGTAGGTGCATCCTCCTCACCTCTATTGTAGGTTTTAGTGCGAATTGAAAAAAAAAAAATGACAATTTGAAAATAAAAATTATTAAGAATGCATGCTTACATCAAATTTTGGGTAAACAAATTGACCAGAAAGTTTTTTTCTTCGTTTTGTTTATCCCAGCCAGCCTCCCAAACTTGTATTAACAGTTTACCTTGAACAAACAGGCCTTCCTGTTGTCACACATCTGTATCTGATAATAAACTTATCACTGTTTACTTCCTGTTTGGGACTGTGCAGTCTTGTGTTTCATTCACTTAGGTAATTATTTTTTAAGTGGGTAATTACCATTTGAAATTTAGCTTGTTACTACCTTTTGAAGTAAGGCCAGAAAAAAATTAGTTTTAGTTTCTCATCCCAGGAAGAATTGAAAAATGATGCAGTTTCGAAATTTAATTTGTTGCAGTTACGTCATTGCCTGCTGAAAGCCGCCATAGATAGCAGGAATGAATAAAAAAAAAAATGGCGTCTACAGCCGATTTGTTCATATTCAATGCTACAACAAGAATCTATAAGTTCAGTGGCAAAATTAAAATGGATGAGGCCCTGGTTTCAAACTCAAGCATCCAATGACGAGAAGCAACACTTTTTTTTCTGCGACTATCAAAGGTAGCTGACATGCAATGCCCTTTTTTTTTTTATGTCTAGTGCTGCAATTTGATTATAATTGAGGGTTTATTGTGACTGGAGGTATAGTTTTGTCAGTATCACCGCTGTACCTGTGTTATGTTGTTTGACTCATAGGTGGTTTCAATTTGTTTTTCAGATCACTATCTTTCCTCACTAATTCAAGCATTCATTTTTGGATTAGAAAGTGAATTGGAGCGTAAAATTGGCAATTGTATGCCTTATGTATTGTTTCACTTGTCCTCATCTCTAAGTGTTGCACTTCAAATTTTTGTAAATACTGTTATATTTTTGTGCTCGGTGACAGTTCCCATCTTTGAACTTCACTGTCTCCTGTGACTTTAATGTGCAAATTGAAATTGCAAATGAAACATATACCGATTAGTGCATTACATGTATATAGTAATCTAAATTTGTCACTTGAACCAGAAACCAATTCATCAAGAACTTTCACGAACAAATTTTTAAATACTATAAAAACTAAAATTGAATAAAACTACACCAGTCTTTGGAAATCACCATTTGGAAAAGATGATAGCACACTTAAGGTTAATTAAAAAAAAAAGATTACTGCTATTGAACCATACTTGTCTATTACTAGGTATATAAACATTGAACTGAGGACCAGCAACCGTAATTTGTATATTTGTAGTGCTCACACTACGTAGAGTACGGGCTAAGATTTATGCTAATCTCGTATGTTTGCATCTCGGATAGACCCAATTGCGTTCACGCATGGATACACCGTTTAGCACAGGCTGAAGAATGCCCAAACTTGTTGAGAATATAACTTTAACTATGATTACTAGTATAGTAACTAGGATGGTATACAATAAAATGATACCAAGCAAATTCAGAAAGCGCAGATTGCAGAATAACAGGAAGTAGCACAGAGTCTTGCCATCAGTTCATTTTTTCTCGAGAACAATCTCTCTATGTGTGTTCGCATTGATCGTCATGTTGGAAATGGCACACCGAAATGAATAGTTATGAAGATAATAGTAAATCTTCAAAATGAACATTGAATACAATAGCGTTTTGGGCGCTTAGTCCGAACTAAGCGTTCACGCACACTTCATTAGCCCATGTTAAGCATCTGGACTGTGTCGTAAAGATGGGCCAGATTTAATCTGTACTTAACCTACGCGAACGCTTAGCACAGGCTAAGAAAGGCTATATTAGCATGGGCTAGTATATTTGACCTTTCAGCCCGTGCTAAGGATCTGTGCGTGAACAATACTATTGAAAGAGTTAGTTTATTGAATGAACTGAACTGAATTACTATGCTTACTTTGTCACAGAAATCGTATTCCATGTTTTGGACATGTCTGAACATCATTCCATCATATTGACATAGTATGGCAATTTAATGTACCGGTACTATCCCGGCGTCATCCAGATCCGGTTGAGCCGCTTAGCACATGCGGAAATGGAAACTAAATTTTTTTCACACCATAAGTCATTTTCCAGCTGTCTTGGTGCTGTCACATTTAACGCTATGTATGTTCATTTGGCACAACAAAAATAAAATATTTTTGATTGGTATTTACATTGATTAAAACAACATGAAAAGATTCACAGCACACTGTTCTTTACTACAAGGTATATTGTTATACCTCCCACCTAACTTGTCTTGGTCGGATGTTCAAAATTACTGCATCCTAGAAACTTTGCTCCACAAGGATGCGAGATTTTCACAAGTCCTGGAGAAATCATGACAATCTTTCATTTAAAAATAAATCAAACCCCAAAGCAGCATATTGTAAGTTATTATAACTGAACAAACTTGTCTATATATAGATGTGGTGTCATTTTTTTTTTTTTACGAATTTTACAATTACACATTGTGTTAATTTTTTGTCAAGCCAAGCAATTAAAGATCTAGAGGTTGTCCATTAGAAACTCTGAGTGGGTTTTATTTTAAATATTTTTTTTCCAATTTTACTGTGTTGGAATTTTAACTGGTGTTTGCTGGTCGTTTTACAAAAATTTACTGTACTAACCCCCCCCCCCTTCTAATTTTACGAGTCAACCCTATTTTTGATGTGCAGTGTTTGAGTGAATGTGTGTGTGTGTTCTAAACTTATCAAAGTTAGTCTTTTAAATTTAGTGCCAGCTAATCTCTGTAATAGCTTTCAAATTGTAATAGAGTTCTTTTGTTCACTCAGGGTAGTCTTGGTATTAGTGGGCTGTACAAGATTAGAATACCTGAGTGAAAACACATGACTGTACTTTTAAATGGAGCCACAGTTATTATATCAGACAACGAGAACTAGCTGGTATGGGAGATATCTCTGGTGCTCAGTTTGGGAGTAACCATTTAGACAGTAGGGGATCCAGCATACCTGTGTCTTAGAAGAGATGTTTCTTGTCTTGATGTAAATTACTAAAGTAAAAGGCATGATATTTTGTTGTTGTTGTACTTTTCATGTAATAATGAGCCAAAATTACAGTTTTTGCACCAAAATACATGTACAAGGTAACATTTTAGGAAGTTTTATGCTACAGTAAAATACTTTATTTTAGCTGGCATTAATTTTTGCTGAAAAGACTTTTGGGTGTTTTGTATGGAGTTTATTTTCACTGATTTTTGAATGTAAAATATAGGAAAACCGGTATATTTGCTGGATTTTATTTTCACTGAATCACTCCTTCAGCAAAAATAGCAAAAATTAATTCTATGCGAAAATAAAGTATTCTACAGTATACACATGCAAACATCACCAAGACAGATGAAAAATGATTTTTTTAAATCTATTATTGATTTCCCCATCTATGATATTATTGATAAAAAACACCATGTGACTTATTACCATGCGTTTACTTATTTGAGGTGATTACTTTCTGTTTTTGTGTTGGCAACATTTTGTTTGAAGTCTTTGACATGGGAAGTCATAATCGTAATATAATAAAAGCAACAGTATATTGTGGTTTCTTTCAGTTGCCAAAAATCATGTTTCCGTAGATTAAGTTAGTTGAGAAATATGGCCTGGTTTGATAAGTATACCTTGCGAATGCAATAACTTTCAGATTTGTTCAATTAATCTTGCTTGTAAATTATTAGTCAACATATTTTTCAAAAAAAACATTCACAGATTTTGATCGAAATATTTTGAGAGGATTGGCCAAACAAGTTACAAAACAGGTGCATTTCGTGTGTTGACAAAAAAAAATATTAAATTTTTTGACCCCCCTTCAAAATGCTGGTTTGTCCCTTTTTTTTTTAACTGTTTGAAATGCACTGTCGTGATCTTTCAAAGTTTTTTTGTCTCCTAAATTTGGTTCAAATCCTTAACTGTATGACATACATAGTGACAACAAATCTTTTTGTTTTGACCCCCCCCTTCAGTATGCAGGTTAAACCCTTAAGTGTGTATGACATACATAGCAATGATCTGAATAAGTGCTCTCCTTGCAGCAAAGGTTGTATGTTGTGAAGTTAATGGGCAGTTATCTATATCACAAGTGACTATGTACGTCATTACATACCTTCACACACCCTAGATATTTTATACAAAAGCTGTGTTTGTTTCTGTTGCTGTTTTTCATTGTTTTTCACTCATCATATCATCTAATATGTTGTACATGCGTGCTTGCGTGTTCTCCCTGGTTTCCCTTCATTGAATGATTACACACAACACAAATGGTCTGTACATTGCCCCCTTGATAAGCAGAGGCAAAGATCAAGGGTGAAAAACACCTTAACAGGCTGAGAAACCAGTTACATAAGAAAGACTCCTCCAAGTCTTTTGCTTGTGTTTATGATAAACATGTACGTAAAAAAAATAGTTTTCACCGATGTGGTGATGTTTTCGTGTTTATTTTGACATTGCAATTAACAATGCTGGAGCCCAGCAAGGTGTAATCGAGGGAATGGTTTGCTGGCATGTGGTTTGAATCTGGATAATGCAGCCAACCTTTGCCTGGCCCCAGCGGTGATGTTTCAAACACGTAGGCACGATTCTGTGGAATGCCGTCGGCAATCTGCCATACCTTTCGCTTTCAAAGTTGATAGTTTTCAAGTTTTTGACGACAGTGGTTCATAAATTTCACCTTCCATTCTCCTTCCATTCTCCTTCCAGCAGTGTTTCTATCTTCTAAACAACATACCAATTTTATCAGAGGTTTTCTGATAGTTCTACACTGTGTACAGTGCAGAAGATACCATTATCAGTGGAAATACAGGGAACGTACTTATGATCAGTATCTTCAAAAATACGTTTTGCGCACAGTCTAATTTACATATTACCATAACTGCGCCGCATTTAAGTAATCATGAATGTTGTTGTTCTTCTTCACCATGTTGAAGCAATATATTTGTTCATTTCGTCTTGGCTTATCTTTCCCCCTCCTAAGTTTTGTGACCGGGATCCCCCCAAAACCATCAATAAAATGGTCATTCCTGTGAAGGTATCTGGTTTCTTTGAGTAATTGACTAGTTTGTGATAACAGTGAGCTACAACTGACTGTATCCTGCTGTGTTTTACTGGTGTCTGCACTATTGTCATGCCTTCTGTGGACTGCATCACTATTTCTGCAGGGGTGAAAATAAATATCATCAAATTTGATATTTGCCGAAAAAAATTATGGCAATGTTGTGCAATGTTAATAATTGAAATACATATACATGTAAAAGTGTTTGGTATTTTAAGAACAAACAAATGTATCTGCCATGGTTTCTTTTTCTGAATGCTGCTCAATTATTTTAGGGCTTAACACATTTGGGCACCTCAATTTTGGTGCAATGTTCTGCCTATTTTTATGTAGTTTCATTTTTTGGTTAATTTTAAACTAATTTGCCGAATGACTTGATTAAAATTTTGGAAAAGATATAACAAACTATTGTGAGATTTTTATTTTGTGAGTGGTAAACAAAAAGTTGACTTTGACATTGAAAGGGTAAACTGAACACCTCAGTAATGTGACAATTATATCCAGATGTCTTTTATCTTCACTACTTGCTCTTTGCATGTGGTTTAGTATTTCTGCTTGTGTGGTTTGTATTATGTAACATTTTTTGTGTATATTTGTCAGTGAGAAGCTGCTCATTAACAATAACTTTTTAGGGGCAGAAAGAAGGTCTGGGTATGGAGGAGGAGAAGGAGGAGGGGGGGGGGGGTAATTTGGAAAAGAACATTGTAATCTCAGACTGAACATGCATTTTTAAATATCAAGAATAAATCTTTTGTCTTTCCAGGAATATTAGTAACTACTTGTACTGGCGTCATTAGATGTAACATTTAATATCAAAATTGTTGTCACTGTTCAAATTTCGTGATAATTTTCAGGACATTAAGTCTAAACTATGAGAATTTTGATAAGATGTTCACAGCTGCAAAATGTAGCAGTTTTCAATGAATTTAAATTAAGTTGTATGTTTTGAAGCCAATCAGCCCAAACAAGAAAATTATTCATTGGTAATTTGACTTTAAAAATTGATGCACGCACTGCTTTTTTATTTTCAAATTGCCACTAAAGTACCGGTAATGCTTTTATTTAATTTCTCAAGAAAATTTTTTTTTTTTTTTTTTCTAAAATGCTGACAAAAAAAAACAATGAAGGCGAAGTCAGGCTTGATGACCAAAAGCTTGCATATATTTTTGTGGGCCTTACTGTACCTTTATGTTGTCATGTAAAAAAGAGAGATTTTCATGTTACTGTAATAAGTTTGGGGAACTTCACTTACAGACACATAAAAACAAGGGAATTTCTTGCACCTTTCTCTAGAGGGCGATATTGCTTTAATTCCAAACTTGTTGCATGATATTAACTGTGAATATGGCCAGGGTTTTGAAGTACTTCGGTGCACACTGCATTTTATATGAAGTGTTTAGAGGGATTTTGTCCTTGAGACCATACACTCAATGAATCTTCATGATGACATTTTGTAATAGTGAACATTTATTAGGATTCCACAAGTAACAGTGTCTTTACGAATGCTGTCAAATCATCATACAGTTTACACCAATAAAATTAATTTACCATTTGCAGGTTTCAGTGATATTTTTGACTGAGTACTTCATCCATTCAGCCATTTAATTCATCCCATAGATCATTTGCAGGTTTCAGTAATATTTTTGTCTGAGTACTTCATCAACTCCGCCATTTAATTTATCCCATAGATCATTTGCAGGTTTCAGTGATATTTTTGACTGAGTACTTCATCCACTCCACCATTTAATTCATCCCATAGACCATTTTCAGGTTTCAGTGATATTTTTGACTGAGTACTTCATCCACTCCGCCATTTAATTCATCCCATAGACCATTTGCAGGTTTCGGTGGTATTTTTGTCTGAGTACTTCATCCACTGATAATTTTGTCTGATTAATGAGTACTTCATCAAATCCACCATTTTGTCCCTGGACCATTTGTTGATTTCAGTATCACATGATATCATCAAATTTGGCATTTTATTCTTTCCTGTTTGTAGTCAAAGCAGGCATGTGATATTAACTAAAATAGTTCTCCAAATATTTGCCAGACCAGCACAACTTAGCTGGCAAATGTGTGATTTAAAATAGCGTGATAGTTACTGTCGCTTGGTGTAGTTGGTATATGCACTTACGACAAGCCAGTGACCATGTGGAACATGAACAAACTTGAGCAACTATCGAAATACTACGCTGCGCACCAGAAACATACGAATGGTGTATTTGACTTTATTTTGATAAATGAACATTTTGTAATTATATTATACCGGTAGTTCAATCTTAAAACTGATTCATTTCACAGAATGAAATAATGGCCTACATATTTTGTTTTGAAATTTGATCAAAGATGATTCCCATTTTAAATTTCAAACTTGAGCGGTTTTGTGTTTGACTTTATGTTCAATGACTTATGAATAAGTCAAAAACATACAGTTTTCATCATCTGACTGTATATTGGCTGTTGTCATTAAAATAACAAAATTGATTGTAAGTAATTTGAGGTTACCTAGGAAACATAGCATGTATCTTTTATTTTTTTGTGTCTAGCAGAATCTGATCAACAGTCTGATGGCGAGGTACCACAAAACGTGACTGGAGGTGAGGTTCCGCAACTCACAAGTGATGGTGAAGCTTTGAATCTAACCACAGATGGGAAGACTTCACGATTAATGACTGACAATGAGAGGCCACGATTAGTAGCTTCACAGCCAGGGACTGTGAATGAGCCAACATCAATAACGAGTTTTCCACTAATTGATAGTAATATGGTGTTCCAATTAACCAATCAAATGGCTCCACCAAATGTTCAGGTCTTTAGTAACTCGCAAGTCCCTCAGGTTGTCGCACCTACTGGTGACTTTGAAAAGAGACGTGGCAATACAAAGCGTTCAACACTATACGGCATGCGGGTATGGAATGAATGGCGCAGGGAGCACAATAAGAGCAACCCTCACCTTCAGGCACCCGAGTTAACGTCTCGACTAACTCCAGAGGAATTCAATCTCTGGAGCTGTAAATTTGTCAAAGAAGTTCATCGGCGTGATCGCAGTGAGTACCCGGCAGACACGTTGAGGTGTATATGTTTTTCCATTTGTCGATATCTACGAGATGAGTGCCTTCGAAGCGATATGAATTTTATGGATGGCTACAATCCGATGTTTAAAAATTTCCGGCGGGCCTATGAAGAGCGATGGCAAGAGCTATCCACAAGAGAAATTCCACCTATCAACAGTTTACCTCAGTTCAAGCTTTCAAACTTTACAGAGAAGCACGAGAATAAACTTTGGGAGAAAGTGTTTGCTCTGGAAACTGCACAGTCCTATAGTTTTGCTGTTTATTTTTATCTGTGTAAGTTGTTTGATTACGTGGCCGCTCAGGATCATTTGGATTTGCAAGTCAGCCAGTTTCAGTTTGACGTAGATGCTGATGGCGAGTTTCTGAAGATCAACGTCGGGAAAATATCTACGAGGAGACGAAAAAGAACACACCGTGGTGGGAAAGTGTACGCTGTCCCAGACAGTTCAAGATGTGTTGTAAAGCTAATGAAAAGATACATTGAGTTGATACAGCGGAGTGGTGAATTCTACCGCCGACCTCTGCCCAATGGTCCCACTGGAAATATCCGTTTTTCCATGAGGACCGTCGGGATCAATAGACTACGTGGCTACATTCGAGAAATGTTCAATCTTGCTGGTATACAACTTGACAACCAGGTAAATGCCTTATTTCACTGATCTCGGTGAGCATGTTATTCGCCGTTCTACTTCATGGAATCCAGGAAAAAACGCATTATTTTCGGCACTCTGAAAATTTCTCTGGGGTCATGGCTATCCCATATTTTATTTTCATGGACATTTTTTGATTATCAAATCATTTCAGAGGTATGCAACGTCTATCCTGTTATATAAGAAATTTTTGACCTTGTATTAAAATATCATATTAAACATTAATTTCTCATCAAAAATAATATGTGAATCAAAAAAAAATTTACTTCAAGTTCAACTCTTTTCTAGTGTTTTTTAGTGAAAGCAGGGAGGTCTCTGCTCCTGGTTTGTACTGTTGAGTGAATAGAATGGAATCAATGCAAGATTGTGCCTGATTGGCTACCCAACCCTAACACCTAAAATTCAGACCAATCAGAAAGCAGCTTGTTTGTTGAGAGGTTTTAATAATGAGGTTACCGGTATCATGAGAATACCATATATGGGATCTCATCAACCTCTGCTATATGTCGGTCAATTTGATCGCCGTTCTTTCTTTGTGCTAGTCAGTAATCTCCTAGGAACTAAAAATGTTGTTTTTGATAATATTATTAGATACCCGGTAATTATTCGAAAGTTTAAATATTTCACTACAAGTCATCATTATAGATTAAGCCTTTCATATATTCTTAAAATGTTACATGAATCGGCTAGCATTTATTGCAAATTTCTGGGATAGTTTCAATTATTTTTTGTTCACCTTTCCAGGCCAGTGAAGATGTACCAGCCAATGACCAGTCCTCTGAGACCGCTGCGATCCCTGATATGTCGTCAACTGGTCAGGACGACAAGTATGATACAAATTGTCAAAGTCCAGTTTATTCAGGTAAATTATCGATTGAAGACAATGGATTTCCTAAATTTTATGGTTTAGATAAGTGATGTTTCTGGGTCAGATCTAGCTGGGTCGGGTCGGGGTGAAGCTGACCTTCCTTCTGACATTTCATTTTATCTTCCAAACTAGATATCATTCAAGTGTATTCAATATATTATAAAATAAAGTAATTATTCATAAGTTCTAGTGTTTGCCTCATTGCATTATGGGTGATGTTTCTTTCCATGGAAGCAATAATTTCACATCCATGTGTCTACATTGCTCTGTTGGGTGTCAATGGATCCTGTATACAAGGAGTGTGTTAACTTTTTGAGCACCAGAATTTCTCCCATCCAAATTTTGCCTATATTTATGCATTTTCCGAAATTTGTTTTGATAATTTTGTAACAAATGGACTTCATTTTCAATCAATTGGCTACAGGTCTTAATTGAAGTTTTTGAACAAAAAATATGGTTTTATTTTTTGAAAGCTGACAGAAGTCAACTTTGGTGCTCAAAGGATTAATATATTTTCTTAAAACCATACCTTTTCAATTATTTCGTCACTAATAGTGTCTTTGTGTTCTTCCACTAATATCAGTAGTAACAAACTGTCTTTTTACATTCTGTGTGTAAAAATATAATTCAAATAGTTGACGGCAACACTAAATTGATTGGCAGTTGTCATGGTTACAGCCAGGAATTATAAATCTTCTGTTTATAAATATTGAAATGTAATATGGATAGTTGGAAATCAAAACTTTTTTTCTGACAGAGTCAGCAGGTTTGGTGAAATTTTACTGTCAATCGACAGTTTTTTTAGCTGTGTTAAATGAGGAATACTGGACTGTGAAAAGGCATGTAGACAGGTGATGAAAAAATATGTATTATAGCAAGCTTCAAACTAGAATAGAAAATAGATTGATGACGTACTGTTTCCATGAGTGAAATGAAATATCGAAAATTTGTAGCATGGACAATTTCTATGGTGTCTTATGACACAGAGTGTTGGTGAATTTTGGGAAACTTTGTCTTCAGCATAGCCATAAAATCCAAAAATCACTAAAGTTTCTAGCTGTGTCATACAACATAACCAAGTCTTGTAAAATACTTTTGTTTCCATGATATTCCAACATGCTCTGCATGACAACCACCAACATCTATTGATACTAATACAGTGTAATTGTAAAGATAACTATGCATGTCAGTGCAACCTTCTATTAAGGTGATAACTTACTCTAATAATGCATACAGCACTTCAGTACTTCAGCTTTACTAAGAAAATTACATGTTTCAAAATCATATGCAAATGTCATAACAGATTAAATCATAAATCTTAAAAAGTAGAAACCTATCAGCAGTTTTATGTTTTGAATATGCCGAATTTAAAGCATGAAGATCGTCACCTGAGCATGCACGGGAATTGAGTCCCAAGCGACTAGAACAACACATGCTAAGAAACGCAAAGGCTCATGGGTAAATGCTTTTTTTTAAAACAATGATACGCTATGGCCATCTGACGCATGCGCAGGTGACGACATCCCCGCTTTAAGTTTAAATGTTTAAATTTGCTTAGCATTCCCTGTTAATACAACGTATGGAATGTCAGAGAAAACATAGTCTGGAATTTCTCAAGAAAATTCCACTTATCTCAGTTTTGATTTTTACTCATTGGTTTCTATGGTAACAGAACTGTTTAAACTGTTTAATTTTTGCCTTTAGGAATCTTAGGTTCTTTAGGATTTAAGGACATTGATAAAGACAATATTTCACAAAAGATGCTGCAACTCATCTCGTGGACCACAGATTAATGACATCAATTCCACAGTCTCAAGAAATTTGTGAAAATTTGTTGCCAACTGTATGATAAAACTTTGCAAAACTGATTGGAGTGTTCTTTCTTGCAGAGACTGATGAAGAGCTCGATGACAGTGCCCCCTCAACCTCTGCTATTAAAATAAAACAAGAACCAGAAGATGTAGAAGATGAAGATGAAGAGTACAAATGGGTGAGTAACCATGGCAACATGGTTGATTCTATATTTAGTTTGGATTTTCTACATGTACTCTGACCTCAATATTTATAACTCATTTTGAGAAATTAATTTAATTAAGTTAATAATTTTAAACAAATAAGAAAGTGAAAAAAAAGTGACTATTATGGCCATTTGGTCTATATTACAAAACAATACAATAACACTTTATTATCATCATAAAGAAACTACAATCTTTTTGGGCTCTGAGTAATAAAGTTAAATTAATAAATATGAACACAAATTAATTATAATAAAAGTATCAAAAAACAAAGAAATTAATAAATGCTTCATTTCAAGTTTGCATTATCAATTTATTGGATTAGTGTTTTCAGTAAATGTTTATTTGATGCGTTGATGATTGTCTTGAATTTTTCTGTTTTGTCCATCTCATGTAAATTATTATAGAAAAATTATTATTATGTAAATTATTATAGAAAAATACATAAAAATTAGTTCTTCTTGTGAAGAATAATGGCTTAACGTTGTGTATGCACATTTTAGGTTATTGCAGAGGAAGATGAAAATGACAGCGATAATGAACATGACAGTATGGATGACAGTAGTATGCTGATATCATGTGAACAGTCTGTTGACAGTACAGTGTAAGTATCTTGTCTAATATTGAATCATCATCCAGTTGTCCCTCCAGCCATGTCATCTTGTATCATGTACATCATCCAGTTGTCCCTCCAGCTATGTCATCATGTATCATGTACATTGTCCAGTTGTCCCTCCAGCCATGTCATCTTGTATCATGTACATTAATATCCAATTGTCCCTCCAGCTATGTCATCTTGTATCATGTACATCATCCAGTTGTCCCTCCAGCTGTGTCATCATGTATCATGTACATTGTCCAGTTGTCCCTCCAGCCATGTCATCTTGTATCATGTACATTATCCAGTTGTCCCTCCAGCTGTGTCATCTTGTATTATGTACATTGTCCAGTTGTCCCTCCAGCCATGTCATCTTGTATCATGTACATTGTCCAGTTGTCCCTCCAGCTGTGTCATCTTGTATCATGTACATTGTCCAGTTGTCCCTCCAGCCATGTCATCTTGTATCATGTACATTATCCAGTTGTCCCTCCAGCTGTGTCATCTTGTATTATGTACATTGTCCAGTTGTCCCTCCAGCTATGTCATCTTGTAGCATGTACATTATCCAGTTGTCCCTCCAGCTGTGTCACCTTGTATCATGTGCATCATCCAGTTGTCCCTCCAGCTATGTCATCTTGTATCATGTACATTGTCCAGTTGTCTCTCCAGCCATGTCATCTTGTATCATGTACATTATCCAGTTGTCCCTCCAGCTGTGTCACCTTGTATCATGTGCATCATCCAGTTGTCCCTCCAGCTATGTCATCTTGTATCGTGTACATCATCCAGTTGTCCCTCCAGCTATGTCATCTTGTATTATGTACATTGTCCAGTTGTCCGTCCAGCCATGTCATCTTGTATCATGTACATTGTCCAGTTGTTCCTCCAGCCATGTCATCTTGTATCATGTACATTGTCCAGTTGTCCCTCCAGCTATGTCATCTTGTATCATGTACATTGTCCAGTTGTTTCTCCAGCTATGTCATCTTGTATCATGTACATTGTCCAGTTGTTTCTCCAGCCATGTCATCTTGTATCATGTACATTGTCCAGTTGTCCCTCCAGCTGTGTCACCTTGTATCATGTACATTGTCCAGTTGTCCCTCCAGCTATGTCATCTTGTATCATGTACATTGTCCAGTTGTTTCTCCAGCTATGTCATCTTGTATCATGTACATTGTCCAGTTGTCCCTCCAGCTATGTCATCTTGTATCATGTACATTATCCAGTTGTCTCTCCAGCCATGTCATCTTGTATCATGTGCATTATCCAGTTGTCCCTCTAGCTATGTCATCTTGTATCATGTACATCATCCAGTTGTCTCTCCAGCCATGTCATCTTGTATCATGTACATTGTCCAGTTGTTTCTCCAGCTATGTCATCTTGTATCATGTACATTGTCCAGTTGTCCCTCCAGCCATGTCATCTTGTATCATGTACATTGTCCAGTTGTCCCTCCAGCCATGTCATCTTGTATCATGTACATTGTCCAGTTGTCCCTCCAGCCATGTCATCTTGTATCATGTACATTGTCCAGTTGTCTCTCCAGCTATGTCATCTTGTATCATGTACATCATCCAGTTGTCCCTCCAGCCATGTCATCTTGTATCATGTACATCATCCAGTTGTCCGTCCAGCTATGTCATCTTGTATCATGTACATTGTCCAGTTGTCCGTGCAGCCATGTCATCTTGTATCATGTACATTGTCCAGTTGTCTCTCCAGCTATGTCATCTTGTATCATGTACATTGTCCAGTTGTTCCTCCAGCCATGTCATCTTGTATCATGTACATTGTCCAGTTGTCCGTGCAGCCATGTCATCTTGTATCATGTACATTGTCCAGTTGTCTCTCCAGCTATGTCATCTTGTATCATGTACATCGTCCAGTTGTCTCTCCAGCCATGTCATCTTGTATCATGTACATCATCCAGTTGTCCCTCCAGCCATGTCATCTTGTATCATGTGCATTATCCAGTTGTCCCTCTAGCTATGTCATCTTGTATCATGTACATCATCCAGTTGTCTCTCCAGCCATGTCATCTTGTATCATGTACATCATCCAGTTGTCTCTCCAGCCATGTCATCTTGTATCATGTACATTGTCCAGTTGTTTCTCCAGCTATGTCATCTTGTATCATGTACATTGTCCAGTTGTCCCTCCAGCCATGTCATCTTGTATCATGTACATTGTCCAGTTGTCCGTGCAGCCATGTCATCTTGTATCATGTACATTGTCCAGTTGTCCCTCCAGCCATGTCATCTTGTATCATGTACATTGTCCAGTTGTCTCTCCAGCTATGTCATCTTGTATCATGTACATCATCCAGTTGTCCCTCCAGCCATGTCATCTTGTATCATGTACATCATCCAGTTGTCCGTCCAGCTATGTCATCTTGTATCATGTACATTGTCCAGTTGTCCGTGCAGCCATGTCATCTTGTATCATGTACATTGTCCAGTTGTCTCTCCAGCTATGTCATCTTGTATCATGTACATCGTCCAGTTGTTCCTCCAGCCATGTCATCTTGTATCATGTACATTGTCCAGTTGTCCGTGCAGCCATGTCATCTTGTATCATGTACATTGTCCAGTTGTCTCTCCAGTTATGTCATCTTGTATCATGTACATCATCCAGTTGTTCCTCCAGCCATGTCATCTTGTATCATGTACATTGTCCAGTTGTCCGTGCAGCCATGTCATCTTGTATCATGTACATTGTCCAGTTGTCTCTCCAGCTATGTCATCTTGTATCATGTACATCGTCCAGTTGTCTCTCCAGCCATGTCATCTTGTATCATGTACATCATCCAGTTGTCTCTCCAGCTATGTCATCTTGTATCATGTACATCATCCAGTTGTCTCTCCAGCCATGTCATCTTGTATCATGTACATCGTCCAGTTGTCCCTCCAGCCATGTCATCTTGTATCATGTACATTGTCCAGTTGTCCGTGCAGCCATGTCATCTTGTATCATGTACATTGTCCAGTTGTCTCTCCAGCTATGTCATCTTGTATCATGTACATCGTCCAGTTGTTCCTCCAGCCATGTCATTCTTGTATCATGTACATTGTCCAGTTGTCCGTGCAGCCATGTCATCTTGTATCATGTACATTGTCCAGTTGTCTCTCCAGCTATGTCATCTTGTATCATGTACATCGTCCAGTTGTCTCTCCAGCCATGTCATCTTGTATCATGTACATCATCCAGTTGTCTCTCCAGCTATGTCATCTTGTATCATGTACATCATCCAGTTGTCTCTCCAGCCATGTCATCTTGTATCATGTACATCGTCCAGTTGTCCCTCCAGCCGTGTCATCTTGTATCATGTACATTGTCCAGTTGTCCGTGCAGCCATGTCATCTTATATCATGTACATTGTCCAGTTGTCTCTCCAGCTATGTCATCTTGTATCATGTACATCGTCCAGTTGTCTCTCCAGCCATGTCATCTTGTATCATGTACATTGTCCAGTTGTCCCTCCAGCCATGTCATCTTGTATCATGTACATTATCCAGTTGTCCCTCCAGCCATGTCATCTTGTATCATGTACATCATCCAGTTGTCCCTCCAGCCATGTCATCTTGTATCATGTACATTGTCCTGTTGTCCGTGCAGCCATGTCATCTTGTATCATGTACATTGTCCAGTTGTTTCTCCAGCTATGTCATCTTGTATCATGTACATTGTCCAGTTGTCCCTCCAGCCATGTCATCTTGTATCTTGTACATTGTCCAGTTGTCCCTCCAGCTATGTCATCTTGAGTCACATACATCTTGAATTTATCTCGCAAAGTACGCAGTCGAATTGACCTTAGGTCAATAGTTGATAATATTGCCATACTGTCTTTTGTCAAGTATTTCACAAATCAATGACTTGTTAAGCACAGTTTCAGAATATTCCTGTGGGAATAGTGTGTTAACCATGTCCGTTATTGAAGCTGCATGTATTTTGTCATGTTGGTTAATCCTTTGAGCGTCAGTCAACTTCAGGTACCATCTAGACAATAGTCTGCTATTTTCAGCATAAAATGTTTGTCTCATCCTTTACCCTAGTTTTAACAGGAACAAAATTTCACACTCAAAGGGTTAAGTGCATGCTCTTTGTAGAGAAAATATGGTTGAGGCCGATGTTTTTGTTGTTTTTCACTTCTTAATATTTTTATTTACAGAGAAAGTTCTGAAGATTCTGATGTCCCGTTATCATTGGCCAATTATTCTATGAGTAAGTATTGTATGAAAAAAGAATAGATCCAGCAATTTTGTTCACATTTGGGTCACATTTTGTTCACATTTTGTTCACATTTGGGTCACATTTTGTTCATATTTGGGTCACATTTTGTTCATATTTGGGTTACATTTTGTTCATATTTGGATCACATTTTGTTCACATTTTGTTTACATTTGGGTCACATTTTGGTTTACATTTGGGTCACATTTTGTTCATATTTGGGTCACATTTTGTTCATATTTGGGTCACATTTTGTTCATATTTGGATCACATTTTGTTCATATTTGGGTTACATTTTGTTCACATTTGGGTCAAATTTTGTTCAAATTTTGTTCACATTTGGGTCACATTTGGGTCACATTTTGTTCATATTTGGGTCACATTTTGTTCATATTTGGGTCACATTTGGGTCACATTTTGTTCATATTTGGGTCACATTTGGTTCACATTTTGTTCACATTTGGGTAACATTTTGTTCCTATTTGGATCACATTTTGTTCACATTTTGGTTTACATTTGGGTTATATTTTGTTCATATTTGGGTCACATTTTTTTCATATTTGGATCACATTTTGTTCATATTTGGGTCACATTTTTTTCATATTTGGATCACATTTTGTTCATATTTGGGTCACGTTTTGTTCATATTTGGGCCACATTTTGTTCATATTTGGGTCACATTTTGTTAGTCCCCGTTCGGACGCAGTCCGAAAACGGGGACTTATGTTTTGCCCTGTGTGCGTCCGTCCGTCCGTGCGTCCGTCCGTCCGTCCGTGATCACCTGTATCTCGAACATGCATGGACCAATTAAGTTCAAACTTCACTCATACATCACACATTATATGGGACATATGCACATGCATTTTTTTCATGATCCAATTAACGATAGCCGAATAGCGGCCATTTTAAGGCCGAAAATGCATCAAAATCGCACATTTTCACCATTCCGGACCCGGATCTCAGTTATGCATGGACGGATTTTGTTCAAATTTGGTACATACATTAAACATAATAGGACCTTGATGCACGTCATTTTTTTTCGGATCAAGTTCAAAATAGCCGACTGGCGGCCATTTTGTTTTAAAGAATTCAGTTCTGGATCCGTATCCGAGACATGTCTGGATTGATCAAGTTCAAACTTCACACACACAAGGTACATCATGTCACAAATATGTATGTGCATTTGTTTCATGATCTCATTAACGATAGCCAAATGGGGGCCGCTTTAAGGCCGAAAATGCATTGAAATCGCACATTTTCACCATTCCGGACCCGTATCTCAGTTATGCATGGATGGATTTTGTTCAAATTTGGTACATACATTAAACATAATAGGACCTTGATGCACGTCTTTTTTTTTTTTTTTTTCGGATCAAGTTCGAAATGGCCGACTGGCGGCCATTTTGTTTTAAAGAATTCAGTTCTGGATCCGTATCCAAGACATGTCTGGATTGATCAAGTTCAAACTTCACACACACATGGTACATCATGTCACAAATAGATATGTGCATTTGTTTCATGATCTGCTTAACAATAGCGGAATGATGGCCATTTTAAGGCCGAAAATGCATCAAAATCACGTATTTTCACAATTCCAGAACCGGATCTCAGTCATGCATGGATGGATTTTGTTCAGATTTAGCACAATGTGTTGTACATATGCAGGTGCATTTCGGTCATGATCTGCTTTGAATGTATATGTCACTCAAATATGAACGGAACGGGGACGTGTCATTGACAATGACTTGTTCATATTTGGGTTACATTTTGTTCACATTTGGGTCACATTTTGTTCACACTTTGTTCACATTTGGGTCACATTTTGTTCACATTTTTTGCATATTTGGGTCACATTTTGTTCATATTTGGGTCACATTTTGTTCATATTTGGGTCACATTTTGTTCATATTTGGGTCACATTTTGTTCATATTTGGGTTACATTTTGTTCATATTTGGGTCACATTTTGTTCATATTTGGGTCACATTTTGTTCATATTTGGGTCACATTTTGTTCATATTTGGGTTACATTTTGTTCATATTTGGGTTACATTTTGGCCACATTTTGTTCATATTTGGGTCACATTTTGTTCACATTTTGTTCATATTTGGGTCACATTTTGTTCATATTTGGGTTACATTTTGTTCATATTTGGGTTACATTTTGGCCACATTTTGTTCATATTTGGGTCACATTTTGTTCATATTTGGGTCACATTTTGTTCACATTTCAGTCACATTTTGTTCACATTTGGGTCACATTTTGTTCACATTTTGTTACATTTGGTACAAGGACATGATGTTCTAATTTGTACCTTTTTTTTTAGTTATTAGTCACATTTTAAGAAAAAATGAAAGAAAATCAAATTCATGCATGCAATACAGATCTGTCTTCACCTTTCGAATGCCATTATTTTTCCTACAAAAATTACAAAATTTGGGTCACATTTTGTTCACATTTTTTGCATATTTGGGTCACATTTTGTTCATATTTGGGTCACATTTTGTTCATATTTGGGTCACATTTTGTTCATATTTGGGTTACATTTTGTTCATATTTGTGTCACATTTTGTTCATATTTGGGTCACATTTTGTTCACATTTTGTTCATATTTGGGTCACATTTTGTTCATATTTGGGTTACATTTTGTTCATATTTGGGTTACATTTTGGTCACATTTTGTTCATATTTGGGTCACATTTTGTTCATATTTGGGTTACATTTTGGTCACATTTTGTTCATATTTGGGTCACATTTTGTTCATATTTGGGTCACATTTTGTTCACATTTCAGTCACATTTTGTTCACATTTTGTTCATATTTGGGTCACATTTTGTTCACATTTTGTTCATATTTGGGTCACATTTTGTTCATATTTGGGTTACATTTTGTTCATATTTGGGTTACATTTTGTTCATATTTGGGTTACATTTTGGTCACATTTTGTTCATATTTGGGTCACATTTTGTTCATATTTGGGTTACATTTTGGCCACATTTTGTTCATATTTGGGTCACATTTTGTTCATATTTGGGTCACATTTTATTCACATTTCAGTCACATTTTGTTCACATTTGGGTCACATTTTGTTCATATTTGGGTCACATTTTGTTCATATTTGGGTTACATTTTGGTCACATTTTGTTCATATTTGGGTCACATTTTGTTCATATTTGGGTCACATTTTGTTCACATTTCAGTCACATTTTGTTCACATTTGGGTCACATTTTGTTCACATTTTGTTACATTTGGTACAAGGACATGATGTTCTAATTTGTACCTTTTTTTTTTAGTTATTAGTCACATTTTAAGAAAAAATGAAAGAAAATCAAATTTATGCATGCAATACAGATCTGTCTTCACCTTTCGAATGCCATTATTTTTCCTACAAAAATTACAAAATTTGGGTCACATTTTGTTCACATTTTTTGCATATTTGGGTCACATTTTGTTCATATTTGGGTCACATTTTGTTCATATTTGGGTCACATTTTGTTCATATTTGGGTTACATTTTGTTCATATTTGTGTCACATTTTGTTCATATTTGGGTCACATTTTGTTCACATTTTGTTCATATTTGGGTCACATTTTGTTCATATTTGGGTTACATTTTGTTCATATTTGGGTTACATTTTGGTCACATTTTGTTCATATTTGGGTCACATTTTGTTCATATTTGGGTTACATTTTGGTCACATTTTGTTCATATTTGGGTCACATTTTGTTCATATTTGGGTCACATTTTGTTCACATTTCAGTCACATTTTGTTCACATTTTGTTCATATTTGGGTCACATTTTGTTCACATTTTGTTCATATTTGGGTCACATTTTGTTCATATTTGGGTTACATTTTGTTCATATTTGGGTTACATTTTGTTCATATTTGGGTTACATTTTGGTCACATTTTGTTCATATTTGGGTCACATTTTGTTCATATTTGGGTTACATTTTGGTCACATTTTGTTCATATTTGGGTCACATTTTGTTCATATTTGGGTCACATTTTGTTCACATTTCAGTCACATTTTGTTCACATTTGGGTCACATTTTGTTCACATTTTGTTACATTTGGTACAAGGACATGATGTTCTAATTTGTACCTTTTTTTTAGTTATTAGTCACATTTTAAGAAAAAATGAAAGAAAATCAAATTCATGCATGCAATACAGATCTGTCTTCACCTTTCGAATGCCATTATTTTTCCTACAAAAATTACAAAATTTGTGTCCATAATATTTTTCGTTAAATTTTGACCAAATTAACATAATTGTCTATCGACCAGGCAGCTTGTCTTAAAGGAAAAATAGGAAATCTTCATACTGCTAATATGCAAATTGCCTAATTAATATGCACAGGTAGAATTTACTTTGTTGAAGGTGATGGAAGGTGACAAAAGTTGACATTGGCACTTGAAAACTATATAACCTATATCTTTTACAGAAGATGGCCGTCCAACGTGTAAATACTGCAACAGGTCATTCATGAGCATTGGAGGGCTGAAGATCCACCTACATCGATGTACCGAGGACAATGCTTCGATCGATAAAGAGATTCTCTCAACCGACCCACGTGTACAGTGCTGGAAATGCAACGCTATGTTTTCCACAAGGAGCTCCATGAAAAGGCATGAGAAAAAATGTGGGACTTTGTATAAGCGAACACAAATGTTACGCGTTCCTGACATGACTAGCTGTATGTATTGTAAAAAAGAAATACTGAGTCGATCTTTAATGAAACATCTATCCCGTTGTAAAATGGTCACCGAGTCACAGTTGCAGTCACAGCATCGTCGAGTTATTTTACCAAAAACTGCTGAATCAGTGCCTACAAGTATTGAGCCTGTGTCAAATACAGTTACTTCTATGTCTAGCCCGCCACCAGTTACCGTGTCAACTATGTCATCTCCGAGTATTGTCATGCCCGTTTCACAGCCGCAAATTCAATATGTCATGGCACCAATTGGTACAGGTGGAGGAAATACCGCAGTGAACAGTACTGCACCAATATTCGTTCTCGCCAACATTCCTCCAAATATGATGACTGGCCAGGCTGGTTCACTCCTACCAGCTAGTATGATACAACCAATGTTTGCCGGCTTACAGAACCAGACAACGCATGCAAATATTGCGCCAACGCAAACAGTATTCACAAATGCTGCAGCACCTGTAGTGACAGCAACACCTTCAGAGATAACTTCAGTCACAGTTACTGCAGTTTCCGCTGCATCCACTATGACATCAACAGGATCTGCTGCTGCAGGAATTAAGCCTCTCAAAGTGCTCGCCCCACTGATGCCTGCAAAACCAGGGATGCCTGCACAACTGCCGAGCACTATCACACCAGCCAGTACTTCCTATGCAGTTATTTCACCGCGACCAAGTCCAGTGATACAACAAAAGTCTCCAGGAGCACAGATCCAGGCAAAATCCCTTGGAATGACACAACATACTAAGCCAGTTGTACAAGTTGTTTCAACACCCAGTCCCATGCAAGCAGTACCTCAACAACTTTCAATACAACCAAAGCCAACATCCTACACTCCTCCACTGAGAACCAGACTAAGTCCAGCTGTGCAGACAATGTCACATGTTTCCCCAATTCAACCCAAACCAAATCAAGCTATCCAGACAATGTCCCACACCTCACATATTCAGCCAAAGCCAAGTCCATCATTTCAGCCAATGTCCCATGTCTCGCCCATTCAACCCAAACCGAGTCCATCACTGCAAACAATGTCCCATGTCTCACCCATTCAACCCAAACCAAGTCAATCACTGCAAACAATGCCCCATGTCTCACCCATTCAACCTAGAATAAGTCCTGCACTTCAGTCAGTACCCCATATGTCACCCATTCAACCCAAGCCTAGTCCTGCCATCCAGACAATGTCCCATCTTGCTGCCATTCAACCCAAACGTGTGATACAGGTATCACCAATACAACCCATACAGGCAGTACAACAGTTCACTCAGCATCAGAATCAAGCACTACCTGTTCCTGATAGCAAAACTTGTGCTGTTGAATTGCCAGCTGACGATCCCCAGACTTCATCATACAAACCAGAAATCCCTGCTGATAACAGTGACCATCTTGAGGCACCAATGAAAAGTGGGTCAGATTTTGATACTGCTAAAATTGATGACAGTGTAGCAAGCGGCTTGCATAGAATCCCTGGTAAAATCGCCATACCTCGACTGACTCGACCCATAGGGGGACGAACCATGCATCCACATTTGCAGAAGCAAGTTATCAAAAAGCGTAAATTACCCATGGTTCTTAGTAAGAGCGTTGCAGGAGAGAAAATCCAGAGAGTGGATGTCTCTGAACTTTTGGGTGTTCGGCAAGTGAATATGAAATTTGGGGACTCTTCAGAGAGTGCTTCTGAATTTGATCCAGCATCTGAAGAAAAGGAAATGGCATCCCCCAAGGTGGCATCACCCACTGAAGAGGCCATGCCACGTGATGGGTCGCATGATCTTGTCCAAGAGCAGATCGTCAAAATAAAGCAAGAACCATGTTCCCCTGCAGGAGAGTGTGATGAAGATATGAGTGAAATGGAGTGTTCCGATAAAGATGTATTTGTTGGTGTACGCATTAAGCAAGAAACGAGTGAAACCACAGACAGCAGGGAATTCGAAGAAGAGAGAAACACTGTGCATTCCTCATCTGAATCAACGCCAGTACTCACATCGCTACTACTGCAGGCTGACACCTCTGAGCCTGTACCTGTGCAAATCGAACCATCATCAAATTTGATGCATTGCGTACCATTAGGATTTAATAATCCTCCAGATCCTCCAATGTCTTTGCCGCAACATTCTGAGGCGGTTGAATTACCTGCGATACCAGCGAGTGGATCAGAAGGTGAGTTGTTGAAAACCAAAGATGGGCTTGATGTCTCCATTGTTACTCGGCAACCGATTTATCGGGCTGATGGCTATCTTGAATGTGAAGAGTGTGGACGGCTGTTTAACTGTACTCGTAACTACAACCGCCATTATCCGTCACATCTGCAAGACAAAAGATTTAAATGCGAAATTTGCGATAAGACATTTCATTTGTCATACCATTTAAAAGAGCATATGAACAAACACTTTGATTTACGGCCATACAAATGTCATCTGTGCGGTAAGGCGTACAATCATTCTGGAACATTGAGTGGACATTTGAAAGTTGCTCATAGAAACGAAAATATTCCATTACGAGAAGTTATGAAGTGCAAATTATGCAGTAAAGTATTCGCATATGAGGGAACGTACTACAAACACTTAGAAGAACGCCACTCTGTGCTGATGCAGAAAACATCTCCACCAACTCCGTCGTCATGGCAGCGTGTGAAAACAATACCAGTAAAGGTATTTTCCAAAAAATCATCTACTAATGTGGCGGAAACGATGCGAAAAAGGGTAAGCAGAAAACGAAGATCAAAGCGGCTAGCAGCCAAACAGGCGCAGGGGTTGGAATTAAAGATTGCAAACACTTTTTCGCTGCAGCCTTTTATTGAAGAAGAGCGACAACGCCGGAAACAGATGCAGATAACTCAGCAACAACATTCATTGCAACAGCAACAACCATCAGAACAGCAACAGCAACAACCATCAGAACAGCAACAGTCATTGGAACAGCAACAGTCATCTGAGCAACAACAATCTCAGATGCAGCAACAGTCATTGCAACAGCGACCATCTCCATTAATAGAGAAACAGTCACCACAACAAAATGAAGCTGTTCTAAATTATGCACAAATAGCCGCCAAAACATCATCATCTTCTCATCAAAGCAGTGCTTTATCAAAATATCGCAGCATATTACCTCGACCATTATTGGGGAAACCTGTGATTGTAACCCTCCCTGCTACTGCCACATCTCTACCTGTAGAACCTGGTACATATTCATCTAGCGGTGAATCAACTGGAATTCAACAACAATCTGCAACTACGTTATGTAGAGAAAGTTACTATCAAATGTTAGAGGCTGGCAAACTACCTGCATACCAGAAACGAGATCATCAATGTAAATATTGTGAGAAATCTTTTGACAATAAACTGCATCTTACTTTCCACATGACTAAAGAGCATCAAGAGAGGTCTACTGTTGCCCAGGAACAACTTCACTCAATGCCGTCAACATCCGTGATCACAATTCCAGCGAGTATGTCAATCGTCACAAAGTACAAGTGTATTTTATGCCTCCACTACTTCCTTGATTTACCGACTCTAACGCGTCATATTACTGGTTATCATCGGTGTTCAAACCCGTACTTGTTCTTCCAGGAGGAGGTGCGGGAGGAAGCCGATGCTACGTCCAACAGTAAGACGGTGCATTCTGTTACTTCCTCGGATGACAGTATCCCCGATTTGGTATCGGGTGATGAAACGAATGCAGGCGTAGAATCTGTCTCGGTGCACAATGCCAGTGTGCCGGAAACTGGCACACCTGACATTGAGACCGTTGAGAAGAAAACGACTGAGGTGATACCTTCCAGTCAGGCTGATGCGAGTAAAATTAAAAAGTCAAGCTGTATAATGTGTTTAGTCTCATCACATCGTACGATAGGCGATGATTACAGCTGCCAAATAGCCATCCAGCAGTGCCCTGCATGTAATGAATCATTTGTCTGTCGCGTTAAAAACGAGCTCCGAATTGCTGTCAATGCAGGGTCCATACTTCATCAGTGTCCAACTTGTTGGACGAAGTTTAAATACTTTGCGAAGAACAATAAATGTAAAAAGTGTGATGAGAAAGTCAACCCCAAACGATATGTTGTCGTTGATGGTCTGATCAGAGCGGAAGATAGTGAAGAGGAGGGTGAGAGTGGACTTGAGAGCGATGTAATCGGTATTGAGTCTCTGCCATTTATATGCCAATTATGTAACTGTCATTTTTATCAAAAAATCAATACCAGTCATGTTCTTTGCTGCATATGCAATGAGGTGAACGAGCGATCACAATTTGTGCAACACATGAATGTACACAAGCATGGGAATAGCAACACAAAACTAAACACTGGCACGGCACAGGAGTGCAAGTTGTGTTTACGTAGCGTCAGTGATCTGGAAACGCATCTGAGAACGTCCCACCGTGGAATCAAAGATATCAAAGACGAGATCCAGAAACAAAACATGGGATATCATTGTAAAAAGTGCGAGAAGGTGTACGACAATAAACATAGTTTAAAGCGACACTACAAGTTGCAGCACTGCGGTGCCATTCGTTGCTACAAATGCGATAAATGCAGTAAATCATTTCAGACTCCATCCCACCTCGTTAGCCACATACAAAGCATACATCTGAAGATTCGACAGTTTCAGTGCTCCTGGTGCCAGAAAAAGTTTACTCACTCTGGTTCATTGAGTGCACATAAAAGGTACCATTGTCCAGTGTTCAAACACAAAATAGTACTTCGTGGGAAGAAAAAACAATAATTCTAGAATTATTTCATATTGACCTCAATTAAATGAAGCAAAAACAGATAATATTGGTAGAGACTTAAACTTTTGAGCGGCAAAATCAAATTTTTGCCACATTTCAATATTTTTTTCCAAAATTTTGATCCAGATCTGTATTATGTGTTCGTCTAGTCAAAAATAAATTATTGAAAATACATCGGGCAAAATGTTGCATCATAATTTTGACAAAAAAAATTCATGCGTTTAAAGGATTAAGAATCTGAACTCGAGCTGTCTGAATCAAATTTTAACCCTTATCAGAGGTGAATAGAAGTGTAAAAGCTTTTTTAAACACTTTTTACTGACTTCTACATATATAGCATTTATGGGGGGGTGAGTTAATGTGCAATATAACTTAGGCCGTGGGTTCTGTCGTGTAGTCATGATGGATTAATCGGCAACATCACTCCACTCACGTTTGCAATTATGTAATACTAAATTTGCTCTATTAGAAATACATCTCTAATAGAAACTTGCATAAACCATAAACTGTAATTGTTTTGTAAGATCACAACTTATATCGACCATGGACACATTTCAGTCATTTTCGTAGGTACCGGTATATGCGCTAGTATATAAAACAAATACAGTATTTCACTACATTTATCTTGTTAACAGTCAAATTAGGTCCTGTGTCTGTCAATAGTCTCTCACCAAACTGCAGTCACATTATGTTTGCTATGAAAACTGCAAATTAACAGTATTGATTAACAGGGAAACTATTTTGTTACGTGTGTCAAGAGAATCATAATTGAATACAACATAAAAATGTATTTCCGATATATATTTCAATTTTTATACTTGTAGATGTATATAATGGTGTTTTTGTGATTGTTACTTTTTAAAAACTGAATACAGATTGTTCTTATGTGATGGGAAACAGCTGGGTAATTTTTTTGAATTAGATCATTTTTATATTTTGCCAGCCTTGTTTTAATATTTTATAAATGATGAAAATATTTTTGTTAAGTCTCAATCTTCAGAAATTCACACACAAAAATACTTATTCAATCATGTGCAATTCTTGAGAAAATACTTGTATAGTAAGTGCAACAAAAAACTTGTTTATATTTTATTGTTAGTGCTGCTTTGTTTTTTCATTTTGCATAAATCAAAAAAAAAATTTGACAATATATTCTAAACTTTGGATCAGAGTCTGTGTTTTGGACTAACTGACTGGTAACTAACTGAAATAAGGGACTTTATGATTGGCCATGTCAGTCCTTTATGTATGACCCAATTAACTACCACTAAGGAACTCTCTGATTGGCCTGGCCTGATAAGTCCAATCACAGCCCATTTCAGGTATGAACCAATTGACTGCCAGTAAGAGAGATTGTTCCTATGCGAGTCTCTAATAGTAATGTTTTACCAGTCTTTTAGATAAAGTTAAAATAATACAAAATCTGCAATTTAAATTATTTGTCGGTATTGCAAATTTGCGTTTAATATTTTATTGTTTGATTGATTTAGTTTTATCCTGCATAATCTATTTTTATCTCAATAGTGCATCCAATGTCCTGTATTGTTTTATTCTTTACGAGTTCTGTGATTCATAATATGGTGAATAATTAAAAGAAACAACTTGCGTTTGTTAGCGATATTATTTTTGTGTATTACTGTGGATAAACACAAGTGAATGCAAAAACACATGAGGTATACTCTTGAATACACATGAAATCAGTAATGTTTTAAGACATACAGGCTATGCTCATAGTTGGCCAGTTAATTTATATTAGAATCACAATTCTGTTTATACTAACTGCATGCTAGTGTATTAAACCTTGTGTTTATTGTTGACCTTATCAGCCATTGTTTTCTTCCTTCTCGTGTTGTGTCACAATGTTCATGTTAATATAATATTATATGGAATATAAAAAATATACCCCGGTAGTCAAATTTGCCTGATGTAATAACTTGTAATTTCTCGTGCTCTGTTGGGATTTTCTCGTGCTACAAATTGCATATTATTTTAATTTTCTGTGAATTGTTTTTTTTTTTAAATGTTTGCAATGATTGGACTTTTAAAATGTATGGTGTCTGTACAAATGAATCATGATTTCAATTAAAGAAACCCAAATTATTCATTAATAAATGAAATGTCTTGTGTGGTGAATTGTATGGGTTACAGTGTGTCACATGTTTGTTGAGTCTGTTAATATAAGTGGTCTTGTATGCTAGTGTCACAAAATGGCGGAAAAGCGGTGGTGGTCGCCACTTTGTACACAAAATGAATAACAAAATGGCAAGTGCGATTGAGTTCAAGGCAAACTGCATAGACTATGTTTATCTCAACAAGAACATGAAAAGTACATTATGTAAATATGTTACCAAGAAATGGTTTACAACCTTGATGAGCTCATCAATAAAGTGATACCGTATTTGCTCTATTAGTAGCTCATGCTCTAACGTAAATGACAAGTGTTTCTATGATCAAAATGCTAGATATTTTAATAAATCGATATACAATCAATTCAACGTTTGTTTTACATGTGCTTCTATTGGAGATGCTCTTCTAATAGAGCAAATACGGTACACTTATCTAGAGTTCTTGGCAATGTATGTCTTTTATTATACATGTAGTTAGCGATCTTGTTTCCCGAAACACGGAGCAGTAAGCACCAACACGGAATTAATGATTCAATACACGCGACAGCAGGTAAACAATGGAGACAGCAATAGATTTAATGATTCATTAATTGATGGGAAGTGGATACATGAGAAAATTTCTGAAGTGCGCAAATAAACATGCATTTTCAGTTATAAACACAAATCTTTTTCGATGAATTATTATATTTAACTATGTGTGTTTAAAAAATAATTTCAGTAAGCAATAGTTGTATAACGTAACAGCATCATGTCTTGAGTATTTGGCTGGTGAAGGTAGGACACATACTGTGTTCTCAAAATCAAAAACTATCCCTGTCCCACTGATTTTTAAATAAAAATTTACCTCCCTTTTTTGATAAATCACAAACTTTGGAAAAATCAAAACACCATAAAGTATTGCAGTATAATCACATGATTTTTCAGTGCCCCATCTGTATTTTGGACATGTCTGGACCGCCTAATTTCAATTTTCATACACACATCTTGGGATATTTATTATTATTATTATTGACTTTATTCAGAATCATCATCACCCCCAAAAGACAATGAACAAATAGATACATGAAGCATGGTCCATATATCAAAAAAGAATAACAAATCAGTGAATTAACTTAAGGTTGAGATGCAGGTTCGTGGGCACTTGGGAGTGAATTTTTTTTATTATCCAGGGCTATAGACTGTTAAAATTTTGTAGAATTGTGAATAGTGGAACATACTCAAAAAACGATTTTACAGCAATTCCAGGCACTGATTTGACGCTAGACGTTGATAACTTACTGCAATAGGTTACACACTTTGTTTTCACATTTACAGAAGTTGTTACAAATAATGCAGACAGCATGTCTGCAAATTGAAGCGCACCAGAAGAAAGCTCCGCCCATAAAAGTGGCGGTACATTAGTTTTAAATTTTTCCTCCAATAAACGATCGAGGCCGCTCTCTTAGTTTCATACTTCAATTTGCGTCACATGTTATTCCAGTGAGAGGGGCGCATAAAGTGGTGGCACTGTAAAGAACGTTAGTTACCCGTAGAGTTATTTTACAGAACCAGCTGACCGATTGATCATGACAGAATTATTGATCAAAGTGCATTATTCCTACTATGGAAATATCCGTATCACGCCGATGTATATAACTGAAAGCTGCCTGCAACAAATGTCCTATGAAGACTTCATCCAGTATATCAATAATGAAATTGAATACATAAGTAGAATGGGTGTTATTCGATTATAAGTTCTCGACGATGAGAACCAAAAGGTTGATGTGCCACCAAATAATCGCTTTAAAAAGGTTATCACTGGCAACACACGATCACACGTCTGGGGAGGGTTGTCGCCGTACATACATGATACGGTTTCAAGTAGTTTTTTGTCGAATTTCCCGTCCGTAAATGCGCGGTCGCAATGTTTTATAATATTCGTCA
Organism: Saccoglossus kowalevskii; assembly: GCF_978046115.1. Taxonomy (NCBI): domain Eukaryota; kingdom Metazoa; phylum Hemichordata; class Enteropneusta; family Harrimaniidae; genus Saccoglossus; species Saccoglossus kowalevskii. The sequence goes on along the minus strand of NC_140661.1, from coordinate 21,508,099 downwards.
TATTCTATAACGTTGTCAGTTAGTTTTTTAGTCACGGATTGGTCGCTCTTACGCTTTCCTTGCAGGATACTCTCAGTGTTAACAAACCGTTTGAACTCGGCTGAAGCTGGCAGACACTCCCAACAGACAGTGGAAGCTAGCAGACACACTAGCAGCCACAATCTATAAGGCATAATAATGCTTTGAATCAAAGTTTATCACATCTTTTTGCATCACGTAATCATAGTTTGACATCATTATTATTAATGTAAATGGCTAATATTCATTTAAACAGAGAAATTCTAAAAAATGTACTCTCTCCCCCTGAAAGTGTATCTCTATGTGCGTGTATATAAACACTATTCCCAATATTTTTTGGGAAATATTGAGTGTGCACCTTATCCACATATATGGTATGAAACATACATGTATTGATTACAATTTGTGATAGGTGACATTTAATAATTAGCAGACAATTTTAAAATATGGAAATCATAATTATGGTAGAACTGCTCTTTTTGCTAGCAGACACTAATTAAATCACAAATTACAGTAAAAATATTGAGTGTGCACCTTATCCACATATATGGTATGAAACATACATGTATTGACTACAATTTGTGATAGGTGACATTTAATAATTAGCAGACAATTTTAAAATATGGAAATCATAATTATGGTAGAACTGCTCTTTTTGCTAGCAGACACTAATTAAATCACAAATTACAGTTAAAATATTGAGTGTGCACCTTAACCACCTATGTGGTGTGAAACATACATGTATGGACTACAATTTGTGATAGGTGACATTTAATAATTAGCAGACAATTTTAAAATATGGAAATCATAATTATGGTAGAACTGCTCTTTTTGCTAGCAGACACTAATTAAGTCACAAATTACAGTAACAATATTGAGTGTGCACCTTAACCACCTATGTGGTATGAAACATACATGTATGGACTACAATTTGTGATAGGTGACATTCAATAATTAGCAGACCATTTTAAAATATGGAAATCATAATTGTGGTAGAACTGCCCTATCTATTTGCTAGCAGACACTAATTAAGTCACTAATTACAGTAAAAATATTGAGTGTGCACCCTAACCACCTATGTGGTATGAAACATACATGTATGGACTACAATTTGTGATAGGTGACATTTAATAATTAGCAGACAATTTTAAAATATGGAAATCATAATTGTGGTAGAACTGCTCTTTTTGCTAGCAGACACTAATTAAATCACAAATTACAGTTAAAATATTGAGTGTGCACCTTAACCACCTATGTGGTATGAAACATACATGTATGGACTACAATTTGTGATAGGTGACATTTAATAATTAGCAAACAATTTTAAAATATGGAAATCATAATTGTGGTGGAACTGGCCTATCTATATGCTAGCAGACACTAATTAAGTCACTAATTACAGTAAAAATATTGAGTGTGCACCTTAACCACCTATGTGGTATGAAACATACATGTATTGACAACAATTTGCAATAGGTGACATTTAATAATTAGCAGACAATTTTAAAATATGGAAATCATAATTGTGGTAGAACTGCCCTACCTATACCTCATCTGTTGGCTCCGTGTTCGTATTATATCATCGCCGCCAGGGAAGTCTTTCTGTTACTGTTGCCATTTTGGTATTTGAACCATCACACCTGTAATATACCAATTATGGTAATATTACGTTGCGTGTGACATCTGGGGGCTCGTCCGGGAACAGTGAAGACATATAGAAGACAACATGGCCAGCGAGATGAAAGATATGTCGAAACGAGTTGATGGAATGGGCGGATGAACTGGAAATGACTGGAGAAGACAAGAGGAAATTTATTTTGAAGCAACTGAGTTCTCAGCGGGCTGACAGACAAGCGGCGAGGGAAGAGAGAAAGGCAAAAATGGAAATAGAAGTAGAGGTGAGGAAAATGGAGATTGAAGAAAGAAAGGAAAAGTTACGGCTGGAAGTGGAAGCAGAGCAGCGAGAAAAGGAAAGAGAATTTGAGTTGAAGAAATTAGAGTTGCAAGCAGCAATGCCGGGGTTCCAACAGGCTGATTTTGGCGGTCAACGAAATGTGGTCAGTGATGCACAGTCACCAAAGTTGCCTGCATTTGTTGATGGTAAGGACGAACTTGATAGTTATTTATTGCGGTTTGAGAGGTTTGCAACGAATGCGAGTTGGCATAGAGATGGATGAGCCACAAAATTGAGTGCGCTGTTGACTGGTAGAGCACTGGAAGTATATTCCAGGATGTCCAACACTGATGCAGTTGACTATGATCGTGTGAAGGTGGCGCTGTTGACAAGATACAATTTCACAGAGGATGGGTACAGGAAGCGATTCCGTGAAATTAAACCTGAAAGTTCCAAGAGTCCTGACCAGTTAATTGTGCGGCTTAAGAATTATTTTGCTAAATGGGTTGAGTTGTCAGGCACTGCAGTAACATATGATGGTGTTACCGACTTGATGGTGAAGGAGCAGTTTATTGGTGCCTGTACAAGAGATCTTGCAGTTTATCTTAAAGAAAGAGCACCCAAAGATTTAGATGAGTTGGCAGTAATAGCAAAGCAGTATCTAGTGGCACATGGTCGACAGTTATCCACAAAGGACCAGGTGAGGCGTAATGATAATGAGACTGCCATTAGAAATACTGATGTGGGACAGGGTAGTAGTATCCGGTGTTATGTATGTCAGGGTGTTGGTCATCGAGCAGCACAATGTCCATCCCGCATTACTGATGTCAACCATGACAAAGGTGAACAGTGCCTTCAGTGTGGTGCCATAGGACATGTGGCTAAGTTCTGCTGTAGTGGACAACACAGGGGTCAAGAAAGAAAGAGTGTCAAACCCAGCACTACTACTGGTGCAGCTGCAGTGGTTAAAGAGGAGTCTAATATCAGTGCTAGCTGTGCTGTTCAAATTAACAGTGATGTGCCTAAAATGATTGAGAAGGATCATTTGTTGTTGGCATCGGGGGAGCAGTTAAAGGTTGTGAATGGTGTATGTATGGATCGAAGTGGTGTTGTGGAGGACAGGACTTTGCCTGTGGGTCAAGGGAAGGTTGGTGACACAGCTGTGACCATGTTGAGAGACACTGGGTGTAATGGCATTTTAGTCAAGAAGAGCTTGGTACCAGATGACCAGTATACAAAAAAGATGGGTCATATATTGATGGTTGATCGTACTGTAAGATTGGTTCCAGTCCCCATGGTGGAAATTGATACGCCATATTTGAGAGGCATGGTTGAAGCATTATGTGTGCAGGACCCAATCTATGAGTTAATTGTTGGGAATGTGCCCGGAGCAAGACCACCAGATGACCCGGATCCAGTGTGGAATGTGAGTGGAGCAGTAACAACCAGAGCGCAAGCGTAAAAATCTGGTAAGGTGAATCCGCTCAAAGTGTGTGATGTGAAGACTGGAGCACATGTAACAAAAGACAAATTAATCGAGATGCAGCAAGCAGACACACGTTGAAGAAGTATTATAATAAGAGAGAGAACCAGAAGTGAGAGGGCACCATACAACCGAGTTCCAGGTATATGGAGGCTTGATATATATCATGTGTATCGGGATCGTTCAGTTCCAGGAGGCAAGACGGTACGTCAAGTGGTTGTGCCGAAACTGTTGAGGACTCATGTTATGGAGATTGCCCATGATTCAATATTTGGTGGACACATGGGGATAAAGAAGACAGAAGACCGGATTGTGACTAGCTTTTATTGGTCTGGGCTACATCAAGATGTTACCAGTTTTTGTAGGTCGTGTGATGTGTGCCAGAAGACTGTTTCAAAGGGATCAGTTGTGAAGGCCCCTTTAATTGATATGCCATTCAAGCGTGTGGCTATAGATTTGGTTGGACCAATTACGCCAGCCAGTGATGGGGGTCATCGATACATCTTAACTATGGTATTCTACACGGTATTCAGAGGCGGTTCCACTTAAAAATATAGATACAGAGACTGTAGCCGAGGCGTTGATTGACTTTTATAGCCGATTGGGGGTTCCAGAAGAAGTACTAAGTGACATGGGGACTCAGTTTGTGTCAGAATGCATGCAAGAAGTATCAAGATTGCTCAGCATTAAGACACTGACGTCTACGCTCTATCACCCCATTTGTAATGGACTGGTGGAAAAGTTTAATGGTACTTTGAAGAAGATGTTAAAGCGGTTGTGCCATGAACAACCAAGGCAATGGCATCGGTATATTAGTGCTTTACTCTTCGCATATAGAGAGGTACCACAGGAATCAACTGGTTTTTTCCCATTTGAGCTGTTATATGGTCGAACGGTTAGAGGCCCAATGAAGATCCTTAAAGAGTTATGGACCAAAGAAAGCGATACTCCTGAGATAGTTAGTAGTTACCAGTATGTATTTGAGTTGAGAGATCGATTAGAACAGACTTTAGAGATTGCTCGAGAGGAATTACAAAAGGCGCAGAACCGATACAAGTGTTACTATGATCGTAAAACGAAGAAGCGAGTGCTCAAGGAAGGAGATAAGGTGTTAATTTTGCTGCCAACTGACAACAACAAGCTATTGATTGTCCTTATGTGGTGGAGCAGGTAATAGGCGAAAACGATTATCGAGTGAGGGTAGGTGACAAAGTGAAGACGTATCATGTAAATATGTTAAAGTTGTATGTTGAGCGGGAGACGTCACCTCAACCAGATGGAAGTGGGACAAGTTACTCACCAAATACGGCCATAGACCTGATGAATGCTGTGCGCGCAGCTACAGCGGAGTGCAACGAGTCAGATGAAGAGAATGCTGTAGACGAAGATGATCTTCTAGAGTTAGGAACTTGTAAACCCAAGGAGTCAGGTAAAGATGTTCAAATTGGTACAGACCTGACAGAACACCAGAGAAAAGAACTGGTGGGTTTAGTCAATACCTATGATAAGGTGTTTACTGACTTGCCAGGAAAGACCAAGATAATCAGTCATAAGATTGACCTGACAAATGATACACCAATACGATCTAAGCCATACTCACTACCATATGCAATAAGGGAGAACCTTAGGCAAGATATTGAAGATATGTTAAAAATGGGAGTAATCAGGAAGTCCACATCACCCTATGCGTCACCGGTGGTGATTGTAAAGAAGAAGGATGGATCGAATCGCATATGTGTAGACTATAGGAAATTGATTAAGGTCACTGTAACCGACCCTGAGCCAATGGTAACAACAGGGGACATATTCCAGAGGCTACATAATAGTAAGTTCCTATCAAAAATTGATTTAAGTAAGGGTTATTGGCAGATACCAGATATACCAAAGACAGCATTTGTTACTCCCGATGGAACTTATGAATTTTTAAAGATGCCATTTGGAATGAAGAATTTGGGAGCTACTCTGGTGCGGGGAATCAGGAAATTATTGTCAGGTATGGAGGGGGTTGGAAGCTAGATAGATGACCTGATAGTTTATTCCAGCTGCTAGGATGAGCATGTTCAAGTATTATCTAAGTTGTTACGAAGACTAAGGGCAGCGGACATAACAGCTAGACCATCCAAGTGTGTTCTGGGTGCAACATCAGTAGAATTCCTGGGTCATGAAATTGGACACAATTGGGAAAGGACAACCTAACAAAGTTGTATGGGGAGAAGCCCAGGAGAAAGAATATAACACTTTGCGGGAATACTTATTGGGCAAAGCAATTTTGCAGTTGCCAGACCCACAGGAACCATGTGTTGCGGACGGACGCGTCTCAGGTAGGAATTGGAGCAGTACTTATGCAGAATCATGGTGAGAAGCTTCATCCAGTTGCTTATGCAAGTAAAAAGTTATCGGATGCAGAAAAGAAATATTCAACTGTAGAAAGGGAATGTTTAGCCATTGTATGGGGCATGAATAAATTTTGCCTATATTTAGCTGGTGTGGAGTTCATTTTGCAGATGGATCATAAACCATTGTCTTACCTGGATAAAGCCAAGTTTGCAAATGACCGAGTGATGAGATGGGCGATGACTCTGCAAGGATATATTTATCGTGTTGAGGATATTCCTGGACGGGACAATGTGGTAGCAGACTACCTGAGTAGATTGATGGACTGAGGAACTTTTGAACAGTATAGTAGAATGTTATTCGTTTATGACTATATTTCATATTTTATTATATTCTACTGTATGTGATTTTCGAATTTATGTACTCAGAGCTTTATTCAGTTCGATTTGATATATTGTATTGTTGTTTTATTTGAAATTGTTATCGTATTCGTATTATTGACGTCGTTGCTAGTCATGTAATATTATATGTTATAATATTCTTGAGAGAGGAGGCATGTCGCATACGACTTGTTTACCACTTCCGTGTGACTGAGAATGTTCTAGAACCGTACTGTGTCTGGGTGGAATTTTTAGAAACTGGTTGAATAGGTAATAGAACACTGTAGAAGGCAATAGAAGGTAATGGAACATTCTAGAAATTTGTAGTTCCAGACTCATTATGTATGCTGATGTAATGGTCTATTTATAGACAGTGGGGGTATATATAGGGGAGTTGTTCAGCACTGAGTTCAGATCGGAGATCTCGTTGAATTGTATTGGAGTTTAAGTATCTAGTTATTGGAGTAGTGGAGTTTTACCGCGTTATTGTACTTGATGTTTGCAGAGTATAATAATACCAGTACCAGTTGAAACCTCATCTGTTGGCTCCGTGTTCGTATTTGATCATCGCCGCCAGGGAAGTCTTTTTGTTACTGTTGCCATTTTGGTATTTGAACCATCACACCTGTACTATACCAATTACGGTAATATTACGTTGCGCGTGACACACTGTATATGTAATATCTGGCTGCCAATAATGTAAAATTTAAGAGAATGGAAAAATCTCCAAAGATAACCTGTATGGGATTAAGTGTATTTACCAATCCCATTTTCCTTCCCTACAGCATGTAAAAAACATCCCAGAATTCCCTAATAAAAATAAAATCGTAAAATAGATGTAACAAAGTTTCATCCTGTTCTCCGCAAAAGAAACACTTTGAAGATTCAGCAAGAGATGGTTTGATTTTCGCCAATAATACATTTGTTTGCAGTATATTGTGTAAAATCTTAAACTGAAAAGTTCTCAATTTTGTGTCAATTGTTGTTATAAATGGTAGTGAATATAATGCTAACCAGCAATCTATTTGTGCATTCAATGTCAAGGTGAAATACAGTTCAGATCTTGGTGGTATAAAATAAAATTCTACAAGCTTTTTTGTAATATTTCTAGTGTTCCAATCAGTTAAATGAACATTTATATTACCTATTTGCATCTGTATATTTTCTTCAGTTATTTCAAAATTTTGTAATTTCTTTCTGTTTACATTAGTTTTCCATTCATGTGGAATGGCATTAATAATGCCAAACCAACGTAACATTGAATTCTGTGGGATTCCATTCTGTAATAAGTCTTTCCATGTCCTTAATTCTACAGGAGTTTTAAAAAGTTGTCCCACATATATTATTTCCCTTTCTACAAATTCTATATTCATTTTTTTCAGGTTGAAATTACACCTCAAAAGAAAGTGAATGCCTCCAACTTTTTCAAGCTGTTTTTGAAATTTGTTTACCAAGGATGACCTATATTTTTATCACACATCCACTCGCCTGGGTGTTAATTTATGCATAAACCTGAAATAGTGAAATTTGAGCTGCTGCCCTGCAAAATTGACAACTGGTAGAGTGTTTTCAAGACGGCACTTTCTGCATATTAAACAGATGTACCCATAAACCAATTTTGACAGGAAACAGAAGCTAATTTTTTTAAATCACTTTTGACCAAAAAAGTACATTTTTGAGCATATTTCAAACTACAGTGTCCATAAAAAAAATACTAACAACATTTTAAAATTCATACAATAAGCTTTCCGAAAATATATAGTTTTGTGGACAAGCGAGGTCATCTTGGTTTCCTAATTAACTAATTAAAATACCTGTCAGGTAAACTGCATCTCTACCTTAATATAAATTTATTACATTTGCATTCCAATGAATTCTAATTCTGCATATACCGGTAAATGTCATACTTGGAGCAGAGTACATTCTCGGCAGTATCAAGGCCAAAACCGTATTACTAATAACAGACAGACAGCACTGCCCATCAAATATCGTACATAGCATGCTTGTACTTTCGAACTTATGTAGCCCATTCAAGTATTTGAACTTTTGTCAGCTGTTGAACATTCATAAAAACCAGAAAGACAATTATAAGACAATGTGAACCTCGGAAATTTGTCTATTAATCCTAATTTCAAATGCGCGCGAGCGAGCGGGCGGTGATATTTCAGGGTTTGCACGGTCAAAAATAAAGCGGAAATTGTCCGGTCGAATACAACAAGCGGTCGCAAAAGCGAGTGAAAAAGGTGATTGGAAAGCGGAAGCGGGTGGGAGGTTGTGCGAAATAAGTACTGTAACTTTGCGCAACTTTCTTTTAAATCGTTTTATTTTTCAAGTCAATTATCTATTTTACTAATACCATTTTTATAACGCAATGGCGAAGAAAAGAAAGCGTTGACAGACGAGGCAAAGAAAAATCTGCCACTCAGTGTCGCAGTCTGAAACAGAAATTTTTTTCAAACATCGGCCATTTTGTTTCACCATGAAAACCGTTCTATTAGATCTCTTATCAGAGACACTTGAAGGATTAGCCTGTTTGTAAACTGTCAGCGTGTACATTGGGACAGTAATGTTTGTCAGAGGATTATCCCTCGTTGTGCGTTTGCATAACAATGGAAACCCGAACGTTCCTGGAGTACGGACTCAAATGCCAGCATTTTTCTTCATTTTACACGCTCGAGCATGAAATTATTCATTATCTGACACTCTTTATGAGTTCTATGATATCAGAGGTTAATATTTTTGGCCATTTTTAGTGTATATTTATAATAATGCAGCAAATCTACAGTGTTTCATTAACCAAAACTGTTTTTCGCGTTTTTCTCGAGTTGAGGTTTTGACTGAGTACGACTCATTGGGACCGCCGCCAAATGAAGTGCGTTCGGACTAGGACATTCAAACTCGCAGTTATCGTTCAAAAGATAATGATGGTGCGAAATATGTCTGGGTTTTTAAAGAAAATGCTTTGTCACAGAATAATAATCTGTTAAAGGCGCCAAGTATGAAATAATTTGGGGACAAAAAAATAAACCTGCATAGAAATCGGAATAATAGATCTTTTGATTACCGGGGACACATTTCAATGGACTTGATTACGGACAATGCATGACGTAAATTTCACCAGGAAATTCCGCAGTGTGCTCTTGCAATCGCGGACTTAGTCATTTTTACAAGGTTCGCCATTTTTGATATCACGTGATAATTATGTAAACAATGACTGTCCAGTTTGTGCGAACTTGTACCTCTATACTTAGTCTTTTGAAATATATAAGCTAAATTACTGTTCTGAACGAGACAACAGACAGAGAATGTTTTATTCGAAAACGTCACAAAACCTTCTCGCTACCTTAAAAACATTATGGTATTGGTTGAAGATTTCTTATAGTTCCGCCATAATTGTACATAGAAGCGCAACAAGTACGGAATCAAGCTAGATTAACAGCCAAGTGCACATAAAAAAAATACGTACAAGAATAATACCCTGCACCAACAGTTGTTGAGACTGCCTGCCAATGTTGGCATTCTCTAACAGAACGCAGGATACGTAATGCCTAAGTTATTTAGTTGTTACGACTTCTCGAACTTGCTTACTATTCAATTAAATCGAAACAGTCTCTCAAAGTGAGTGCTTCATATATTTGAATTTGACAAAGCAATGTGCGACTTATGTACTGCTATGGAAATTGAAGACGAAGCACACTTCGTAATGGCATGCCAACAATACGAACAGCAAAGAAATTTATTTTTTGACAACGCAGCAAAAGTTTCTCTGTTTTGACGACAAACAACAAATCATGAGTTCAGTTATTTTTTTGATAAGATTGGAATATGAATCACGGATAACGTAGAATCATATACACATGCGTTTCAGGATGCGTGCCTTTCCATGCTAAAAAATCAAAGATCACTGCTATTTGGGGTCCCGATCTTGGTCGCGTATGGACGGATTTCGTTCAAACCTGGGAGATACATTGTATATTATATATTTATATAACATTCTTCGGAATAGATGAAAAGGGTTACAATTGAAAAACAACGGAAAAACTAACAAACAAACAAATAAAAACACGAAGAAAAATTAGAGGAAAAGTCAAATCAGACTGAGGAGTTATTTCTGTACGTGCATACTTAATGAGATGAACTTTTCAAGAGGTATTGACAAGTAATTGGTGTCCATTATGTATTCAAATTTATTTTGCATTGTGTCAAATTTATTATTGTTAGTATCTGAAAACAATTTCTTTCTGTGCATTTGGTATTTTGTACAAACCATTACAAAATGTCGTTCATCTTCGACCTTCATCTTCGTCACAATGTTCACAGATCCTTTCATCAACAGGTATATGGCGACCATATTAAATTTTCAGGGAGTGATTACTTAATCAAAATTTGGTTAGCGACTCGCGAAGGGAAACATTTTTCAAATCAATTAATTATCTTTCAATGCGGATTTTTTAAATAACCTGTAAGTTCTAAGTTTATTTTTTGCACTTTTTTTTCGATTATCATCGCTAATCTCTTCTGTCCATGCAATGTTGTTTGAATAAATCCTTAAAATTTTCATAAATGTTGTTTAATTGAAATTTCGAAATTATTGTCATTGTAGTTGTCTGCCCTTTTTAGTCCCTGTTCGGACGAAGTCCGAAAACCGGGACTTATAATTCGGCCTCCGTCCGTCCGTCCGTCCGGAGTCGTATCTCAGAATCCTTTGGACTGATTCCGTTCATTCTTTGCATGTGCCTAGTACTTTATGTGGGACATATGCACATGCAGTGGTTTAGCGATTCGATTCAAATTGGCCGACTGGCAGCCATCTTGTTATTTGAAAATGTCGTATTTTGGACATGCTTTGTCAGTTTTCATTCAAATTTGGTACATAGATTATACATGTTAGGACACATGTCATCCGACCGTCCTTGAGTCCGCCCTTCCGTCCGTCTGTACGTCAGTCCGTCCGTCCGTCCGTCCAGAGTCGTATTTCATAATCCTTTGGACCGATTCCGTTCATTCTTTGCATGTGCCTAGTTCTTTATGTTGGACATATGCACTTGCAGTGATTTATCGGCTCGATTCAAAATGGCTGACTCTCAGCTATCAGTTTTCATTCAAACTTGGTACATAGATTATACATTTTAGGATACATGTCCACGGCAATTTCTTTTGCAATTGGATCAAACATGGCCGATTTGACAGGCATCTTGTTTTTTTTATATGTGGTATTTTGGACATGCTTTGTCAGTTTTCATTCAAATTTGGCACAGACTTTATACATGTTAAGATACATGTCCAGGACAATTCGTTTTAAAATCGGATCAAGGATGGTCAATTGACAGCCATCTGACTTGTTGGCCTTACTACTATATTTCCAATATTTATGTACCATTTTCATCCGTATTTGACACATATATCATACATGTCAGTTTGTTTCATAATCAGATCAAATATGGCCGAATAACGGCTGTTTTTATTTTTGGCCATATTACTACATCTCTGTCACCCATGTATCATTTTCATTGATATTTAGCATGTCATAAATGGATATATGTACATGTCAATTCAATTTGCAATGAGATCAAATATGGCCAACTGGCGGCCATCTTGTTTGTTTAAAATGTGATAACTTGGACATGCTTTCACTTGTGATCTATGTTTTTCTTTGCTATGTCTTAAATCGGGGGGTTCGTCACGCAACACGTGTTCGAATGTGATGTGAATAAACAATCTGTTGTATACTAGTACGCCACTTGGGACTTGAATGCTTCCTTCAGTAATGTGTTTTTGCTGTTACTAGCACAATTGAAGAATATTAAGTACAGACTTACCAGACGCTGTCAGATGCTTTCTAAAAATACATACATAGATTTTTTAATTAGATTTCTTGGTTAAGAAATTATTTTTGATTATATGACTTTGATACACGTACGCCATTTTGGTTTTCAGATCTGATACAAAATGCTTTTAAGAATGCTGTTCCAGGGCCATATCAATCCGAGGAACGAGAATTAAAATCAATACCGCATAACACACCCTTTATCACTTAGAGCGTTTTTTTTTAAACAGTACTATAATATCAATACAGTCCATTTACACTTTTCAGAAAGTGTCTTTCCTATAAAATTGAATATTGCAAAATAAGCAGCCTTTATCTGTTATATACTGATGTTCATCGTCTATAAATTATGTACACAGAGTACTTATCATGGCCATTGCTATCGTTACAACAATTAATATTACAGAATACACCCTTTATGTCTTGGCTCTTTGAGCCTTTCCACGTTGGCATCGCGATCAGCGGAGTCACTGCGCCCTCAACGAAGGACTAAGAGGCAAAATTGTAATTTATACGAGATCGACCTCCTTTATTAGAAAGACAAGCAAAAACCCCAAGGGTTAGGGTTAGGACATTGACCTTTCTTACACGTGACATTTATCGGCCTCCGCCCGAAATCGTCTTCGCTACCTCATACCTGAATATTGTGTTGGTCAGGGCGTCTATCATTTTTGAAACAAGACTAGCGCGACGCAATGACGCCCGTAACACAATTGGTCACTACAATGGCGATAATCGCTTGGTTATTAATTTTGGGCGTCTTCTGTCCAATACAAACAATCACATCCTGATTTAATTAATTATCGCTTGGGTTAATTGTATACCGGTATTGTATGATTTTGTGACCGACCCTGTTAGAACCCTGTTAGAATGTATACAGACACTTTAAAACCTCAAAATATAGTAAGCGGACCAATATGTTATCACACTACATACCCTCTCCTAGATGCGCACAGTTCATGATTTTTTCACTAGAACAACAGAATGATTTGCCAAAGTTGTCAAACAAAAATACATAAATTTCGGGGGAATATAACTGACAAAAAAAACTGGGGGACTAATGAAAAATACAAAGACTCTCATAATTTTGAAAAAATACTTGGATGTGTTGAATTTGAAACAAAGAATTTCAATGACAACATTTCGAACTAGTAATCACAATTTAGCAATAGAAAAATTACCAAAAATACCTACTGAAAACTGAATTTGCAGACAATGTACACAGAATGAAATAGAAGATGAATTGTTATTATGATATATAACATTACATTTCCACAAGAAACACAGGATGATCTCCAGAAATTCAATTCTTGATGATTTCAAAAAATTATGTAATGATAAAAAAGATTGGCAATTATATTCACGACTCATTTCAATCAAGAAATGAAAATGCCATTTGATATGTAACACTTGCTTTATCCCATTAACAACTAACTTTCTTTTTGTAGTAGTAGTTATCACAACTAATCTTTATTGCTATTAAGTGATAGAAACATTGTATTTCTAAGGATGCAATAAATTATTATTATTATTATTATTATTATTATTATTAGTAGTAGTAGTAGTAGTAGTAGTAGTAGTAGTAGTAGTAGTAGTAGTAGTAGTAGTATTAATTATTAGTATTATTATTGTTAACACCCCTCTCTGTACATGAACATGGATAAAGATGTAAGAAGTAGAACACCCAAAGGAGTAAAGGCTGTGTTATGCGATATGTTATATCGAATATTCTCGATCTTTATACGATGGCCGCGATTGATCACGTATCCCTATCTCTGTTATACATTGACCAATCACATTACATCTTACATCATGTCACACATAGGCATATATATTTGTCTGCCGATTAGATTCAAGATGGCAGCCTTTTCAAATCACCAAAATCTAGCATTTCTGGATTTTGTTTCAACTTGTTTTTCTCCGTGTACTATTTGAACTCGTACAATGATGTTATAGATACACAAACGCACCTCTGGTTTAACGTAAATATTGCGAAATTTCACACTGGACATCACCGTAAATGATATGCATCATAAGTCTATGTAATAATAAATCACACACTCTTGTAAACTCTCTGCTCGATTCATAGACTGGCGCAGTCGGGGCGATTAATTTGTTTTTGTAGTTTAAATAAAATTAAATAAATTGCGAAATGAAGGTGTAACTGCCATTTCGCGTTTTTTTTTTATATTTTATTTAAACTACAAAAACAAATTAATCGCCCCGACTGCGCCAGTCGACTCGATGCAGTGTAGTAGTACTGCGTTTACAGTCGTCTGCGACTAGTGGTACGTGATTATTATTTTGATTGTCCCGGTTTTAAAATACCTGTATGCGTGGTCTTTATATGTCTTTTTTTGTGGGGAAGAGTGTCACTTGATTTTTTTTAATGAAGCCACTAGTAGGCTTTCTGTTCATGGAATATTCGATCTCCTGGCCCATTCAATAGAGGTAATATTAGAAACAAACTTACATGCTAGACAGTAGAAGAAAGCATTGAATTTTTACATTTACATTATGATAATCTGGGATAAAAACAAATACACCAAGACATTATTTGTTTGAAGTCTGGTTCCGAAATCTATAGTTAGGGCAGGGCGTTCGTGGGTTATGTGTCATGAATTTGTTTTTGCGTATCTTTTAACCGACTTAATTAACTGATTATTAGCGAATTGCTGTGTTATGTCTGTCATCGTGTAGGCCTATTTGAAGTTTTGGACGGAACTTGGCTCAGTGATTTAGAACTAATTACCAGATATCCGTCGCGATTCTGACAGTTGGTATTCCATAGTTATTAATGTAGTGAACGATTAATCAAAAGATATGACGTATTCAGTACTTAGTATGATTGGCTTTATGATTGAAGGTTACGCCATAGAGTCTTTTTACTGTTTTGTAATTGGTTAGAGTTTTGAAAATGAATAAGGAGAGTTTGAGTTGGTCTTGGCGAGTACAGCACGATAGACGCAGTCGAGGGCAGTCCTGGGCAGTCGAGAGTCCGAGAGAGTCCAGGGGCGAGCCTTGAGGCAGTCCAGTCTTGGGCGAGTCTTGGTTCAGCCTTGCGACAGTCTTGGGGACTTTTCCCCAGGGCGCTGTGTCTTATAGAGTGCTCGATTGACCGACTAAGACGAGAGTTGAAACGTATTTCGTTGTGTGTGTCTTATTTGACTGTAAAGTTAAAGTGACTTTCCCGATCCCGTACCTCAAGGGGACGAGATAGAGAGACGAGACGAGTTCCCCCCCTGACAAGTGTGGAGACCCCGTGGAAGAGATTTACCCCTGATATATGCATGTCAAAATTTTTCCGCTAGTTTTTTTTTTTTTTTTTTTTTTTTTTATCTTGGACAACTTAAAACCCTGTTCGATTCGTTTGCACTGTCATGGAAACCTATGGTAAAAGCGCTATAATATCGCAAAAAATGACAACAATCCACTAAAATACAACCACCATTTTCTCGAAAATAAGGCAACCCTCAACTTTTTAAAGTCAATATTCTTGTATTTCCTTTGAGTACTTTGTATTGCGAAATTAATAAATTCCGAGTATTCTCATTTATGAGAAGGCTGTATTGGAATTGTCGGTCGGAGAGTCCCGCGTGCTTCCTAGATGCTAAAAACTCAATTACAGCCACATCTGCGCTAATTACAAGTAACTTCTGATTCGGATATCCTGCTTATATCGTGTGTACTGTGAAATACTTAATTTTTATTTTGTTTTCGCTATATTTAATAATGTTATTGTATTGAATATCAGCGCCCTTTTTTCTGTGAACATTTAATGATCTTAGAAATGTTCACCTTCAAAATTCATTTATTCACAATCGCTCGAAAAAAGAAAACAATGATGTCTTGATATTTCGCCGATAGAGGGCGTTGATTGTTTAACGTGCCTCGGTTTCCATGTAAAAAGTGCGGAAGCACGAGCATTTCCCCAAAAAAATATTTAATACGTGCTGGCTTTCCAAATATGTCCTGTGCTTACGGAGAAGTGATTTTGTGGAACTTGTAATCGCTGGTACCAAAACACAATGGATTTAAACTCTTTCGTCAAATACCAACGCCTTCCATCCGTGCCGTTTTAGAGCAATGGACATTGGAATGGAATAGGTCGTGTTGAATGGAAATAAACACGTCGAGCGCCTCCCTTCCGTGACACCAGACACGAAAAATGGCCGTCTGTGCATTGATATTTAAATTAAGGGGATCGATTTGAAGCCTTCCAACATAATACAGAGTAGACGAACAGTTGTCGGGCATTGCTTTGTATTATTACACTGTGTCGGTCCATACGGGGACAGCTTACACGTCGACCTACACACCACGCTTTTTACGAATAGCTTACAAACAGCACGGCCACAATCGGATCGTTGACCCGCTTTCAGTTTCCGAGCACATCGACCGTGATCATCACCTCAAACCTAGAGAGGATCTTCGTTGCCCGGGATATCTGTAGATCGTTAGTTTGAGCTTATTTGAGTCAACAACAAGTGTTTTTTTGCAAATGGATATAAGTTAAGGATGCGTGGAGTCCAAAAGTCGAATCAAGTGACATATAATTATGTGTCGGTGGAACCGCCAATGTCTGGACAACGGTTAAGTTTTGATAGTTCTTGACTTTCTTCCGGCGCTTGTGCGGATTGTATTAGGCAGATTATGGGTGTAAATAGTTCCCGTCAACTTCACGGCGAAGGTAAGAATATATGTCGATACTTGTTGATGGGATAGATGGGATATGTCTGTATGTTATTCCCCCGTTGTATCACCAATACATTTTAAGGCAGATTGTTTCCCCCCAGTGAGTGACCGATCCATCTCTGCTTTGAGTAGGTGTCAGAAACATTATTTAGTTTCGACATTTATTCCACAAAAACAGGCATACGTCACGTACGATTACTGAACGTGAGTAAGTGTTGCAGTGTTAACAATCGGTTCGTCGCCCGTTTTTCAACAGTCGAAACAGAGCCCAGACTCAGAGTTTTAGTTGGCGCACACCTATACAGAGGACTTGGAGCAGAACGTCACAATCCTGATCGTATTTCACGCAAAGTATTTGTCAGCTTTGCTGTAAACAAACCTAAAATTTTTTCTAAGTGTTGGTAAAGCGCGACGTGAGGAAACAATTGCGTGCTTCCAAAACAAAAAATAACACACGCCCCTCGCACAATGCAGTTTACAAATGTGATCTAATTAAGCTATTTATAGAACAAAAGCCTGTGTTATATTTACTGTCCGTCATTACCGCGATGATTGTTATTTCACTTATCAAGTTAACACCTACTCATCGGCGCCTACAACCACGGCAATCGAGTCAGTCGGTTGTTTGGAGTACTAGTACTCATCCAGCAAGAACAGCGCGAGTGAATTGAATATCAATGTCTACAGGTTGCCAATACACAACGTGTAATAAACAAATCGGAGCGAAATTAGCGTCAAAAACAAACAAACACGACGGTCCAGTGTCCACTTTTGTTAACAATATTCATTGTTTAAATACTCGCATCATTTCGTGATTTAATGATTTGACAAGTATGTTTTGAAATCTAACGCCCATAGATAACCCTGAGCATTGTCCAGCAACACTGAGAATGTAAGTTCTGTTATGTTGTATCTCCGGAAAATGTACAATGGAAACAAATACGTTTCTGTTCCATTATCTGCCACCAAGAGCCGTCTCTCAATTCGCCACTAACTAAGAGTTTGCCTGAATGACAAGTCTATAAGCTTTAAGATTTATACAAAGTATAATTTCAGAGTATACCGGTTTCATGAAAACATAAACATGGACATTTATAAAACAACATATATTCCAAAAGATCCTCACACTTCATTCAAATGCAAAGAAGATGCTTTCATTGGCTATAGAACATACTTGGTAACATCCATTACCCATGAGTCTTTGTATATATTTTTTTCAATCATTGGCTGATTTACTGTCATAAATGCAAAAGATTGATTCCATCAAATTTGTTAATGCAAAAACTACAGAGATTTGTTCACTGAAATAAATTTTAAAGAATGCAAGTACAAGAGGTACTATCATCGTTTGACACAGAATGTTAAATTGCAAAAGCAAATCAGTGTCAAAAGAGAGAATAAAAGTTAAAGGACGGTAGTCGTCATGCTGCGTCCTGTTCGATATGGGACTCATAGCGACGTATACAACGCATGTGAAATACATTGTTTATTTACATAAAATTGGAACACACACTGCACGACGACCACTGCGCTTTAACTTTATGTAAAATACATTGCCACTGCGTCCAAGCAAACATTGAACATTTCATACTTTCTAGGTAAGTTGTATTGAACATGTCTCAAAGCAAGATTCCAGATTCAAAATTAGGTTGTATTTTGGGATTTAAAGTGGGAAATAAAGTCATATTCTAACAGGGTGAACTGGGCATAGAGGCAATAGAGCCTGGGTATAGTGGGGAAATTGGAGCCAGGGTGAATTGGGTCTGGAGCCAATAGAGCCTGGGTACAGTTGGGAAATTGGGGCCAAGGTGAATTGAGCCTGGAGGCAATAGAGCCTGGGTACAGTTGGGAAATTGGGGCCAAGGTGAATTGAGCCTGAAGGCAATAGAGCCTGGGTACAGTTGGGAAATTGGGGCCAAGGTGAATTGAGCCTGGAGGCAATAGAGACTGGGTATAGTGGGGGAAATTGGGGCCAAGGTGAATTGAGCCTGGAGGCAATAGAGCCTGGGTACAGTTGGAAAATTGGGGCCAAGGTGAATTGAGCCTGGAGGCAATAGAGACTGGGTATAGTGGGGGAAATTGGGGCCAAGGTGAATTGAGCCTGGAGGCAATAGAGCCTGGGTACAGTTGGAAAATTGGGGCCAAGGTGAATTGAGCCTGAAGGCAATAGAGCCTGGGTTCAGTTGGGAAATTGGGGCCAAGGTGAATTGAGCCTGAAGGCAATAGAGCCTGGGTACAGTTGGAAAATTGGGGCCAAGGTGAATTGAGCCTGGAGGCAATAGAGACTGGGTATAGTGGGGGAAATTAGGGCCAAGGTGAATTGAGCCTGGAGGCAATAGAGACTGGGTATAGTGGGGGAAATTGGGGCCAAGGTGAATTGAGCCTGGAGGCAATAGAGACTGGGTATAGTGGGGGAAATTGGGGCCAAGGTGAATTGAGCCTGGAGGCAATAGAGCCTGGGTACAGTTGGAAAATTGGGGCCAAGGTGAATTGAGCCTGGAGACAATAGAGCCTGGGTACAGTTGGGAAATTGGGGCCAAGGTGAATTGAGCCTGGAGGCAATAGAGCCTGGGTACAGTTGGGAAATTGGGGCCAAGGTGAATTGAACCTGGAGGCAATAGAGACTGGGTACAATTGGAATAGCAAATAGCAAACTTAATTTAGGATGTTTGCTAAATTCAAAGAGTTGAACACTTTTGAATGTTATTTATCTATACTCAATTGAAAGGAAAGAAACACAATGACATGTTTTAGTGTAAGTAACCATACAATGGACATAGAGAAAGTATGACATACCCAACCCAAAACATCTCTAGAAATGAGAACATGTAAATATTGGAAAGATTGAAAATGAACAACATTTCTTCATGGAAACACATACAAAGATTACTTTCAAATGTTGAAAAAAAAGCAAAAAAGCAGGAATTAATTTATCTAATGAGTACGAGTGAAGACAACATGGTCAGACAGGTTGGAGAATATTTATAGAACCTTTTTTCTATTAGAAGAGAGGGCATTGACTCCTGAGTGTTCTCAATTTTAAACTATTTTTATATCTTATCAGTTTATTGCTGTACACGGATGGAAATATTATTTCCAAAGATGCAATAAAACATTATTATTATTATTATTATTATTATTAAGAAAGAAAGAAAGAAAGAAAAAAACAGGAAGCTAGTGTGGACTAGTTTCTATGGCAACAAGAGGGTTACATTCAAACATAATATTCATCATCTATTTACTACATTCTGTTCACAGCGAACACCAACTCCAGCCTATCACATTCAGACTTGAGTACGGCAACCATTGACGAAGTAGCACCGACTAAGTCAATACCGAATGGTAGAGTGAATCATGGCGGTAAGTGAATCTTTGCGTTCAGTCTCCTAGTATGCACGCACTTGATCTCTATTAATGAACACTTATAATCAATACAAGATATGCCTTATGCCTGGTGAGTCAATAAAACCTGTTGTCAACAACTCTGTGTTCTGTCAAGGCACATGTAATCTGATTATGTTAATGAGGTGTTTATAATTCATGTATAGTTTAAATCAACATAAAATCATGTAATAATAGCTAAGTTGAATACCTCCAGAATATAATAATAATAATAATAATTTAATAATCATGAAATTATAGTATATTTACGAGTTATGAAAATTGATAAACCAATATTTTTAACTCTCTTGATATATGCAGTGTAGTTCTGTTCTATTATTCTTCTTTGGTTGACTTTTACCTTGCACACATATCTGCTATTTGCGTTCAAGGCTCATGGTCCTAACTCGTACTTTATTGTTAAAAAAACAACTTCTAAGGTATATAATCATAAAATGCTATTTTAGCAGTGGTTTCCATGTACCACAATAAAGACGCATGAAAAACCTCTCACCTTGTAAGACACTATACATATCTTATTTTGAACCATATGTCACTGAGCAAAGTACAGTACCAATTTTAATCTTTCTTTGTTTTAAAGTCTAGCTTATTTCGTGCACATCAATCAAATGTTGTATTAACCAATAGCAACACAGAACGAATCTAGTGATTGAAAATGTTTGATTACGTAATCTGTAATACATGTATAAACAAGAACACTTCCAAATACTGTTGGGGATGTGCATACTCATATATTAGGATTCCGTGAGTTCTCTTGTGATATTGCAATCATATTGAAATTTACATGACTTCTTCAATTTTCGTGTGATCACATATCACATCTACAAACCTTCATTCATGTCCCACCTACTCATAATGGGTGAATTAAAACACACTTTGTTTGAAATATACGGGGCACAAAGTGTGCTTGATTTATGTGCCTGTGTTTGATGTCTAAAAACTGGCAATTATCAATATGTTAGTATTCACAGTTAATAATAGTGCATTTTGGCATTTTATTTTTTGTTAGTTGTTAGCAAGATGGGAGGGGGGGGGGTAAGGTAGATAGAAATAAAAAAAATGCAGGAATTTAAGCAAAATTTGCTTAACCAATCAAAACATTTATAACATATCATCCATCAGTAAGTAAGGTCTATTGTGATTGGCTAAGTGAACTTTCAAGATTTCGGAAATAAGACAAATAGATTTTCTGGTATAAATTTCAGCGAAATAAATTCGAAAGAGAAGTAACAAATATTGGCGTGCATAATTATTGATTATTGAGGTGCTTTCACCATTTTATGCTAGGAATTTGCTCCTCATGTGAATTAATTCTTACCGGTAATACATTTTGAGTGAAAGCTTGAAGTATTATGTGCATAATAGTAGTATGGCTGTCTAGTGGACATCAAGATCTGACCTGCCTCACTAGATCATGCACCCTTTTATCTCAGCCTTCTTAACGATTGTTCTGGGAACATAAAGATGGGTCCGGCCGAACACAATACAAACCGAGGACATCTCAATGCATGCATTGATATCATTGGAAAAAAACTAAGTAGACTGCTTTTAAAGTTGTTTTATTTGGACATCAATGGTGACTTCTTGATGCTCGTCTACATGGTGTGAAGTACTGTTTACATCAATGTCAAGCAGTTTGCGAAACCTTTCTAATACAGTGATTACGAACGTGTAATTATCTTGATTTGCGTTCTCAGCATGTGCACTGGTAGCGTTTAAAGGATTGAAGTAAGTTTATCGTTAAACTTGCAACAGATAAATCATTTACTCCACTTCGTAAGCTTTGATCAGTATATTAAAAGTGTCGTAATCCTAATTCTTGTGAATTGACCATGACCGAAGGAAAAAATTGTAAGATAAATATTGAAAGTCAAATAAGTCTTGATAAATTGTGCGTTAAATTGTTTTAAGTTATTGAAAACATTTAGCTATCTAGAAAATAAGTGAATATAACATATAACAAATAGGCAAATATATAATTACATAGCAAATAACTAAAAGCATTTACAGTATTTTTTAATCTAACCTTTACGGTATTTTAATCTTTTTGTACAGTATCAATTTTAATCTTTCTTTGTTTTTTAAAGTCTAGCTTATTTCATGCACATCAATCAAATGTTGTACTAACCAATAGCAACGAATCATGTTTGATGTCGTAAACATAAATAAACAAGATTATTGCTGCATTTAAAAATGTTAAACATATGTAATACATGTATAAGCAAAAACACTACCAGAAACTATTGCATTGGGATTCTGTTCTCTTGCGATCATATTGTAATTTACACGACTTCTTCAATTTTCGTGTGATCCTTATCAAATATCACATCTACAAACCTTAATTTAAATAACAATATATGACCCACCAACCCATAATGGGTGAAAACACACTTTGTTTGAAATATACAGGGCACAGTGTGTGCAGTGAGTCCATTATCAGTTGGCCGGGAGTTCATTATTGTTATTATTTTGTAGCGTCAATACCAGTGAAATTGCTGCCAGGATAAAGCAGAAAACGTCAAGCAAAATTCACAGTGAACAAAACATTTCACAGTTAGAGGCCCCTGAATCTGTATAATTTGAAACTTCATTCTTGAAATTCGTTTTCACAATCTCATATGACAAAATAAAATGAGACAAAAAATCTAGGTTTAATTAAATGTATTTTTTTAATCACTTACATTGCATTGCAGTGAATGCCCAAATGAACGATACACAAGTACTCTGTCTGTGAATACCCATGGTACATATAGGTAATCTACTAACAAGCATTCACTTATAGCTCTTACAAGTTTTAGGAAACCTTTGTTCCGCTCACTCAGACAAACATTAAGAATTTGTAGTGATTATTAAATCACTCTCTATTACAAGTAAGGCAGATGTGAGATTATGCAAGTCTGGATACTTTCCAATAAAATTGTTATTGCTGCCACCGCCAATATGACATTATTGATTGTTGTGGTAAAAAATCAGCGACGCGTTAATGCTATACTTGATATGATTACATAAACGTATTGTTCATCAATATGTAAATTAAAATTTTCCCACGTCATACAAGATTTGAATCTGAGATTATTGATAATCTTAAGTTGAGCTTTTCAAATAATGAATGTTTATCAACTGTCTAGGGGGAAATAATCTGTATACAAGTTTCACTTTTTGGTTAAAATTAAAATTAGCGGTGTTCAGGCTATACCAAGTATGGGCTAATTAAGATTTAATGATAATCCCATGTGTTTGCATATGGGCTATACCCAATTGCATTCATGCACGTACGAGAACAGCAATTAGCACAGACTAAAGCGGTGTCCAATCTTGTTAAGAATATACAAATCTTCAGTCCTTTTAACCATGCACTCACGTTAATAACATGTTTGTTCTACTATGTTATAAAACAATAACAATGAAAATTTAGTACTGGTAAGTGCAGATTGCAGAATGACAGTAGTAAAATACAGTTTCATCAACTATTACTAGAGTCTCATCTTCTATGCACTTAAAACGCGATAGTCGCCGCGCTGCGCATGTTCGACATTTGTGTTGATAAACATTGATTTTCCCACAATCCAATGCGCTCTTCAAATGGAAATCACAAGTATGAGGTTTGACCTGGGCGGGACTTGCACTGATTACCGCCGGTGGCTCCTTCGATACCTTTCAATCACATGAAAATTACCTAATTAAAGCTTGGAAACGTCTCAGTTCGTACTCGTTGATCTGCGCAACAGTCAAAGTCGCCATCTTTGTTTATATGAGACCCACGACTACCGCGCTTTAAAATGATTGACATCTTGTATCTGATTGTCAAACGAGCGCTTGTTCATATTGAGAAATATTGCTCTGGAACAGCATTAATTAAAACAAAATGGCCACCAGTCGGCCATTGTGAATACATCTATATATCTATAACATGATGTAAAACGAATATATAAAATTTGAACATAATCATTCGAAGCATATCAGAGATATGGCTCTAGAAGTGCATTCATTTAAACAAAATGGCTCAGCCATTTTAAATCCGATCTGAAAAATAAAATGACGTGCATAGTCTCTAATGTGTGTACTAAGTTTGAACAAAATCTATCCATAATTGCCAAGATCCAGTTATGGAATGCCAGAAATGCTTGATTTTTATGATTTTTAGCACAAAAATAACTGGCATTTGGCCATTTGGACTGCGACTACCGCGCTTTAACATTTCTTAGCCCATACATAAAGGGTAACGCAAAATTTCTTAGCATGGGTTAACTTTTCTGTCCTCTTAGCACGTGCTGAAGAGCTGTTCACAAATGCAACTACTATACTATACTATAAGCTAATTAAAATTTTTCCATGTCATACCTGATTTGAATCCGAGATTAAATTGATAATGTTAAATTGAGCTTTTCATATAATGAATGCTTACCAATTGTCAAGGGAAAAATAATCTGAACTTTGGTTAAAAAGATACGGGGGTGGGGGTGGGGGGTAGTACTTATTAGACTGGCTGGTTATACAACAATTTTAATTTTACCTTTGAACCCCATAATTTGACCTGCCAAAATGTTTTTCTGAATATTGTTGATTGCTAACTATTCACAATTTGTCAATTTTATGGCAATTATGGCGACAAAATTTAGCCCAATTCTATTGGTAGGGAAGTGGCGTAGAACCGTGAAATTCGAAATAACTCTCGAGAAATTAAAGCAATTTATAGTAATTTATTTAAGTATGATAAACACCATGATCTGAGTAAGAATATACATTTGATAGGGAATGCTTTATTGAGGAAATGTTTTTATAAACTACTAGACTATATTAATTATATTAAAGGACGGTGGTCGTCATGCAGAGCGTGTTCGAATTTTGTGTAAACAATGTATTTTACATGCGTTGTATACATCCATATCAAACAGGACATGGTGTGACGATCACCGCCATTTAACATATTGTTCACTATTGGTGTTTATTTGTAATTCATTGATCGTATGTCGCAATGTTTATTTCCATACTTTGATCACAAGCACTTATAATATTCCTGACCTTTGACCCCATGATCTATGACCAACAAGACAATAGCTGAGAGACAATCTCTGAGCATTTGGTATTTATTCTGCAATATAAATCTAGTGTTTTCTGTATTATAATGCACCCTCTAAAAAAACCAGTGGATAATGAGTTTGTTTATTGGTGTGGACAATGTAACAATATGGTGTCATGAATATTCATGAAGTGAGGGCGGTGACCTTTATATCGAGTGGGTGGAGGAGGAGTTTGCAAACATATGTTAAAATGATTGTGACATTGATATAACAAATTTTCAGAAATTTTGAAAAAAATATTTCTATGTTTACTAATAAATAATATGGGTTTAATGCATAATTTATATACAAATAAATAAAAATAATAAATAAAAAAATATTTGTCACTGTGATTAGCAATTACCAATTACCAATCTCAGGGCCATGATTTTTTCCACCAAAATTTTGATGACAATTTTTGCATGTTTGTATGTTTGATAATTTTGGAGAAAATTGACATAATCTCAGATTAGTTGTAAACCTTGATCCAGATTTTAGTAATTATGGAATTTATTCTGTGACAAAAGTTTACCTTGGTATTGAGAGGATTAATCAGTAAGTGTATGTTATCAGCACTGACATTTTTTACCGAAAAAAACAACAACAACAGAAAATAAAACCAATGATATTAAACATGTTTTATTCAGTTTCGCCCACATACTGATATTCTGAATATAACAATAGAACATATGTTGTGTTGGCATTCGTTGTATCCAATATAGCAACAGAAATTGAAGCAGACCAATCTGTGTCTATCGGGTTATCACCGAGTCAGCGGTGACAGCTGTCAGCATTTATAAATACGCAATTTTGTTGTTCGCAAATTACTGGCAGTTGTCAGCATCTTCCGTTTCAAAAGGACGTATAATTTTTTGTGCGTGTATGTAAAAAGAACACAGTGGTGTTTGCAATGGTGGATACTTGGTTTAGTATTGAATTGGATGGTGCTGACATCACTTCAACAGACGATTCGGCGATCGGGAATGTACATAATTTTAGAGGCAAGTAAGGCATACACGGCATATAAATATTCTTTTGTTTAAACTATATTGTTAAAATATAATTTCAAAAAGAAGTTATTTCAAAACATTTAAAAAAACAAAGTATAATTTTGATAAAAATTATCAACATAGTGATATACAATATTTTGTCATGACTATATGATTATAATGTTCAAGATAAACTGATAATAATTTGATGGTGATTTAATATGAATCGTCGACTTGATTCTAACATTTTGTCGCATTGAATCATAAAAAAGCCATATCTTATATTAACTAAAAAAGGCATTTTACACACTACCTTCCTAACCACCACCATTGGTAACGCCCCTGTCTCCCCAAACACACACATCCAAAAAAAAAATCATTTTATGATGTATCTATAATTAAATAATTTCTAAAATTTCCAAAAAATGTAGAACACAAAAATATAATCATGCGTCATCCAGATATGCTGGTATAGCATTTCTGAATTCAGTCTTAATATTGGTATTGAGATCTCGATACCTGGGTCAGAGTCTACTAAATTAAATATGCAATTGTTTACATCACCATAATGGCATGTCACTGGATATATTTATCTGTTTGTATTCAGATAACATTTTCTTTGCATATTTATGTTGTTAGAGGTTGCGCAAACAAAGATATACTTCTGAATCAGGAATATTATTCCACCACATTTATCGGCATATTAAAGTGAAAATGGTTGTTTGTTTTGGAATTTTATTGGGTTTATGTAATTCCTGTGTTGTGAGACATTTTCCTGAATAATGAGGTGGTAGACATTATAAATGTACAAATTATTTTGTCTATAATGCGTTAGTCAGTAATTCCACATGCAGGATGGTACGTTTTCAAATCGTACATCCTGATTATTCATTTACGATTGCCTTATTGTAGTCTTTTATGTATTAAT
Organism: Saccoglossus kowalevskii; assembly: GCF_978046115.1. Classification (NCBI taxonomy): domain Eukaryota; kingdom Metazoa; phylum Hemichordata; class Enteropneusta; family Harrimaniidae; genus Saccoglossus; species Saccoglossus kowalevskii. The sequence goes on along the minus strand of NC_140661.1, from coordinate 21,481,089 downwards.
GTTAAATATTTATAATTGTTAGACAATATTCAACTGGGAAATATTTTAGGAATCACTTGGATTCAAGATTATTCTGAAATTACTACAGGTCGCGTAATTTGAAAACGAAGGCGAATCTTTGTGAATACGTGCATGTTAACTTAAAAGTAATAGATTTCGATTCAAATATATTTGAGTAGAGAATAAACATTCAAACACGCATATTCCCTTCAATAAATTCTTAATATTGTAAAATATTTTGTTTTAGCTGGAATTAATTTTCGCTGAAAAGAATTTTTGGGTGTTTTGTATTAAATTTATTTTCACTAATTATTGATGAGTTGAATGAAAAATATAGAAAAAAATGATATATTCACTGGATTTTATTTTCGCCAAATCATGTGGTCGAAACCTCTCTGAATACCTCTAGTCAGTCATTCATCCAGCTATATACCTCACTAGTTTGAACATTGTCTTGCAGCCACTTTGCTGAATGGTTAGGTTGTTTGTGATTGCAAACATGTGCAATACTGTCTGTGTTTTGATATCATACACGCTAAAAGTTTCAGCGAAATGGCTAGCAATGTTGCAAACTAGCGTGGCAGTTAACTGACTGAATGGTTGGCGATATGGGTATTCTGAGATGAAGTGCCCACAGTAAAGCACTCCTGATGTCAGAGTTGCATAAACAAGTTCTCATTGTTCTATTACTGTTTTTCTGTCTAACATATAGCGCACACCATGCCTTGTTCTATACACAGTACAACATCTAAATATTGCTCATGTCGTGACTCCACATTATTGTGACAAAAATCAATGACCAACCACTACATATAATTTTGACAAATGTTTGAATTTACTAAACTCGCTTTATAAATTCACAAATGGCTTTTTGCAGATTTCTAAATATGGCGGTTGTTATTATGTACTCAATACTCATTGGTGCATGATCCCTTCCTATGTACAAAACTTCAGCTTTCAGATAATTAACACTCATCTCATAAATAATTCTCCATCTTCTGAAAACTTGAAAAATAACAGAAAACAAATATACTGTTTTCATAAAATTATTTGCTTAACCTTATTAACCCTTTGACACCCAAGTAAACTTCTGTCACTTCTCACAAACTAAACCAAAATAATTTTCCCCAGATTTAAAAAAAAATCATATCAAGATCTGTGACCACTGAAAAATTGTGAACAATTGTTTTTAATTAATTAAGAAATTATAGAAAAATTAGTTGTATTAAAAAGTTCAATGTTGGTATAAAAATGTACTGCAATGTCAACATAGTTATTTATTCGTTTCATGTTGTATTTCTACATCAAAGCTGGCAAAATATATCTCCAAATGTTCACAGACTGAAGTAAAATAAGATACATGTTATATCAATGTATCTACATCACTAAAATATGTATACATGTCTTCTGATGTAACTGACAAAAAAAAAGTCCAGAATATAATGACTAAACTCATTGAGCAAATTTTCTGTTTTTTGAGCAATGTCACATTAAATTTATGTTTACATACCACTAATAATGCATTGGAGGTTGTATAAATAGCCATACTGTCTCCTTGAAGGTAATTAATATGCTGATAATGACCCCAGTGTCAGACAGTATTCAGTGTTCGTAGTGAACCTCTCATAACGAGGGCTTGCAACCAAAAAAGCAGGGTATACATTCTTTGATCAATTAAACTGTATTGCCTTTTGTTTAGTTGTTTGCTTTATTTTTGTAGACAACAGTGCATTGTACCCAGACATAACTCCTACCAATACTACTGCTGTGTGTTATATGGTGAAGGTAAACCATTCAAAATCAGGGGTGGAGGCTTGACAAATGAAACCTTATGTTTACATTGATAACTTTTATTTTTATTGTATTGTAAGTGAAAGAATGTGAGGTCGTTGTAGTCTATTTTTTTATCTTCAATTCAACTAGAAAACTTTTTTCATTTAAGATTGTCCAGCCCCCGAATCCCCCCCCCCCGAAGCCTCCAACCTTGATTCACCCCAAAAACATTGACTGGTCTCAAGTTGAATTGATATGTGAAGGATAAATGCTTTAAGTTTCCTTTCAATTTTATGTTATTGAAAATAAATATATGAACATGTATGATCACTTCAATTGAAAGACGTAAATCCACTATGGAATTATGGGATACTGTTGTTTATTTTGATTACACTGTTAATCTTTCGTTTTCTATTGTAATTTTAATCCAGAAAGTAAATTTGCTGTGAGATTATAGTCTTAACTTGGAAGTTTTCCCATTAAAGGAATTTCTTAAATATACAGTGACTTTAATATTGGATTACAAATCAAAGAGTGAACTGTATCAGCCTAGTGTTAAAATTGCCAAAAATGAAGCCTATTTAACCGTTCTGGTGTTGGTAATATCGGAAAAGTCAACTTAAACGTATGTGTTTGTTTAAATTTCAATCAAAAATAAGGTTTGGGTATCATATTCAGTAAAACAGTTTATTTATTTATTTATAAATCTCATTTTTTGTCATATATCATAAATATTGATTCAACATCTTCTAATTAATTAAATTCAAGCATGTTATAAAAAAGAAGTATTTTTTTTTTATTCTAGAAGAATTTTTAAAATTGCCTGAGTTTTAGTTAATAAATGGATGCGATTTCTGGTTTGGTTTGCAGCTGATTGTTTTTGATCTTTTCTGCACGCTTGATGGTAGGATGAGAAACTATAATAGTTATATTTTTATGTCATGTAATAGTTCTGTAAATAAGAATATGATTTCTGTGACAGAGAGCATTATAGTTTCTGTCATCAGTACTCTCATTCATCATATACATTGTCTGAAACTGTCGCCTGGTGGAAAAAATATAAATAAAATTTGGTGTGTTATTTTAAATATTGATTTAAGGTAGCGAGACTATTATTTGTGTTGAAAATTAAAATTTTCACATTTATTATTTATTAATTGATGAAATGCACTATAAACTTTCATGTGATAAAGTCAACATAAACATAGAATGTCATGTAAGTTGGTTAAAATGTAGATTTTCTGAAGGGAAGCAAGGCAGTCTCAATAGTGTTTTCCAAAATCAACAACACAGGTTTAATCTGTGTGCCTATAAGTTTCAAAGATAAACTCAAGACAAAGCATTGTTAGGATGTGTTATCAGTAGCTATCTGACACACAATTAATGTTTCTGAACATTTGAGTGGTTTGTCTCCGCCCCTATTTGTTTCACAGATTAGTCATTTGCATATGAATGTGTCAGACACAAGTTCACACAGCCACTGAAAAAAATCATTGATTTTGGTGTTTTCATATGCCGAATTTATCCAATTATAAGTTGCGTTCACGCACAGCTCCTTAGCACGGGCTAAGAGGTCAAATTCCTTAGCCCGTGCTAAGGAAACGTGCGTGAACGCTTAGCACGGGCTAAGGAATGCTAAGTATGGGTTAAATCTGACCCGAATTTAAGACGCGGTCTAGACCTTAGCACGGGCTAACGAAGTATGCGCGAACGCTTAGCCCAGGGCTAAGCGCCCTCTGCGGCGACCTTTGGGTGTGAAAATTGTCCCATGTACGACCATTGACGCTGCAGTTCGGCGTCTTCTACACCGATCTGACGCATATCGCGCAAGGTGTGCCAGGAATTTGTTTGAAATTTCGAACGTTTCGAAGTCAATTGTCGATTGCCACGTATTTTACGGATATATTAAATCTTTTCAGAGACCTGTTTACTAAATAATGATAAATGAAACTTAGAAAACTTATAAGAACAAACTGGGCCCAAATTGCGCAAATTGCAATAAGTTTACACTGCTAGAGTCTGGTTCGGATGGAGTTCTACGCGTGATTTTATTGCGCTCAAAGACGTTCTATTTTCGAACTAGTTGAAACCGGAAATAACGCAACTACTTTCGAACTTCAAACACAGATTTGATTATCGTTATTATGTGTTAGTTTCTGTTGTTTCAAAAATTGAATTATGTATGACAATAATATTTCACTCTATAAACAATATTTCACTAAAATATGTGATTCAAAGGCAACCCAAATTGTAAAAAGCAATATCAAGTTCCGCGTATAAACACTGTTGTAAAGAGGTGCCAGAGCGGAATTTTAGCCAAAATCGGCTAGTAAGGCGTCATATGACACAGGTTTGTGCTGGGACAGCGCTTCCGGTGACGACACAACGATGTACGACAATATTCCACCAGTCATTACTCCGCGCTCGCTTCCACACTAATCGGGTCACTGTAGTAGAGCGTACAGCAGCTCCAATCGTAGACAAAATAAATTTGGTTCGCTGTCTACGACATGCATTAATAAAACTCTGTATTCTGTTACGACCGTTGTATACTGTTTATGTGCATCCAAATAAGTTGGGTCCGTCTTCTCTCGCGTTCCTGTGCACGTCGCTTCAAAATTAGAACGAAACATGCCAGCAGCAGAAATAGAACCTCGTGCGCGTGTGCGTGTCATCCATTTTTCGTTTGTAATAAGCGGCTTACCAAAGGTCACCGACTAATGGCACCCCTTAGCCCGTGCTAACGACTGGCCATCCCTGTGCGTGGACGCAATTGGGTCTAGCCGAAATGCAAATATGCTAGATAAGCCTAAATCAGCTTAAATCTTAGCCCGTACTTCGTGTAACGTGAACACAACTATAGCTATCCCATTCCTTTATTTTGTTTGGTTTCCAATAGCCTTACACATTTGGATGTCCCTACACATGTTAAAACAGACCTTGATGGGAAAACAAATTGATTGTGTCGATAAACAAGCTTGAAAATCTTTGCTGTTACTTCATGGACGTTTTCTAGGAGTTTATGTTTTTAAAAATACAAGGTCTTTAACAAAAAATAAGGTATACTTATTATCGTCGGATTAACACCAAATTTTCACAGCTTTAAGGTGACAGTGAGAGGAACTTAATTGTGTCCAGACAAACTATTTCATCGATTATTTACCAACGAGTTGTGGTTTGAGTTGGGGGCAATGCCACTAAAACAGTAATTGAAATTCAGCACACTATTTTTTAAAACGCGTTGCTTGAATAAAACTGACCAGACACATTCAATTTACCAGACTATTGAACAACTAGGAAAAGTGAAAAAAATACTTCTTATCGCCAGCATAAATGCGTAATTATTTTTTTTACAGAAAAAGTAATTTTTCACCTTTGATTGAGTAATGCGTCGTAGAATGCAGATACGGGCATGCAAAATACACTTGTGAAAAGCTTGAAGTCTGACGGTTCTAAAAATATATACTTTCCTGGGTCTATTTGTAGTCATTTAGTCACAATTAGAAGATGAAAACAAGTATGCAAATAATAGTCCCGCTACCTTAAGATATTTTTGTTCAAAATTAATTGGCATCTACATGTTCCACACGGTGCCTTCTAACAGGACAGATTTTGTAGGGATCCCAGATCACCCCCTCCCCCACCAAAAAATAAAGTTTGTTGAATATAAATATTAATGTGACAATCATGAGTGCGTGACTTGCGAGTCACAGACGGAAATGTTGTTTCCTCTGATTTTCATATATTTTATTCTACCAAATTACAAATTCTGTATATAGTAAGATTATTATTTCCGTTGCATAAATTAATTATTAATTATTAAATTAATTATTAACTAGGTGCATCATAGCAAATCTGTGGCACACCATATTGGTTTTTGAGGGCACACTGATGTTACATATAGTTAATCTGGAAAATGACATCGTGTATTAACCAAAAGTAGACTTTTGTCATCATTCACAAAATAAAATAAAATAAAGTTGTATTTTTCACACATTTTTTATCTTGACCTGTAGGTAATAGAACATTTTTACAATGATATTATGAAAAAATACTTAAAAATAGGCTAAATGTTGCATCAAAATTTTTCAGTTAGAAAAATTCTAATGTTCGAAGTGTTAAAATGTGGTGATCATTGCGTTGTGTCATGTTCGATATGGGTCACATTACGGTAGTAATGTATACAACCATTATGTGTAAAATAAGGTGTTTGTTTACACAAAATTCGAAAATGTGCTGTGGTGATCAAGGCCCTTTAATTAACCTTTTCACCACCAGTTCCCTCTTTTCATCACAAATTCACAAAACATCCCCGTTTATAGTCTGAACTGTCCAAATTTTTTGAGTAAAAACTGAAACTGACTAAAATTGTGTCTGTTGACTTCAAAATCAGGGTCCATTTTCAGAAATATTGAAGAATATAAGAAAAAAGTGCTGAAAAAATTGGACGAGAAAGTCTGCTAGTGCTGTGTTGTGCTCAATGCAGGTGTCATGTGACATATGTATATTGTTATTATAGCAAAGACAAGCACTGTTTCCATGGGAACAAATATTTTGTTTTAACATTATTAATTTTCTGCTTTTACCACTTCTAGATCATTTTCCTGTGGATCGTGACCTTTCCATGAACTCGGGTATTGCGTCCAATGGTCATCTCTCCAGTGGCAATGTATCTAGCACAGATCCCCCTTCCAGCACTGCCAGTGACACCGGAATCGAAAAGCGTGCAACACGGAAAAAGACGAGGATTAAAGTCGGCGAGAAATGCATCTTTGACACTTTATCTGATGTGCTTATTGTCAAAATATTCTCGTATTTAACGACACTAGACATATGTAAATCTTCGCAAGTATGTCGTATGTGGTATCACCTCAGTTGGCAACCGTTGCTATGGAGACAAATAAAACTGCAAGGAAATTTTATAAACATTGATCGTGCATTAAGAGTACTTACAAAACGTCTCTGCCGACAGACGCCGTACGTGTGTTTAACGGTGGAAAGGATTATATTAAGCGGTTGCGAAAGGCTCACTGACCGAGGATTATACGAAATAAGTCGTCGGTGTCCTGAGTTGCAACACTTAGAGTTATCATTCTGTTACCAGATCACAAACGATGCGTTGTTCGAAGTTATATCAAAATGTCCGCACTTGGACTATTTAGACATTTCAGGTCAGTATAACGCCAAGAATTTTGCAAAGTGGAATTATTTTATATTTTGCAGCACTCAGCTGGGATACTCAAGACAGGAAGGCGAAGTGACTTTTGGCGAATTACAAAGAACTCTGTTTTGTGGTTTACTATGAATTTAAAGGGCTTTTCAATGTGGGATCCATGTAATGATACAACACACGTAGAACACATTGTTTAATGTTTACCATGAATATCTTAATGGTTACCATGAATATCATAATGTTTTCCATGAATATCATAATGTTTACCATGAATATCATAATGGTTATCATGAATATCATAATGTTTACCATGAATATCATAATGGTTATCATGAATATCATAATGTTTACCATGAATATCATAATGTTTACCATGAATATCATAATGGTTATCATGAATATCATAATGTTTACCATGAATATCATAATGTTTACCATGAATATCATAATGGTTATCATGAATATCATAATGTTTACCATGAATATCATAATGTTTACCATGAATATCATAATGTTTACCATGAATATCATAATGTTTACCATGAATATCATAATGGTTATCATGAATATCATAATGTTTACCATGAATATCATAATGTTTACCATGAATATCATAATGTTTACCATGAATATCATGTTTACCATGAATATCATAATGTTTACCATGAATATCATGTTTGCCATCAATATCATAATGTTCATCAATATCATGATGTTTACCATGTTTATCATGGTGTTCTCTGTGGATATCATAATGTTTACTGAGAATATCATGTTTACTGTGAATACAACAATGTTTACTATCAATATCATGTTTACTGAGAATATCATAACTTTTACCATGAATATCATAATGTTAAGTGTGAATATCATGAGCTTCACTGTGAATGTTATGATGTTGACCATGAATACTGTGATGTTGACCATGGCTATCATGGTTAATTGTTAATATGACATTTACTGTGATCATAACATTTACAATATCAGCATTGTGTTTATACTAAAACCTAACCACACATCTTCTTCAGTAGTCTGAACAATATCAACTGTTTTTGTCATTTTCAAAATAAACCAATATTAAATAAATCTTTTTTGAAATTTTTTTATATACAGCAATAACAAATATTTTACCTTTTTGGTTCAAAATTAACAAATCATTTATAGAAAATTACCAAAAAATATGCAAAATTTGTGTGAGAAGTAGTTAAAAAATAGTTAAAAAATTATCTAAAAATAGACTGAAGTATTTCAGTCTAGTTTTTTAATAAAATAGTAACATAAAAAAATAACATGCTTTTTTACAGCTCTGGACATTGAATGCCACTGTTGTCTCTCCTGAATTTTTTTTTGTATGTGCAATTTGCAAGTGGCAAGTGCTGACATATAGTGCATTTTTGCCACAGGAGTCATATTCATGTTTTGGGACTAAACACATGACATGGCTATGTGGCCATCTCTCTATCAAATGGCAATTTAATGCGCTATCCTGGTGTCAACCAGGCTTGGTTGAACGCAAGTACATGTACCTATAGATCTTAACCAAAGTTCCCCCAAAGTTGCATTCGTTAGTGAATGAATCTCGGCCAGTGGAATTGGCCTTCCCATTGAGTCTGTGGCACACTCACCCAGGGTAGGGGTTGAACACCTTTGATGTATAGCCTAAGGTTGGATTTGAACTTGGGTCTACCGATCATGAGTCTGATGCGACACCCACTATGCTACCAGTGCTACATGCTTTTATTTAATTTAACATTTTTGAACAAAATTAACGTAAAATTAAAATTTTTATGAGAATTCTAATATGAAATTAAAAAACCTTTCATCTGCATCAATTTTAGTTAAAAAAAATAGTGCAGAAACTTTTTTTTTTTCTTAGCCTAAATTTTCATTTTGCAGTTTCTTTAGTAACATGCGGGTACATTTTCTGTTACAGCTTGCTTGTGGTTTACTAGTGTCAATTAATCTAAAGTACAAGTTTAAAAAATCTAAAAGGTACATTTTATGTGCAGGATGTATGTATACATTTGTAGATTTGACCTTTGACCCCTCGACTACAAAAAATAAAATTTTGTAAATAACATACAAATAAATTATCTATGTTTTTTTTTGTAACCTGTAGCCAATGAGAACAAGAACAGTAAATGCAATTTTTTGCCTTAACCTTCTCATCACCAGTTCCTTCTTTTTATCACAAATTCACAAAATAGTTTATAGTCTGCAGTTTCAATCAGAAGATTGGGATAAAAATAACCAAATCTTTTGAGTAAAAACTGAAAATTGACTCAAATTTCGTCTGTTGACTCCAAAATTAGAGTTCATGTCCAGAAATATTGAAGAATATATGAAAAAAGTCTAGAATAATTTGGATGAGAAAGTCTGACGGTGAAAACATTAAGTGAGATTCTACTGGAGCAAATACAGTAAACCGCTTTACTATCGCATAAGATAAAATTTCGTGGCTCAAGCAAAACAGAATAATTTTGTAACAGGAAACTATTCATGGTGGTCCATAAGAGGAAGTTACAGCAGCATTTTTGATATATTGAACTTGTGAATGCTCTTCAAAAATCAAATTGTGAATGCTTTCCTGTATGTGTATTCCATGAAAGGGAATTTCTACATATATGTCTAGTACTGGTCATCACCATAGTAACCATAATGATTTCTTCCTTTCTTCCATGGTTCCGTAAAACTTATGCATATCGATGGCATCACTTAACATTTATTCTAGGACTTTGATTGATTCCATGGTAACCAGTTAAATAAAATTTATGGATGAAAGCAACTATAATTTGATTCTGTATGGCTGGAAAGAAAAATTATTAACATTTCATGTCTTGTGCTACTTTTGGAAATTAGATAACATTTTACTTGTTTTCGTTAAATACGATTTCATTTTAACACATCGGCATGGACACACAAAAATCTATAGAAAAAATGGGCATCAACAGACGAATATGAAGAGTCTATGAACAAATTTACTGTAAATCTGTATTAGAAGCCGCGACTTCTATTGAAATGGTCCAATGCAACAGAGGGGATGCGCCTTCTATTAGAGCATCTACACATATGAGAAATTGTGAATTTTTGATTCCAAATTGTTCAAAAAGAATGGATGCGACTTCTATTAGGGATGCGGCTACTAATACAGATTTTACGATATTTTGTATAACTTAAGTAAAAAAGTTATGAATGTTTTTGACTCCCGTGTGCGAAGCACAAAAGGGAGTCTTTGCAGTTACCCTGTCTGTATGTCTGTATGTCTGTATGTATGTATGTATGTATGTATGTATGTATGTATGTATGTATGTATGTATGTATGTATGTATGTATGTATGAATGTCACTTTTTTTGTTCCACTGTTATCTCAAGAACCACTAATCAAATTTTGGTGAAACTTGGTACATAGATGCTCTGGGATAATGTGCAGAGTTGATTAGGTTTTGGTAAAAATCTATGAATATTAATTACCTAATTTGCATGATAATTAGCTGATTTTTAGCTGTTCCAAGACTGTTCCACTGATATCTGAAGAACCACTCATTGGATTTTGATGAAATTTGGCACATGGATGCTCTGAACTAGTGCGCAGATTTGATTAGTTTTGGGTAAAAATCTATGAATATTAATTACCTAATTTGCATGATAATTAACTGATTTTAAGCTGTTCTATGACTGTTCCACTGATTTTTGAAGAACCACTCATTGGATTTCAATGAAACTTGGCACATGGATGCTCTGAACTAATGCGCAGATTTGATTAGTTTTATGTAAAAATCTGTTAATATTATTAATTACCTAATTTACATAATGATTAATCAATTTTCGGCTTTTCCACTGATATCTCAAGTACTAATCATAACATTTCAATAATACTTGGTACATAGGTGTCATATGACACTGCACATACCTGATAGTTTTTAGGGTAATATCAGTACATATTAATTACCTAATTTGCATAATTAATTAATTTTCAGCTTTTGATATTTCGAGTAGTAATGATCACGTTTCAATGAAACTTAGTACATAGTTACTTGAGGACTGTGCAGAGACCTAATTATTTTTTGGGTAAATATTTGTGCATATTAATCACCTTATTAGCATAATTAGTTAATTTTCAGCTTTTCACCTGATACATGTATCTCAAGTACTAATCATCACATTTCAATGAGACTTGCGACATAGATATTCTAGGACTGTGCAGAGACCTAATTAATTTTGGGATAAATAATTGTGCCTATTAATTACCTAATTTGCATAATTAGTTAATTTTTTGCTGTTCTATGATGTCTAAAAACCACTCATTGGATTTCAATAAAACTTTTAAAGAGTACCCATCACATTTCAATGAACCTAAGACTATGCACCATATTAGTTTTTGGTAAATATTTATGCTTCTTAATCACCTAATTAACATAATTAATTAATACTGATATCTCAAGTATTGATCATCACATTTGAATAAAACTTGGTACATAAATGCTCTAGGACAGTAAACAGTCTGATTAATTTTGGGTTAAAATCTGTTCATATTAATTCTCTAATTAGCATAATAATTAATATTTTTTTGGTTCTAATCACATTTCAATGAAACTTGGTACATTGTGCAGACCTTATTAGTTTTACACTTAAATCTGTTCATATTAGTTACCTTATTTGCATAATTAGTTTTCAGCTATTCCATCAATATCTCAAGTATAAGTAATTTTGAATTAATTTTTAATGTGTCTCCAAAACTCTCTCAGCACACGGGAGTTCTTTCTGAGCTTTCTTTGATTTCTGTTGTAGTTGTGGATGAAATAAATGCATAGATGAATAAAAATTGATATCGACTTTATCAAAGGGTTCCACAAAGACGAGATAACGCCATAAACATGAAGTATTATTCCATTATGCTAAAACATGACTGTATGGTGAGATAGGCGACATGCTCCATTAACGTGGACTACCAATAACATGGCACGTTGGTTACACATTAAGTGTGAAAGCAGACAATACTGCTGTCATAGTCTACGCCGTAAATTACAGTATCCCACAATCTATAAAAGGGAATGCGTCAAAAAGATCATATCGGGTCACATTCCTGTTTGCTGGCCAGACGCAGGTGTGAAGACTAATTGTTACAAAATTTAAATAAACAAATACTCATTGAAATGATCTTTTGAAATTAACTTTATCATGTTTTATTCATCAAATAACTATTTGATTGACTTTAAAAAAAAATTTAAAAAAATATACCAAATATATACTGGAATTAAAAACTATTAAATTTTCTTTGTTTTGGATGCTGTTTGACATTTATTTTATAATGCTAAATTTATAACAATGATTTTATTTCAATGTGTAAGGTTTACTATTGAAATTAATGTACATGTATATAAGAAATAGATCCAGAAGTGTTTCATTTTTTAATGTACACTCATTTTTGAGTAAGTTGGTGATAACTCACATGACAATGTTCATTGGTGTGTTAAGTATAGCCATGGAATTATACTGTAGAATACTTTATTTTTGCTTGGAATGTATTTTCGCTATTTTCGCTGAAGGCATGATTCCGTGAAAATAAAATCCAGCGAATATACATTACATTACATTTACATTAAACTCATCAAAAATCAGTGAAAATAAATTCCAAGCAAAACGCCCAAAAAGCCTTTTCAGTGAAAATTAATTCCAGCGAAAATAAAGTATTCCACAGTAGTTCCATTGTAACATGCAACAGCATTCTTTTGTGTGTTTACAAGTACCGTATTTTGAGAAAATTGGCTTAATTGTTTTCAAAATTACTATTTTTATAATAGTTAACACACTTAACACTTATCTAAACCCAGATATTTGACGCTATGTCACTAGCGTACAATTTGAGATATTGCATAATTGCCATAGCAACTAATGGTAAAAGCTTATAATACAAACAAAATGGCCACCATTCACTAAATACAACCATCACTTCAGTACCAAAGAAAATAATAAGATAATGAATAATAGTTCCCCCAGCATTTCTGAATCAGTGTTGATAAAAAATTTGAAAATGTGAATGAAATACTATTGGCATTATCAGATGTGGAATCAGTTGTCAGTGAATATTGACATACCATGTCACCCCTTTTCAAGAGTGGAATCTTCCATTTAGGAGATAAGCTGTTGGTGAATATCAACCCATCATGTCACCCCTTTTCAAGAGTGGAATCTTCCATTGAGTAGATTAGCTATTGGTAAATATCAACCCACAATGTCAGCCCTTTTAATCTTCCATTGAGTAGATTAGCTGTTGGTGAATATTGACCCACCATGTCACCCCTTTTCAAGAGTGTAATCTTCCATTTAGGAGATTAGCTGTTGGTGAATATCAACCCATCATGTCACCCCTTTTCAAGAGTGGAATCTTCCATTGAGAAGATTAGCTATTGGTGAATATCAACCCACAATGTCAGCCCTTTTAATTTTCCATTGAGTAGATTAGCTGTTGGTGAATATTGACCCACCATGTCACCCCTTTTCAAGAGTGTAATCTTCCATTGAGTAGATTATCTGTTGGTGAATATCAATCTATCATGTCACCCCTTTTCAAGAGTGGAGTCTTCCATTGAGTAGATTAGCTGTTGGTGAATATCAACCCACTATGTCACCCCTTTTCAAGAGTGGAATCTTCTATTGAGGAGTTGTCAGTGAATATAGACCCACCATGTCTTTTCAGAGAGTTTGGCATTGCATCATACATGGCGATCAATATGATTGTCATACTGCATAAATACATATACTTAATAGTATTCTTAAGATCATAAAATTTATCTTTCTTATTTCTTCTTAGGTTGCCCGCAGATAACTTGCATCGACCTCTCGCTTGAAGCAAGCTTACACGCATGCCCGCTTCATGGAAAACGTATCCGTATCCGTTACCTCGACATGACAGACTGTTATGCATTGGAAGACGCTGGTCTACAGATCATTGCGTCAAATTGCATTGAACTTGTCAATTTGTATTTACGTCGCTGCGTGAACATTAGTGACGTTGGAGTACAGTACGTAGCGACCCATTGTACAGCACTGCGAGAGCTGTCCATCAGTGACTGCCACCGAATAACGGATTATGCATTAAGAGAAGTTGCAAAGTTGAACACACGACTTAGGTATTTGAGCGTGGCAAAATGCGAACATGTAACAGACGTTGGAGTCAGGTACATCGCCAAGTATTGTTTCAAAATCAGGTACTTGAACGTCAGAGGCTGCTATCAAATCACAAACTTATCCATGGAGCACTTGGCTCGTAACTGCCAACGGTTACGATCACTGGATGTGGGAAAATGTACTGCCATTTCAGACGTTGGACTAAGTAAAGTTGCGGCCAACTGCATGAGTTTGCGTAGACTTAGTATCAAATCGTGCACGTCCATTACCGATAAAGGCATATCAGCGCTATCCAAATGCTGTCCGGATTTACAACAGCTTAACATTCAAGAGTGTAATCTCTCGTTAGAAGCCTACCGAGCGATCAAGCGAGAGTGTAAACGTTGTATCATTGAACACACCAACCCCGCCTTTTATTGAAAGGCCCACATATGTATAGGTAACTGTGAATCAGCTGCAAGTGTAAACAGTGTATTATTCAAATCCTGCCTGGGTGGTGTATATTGGCTGCCTGATTCCACAAATCTTAAATGATGTTTTGCCATCTGCAATGTGATTCATGTTCATATTTCATGAGATGATCAATTGATGCTATTCAACAACACTATTTATATCTTTGTGTAGGAGGTAATTGTGCTAGAGATGTCCAGGTGCAACTTTTGATACTTATAGCTGAACTACCAACCAGTATTAACCAGTCATCACCTGCATTAATTAGTACAATCAACCAGACATAATTTGCCAGCGTAGGACTTCCTTTATCACCGTCAGTGGTGTTACAGCAGTTAATTGGTCATACTGATATTGACCAATCACAGTTTGTGTTAATGCAATTGAATAATCAACATTTCTGTTTCTGCAACTGACCAATAACAGCTTGTGTTGCAGCAGTTGTGCTATTCATCACCACATGCTTATGAAGTTGGCCAATCACAATCCCTGTTTTTGTTGCAATAGGTGAATCTCCAGTCATGTACTGCAATAGGCCGATTACACTGAACAGTAGTTGACACAAATGTTTTATTCAGTTTCCCAGGCCTTCCTAAGATACTAAAAAGTATTCATCACCAAAGAATCAAACTGTTCCTCATGTGAGACCACTCAAGTGTCTTTAAAAAGTCTTCCAGTATTTCTATACTTCTTCATATTTTTAACATCTAAGATAGACATTCAGATAGGACATCACATGTGGTCTGAAAAATATCACTAGGGTATACAATTATTGCCAAAGTTACTAATCCACAACTAAGAAAAAAAATGTAATGCCGCCATTCAGTCTTGAATCCCCACTATTACCTTGAAATACACAGTAAAATAACTTGTCAAGATGTTTAGCTTGTTTTTTTAGCAAGTCTAAATTTTAAAGGTGAACCTTTAAAATTTCAGATGGTGAACGATTAAAATTTCAGAGGGGGTGAACTGAATGTCATATTAAATTTGAATATTAGGCAGCTGCTGAAAAAAATACAAACAGTATGCAATATAGTCAAAAAACTAATTTCTTTGAAATCTAACTTTCAAGTACGCCCTTGTAATTTAAATGGTCCACTCGTAAGTACTTACCTTCAAAAATATTTTTATTTCATCAAGTGTTTGTAATTGCAAAGTTTCTTTTTTTAGTAAGTTGTAAATATATATGTAATTATATTATTATGTATCATTTTTTTAATTGTTGCTAATGCTGCCAATCAATGTTATAGTGCAACTTCCTTTCACCAAGTTTGTCTGCAAAACTCCATATTTGGTAGTTAACACATGACTAATTATGCTGCCATGTCCGTATTTGGATATGCATGCCCAAATTTGGCAGTCAATTCCATATTTGGAACTAAAGCTCCTGGCAGTTTTTGATCAATATTGAGCAAGGTCCACAATTGTAATTTGAAATTCAATAATTTTTAAATTGGGGGAAATCACCAGCAGATCAAACTTTGGAGAATTTTCCATATGTTAGAAATGTTCCAATTTTCACGTTAAAAACATGAATGAAACCAGAAGTTTTATTCCTTATTTAGATATTGGACATTCTTTTTCTCTCTGATATCAGATATTATAGTCTGGTATAAAAATCTTATCTGTGGTCAACAGTTTGCTCAAACTACAAGATCTGCCAAAAATTATTGATGATAATGTTTTTTTCAAATAATTATAATTATAATTGCAATTGCAAAATATGAACTAAAAATCTTTTGCAATGATATGTCAAGTTTCTGCAGACTTGAGGATGCAAGTACAGTAGAATTTACCTCTTTTCGTCATTGTCCAATAATCATCACCTCCAAGAAAGTCCCTGTACAATATCCACTTTCTATCAGTTAAATCACTATTTTTAATTTTTTCACCAAAAGTTGTAAGCAGTGTTAAGTTAGATGTAAGTTAGTTCCAAGATTAAACTCGCATTTGGTAAAAACTGGAAAATAGAAAAAGTTCTGTCAGGAAACATAATCTGATGTCGGTAGAGTTAACCTTTTTACCACAGGATATATTCTTAAATATTCTTCAATATTTCTGGAAATGAACCCTAATTTTGGAGCCAACAGACACAATTTGAGTCAATTTTCAGTTTTTACTCAAAATATTTTTGTCCTAATCTTCTGAAGGAAAGTGCAGACTATAAACGGGACTATTTTGTGAATTTGTGATAAAAAGGAACTGGTGGTAAAAAGGTTAAGACTACTGAAAATTAATCGAGTGAATCAATTTCGATAGTTTCATTTTAAAAGAAAAATTCACTGATGCCACAGTTTGAGGGGGGGGGGGCACTTTTTCCCATACACTGTTCATAGCAATTAAAATGTGCAATTGATTTGTAATTTAAATGAAAATCACTTTATTAATACATGCAATAACTGCAAATGAAATGTTTGCAGAAAAAAACTAGGACATCTCAAAGACTTGAGACACCATTTTCTAATCGGTGATTTACCAAGAGTAGCTCAAGGAAATCATTAATTATGTTTTTGTGAAAAGTAGAATAAGTTCAGACATATACTTGGTAAAACCCCTCAGGTCGGAACCATGACCCTAAACAACTGCAGGGCATGTGAGGGGCATTCATCACCAGTGACTTGTCACTTCATATTAAATGCTTTGTACTAATAAGCATAACATGATTATAATTCTAAACAGCACCAAATTGTTACACTCAATTTCTCAAATTACCAACCCTAACAAGTTTTCTAATTGATTTGGAAGTGCTTAATGGTCTGGAGATACGAATACTTAAACAGCCTCTTGAAACTGGCTTTTCACAGATGACCCTGATTCTTGACCTCTCTCATAACTTAAATGCCATTGGGATAATTTGTCAATATAGGAAGTAAATATTTTTTGTTCCCAGCATGTTGAACAGCCTCTGGATATATTTTCCTACCCACCCACTGTAAAAGCCTTCAAGCAAAGAAACAAAGCAATATATCATTTATATAGCTTAGAAGTGAAATGTTTTATGCTCTGTTTCTGAACTTTTTTTTCATCAAAACTGTTCAGAATGTGCCAGATTAAAATAATTTACTATTAAAACAGAAACAACGAAACAAAATAAAGAATTGTTAAGAACATGCTTTCAGGTTTTACCAAAAAATCAAATACCCTATTTACAGTATTACCGGTACCGATAGTCACACAGATGTGTTGTAATCATCTAAGAAAATTTTGTCAGCATTTCACAAAACAAACAAACTTGATATTTTTCATATTTTTTTTTAGAAAATGTGATCAAGTCCTGTTGCCAATGGTGAATTACGTCCAAGTTAATGAATAAATTATAGTAAACTACATGAAAATACACAGGATGCTGTTCCGAAACTTTGGTTGGAAACATGTTGTTGAAAGGTCCACTTGTGATTTGTTAATACAAACCTTTTTATATACAGTGAAAGGCAGAAGACTGGGGATGTTATAAACATTTTATAAATATACTTTTTAGCTTCGCTGTTGACTTTGTCGAGCAGAGCTTATCATATGATCATCCATCGCCATTCATGTCTACTTTTTATTTTTTCGACTTCTTCTTGACAACTACTATTCTTATTGCTTTGATACTTGGTGTATATGTACCTTAGGCAGACCTCTCTTAGATTTGTTCATTTCGTGATGATATCTTCAATTCTCTAATTTTGATGAATATTTTTGTCATTTTTGGTAAAAAGTTGCTGGTTTATAAATCAAAATGGCTGTTAGATTTCAAATTGACCAATTCAGAAATGGTTCTGTAACAGCATCCTGAGTTCCAATTAATATCAACAAGTTCTTCATTCTAAATAAGCTGACATTCACAGTTGCTATGTCCTGTTAAGGCATGCGCGCACATTATCGGTGATGATAATGTTCAGCTTTGGAGCCGATCACTATTTAATATTTTGAATGAATCGATATTTACAAATTTTTATAAATATGTTTATACCTTAGTACAGCTTCCCACTTTTCACTGTAAATTCAAAAGCTTTTCATGAAGAAAATACAGTGAATGGTCGTATTAAATCAAGTTTTAATTATTAGTAGGCACTGTAGTATTAAAAAGTGCTGTATATACTTCCAATTCCAATGTACATAACAATACCAGGCTTATAGTTGTATATTGCTCGTACACAATTATCGGCTACTGTTACCATGGAAACCAGTATAGAAGTCACCTATACTGCATATTGTCCCCAGTCTAACATAATTTAAAATGTCTCATCATTTATTCAGTGGGTTACCCAGAATTCTTTGCAGTATGCATAGAGATGATATTATTAAATCAACAAATTAAAATGCCCCCATGTAATATTTCATTAATAAAGTTGTAGAAATTTGATACATGCATAGAGTGCCTTGGGTTAGAGGTCTGAATAGGTACTACATATTTCACTGGTCTTGAATGTCAACATGAATGAAACCAGAAGTGTGCCATAGATATTCTTTTTCCTGACCCAATGTTTCCAGTGATCCAACTTATGTCCAAATTTAATACTGTATACTGAAATTTTAGACCCACTTTCAGATAGTGTGTGTCAGAAAAGAAACCAAATTGCGCTTGTATTGGTACATTTTTTTTTGGACAAAACCCAGAGCACTGCCTTCGGAAATGACCTCCCTAACCCTTCCTCCCTCTCTCTTCTTATCAACCACTCTACAAAAAGTCTATGGAAACTTGAAATTTGATATCTCCACTATCGCACAAAAACTCAAAACCACAAACCACTTAAGAAGTTAACACCAGGTGTCAATGTTCATTTACTTGAAGCCAAACTACAAAAACAAAAACAAAGTTTAGAGCAAGGTAAACATAATTGTGTCAATTTCTCATCAAATATGTTTACCAAAATTTTTTCATTAAATTGTACCATGATTTTTTTTATTTTTTATTATGAAACTGTCAGGCACTGGGAAATCTTGTGCAGCATTTTTTTTTACATAAACAGTTTTCCCTAATTTTGAACCAATTACACAGAACACTCCATTGTTCATAGGTTTCAACCAAAATTTATGAGAAAATTGTGAAAATTTGTGAAAAGCTATGAATAATGAATGAGTTTGGGGTTGAAAAGTTCACAACTGTGACAAAATCTTTGCATCTGAAAACAATTTTGGTGTGAGCGTCTGTATCGCTGATTATTGTCTTTGATCTTAAGCTGTAATCCAATTTGTAGATTCTGATCTGGTTCACTGAATCTCAACTAAAGCTGGTATATAGCCATTGAAATTATAGTTGGAAAATTCAATGCTGTGGAATGTACCATTTCGCTTGCAGGGGTGGAGAATTCAAATCTGAACGACAAACTATTTTACTTGCTTGTGGCATAAGAGGGACCACCATTGAAAAATCAAAATTAAAAACAATTTTGGTAATACTATTTTATGTTTTAGTTCTTTGAAATTTTTGTTTTGTTTTAGTTCTTTGAATTTTGTTTTATTCTCATCACCTTCATGCTAACACAGTGAGCTCAACCATTGAGGGCTCTCTTGCATGATTTGATCACTTCACAATAATATGTATCACTACTTTCCTGTGAGAAATATGTCTGTGTTCAAGAACCGTAACAAAGTAGTCCCATGCAGTAACCATCGCCTCATTAAGCAATTATGTGTATTGATACAAATTATACCTTGTTGTGGAAAAATTTAACACATTTCGATTTTCGGCAGTTTCAGTTCTGTGATGTCATTGTTTAAGTAGCAATACTTCATATAGACAGGTGTCTATCTGGAATGTGAACAACGAAATCACTGACACTTTTCAACAACGGACGATGAATATCGAAGAAAACAAATATTGAAATAATGCACTATCCAACACTATTTTTGGAGTGGTCCTAACAATTTCCCATTACACTGAATACCACATCTAGTCTTTTTAAATGAATGAGCACACTTAAATAAACATTTGTGACAAAAAATTATTTTCCAATTCCTGCAATATTCCCTACAGAGATAAGCGAAAAGACTCTTGAACAACCCTATTTATGATTAAAAAGCTAAAAACAAAATATTTGAACCTATAAAATCTCCCCTTCTTGTTAAATAAAGTATACTTCTGGTTTGACTTCACTTGAACATTTTAACATCAGTGATGATTGCTTTAAAAAGTGGCATTTTTGTTTTTATTTATTCTTCTATTCAGTGCCTGGCATTTCTTCAGTTATTTTTCTCTTAATTTACCAGGACATGTGAACAAGTTATGTAAATTTGCCGAGACATGTGAACAATTTATGTAAATTTACCAAGACATGTGAACAAAGTATGTAAATTTACTGAGACATCTAACAAGTTATGTAAATTTACTGAGACGTGTGAACAAAGTATGTAAATTTACCGAGACATGTGAACAAGTTATTTAAATTTACCAAAACATGTGAACAATTTATGTAAATTTACCGAGACATGTGAACAAGTTATGTAAATTTACAGACATGTGAACAAGTTACGTAAATTTACCAAGAAATGTGAACAAGTTATGTAAATTTACAGAGACATGTGAACAAGTTATGTAAATTTACCAAGAAATGTGAACAAGTTATGTAAATTTACAGAGACATGTGAACAAGTTACTTAAATTTACAGAGACATGTGAACAAGTTATGTAAATTTACCAAGAAATGTGAACAAGTTATGTAAATTTACAGAGACATGTGAACAAGTTATGTAAATTTACCAAGACATGTGAACAAGTTATGTAAATTTACCAAAACATGTGAACAAGTTATGTAAATTTACCAAGACATGTGAACAAGTTACGTAAATTTACCAAAACATGTGAACAAGTTATGTAAATTTACCAAAACATGTGAACAAGTTATGTAAATTTACCAAAACATGTGAACAAGTTATGTAAATTTACCAAGACATGTGAACAAGTTATGTAAATTTACCAAGACATGTGAACAAGTAATGTAAATTTACCAAGACATGTGAACAAGTTATGTAAATTTACCAAAACATGTGATTTGATAAATTAACATAATTTGTTCATATGCCTTGGTAAATTTACATAGGAGATCAAGTTAGGTAAATATACAATTATATTTGAACAACTTGCGTCAATTCACCAAAACTTGTAAACAAGTGAAAATATATAAATTTCATTAATGTCAAAATATAGAAATATGAAATTCAAACATGAATGCTGATAATATAGTTTTAAAATCTATTTATTATTAAATGAATTAACTCATCTGTAACTAATTTTCACATTGACGGTGTTCATTGAAAGAACACATACTAGATTGTACATTACTTGTATCCTATGCCGTTAATGATTTCAATATAAAAATATTATATGCTTTTATCCTGTACATAAGTCAGGCTTCTTTTAAAACAAGGCTGCTTTTTAAATAAAAAATATATATATTTGGCATAATTGTGACTGTTATTTTGTTTTAATGGATTAAAAAATATATTAAAAAAATTAACTTCCCTTGTAAAATAGAGACCCATCAAAATCAACTTTTGTCAACATTCACAAAACTAAACCCTGCCTAGGTCTATTTGGTACTAAAATAGTGCAATAACTATGTGTTTTTTTAGTCAATTATATTTTAAATAATAATAATATCTTTATGTAAAGGAACTATAAAGTGTAAATAAATGGAAATAACCCAAAAAAAACAAAAAAAAACACTGAAATTACATTTATAAAAATATTTATAAAATGTGAATCTAATGCACATAATAATGTATGTGGTATTATTATTTTGTGCAATACTACTGTAAAATACTTTATTTTAGTTGGAATTAATTTTTGCTGAAAAGATTTTTTGGGTGTTTTGTATGGAATTTATTTTCACTGATTTTTGTATGTATATTCGCTGGATTTTATTTTCACTGAATTATCCCTTCAGCCAAAAAAATAAATTCTAAACGAAAATAAAGTAATTTACAGAATATGCAATCACCATCAACATCAGTGTTACAACACTGATTTTCCCCTTTATTGAAATTATTTAACAGAAAGAAAGAAATATCTTAAATTCTCTACCCACTTATCAGTTACAATTTAGGATCATAACAAGCTTAAAATAATTTTTGCTGGTGTCACATCACCAATTAGCCAATCAGCAGCCGTATCCAGATCATGTGGTTTTCTTTACCCAATGAGGTTTTTTTCCTCTGAAACATGATGTGTGAGGGCTCACTTCAATAACATCAGCTGTGAGACTAGAGTGTGTATGTTTGTTTATTGTTAACACTAGAGTCCTGTGTCAAGACGGGCTACTGTTGAATATTGAAAAATCAATGTTTTAGAAGTTTTTTTGTTGCTTCCATCCATATAGTATTGTAGGAGTTTGACATGTGGCTTGACATTTTTATATATGAAACATGTTTTTCAACGCAATACATGTACATCCAAAATTTTGTCATTTATGGAAATCTAATACTTGTAGGTTGTATGAAACAAAAATAGAATATAGCGCCCCCAATGTTTGAAATCTAAATCTTTGTTTTTTTCTTTGGTAGCTCATCATTTCACTTTTCTCTTCTTATTGGTGTTTGCAGGTCACATAACACATTCAACAATTCTAATTTTTCGAGTGGACAAACAAACCATAAACAGGCAAGTACTTCCAATCAGTGGCCATAGAGGGCAGTATAATCACAAAGGATGAGTCTTTTGATGGGTATACTGTGGTGTAAATTTTACTCATTTTCATTCAGCTCATTTTTTTCAAAATTATTATTGTGCCAGGTCTGTTCCCGACATTTAATGTCACTGATTTGTTTATGTGCTGATTACAAGCATAGACCCTTCAGTAGATCTATGTTACAAGTGATAATGGTATAGCACATTTTGCCACAATAACTATATTCTGTGAC
Organism: Saccoglossus kowalevskii; assembly: GCF_978046115.1. NCBI lineage: Eukaryota > Metazoa > Hemichordata > Enteropneusta > Harrimaniidae > Saccoglossus > Saccoglossus kowalevskii. The sequence continues at coordinate 21,457,721 of NC_140661.1, read as the reverse complement.
GAGTAGTTCTTAACCATCTTTTTATCATAATGGCGTTATGGCTATACATGCATCATACTGGCGTCCAACAAGTTCCCTCAAGCAGAAGTAGCAGTAGACCTCAATCATGATCTTGTGTCAAATGCATACATGTGCTGTAACCATGTTTTAAGTAATTTGTACCACAACTGTTGCAAAATGGTAAGTTTCTGCCAATCAAAATGTAGTTGTGAATACCCTACACATAGATTTATTTGTAATATATGCAGAGTTGTCTGTTGTTTAATCTCAGCTCCCACCCCATACCCAGGTTAGGGCATATAACCAAGGGAATTCTAGAAACCTTACTGGCCAATTCAAGACAGTAGTGTTACAATAAATAATTCTTGGCCAGTGGATTTGCTTCCACATTTAGTCTGTGGCACACTCACGGCTGTTGACCCTTTATTTGCACTCAGCTATTAGTAGGAATTGAACTCTAGCAATCAGATTATCGACACAATAAGTGTTATGCTACTTGTATTATTAACCTACCTCCTGAATATTTTCTGTAAAATGAAATTGATGGCTTAAATATTTCAGTATAAATTGGTATTTTCACTTGGTATTGCACTTATTTGTAGCCATTACTCAAATTGTCACCAACATATGTATCTATCTCACCCCAGCATGGCAGGTAAATACTGTAAAAGGGTTAATTATTCACTGGGTTTTAATTCTGCTTATTTCGCTGACTGGAAAATGCGCTAAATTAAAACCCAGGGAATATGTCAAATTTAGCATAGAACACATTATCTAAATGATAAAACCGTGAATTTAAAACTCACTGAATATGCCTGAAATGCTAAATCAGTGAAATTTAATCCCAGTGAAAATTAGTCATTTTACAGTAGTTTCATCGAAACACTGCAAACTCCTAAAAATATTTGTTTGTATGCATGGGATCGGGGATGTCAAACGAACTTGGAACGAGCCGACTAGTTGCTGAGGTAATCAGACAATATATCACAGGTACCAAAAACCTAAAAATATTTTCTTCTTTACAATAATCAAGACAATTTTACAAACAATATAAAAAATTATTCAGATTATGGTAATGTATAAAGTTTAGAAAATAAGGTGCGTAACAAAAATGGATGAAAAGAAAACTTTCCAGAAAATCAGTGGTTAAGACAAAGTATAAAATTGAAAGAGCAACTCAAGTTAAACATTCTTTATAATTTCTATAACATAATCATTCATTCCTGAAACAAATTAACACATCAAAAAAAAAAAAATAATAATGTCAAATCACATAAAAAAAGTTGATAATGCAAAAGCATTTTACATCATATTTCATAAAAACATTGCCAGATTTGTTTGTACTTAATATTAAATGTTAATGCTGAGTATTAAATTAAAATGGAATATGCAATAATTCAAGTTGTATTAAAAAGTTATATGATTACAAATGTATCACTTAAAACCAAAGACACTTTGTTAAAACTAAGACAGTTAATATGACAAATTATTTCATAGTGATAAGAAAAACTGAAAACTACGCAGTGTTTCCACACACATTCATTTTTTTTCTATAATGAATGCTTATCAAATAGTTAAATCATAAAATGTAATATTCATATTCAGTGAAGATTAGAGATTTCTGAAAATGGAATAACAATCAGGAACTATGACTGTAACACCAAAGTGTTGTTATACATTATACTAAAAGTAACACTGTATTTGCTTTTCAATGTTTGACTTATTTTAAACACAAAACGATTAAAATTGCTTTCTTAGATTTGTGTTTGGAGACTGCTGCGAGTCATATGTGTGAATTCTGGGAAATATGTCCAAAACGTTCACATTTTAGTACCTCCAATTTTTGGTGGATTTTTCAGCTTTTCTTTTGACCTTTCAAATGCAAGTGAATTCACCTCAGTAATTATGAAACATGGACACTCTTAAAATATGTCTCATGCATTCGATAAGATGTATAAAAGTCTCCACCCATAGATAAACATGTCATCTTAAGAGTCCACTAATAATGGAATTTGCATGCAGTGTGCCCTCTACACTGGTATGATCCATCACAGACAAATATTTCATGACAACTTGTTACGCTAATTTCCTGGTACATTATTGACACAACATAGAATCAAAAAAATCGATAAAGGATCTTGAAAAACATCTTACTATATATTGAATTTGTGATTTTAATGAAATGAAATCCACATTTTATATATACCAAAATAGGCGTAAAAACAAAGGAAATTATAGTAGTTGTGCCTTCAGAAATCACTCGCAGCCAGTCTTTTTTCTTTCTTTTTTCTGAAGACCTCTTTCTCTCTCTTGATTTTTTGAGATTCTATTGTGACTCAAGAACAATAAAAAATTAGTTCAATAGCGGACACACTGCTCAGACGAACAAAATTTCAAGAAAGTCAATGAAAACCATCTAAATAAATTATCTCTCTGAAAAGTGGACATTGGTTCAGCCTCTTAGTGTTTAGCTGAGCAGAATACAACATGTACAGATTTAAATATTTGGTTGCTTTTTAAAACAATCTCAATAATAATATGAAAATCAGCATCTTAATAATATTGATGAAGTCATCAAAAACTCAACATTCTTGTAATTCACCGTATGAGTATAGCGCCCTCTAGAGCAGTAAAAAAATATCAGTAGTCAGAATAATAAAAACATTGAATGTCAATGAAACTACTAACAGTTAATTGCGAAGGAATGTTTGCAGAATAAAAATATATCAATGCTTTTATGTTTCCTTTTGATAATTTTGGAAATGATACTGAAAAGTAAATCTGATTTTCTTTATCTTTTACAAATATCAGGATGATTAAAAACGTATATAAATATGGGGTCATCGTACAAAGTTCAGAAAACGTTGACAAAATACAGTAAAGTTTTGTTGGTCTTATGGCATTTCACCATAGATTCCTAAGGCACAGACAATTGTTAATGAATAACAAATCACAGAAAATGCCACGATGCGCGACTCTTTTTAAGGGTCATACAAAACACAGGATATGTGACCGTTAGGGGGTCATAATTTCCTGACAGAATGTGAATTACAATAGTATTCCATGACTGGAATAACAAATACTTAAAATCATTATATGATATTTGTAAGGTTAAAGGTGAACGCACGAGTCAAATCTGAATTAGTGACAGTTAAAATAAACATTTGAAATATTTCTGAGTAACTTCATCCACAGCAGACTCGTATTTGGTTTACAGATTGTTAAGTGCTTACTAAGGGTCTCTCAGACACTCATGCGGGGCAGTAAGCAAGATTTCATTACAAATAAAATTAGCATAGGTGAAACAGGGAAAAATTGCATAAAAAATGCATAATATTGCATAATGTAAACAAATTACGAAAAACGTGAATATAAAAACTTTTTGGTGGACATTTGTGAAAATATTCGCACAAAACTGAATTTCTCCTTCCCCTTTTCCATTACAAATAATCCTTTAGCATTAAGCATTTGTAATATTAGTATAAAAAAATAAACATCAAGATAAAAGAAACGAGGTTATACCAATTTCTATCTGATCTACTAACATCTTCACCAGCCAAGGTTTATTTATTCAGCCACTGTGGACAAACATGTTTATCAAGTTCATGAAACGCTGTATACATACTCTCAGTGTGATAAACCCATTCCCTCCATCTTTATAAATATTTGAAAATTTCACAATTCAATTTTAAACAAGGTTCCTATTGGCTGATAGAATAATATTAGAATGTCTTCAATTGACGTTGTTGCGCAATGTGCATGTTGATTGGCTGGTTGAATTCAACTGCGGTATTGTAATTTATAAAGAAGAAGGGAATACTTTTGTTGCACTGAGAGTATTCCCCCACAAGTAAATATGTGACTGTGACTGCAGGATTTCCCTACATAATATGTGAACTCCTAATAGAGTAAATATGGTAAATAACTAGTTTTAAAGATTATTCATTAGGTCTTGAAATTTACTGGCTTGTGAAGGAAATGAGGCATTTTACAAATAACTTGGCGTATTTAGCTACCACCTAAAATATAACCCAGCAAACAATACACCCTTTCTCAGCATTACCAGCATGCTGAGCTGAACTATGCGTTTCCGCGGATACAATGGAATCTGTAATTACGTTTAAAGCTAGTCAATAAAATCCAATCAACACTTTTGTACAGATTTAACTGTGGACATACAAAAGGTCTAATGCATGACCAATAAAGGTCACACATCCTGGTACTTTCTGGTGGTATTGTTGCTCATTGACAGTAATAATTTTAAATATCATACATCAATTTCTGTCATGTTTCACTGTTTTTTTTTACTTCAATGACATTTTTGTTTGAAAATAATTGAGAATTCACATTGTGTGACCTTTAGGGAGGTCATGCATGAGATCTATTTACGGTATCTGTGATATACAGTGATTGCTATGACTCATCTTCTCTGTAGGCACTATACAGCAATCAGACAGGAAATTAAATGTTATTGTATTTTAGAGTCTGTAGGGATTTATCTTGGCTGTGTAATCTTATCAGCAACAATTTAAATCTCCTGAACACTAGGTCTGAATGAAGCTTCAAAACACCATCACTTTTCCTGTCTGATTTTGTAAATTTTAATGTCATTTTCTATAATTTCTTTGTAAATTTTTGGCTAAATGGGCATAATTTCCCATGCTGGTTTTTTCAGAATTAAAAAAAAGGTCACACGTCTTTGTCAAATTTATCATAAATAAGAATTTTTCAATTATTTTTCAAAAAAAATTAAATAAAAGCAGCAGTCACTAATATTAAAAAAAATAGTTTGAGATGGCCAGGATGTGCGACCTATGTCTTAGGAAATAAGACTTCATTCTGAGCACAGACGGGTGAGTTGGGCAAGTAGTCGCATATAACTTACACGATTACATAAGCTATTGCATAAACTGACGAGCAAAAAATTGCATGCCATTTAATAGTCTAACTGCATGTGACTATTTTCTGGACCCAATGTTCCCCTTTTAAAATCTGTTAATTTTTATGTTTATTTGACAAAAATGACTGCAGAGATCTTAAGAACCATGCAACATGTTTTTTATCTTCAAATAGTGTTCCAATTCAATCGCTTTGATCACATCTACTGGGCACTGACTGGAACCATAATGAGTGGTGATGGAAAGAATAAAATACAAATTGAGAGGAAAAACAAGTTGCATCGTTTCCTTGCACTCAATGAGATCTCATGGCTGTTTTTGTCACAGGTTTGTTGCAGATCAAACAGATTAAATATTGTTAAAAGATTTTATAAATAAATTTCGAAGATCACAAAATTCTGTCAAAAAATGGTGAGTAAAAATATGTTTTAGGTTCATCTTACTCTAATACTGCCATGTTTCCCAGCAATGAACATGGGGCTAGTCAAGAAGTTCAAATTTTTAAAATGAAGTTTGCGCCTCAAGCGTTTGGAAATCATTCTCGTTATCACTGGCATCCATGGTAACTTCAGCAGACACTTCAACAACATCGTAAGCACAGCAATCCTCTAAATTCAACTTATGGCATAACCAACCATAAAAACCTTTCTCAAAGTCGAAAAAGTCTCTCCTCCACGATGAGAAGAACCACGAAACCTGGATGACCATCGCGTACAAAGAGATTCCCAATGTTAAAACGACTATCACTGGTGGGAAAAAAAGGATCAGAACCGGACAGATGAATATTTTATGAAGGATCGTCTTCTCATCATAGTAATACAAAAATATGCTGTACCACGTAAGTGTTCCTTGATAACCAGCAAACACAAATGACGCAATAAACGAAAACGGTATACATATAAGGCTAAAGAGCAAAACATGCAATCCTCTGTCCACTCCCCATACACAGTCATTCTGTGCATGGTTGTCTTTCATGAGCTCCAACTGTTCTTCAGATAAGGTAACTTGTATGATGTTATTGTCGGTAGAATTTTTACCTCTTCGAATCGTCCCAGTCAATGTGATTTTTTTACTCCCGATTGAAGATGTGGTGGTATTTAACGTATCCCGACTGCGAGTCATATGTCTTTCATCGTCATGACAACAATCATTTAATTTCTCTCTGGTACCTTGTTGGAGTAGGTGCACATCAGTTTCTTCAACTGGCTCAAGTTTTTGGCTTCTTTCCTCATTACTTATATTCTCCTGTTCCTTCTTCAAGTTTTTGTCTTGATCATCCATGTGACGCGTTTTCTCGTGCGCTTTTGGCATGTTTGCTGGCATCAGTTGACGTTATTTACTTTACTTTCTAGAAATGAAGCAATATGCAAAATCAATTATTGTTTTACACTGAATACAAGGCCAGACAAAAAATTATACCATGATGTCAAGGAATCGATGAAAAAAAATTGCCAAACAAGTGTATTATTACGTCCATTTTGCATTTACTTCTACAGAATGCTTATTGCCACATTTAGTTTGCAATAGCTTGAATGAACATTGGGATTATTTTCACATATGGATATTCATTGTAGTATTTTTTTACAATACAGGTCGACTATACACTAATTAAAAAGGGAGGGGGTCGCCACCTATACATATGGGGGAATTGAGTCTTATAACTATAAAAGTGATGATAACAAGACATAGCAAAGGCTCATGCGTAGACTTTTATTTGCAAACAAGAAGACGCTATGGCCGTTGCCACATGTACAGGTGACAACTCCCTGGCTTTAACCATCAATCGACATCATTTGTTGCAAATACCGATCTGGCAGAAATTCGAAGTGAAATTGCTGTTTAACTAACTGAAACTGAACTAACATTACCACTACTTCTTTAAAGAGAAAAAAATGCATGCAAGGTGATTCCAGGAAAAAAATGTTGGTATATTCAAAAAAAAAAAGAAAAATGTAAAGATAAGGGAATGCGAACAAAACAACAAATTTTCACCCTCCTAGCCACTACCCATGAGTTCAAATAGTTGACCCGATAGTGCGGACTAGTGTTCACTTTAGGTACAGGCGGGCAACAGTAACTCCACTGTAAGAAACTGAAAACAGTTGACAACAGTGTCATAAGAGTGGGAATCACTACATTGTGTACACGTAACGTAGAAATATCAAAACGGGTCGCATTATAAAGACGACGTTATTTCAACAAACGTCTTCCATTCACTATACATCAACATCCATATTTCGACACTGACAGACAGGATCACTGACACTGGTGTTGACAAACTTCTACATAACCATGATTAATATGCTCTCGTCTGGCAAGTCATTTTTGTAAATTTTACCTTTTATGTTGACTCCTTCGTCTTTCATTTCGTCTCTGTGATTCATCCGAGTATGGTGTAGGTCGATATTTCGGAGAGAAAGGCCGAACAAATCACAGAAAGGTCAATCGCGCGTTTGCAAGTTAATAACCGGAAATACTAGTACGTTGGATTAGCACTTCCTCAGGAATGGAGTGAAATTGTCATTTTATTTTTGAGGGCAATGTAAAAAGTGAAAGTTTGTAAATATTTTACACAGACTAAAAATATCTTGTCATGAACACCATTTAAGCTAAAAATATAATATAAAAATAAGAAAAATGTCATCGTTCAATGTACAACAACATAACATAGGCGATTTGTTGCCCCCTTATTATTTTGTAGCACGGACATCCCTAAATACTTATTGGATTCATCCACACCCTCTATTATCCGGGTACTTTTGGCCAGTGCAAAACCAAAATGGCGGACGATGAAGATGGAATATGGTTACAGGAACAGGTTGGTTAAAATTAGCGTTTGCGAAGACGCGTATTAAACAATTAAGTGTGCAGATTTTATAATTAATATGTGGACATGTTAGGAAGATATTGTTTATCGTTATGGCCAACGCTTCTGAAACGTTATTCGTATCAGAAAACTACGAGATGTTGTCCCCTGGCCCTGGTCATAGCTAATATATCTTGTTTTGATTATGTTATGTTGCAATCTTTTTTCAACACTTTTCAATATTTTGTTGACTTTTAACGCATTCTATATTTTTGGTAGACCGCAGGATATTCTGCTGGAAATAACGAATCGAGTTTCGGAGATACAGGTTTCGATCAAAGTGAGTACAATCAACAATTACACTTAACGCCATTGTTGACAAAAAGAAGTTGCAGGTAGTTGATGGCACTCTGTCAACATGCAATCTGTCATAATCCACGGATCAACATTTAGTCAACAAAAGTTGCAGCTCGTTGATCTGTTTATCATAGTCTTATTTACAAGACGTTGTATGCCAATAAACATTATCTGTGTAAATATATACATCAGAACATCACTGTTTATGCATTTGTCATTTGCACACACACCCCTTAAAATTTAGTGCCGACAGTTTAGCATGCACAAGTCATTAGAATAAGTTATTGTTACTGTTATCAGACAAACTTGTTATTTGCAATTGTCACTGTGTATTGGTATAAACAATGGTCAACAATAATCAGGAAGTCGTTGAGTTTATTTGGGTCATACAACAACACAACAATTAGCACATACCTGTTGTACTACACTCATGTAATCATCTCACATACGCCATAACAAACATTTTAATATCCAAAACAAAACATTTGAAAAAAATATAATAGAAATAATTCACAGGAAACATAGTGCTATATATGGAGAAAATAACACTGAAAATAATGATTCAAACTGGTAACCAAATTGCCTAGCTGCACAACCCAATATGGCTTCCACTCCGCCACCTGCCATTCCTAAAAAAATGATGCTTATAACCAAACTTATTCTATGCTGGGAATATGCAACATGAAAAGACCACTTAAATGCACACAACATACCAGATGGTGTTGAGAACCATCCTAACCTGGTAAAAGTAGTAGTATGATGAGAGATTTGAATAAGGGAGAAGTGGTCAGCTAACAAACAATATGTACGAATAGATGAGTAAACAGGAACTCAAGATTAGTTGTTCAGTTAGCACTCATTAGTTGTTCATTTAGCTCTCGTCACGATAACAAATATGCAGGCCCTGGGTAAGCATATTTTCAAGCTTCCGGATTTTTACGATTGCTGTATCCCACAGATCTGTACCTTATTGTAAACAGAGAACCTAATTCTAAGTAAACCAAGAAGAGTTTCACACACTGGAAAAGAGCACTTCTGAGATTTCTCAGATGCTGGGCCAGGAACCGAGTTCACATAGTAATCCTTCATACAGTTTGATTTTGGTTTCAATTTTGGAAAATAGTTCACCTAGGATAGGGGTTTCTTGTCTGTGTTCCTTGAACTAATTTTAATTAATTTTGATCTAGGTTTCAGTGGGAACGGTGATATGAAAATAGAAGACCCAAATAATGGTGGACAGAGAGGATTTGCACCCAGACAAACTACGTCTGCTACGTCATTGTCTCACAATGAAAGCAATTCATCACTGCAGTTAACAGGTAAAGTCTCTCATTTGCATTGCGACTGTATCACCACTTTGTGATTTACTCGTGTTGAAATAGAGAAAGGTGTGGTCAATAATTTGTGCATTCCATTTTAGATGACGACGATGATGGTGACACTACTAATCTCAAAAGTTACAAAGATAGAAGACGAAGTGCTCATACAGCAGCTGAGCAAAAAAGAAGAGATGCAATCAAGGCAAGCCATCTTGGTTATATATCAAAAGCCGATCATTTCATAAGTACATGTGTGCAATGTTCTCCCCTGGGAAAGTTCATAGCAAACATGATCTAATTTACATTTGTTTTAATATTTTTTTGTTTTTTTATAATTTTTCATTTCAAGGATAATGAAAAATATGTCTCTTTTACTTCCAAAATGAAAAAGAGTAGATAAAAAATGCAAACAAATTTGCAAAATATTGTACCATTATTTGTGTGGAATGAGAACAACATGTGAAAATTATAGAAATTGTTACTCTCCAGTTATGTGGAATGAGAACAACATGTGAAAATGATAGAAATTGTTACTCTCCAGCTGAACATGTGCAAATGATAAGGACTTTTCCAACCCCCAACTGGATTACTTTACTGTACTGTGATTTTTGATAATTTGTTGTGAATCCCGATAAAGTTTATTGCCTGAACAAACTTCTTTTATTATTTCAATAGTTATAAATAAGTATGTTGTATTTTGTTATTGAAGGTCCGAAATAGTTTATTACATGACTTATTGCTCAGTGACGTCATTTGAAACAAACGCTATTGATAAAACCAGAGTGCCCCAGTTTGGCTTGTTTGACTTGACTGTATATTTATATTTTTTGTATTTTCAGAAAGGATATGAAGATTTACAATGCATTGTGCCGACGTGTCAGCAGGCTGATACTGTTGGATCACAGAAACTCAGCAAAGCCGCCATTCTTCAAAGATCAATAGATTATATACAGTACTTGGTTCAACAGAAAAAGAAACAAGAAGATGAACTGAGTGCACTGAGAAAAGAAGTCATGGCGCTTAAAATTATGAAAGCGTATGTAATTCTTAATTTAAATTTGATGACTTCTCACTGATATTTTGTGCTTAAATAAATATGCTTATCATTCTCTGGTGTGACAATGAGGCAACAAAAAATCATGTATTGATGTAGTAATCATGAAATTTGTTTCGTAACCAGAGGCCACAACATTTAAGTTTATGCCTTCAAAAATCACCTATTGCCATGTAAAATCTCTAGAAAAGCTGAACCAACTTGATTTTTGAAATTTCATTTTGACTTTACATCACTATAAAATCAGTTCTGTTAGAGCACACTGTGGTTATATCTATCAGGGTTTTCCATCTAATATTTTTAGCCCCTGTTCGGAAATGGGACTTATGGATTGACCTCGGTGTGTGCGTGCATGTGTGCTTCCCGACCTATATCTTAGACATGTCTAGACTGTTTAAATTCAAACTTCACACATACATCATACATAATATTATACATATGCACATCAATTTGTACATGTATCACAATATGATTCAAATACACAGTATTTAGTAGGTATCTAATTAACCATTAACCTTTTAAAGTTTAAGTTTTGAGCAAACCTATAGCCACTGAGACAAAATATACACTAAAATTAGCAAAATGTTGCATGAACAATTTTGGCAAGACTAGCTATTGCTGTTGCTATCTGAAAATGTTCATAAATAAAAATAACAAATAGTAAAAAGTGATTTTCTGTCAAAATAAATAAACTTTCCACACAAAAATTTATTAAATGGCTAGCACATGCTCTACGTGAGTGACAGAACTGTTTCTATGGTCAAAATAAGTCATATTTAAATGATGCAGTATTAGTTGGTTGACATGTGCTTAAAAAATAATAACAAATTCTGTCAATTTTATTATCCAAACTCATTTTTCAGCTTTCTAGATTTCTGATTGTAACAGTCTTTAATGTAATATTGTAAACTGAAATGCTCACAAAAAAATATTTTGTTCATCTCAAATGTTTCATATTCTCTTGTTTTCGGTGTTATAGATGTATAATATTTGCCATTGTTACTAGATATGCTAATATTGTGGTGTTGATTGATTTGAGAATTTCTGTTTTAGAAACTATGAACAGATAGTTAAAGCACACCAGAATACTCCAGCCAGTGGTAGAAATCAAGTGTCGGACGAAGTCAAATTCACAGTTGTAAGTATACTAGCCATTCATTGGAAATTCTTACTGTTGGCACTAGTCTACCGTATTTACTTCATTAGAAGCGCATCACCTAGAGAATTGCATGTAATCATAAAGTGCATTTGATAGATACTGAATCATTAAAATATTACCTCTGTAATTTACGTAAGCATACTCAATTTATCTTCCTAGTCAAGTTTCACTGCTTCCACCAGTAGATAGGAATTACATGCAGAGATTTTGTCATCTTCTTTTAGTCGTATATCTCCTATATTTGTCATTATGTTCTGCAATTTTGTCATCCTCTCCATATCTTACCGCTGTCGCCATTGTGATAATGCGATTTCATTGCTGTTGCCATTGTAATAATGGGATGTTTCTTATTCTTCAGTTTAAAACCATCATGGATGCACAGTTCCAGTCCTTTAATTCTTCAATATCAGTAGTCAGTTTTGCTGAATTGTCACAGGGTGTGTTCAGTTGGTTGGAGGAGTATTGCAAACCACAGGTAAAGTACTGTAAACCAATTAATTTTCACTGCTTGACAATTTTGCAATTTGATGATTTTAAAGCACTCTTGGAGATAAAATTTAATGAATTTGTTGACACTTTCAGACCTTATCAGAAACCAGTTTGCCTGTTGACAGGTTCTTTTTCGATGTATCAAATACTGCCTTCTATATATACTGTATGCTTCAATTCAACTGCAAAATTTTGATGAGAAATATTATCATGTTCAACTGAGCTCTTGTCCTTGATTACTTTCTTATGGTTCTCTCGCAACCAGTAAGAATATTTCCACAGAACTTTCCACATAACCGATATGAATATATTTGCCTGTATAGCAAATAAGTGCTCAGTCAAAATAAGTGCTGCTTATGTTTGACATAGCAGTTGGCTATAGGTCAAAAACAAAAATTGGCTTTGCCATTCATCAAGTTGAACAAAATAAGTTTCCCTGTTCTTTTTATAATTCTTTTTTAATATCTTTTTTTTTTGTAGTCACTTCGTGAATTGGTTCTGAGAGTACTGCGAAATCTCAACAGTCAACTTTATTAGGAATTCACAGGATCGTGTTTTGAATTAATGATAATTTATTTCTTATTTTAAAAATAATTTGAGCTGCATTTTTTTATGCCAGTTGTTTCATATATTTTTGAAGGAGTAGGAGTTGTGATATTCATCGTTGTTTTACCTTTGTGGCACCAAATAAGTGAGCAATTGCTGATATGTCCATATTTTCCCAACTGTCTAGTTGCAAATGTACATTTTTTCCCTTGTGTGTGCATTAAACCGGGGGAGTTGTCACCTGCACATGCGTCAGATGGCCATAGTGTGTCATTATTTACAAACAAGTGTCTACCCATGAGCCTTTGCGTTTTTAGCGTGTTTTGTTATCGTTGCTTGAAACTCAATTCCCACGCGTTTGCAGGTGACAACCCTCCCACTTTAATTATCACAACAGTATTTTTGACTTTGATGAAGAAACATAGGTAGTGCATCTTTAGCACTTCGCTTGCTGACTTTGTTTTCCCCATTCATGCGTCAATCCATATAGGTTTTCAGCAGTCGTTGTGTTAATGGATGATTTTTGTGCTGCAGAGATAATAACATTTGCCAACACGTATAGCTTATTTCCCTTCAATCATTTGATAGGTTAGATTCTGTAAATATATCACACCTGTTGTTTGTGTGTCTAGTATAATTATACCTCTTATATGGTCATTGTTCAGGTCAGTTGTTTGACACTTATTAGTGCCTGTTCAGACACTGTCCAAAGTCAGGGTCTTATAGATTGATCACTGTGCGTGCATTCGTTCGGACCTATATCATAGACATGCCTGGACTTCACACATACATCATACATAATATTATGCATATACATTTGTTTCATGATCTGATTCAAAATGGCCGAATGGTGGCCATTTTTGTGCTAAAAAATAATCAAATATCAAGCATTTCTGGCATTTATGGATAGATTTCAATCAAACTATGTACATACATTCGACATTATGGGACCTTGATGCTTCTCATTTTGTTTTTCTGATCGCATTCAAAATGGCCTACTGACTGCCATTTAGTTTAAATGAATGCAGTTCTAAAGCCATATCTCTGACATGCTTTGACTGATGTTCAAATTTTATATATTCATTATACATAATTTCATAGATATATTGGTTTGACAATTTGATTCAACCGGTAGCCATTTTTTTAATTAATGCTGTTCCAGAGCAATATCTCACAATGTGGACAAGTACTCTTTTCATAATCAGATACAAGATGACTGAATGTCATTCATCTTAATGTTAAAAAAAATCATTGTAATCAGCTTCTCTGGATCCATATCTCTGATGTGTTTATGTTCCAACTACATCTTAAATTTGATAACTAAATGGGGACTGTGCCGTGCATGGCTTGCTTTAATTTATAAATATAATTATATAATTATTTATAAATAAAAGAAAGAAATACAGCCAAAGGTGGATTTCGAACACTCACTTCAGTGTGGCACATAAAAGCTGAATAGGATTCAGATTTGAGTAGTGGTTTACAATGCCATGTGGTAGTATTATAAAATACTTTATTTTTGTTGGAATAAATTTTTCGACGAAGGAATGATTCAGTCAAAATAATATCCGGTGAATATACCTTTTTTCCTATATTTGACATTCAAGTCACCAAAAATCAGTGAAAATAAATTCCATACAAAACACTCAGTGTCTTTTCAGCAAAATATAATTCCAGCTAAAATAAAGTATTTTACAGTATAAGAACTAATAATTGTAATTAACTGTAACTGCACACTGATTCTTTCAATTTTACAAATTTTGTCATGGTATAAATCTGCGATTGCAACTCAATATTGTGTATTCCAATCACAAGCTTAAATGTACAAGTTCCTCTGATAGTGTTCTTCTGCCATCATTGGAAGTTGTGTATGTCTCTGTGCAATTGCCACCCAGGCTGTGAGAAAATCGTGCAGGTTGACAATAAATGAGTGTCCAGTGAGGATTTCTTGGTAATCTAAGCTTGTGTTGTCAAATTAAATCTAAGCAAGTTTGTATATATTGCAGTTCTTTCATCTACTGGTATTTATGTTACTATATTTAATGCCGTTTCCCATTCATTTTTGCTATTTGTGGTTTGTAGCTGGCAATGTGATAACGCTCAAATATTTAAACATTTTTGTGAATTTGAGAAATTGATAGTAGCAATGTCAAAATCCTAAATGCAACACATGGTCAGCTGAATGCCAGCTAGAATGAATGAGAAAAAAAAATACAGCATCAGCAGGCAGTGTGTTTTTAAATTAAAGTGGGAGGGTCGTCACCTGGGCACTCAAAGGAATTGAGTCCCAAGCAATGATAACAACACATGCTAAAAACGCAGAGGCTCATGGGTAGACGCTTGTTTATATGGGCACCTGACGTATGCGTAAGTGACGACTCCACCACTTTAAAGCAAGTTATTTGAAATATAAGATTTAAGATATCTTGTTGGTAAATACTTTTTTTCCTCCACATTCAATTATGTTACATTTATTGTATACATTTCAAACAAATGTATAAGGAATGTTGTAATTGTTTACAAACCAGTATAAGAGTTTTGTGAGGTGCGTAATACCGGTAGTAGTCAGTTTTAGTCAAATGATGACAATTTGGGCATGTTGCAGCAATGCCTTGTGGGAGAGAACTTCCTGTTCTATATATTAAAAAACGAGGACCAGAGCTTTTTCAATAATTGCATTGAATCAGATTGGGCCATTGTAAACTTGTATCACCTTATAGAAAACAGTTGGATAATCTTGTAGTTTCCAATAAAAATTAAAGCTGTAAACAGCATCAAAGGGGTCCAAGTCTTGCAATATGACCAGTTGTTAAATTATTCTCAAAAATGAATGTATTTGGAACATGCATGCTGCAGGCCATCTTTGCCTTCTGCAAGCCATCTTTGCCTGCTGCAGGCCATCTTTGCCTGCTGCAGGCCATCTTTGCATGCTGCAGGCCATCTTTGCCTGCTGCCTCGCCATTATACCTTGGCAGAATACTCAATATTATAAACCTATATTTACTGTCTACAAAATCAAACAGCACATGCTCTGGTGTTTTTCCATGGTAAATAGAACATGAAGTCTAGCGAAATTGAAATTCAATGAATCTTTGTACATGTATACTATAAGGCAATCCAATAATCTATGGTAATTAGTTTAGAGTTATATCCATAATAATTTCCTAATTTGCATAATAATTTACTTTTCAGCTTTCCACCATTTTTACCTTGCCCGTACCATCAAAGATGGAAGGGAAAGGTATATTAAGGGAAATTTTTTGTCCGGCATTGTCGTCGTCGTCGTTAATAATTGTTATTGTGTGCATGATAACTTTACTAATTCTATTCCAAACTTCATCAAACTTGGTCACCTTGTTCATCAGTATAAAGTCTTCCCTGAGTTTGAACAACAGATGTCCTGTATGAAAATATCATGCAAAAATTGAGAAAAACTGATAAAATATTTTGACTGTTTCTACTTGACTGATCACTGGTGATACACATCAAAGGTCACTGATCTCAGTGGAAATATGCATTGTTGTATGTGTTCAATGAAGCAAATGATTTATCTTGTAATAATATCCTTGGTAATGTATCTCAGAATCCCTTACTGGGTTTCAAAACCAACTCATGGAGAGATTGCACAGTCTGATACACATTTGCAAACCTACCAATAAATCTTTACAGAAAACAAGATGTCAGAAAATCAATATAAGCACTCCTATGAACTGGGTGCCAAACTTTGATCAAGATCTGAAGCTAATAGAAAATCTGTTTAGTTCAAAGTTATCAAATCAAAAACAATACATAAAAAATACATAAAAAGCAAAACATTTCATCCACATTTTAAAAAGAAAATTGTTCTAAAATATATGTATTCTGTATTTGACAAACAGTTCATTCGACAAATGAAAACTCACAGGAATATGTTTCAGCTATTAGAACAGAATGATAGTTTTTATAATACTAGTTTAAAAACTCACTTCAAACAAAGATTGCAGTGTTTGAAGATGTAGGTTCTCAGGAGGCAACAGTACTGTTGACTTCTCCCTCCACTGGACACCAACTAACTATTCAAGTTGATTTGCATACAAAGCAGAGCTTGCAACATGATACATGTAGCTATTCATAAAGGGTTTTTTTTTTTTTTTACTTTTCATATAATACAGTAGTCACACAATGAGGCAGTTCATATTTGTCTCAGTGAATCGTTAATTTTTGACAGACACCTGTACAAAATACTTGGACAAAAGCCAGCTAAGATTTTCTGTTATCTTGCATGTTTTATGAATCTATTCACGTCTAAATGCAGCACTTTTTTTTGCAATGAGGCATTTGTTTTTATACTAAAATATCTGAATTACTTTGAATAAAGCTGGAAATTATGTCCCTTAAAATAATTAAACAAATAAGGCACAAATGTTTTTGTAAGATATGTACATCTTTAAAGGACATTCGGTAGACTGATTCCCCACTGTTGGTTCAACCCCAAAACTTTTTTGTATTCAAAATTAATTATGACAATGTATATTTATATTGAAACGAACTATGTTAAAGGGAATTATATTATATAACAAAGGGCAAGGTCTCCAGAGTTCAACTATGTTTTTTTAAGGATTAATCATCACATGAAACTTGATACATGTGCACCCTAGAACAGTACACAGACCTAAATCTATGCATAATAATTGATAAATTTGCATAATTTATTTGGTTCATTGGGATAATCCACAGACATTAGTTTAATGTTGAAAAAACATGCATATTGATTATCTAATTATTATAAGACCATTTCTAATTTAATTGTCACAGAGGTGCTCTGGCTTTGACCAAGTTTGATTTTGAATTTTAGATGTGAATGAAAGTTCTTAATTGATAAAAGTTTGCAAAGCATTGTTTCAGGTTTGTTGAATTGCCCAATGCACTATAATTATGCCTATTACAGTTTATGCATCACCATTTAGAGTTCTATCGCTAAACGTGTATTGCAAAGTAAAATGTTCACTGCAACTCTGTTTTCAGTAGTTTTGCATAAAGCGGTTAAAGCTAACATTTGTTTGAATTCAGTATAAATGCTGGCATTTGGTTGCCCATTGCATTTTTCACCCAGTGAACCAAATATTTTCTGCAACAACATGCATCACTATGGCCTCAAATACCGATAATCCCCATAATTGTGAATGGCTTCTAGTACCGTATTTATCCGGGTATAAGCCCAGGGTCTTGAACATGGAAAATTGCCAAAAAGAAGGGGTGGGCGTTTGCCAGGAGATCCCCGGCAAAAAAAACGAAAATTCGCGAAAATCGGCAACACGCAGTTCGATCGAACTGCGGCAGGGAATAGAACGGCAAATGAAAACATGCAACGGAAATAAATGAACAATATGCAATACTAGAAGTAGAACAAAAATAATGTATTGCTTATAATGTGACAAAAAACCAGAAATAATAAAAATCGACTGTGAGGAATCATTTGAATTAGGATTTTCCCGCCAACAAACACGCGTGAACTCAAAATTAATTAAAATGTCAGGGGTTAAACTGCGTAAAATGATTTCCGGTCTCGACAAATTACGCATCAACCGTCATACAAGATCAATAATAACTTACAAATTTACACAGTAAAAATTATAAAAATTCATAGCTGTTTGAAAAAAAACTTCTCAGATCTTTATTTGTACGTTCATTGCCATCTTCGTCAAACTCAAAACCCTCAAAGTCCAAGTCGCCGTCGAACAAAATCCCTACAACTTATTACTGAAGTTCGTCGATATCGTCCCACACAATTTGGACTTAGCACTTTTAATCCACGGATTTCGCAGACTGTCAGCTTGGCACCTTTTTTTTTTAGGATTAATCATCACATTATGAAACTTGATACATGTGCACCCTGGAACCGTACACAGACCTAAATCTATGCATAATAATTGATAAATTTGCATAATTTATTTGGTTCATTGGGATAATCCACAGACATTAGTTTAATGTTGAAAAACATGCATATTGATTATCTAATTATTATAAGACCCAGGGTGAAAATCTCAACACAAAGAGCAAAATTACAAATCTATCTCAACTTTGTCAGTGTTGGTCACTTTGTAGTAAAGCATTTGACACGAAGAAGCATTTCCAAACCTTTGATATTTCACTCATTTTCACCAAAAACCTACACTAAAAGTAGAATCAGCAACATCTCGATAGTCATTCAACAAATATCTTCTAATTAAAACAGTACAAAAATATATAATATTCGATATTTTGATTCTATTTGGTGAATATTTTGTGTATTCCTCAACAATAATGAGTATGCATCTAGAACTGCCACAGTCCTCCACGTGTGAATAACTATCGTAGGTTCAAAGAACGAAAGAGTCTCTGCCAGAACCATTCTCGCAGGTCAGGTCTGGTGTAGTCGCATTTCGTAATATGCCTCAGAATTGGTGGCATTTCACATGCTTTTAGTAGTATTGGAACAATGCGCTTCATTCTTGCACCTGGAAAAGGAAATCAAAATTGAATTATTATGGAAATTAGATAATTAATATTTCAACGAAAAACTAATCAGTTTTCAGATTTTCCCGAAGCATCTATGTATCAAGTTTTTATTGGAATTTGGTGAGTGCTTTTTGAGATACAAGTGGAACAGATGAACAGACAGACATACACACACAAAGCCTCCCAGATTGCATTGCAGTCTGCCATGAGTGCGATATGGACAAATAAAGGACAACGATATGGCCACCAGTCAGTCATTTATTGTATACTGTAAATGCATTAATTATTGGTTCTAATTCCACTATTTTTGCTGTAAAATCCGCTAAATTAAATCTACATGAACATGTAAAATAACAATAAAACTTATGGTTTCCTTGACAAATTCTTGAAATTAAAACACAGTGGATATATATTAAAACATAAATGTTAGTGAAAATAAATGGTTTTTACAGTATAGTAAATTGCTGAATAGTTTGCTGCCACAAACGTCTGCACACACAGCACATTATGACACAAGGAAATCAACTACTGTAGAATACTTTATTTTCGCTTGGAATTTATTTTCGCTGGAGGGATAATTCCGTGAAAATAAAATCCAGCGAATATACTTTTTTTCCTATATTTCACATTAAACTCATCAAAAATCAGTGAAAATAAATTCAATACAAAACGCCCAAAAAGCCTTTTCAGCGAAAATTAATTCCAGCGAAAATAAAGTATTCTACAGTATTATGTTAATTAGTAGTATTTCTAAATTCTTAATCTCGAAGTCAAGTTTATATAAATTGCATGATTGTGGTACAAATAACTTCATTCAATAAGTTCACTTTAAGAAAAAAAGTAAAATATAAAAAACAAGTCATTGGTAGGTAATGAAACAGTCCCTGTTGCAATTAGGGGAAATGTTATTCATGTCTAAGAGTAATATGACCAAAAATCAAGATGGCTGCAATTCTATCATCTTTGATCTGATTATGAAACAAACTGACACGGATATGTATTCCAATATGTATGATGTATGTGCCAAATATAAATCAAAATGGTACATAAGTTTTGAAGATGTAGTATATTGCCAGCAGTTGGCCATCTTTGATCTGATTGTAAAACAAATTGTCATGGGTATGTATTCTGAGATGTTTAATGTATGTACCATATTTCCACATGATTCGATCTTGAAACAAATTGTCATGGACATGCTTCCTTAATAGTATAATGTATGAAATGAATTTGAACAAAAACTGACAAAACATGTTCAAGGTACCACATTTTCAAAAAAACAAAATGGCTGCCAGTCTTGGATCAAATCACTAAACCACTGCACATGCACATGTCTAACATAAAGTACTAGGCACATGCAAAGAATGAAAGAATTATATGACTCTAGACAGACAGAGACTGAAATAAAAGTGAAAATCCTCCCTATATACACTAATTTTTTTAGGCTATTACAGGAAACAGAATTTTTTTCTTGTCTCCACCATTTCAATGTACTTACCAGGCGAGAAAGAGAGTGCTACTTTGGCTTGAAATTCACACTGTTCACTATTAAGAAAATCTGGTGATACAACAATGATCATTCTTTTGCATCTGAAATCAAAAACATCAAACTGGTCACATACATGTACTGTAAAATACTTTATTTTCACTGACGGAATGATTCTGTGCAAATAAAATCCAGCGAATATATCTTTTTCCTATATTTTACATTCAACTTGTCAAAAATCAGTGAAAATAAATTCCATACAAAACATCCAAAAAGTCTTTTCAGCGAATATTATTCCAGCTAACAAAGTATTCTACAGTAGTACACAAGGCAATACCAAGCTGCCTAAGGATACTTATAAAAGCCTACCTAACTTTATGAACAACGATCAAAGAACAGGTGATTGCATTAACAAACATTACTTGAATTTTCAATCATCATATCATCTATCTGAAATAACATCACGCACTCGTACACAATTTACATGAAACCTACCTTGGTATGATTAGACACTCGTCGGCATTAAGACACATAAACATAGTTAAACTACTAGTACCTTTCCCTGATTGCCCATAAACTATATAAGAAAGTAACTGATGTGCCAATGAAACCAACCTAAATCTGAAGTTGTAAATGAATCAGACAACAAAATGACCACCAGATGGCCATTTTGAATTTGATCCAGCAACCAGTCACGCCAATTTTAAAGATTATACATAGATTCATAACATAACCAAGTTTAAAAAACATTAGACACAACAAATTACCCAAGTTATCCTGGCCATTCGTTTGGAATTCATTCATCATACATTTCTTTGGCACACACAGAGATTGAAAGTGAGTGGTTTATAGGATATATCACAAGACTTCAAACCACATATGTATAATCTACTGTAAAATACTTTTATTTTCGCTTGGAATTAATGGAAGGAGTGATTCAGTGAAAATAAAATTCAGCGAATATACGTTTTTCCCTATATTTCCTAACTCGCCAAAAACCAGTGAAAATAAATTCCATACAAAACATCCAAGAATTATTTTCAGCGAAAATAAAATATTTTACAGTAATTCATTTCTTTTATTTATTTCTGTCACCCAAGTTTTTTTTCTCCTACATTCAAAAGTTCCAAAGCCTCTTAAAAAAAAAAGATTCCTGTTGGCTAGTACAGATCTTTTCTTCGAGAGACACTACATATTGAAGTTCATAATATAAACAGAAATAAATTAGATTTTACATCTGTGGTGTGTAGTCTTTTCCTAGAGCAATCACCTTTGTACCGAGTTTCATTGAAATCAGATAAGTGGTTTTCAAATGAAAGGCTGAAATTGGCTAATCATTAATAATACGCATGCATTTCAATCTGGTTTGTGGATTATTCAAAAGCACCTAGTTTCATTCAAATTTTATGAATGGTACTAGAAATATCTGTGAAAACCCTATAAATCTGCTAATTCATCCAAATTATTATGCAAATTAGGTAATTAGTATGCACAAAATTCAACTCTAAATGAATGACATATTTACCCCAGAGCTTCTATGTACCAAGTATCATTGAAGTCTGATGTGGTTCTTGGGAATGGTTAATTATTATGCAAATTAGGTAATTAGTATGCACAAAACTCAATTCTAAATGAATGACATATTTACCCCAGAGCTTCTATGTACCAAGTATCATGTCTGATGTGGTTCTTGGGAATGGTTAATTATTATGCAAATTAGGCAATTAGTATGCACAAAACTCAATTCTAAATGAATGACATATTTACCCCAGAGCTTCGATGTACCAAGTATCATTGAAGTCTGATGTGCTTCTTGGGAATGGTTAATTATTAAGCAAAATAGGAAATTAATATGCACAGATTTCAAACACAAATCAGGTTTGTGCATTGTTCCAAGGCATCTATGAACCAAGTGTCATTGAAATTTATCAAGCAGTTCTTAAGATACCGATGGAACAGACATATAGACACACACACATACATGGAAAGACCCATTAAAAGTGAGAAAAGATAAAGAAATTTTTTATTTCACTTAAATCACATACTCTACATACCTGTTATGGATAAGTTCTACTGTTGCTGACACATAAGTATTTCCTGGTACTAAATCCCGAAATTCAACGCAAAGCTTTAAATTATACGGTGGTTTCTCCAGTCGCTTCATTACTTCAAGGACAAATGAATGATCTTTATCGCACGCACACACATAGGCATCAAAAATTTCTGGTGGACCTGGAAGTAAAGAGGAAGTCAGAACATGCCTGGCCAGCGAGCTGTAGATATTTGTTAACCCTTTCACCACCACTCAACTTGTGTTTGTGCATACTAATTAGATAATTTGCATATCATTACCCTTTGAACCACCATTGTCAACTCGTGTTGCCTTCCTTAAAGTAGTTTTTAAACATAAAATACTTTGATGTTTACAATTTATTACAAACCTAAGCCACTCTACAGTTTTGAGTCGGTTAACTAGAAAATATTCATGATGCTCTGCTTCATTCTACATTTCAATATTTTGTTAACTACAAACTCTATATTGTGAATATTTGTTAAATATCGGTGAACATACACCCCCACTACTGCACATGTACAGAATGGCAGTTCAGCAAGTTGTTTTAGGGTTGTAGCCAGCTGAACTAAAATTGTATTAATATGCTGGATATTACTTTTGAGTAATCATAGCTAGATACATGTACATGCATGATACTCACCACTTGCATGATCTCTTAAAGTAATTCCCCTTAATTCATCAGTGGAAGGTAGATTCGGATAATTTACCGACTGTGTACTTGTATGTATTTCATTGACTTGGATGGGAGCATCAAGTTCATCTTGTGCTTTCTTCTGATCTATTTTCCATTTTCCAATGTCTCTTTCTTAAAAACAAAAGTATAAGATTATTGAAATGGTGCTAATTTTAAAAATTCTAAACTAAGCTGTTGACCATTAGAAAGTTTGGGGGTTGGAAAAAAAATCTACAGAGAAAGTTACAGAAAAAATAAAACCACAAAACTAGATAAAGGTAAACAAGTTACCTGACTGTCAAAATAGAAGGTCTGTTGATGTAGCAAAGCATAATCTAGCAATTAGAGCCTCTTTTCTGTCACAATATTTGAACAAACTATGATTCATGCTCTGATAAAGTTTACAATTTGGGGTTGACACCAAGAGCCAAGTCATGCAAATTCTATAAGCCAAATCAGGAAGGCTGTACGATTCTTGATAAAATTGTACAGGGTATAATGAATGTGCACTTAAAAAGAAAGTTTGTTCAAGGAGTCATACTGCAAAACACGATAGATACGTATCATATGCTGCAGACGCCAGCAAGAGTCAAATTGAAAACATGATTGAGCAAAATAAACAAGTCAAAAGACTTCAAAAACTTATTCCTGCAAGAAAGATAACTAGTTTTCCTGATAAAAGGAAGGAAAGCATGTTCAAGTATAGAAAATGTAGTACCCTACACAGGCCTCTTCATGTCAGGTATGAGCCATTACCTGAATTACCGACTTCAAAAACAAGTTACTAAAACCAAAATCCTGAAGCCAGATCACAACTTGACAGAAGACAAGAAATTCAACGAAAATACAGACACGTGAAATAGCTACAAAATAATATATCGCCCCTTTTAGAATGTATTGACCCACTAATTAATGAATATTCATGAGCACAGAAACTGCTACATCATGAATAAATTAGCATATTTTTTTGAAAATTTGCATAAAGTGTAATTAAGTCTTCTGGAGTCCTGCCCTAGTAATGCTCCCAGTAAATGTCAACCCTGACCCCTCCCATCTCGGGCGTTACGGCACAAATGTGGGGCATTAGACAGGGTTTACCGCAAAACTGTGCCCAAGGAGGTAGGGTAATAGTCGTGTTTCGTGTCCCGCTAGCTGCGTATGCGTATACGTTCATTGAGTACTCTGCTGATAGCAAGCATAGCAGACAGTGGCGATCGGTGGGGGAAATGTGGGGGGTTTGTTTTGGGTGGGGATTTGCCTATCCTTCTTGCCCCAGGAGGTGGGGCATTTGGCAAATTTTACAACAATAATTTCCAAAACCCCACTAAACCCAGAGGTGGGAAGGGTGAGGGTTGACATTGACTGGAGCATAACCTGTGATCTTTAGAATTTTTGCATGTGTATTTTTTATTTAAGAATGTAAATAACCCTCTATTCCGACAAAACCATGTGTAGTTAGCAAACTCGGCACAGATCTAGAAGCAGTACCTACACACGAATTGGTTACGTCATAAAATACATGACCTTCAATCGGGGTCGTTTCCTCGGTATATACGAATTGGTATATACAAATTACAATAAAGATACTTAAGACATTACACATAAGGTAAAACAAATCACGTGACAATATAATGATAATAACGGTAATAAATCCTAGCTTAACAGTTGAACAGAACGCTCATATAGTCAGTCGGGTGACGCCGAGGGTCACGAACTGTGTTGCAAAATGGCCGTGTGGTTGAAACTGGGTCATGGCGTGACGGGTGAGGAAGACATCATTAAACACTCAAAATCACAATAAAACGGGGAAGTGGTTGCATATTACGGCGTAGCCAACATGGGAAATAAAAAAACGCCGAATACAAACGACATGGGTTCGAATCACACTAGATACACACTCACCAGAACCGAAGCAATCAGAAACCAGCAATCGTTTTGGCTTTTCCGTTCAACTCATCGGAACACTGGAGTAGTTAGAAAAATGAACACCACTTAACGACCAACGTCGTGGCGTGGTACACAAGCGTGCCATCAAAATAAAACAAAATTAGCTTGAAAAGACAGTGGGTTCGAGTCCCGCTCAGAGCTACCGTAAAAACGTAAATCAAATAAACTGAAATCTCTCAAACCGTAAACAAGTAAACAAAGAACGTCGCAAAAAAATAATAAACCTCACAAAACTCCACCATACAAAACTGAATGAATAAATAATAAAATAACGAACGTCTTAAACTGGACGACGCGCAATTTGTTCAACAGTTTCCAGATTGTGACAAGAGATAAACAAGACCCAAGTCAAGGTAAGTTTTGTTAAAGTGTCGATGGCGTTCCCTATATTACGAAAACAATTCAGGCAACAGACGAATATCTTCTGTGGTGTTGTTGAATTTATACTGGGTCTGCGGAATTGTTGATTGAGGGTTCGAAGCCAGCAGTTAACATTTTGTTAGAAAGTTTCACAATGAAATCAAATATCCAATGATACCAGTATATTTATTTCATTAGTTTAACAACTTGCAATGGTGGAAGTTGGTCAAACACGAGTTCTTACACCTAAATAAGTATCAAATATTTGTCGACACATTTATTCTCTCAACCTTGTAGAGGTGGAAATTAATTAAACAACAGGTATTTACTCACAAATATAATGGTCAATATTTGTCCATACATTCATTCTGTCAATTTAAGAACTTGTAATTGTTGGAATTAATCAAATGAGAGTTGTCTACACCAAAATAAGTTTCAAATACTTGTCCATACATTTATTCTCTCAATTTAACAACTTGTAATGGTGTAAAATTATTAAATGAGAGTTGTCTACACCAAAATAAGTCTAAAATATTTGTCCGCACATTTATTCTCTCAATTTAACAACTTGTAATGGTGTAAAATAATTAAACGAGAGCTGTCTACACCAAAATAAGTCTAAAATATTTGTCCGCACATTTATTCTCTCAATTTAACAACTTGTAATTGTGGGAATTAATCAAACGAGAGCTGTCTACACCAAAATAAGTCTAAAATATTTGTCCGCACACTTATTCTCTCAATTTAACAACTTGTAATGGTGTAAAATAATTAAACGAGAGCTGTCTACACCAAAATAAGTCTAAAATATTTGTCCATACATTTATTCTCTCAATTTAACAACTTGTAATGGTGTAAAATAATTAAACGAGAGCTGTCTACACCAAAATAAGTCTAAAATATTTGTCCGTACATTTATTATCTCAATTTAACAACATGTAATTGTGGGAATTAATCAAACGAGAGATGTCTACACAAAAATAAGTCTAAAATATTTGTCCGCACATTTATTCTTTCAATTTAACAACCTGTAATTGTGGGAATTAATCAAACGTGAGTTGTTTACATCAAACTAAGTATTAAATATTTGTTGAGACATCTATTCTCTCAATTTAACAACTTTTAATGGTGTAAAATAATTAAACGAGAGTTGTCTACACCAAAATTAATCTCAAATATTTGTCCACACATTTATTGTCACAATTTAACCACTTGTTAATAGTGGAAATTACTTAAACGCGACTTGTTTAATCAGTTGACATCAATGCAACTTACCCGCAGACAGTGCACAACAGAGTATCATTATTGAGCAATTATAAACAGGAACGTGTCTTGGCATTAGGGTTAGGGTCGGGTCAGGTATGGGCAACGGAATTATTAACAGGAACGTGTTTTGGCATTAGGGTTAGGGTCGGGTCAGGTATGGGCAACGCAAATGGCAAACACCCAATTGGCAAGATGTACACTAACGGGTTATGGCATGCATATAGTTTACACAAGTAAAAACACAAAATTGGCAATTTTTTGGACAATTGTAACTCAATAATAGAAATA